>NC_086373.1:43172742-43815070 GCF_036588685.1 Mytilus trossulus
TGACTTAGCATTTGTGTTTCAATACTATCAAGTCTTTTTTCAAAAGAAGAAATTAAGTCAATTGTTAGAAGATGTAAAGTAGGATGAGTGGTCTCTGCTGTGAATCTTGACATTTATGTATGTTTCAAAATATTTTTACAAAATACAATAAAAATCATTTATAATAATTCTAAAATCTTATTTCATTTCTTCAGTCATATATTAAATATCATGTCCCATGTGTTTTAACAACAAATTCCATGGTGATATAATAAAAACAATTCTTTAAGTAGGTCTATAATAGGAATAGACTGTTATAAGTTTTGAAAATATATATTTTACTGGAAAATACTAATTGAATCCTAAGAAGCTTTTAGTATTTGTCTCAATGTCTTGATATTTTACTATGGATTAAACTGAACAAACATGTGGAGTATAATCATTTTTAAACAAATTTCAAAGTGCTTTTTCCAATCAGTTTGCTTAAATTTTAAAGCTGTAATTTTAGATTGCTTTCAATAACTGCAATTGTGGGAGGTATCATTTCAACCAATTGACATCTGTATTATATAGATCTGACTCTATTAACTTCTGTTATTCCATTAAAACAGAATTGAAAGGGGAAAAGTATGACAATCAACAAAACCAGTTCCAACACACACATACATACATACACACAGTCTCTCTCAAGCCAGGGGTTGCTGTTGTTTATATTTTAAAGTTATTTGTCCATTAAGAAATTTGGTTTTTGATACAAATCTCTGCTTTTTGCTGTTGAATTCATTCATAAATTTTCTATAACTGTCTGCCAAATTTTTCTTTGAAATTTTACAAACTAAAAATAGTTGTACAGTTTATTAATGCTTTGTGAAAAGACATATGGTTAACAGGTAATCTTTTACAGTTTTAAAGGGAAATAACTGTGTGCCTGATACAACTTTTTTTTTTTTAAATCAATCATTCTTCATCTTTTCAATTATTTTTAATCTACTAATATATCATATACAAAAACTAGACAATGAAGTTATATACATGAATTTCAAATATCTGATATAACTAAAAAGAAGCAATGCAACAACTAAAACACGTGTCTTCAGAGATATAACTATCTTGTTATATCTTCATTCCTTTAATTTCTATTTGTTTCATGACAATTTTGATAAGAAGGTTAAGTTTTTATATTCCCTATTCAACAAAGCATATTAGGATACTTTTTATCATTGAATGAGAAATATTTCTACTTTTGAGTGATTGATTGATAGCTAAGCAGCTGTAATCAAGATATTAGTGTCAATAATAATTCAAATGGGATCAAATATTCCTTTAATCTTTAAAGAAAATTGACATAAAAATAATTTGCTGGTTCAAGAAGGAAAGTTAACTAGATGATAGTGATTATGGGAGACATCACTGTGAGAGGGCCTACTGCTCGGGTTAACAATATAAAAAAAGAAGAAGTGGTATGATTGCCAATGAGACAACTATCCACAAAAGAACAAAATGAAACAAACATTACCAACTATAGGTCACAGTACGGCCTTCAACAACAAGTCTTCAATGTAACGAGAAATTCCAGCACCCGGAGGCGTCCTTCAGCTGGCCCCTAAACAAATATGTACTAGTTCAGTGGTAATGAACGCCATACTAATTTCCAAATTGTACACAAGAAACTAAAATAAAATAATACAAGACTAACAAAGACCAGAGGCTCCTGACTTGGGACAGGCGCAAAAATGCTGCGGGGTTAAACATGTTTATGAGATCTCAACCTCCCCCTATACCTCTAGTCAATGTAGAATGACTTTTTGGAATGAGCAAAGTTGGTTTTCTAATCCAGAATGATGAATGATCAGTAAGATCAAGTAGATAATTATCATATATATAATATACAATTAGCATATTTTACTTTTTAATTTTCTATGTCTTTATGTATCACAATGCTTGGTGTTTTTTCAGATAAAATAAAAATAAATTACAAACAAAAGTTGGTTCTGCACAGTTGGATGACCATGATGAAAGTTGGAAAATTGAGACTGCCACTGGAAAACTAGATTTCATTGAGATGGGAGCCATCTCTTTGGGCCCCGCTGTCAATAATGTGGGGTAAATAAGTTGTATGGATAATCTGATATGAAGCAGTATTTGGAAGTTATTACATAGTCTCACATGTGATTTTAATCTAAGATTTTAAGTTAAAACTGATAAATATTCTCAACTTACTTTCATAGTATAATAGTGATATGACTGCATGATGTGAACTCATTATTGACTACTCTAAGGTGACTTCTGGATATATGGATTGATGTTTGAACAATGTTTAAAGATGCTGCCCAATTGATATTTGTCACATATTTTTAGAATTATGCCTTCAATATATTATGACCCACCAAGTATAAAGTATGAAATATTAACGGTTCTCGAGAGGTAAAGCGGACACAATTTGTTAAGAACAACGAACGGATGGACAGACCAACGGACTGACCTTTGACCTAGGATGCATACATTATGACACATTTAATATATATGTTAAGTTGAAAATGTTTGTCAGGTATAAAGTATGAAATAATAACAGCTGTCCTCTCAAAATATAGTGTGGATCAAATTTGTTAGCGATGGACAGACCAACAGACAGACAGACCTTTGACCTAGGAAGTGATACATACATCATGACACACCCTCTGGTGTTGGTTAAAATGGATGTCAAGTATAATATTTGAAATCATAATGGTTCTCAAGATATAGAGCGGACACAATCTTCACAACAGAACACAGGGTTGTCAACTGAAACCAAAGTTTTTTTGACGTTGACCTTTGACCTAGGAAGTTGTACATACATCATAACACGCCCTCTGGTGGTGGTTAAAATGGATGACAAGTATAAACTTTGAAATCATAACGGTTATCTAGATATGGAGCGGACACGATCTTCACCACAGGACACGGGGTTGTCAACTGAAACCAAAGGTTTTGACCTTGACCTTTGACCTAGGAAGTTGTACATACATCATGACACACCCTTGGGTGTTGGTTAATAATCATGTTAAGTATTAAGTATAAAATCATAACGGTTATCTAGATATGGAGCGGACACGATCTTCACCAAAGAACACAGGGTTGTCAACTGAAACCAAAGTTTTTGACCTTGACCTTTGACCTAGGAAGTTGTACATACATCATGACACACCCTTTGAAATCATAACAGTTATCTAGATATGGAGCGGACACGATCTTCACCACAGGACACGGGGTTGTCAACTGAAACCAAAGGTTTTGACCTTGACCTTTGACCTAGGAAGTTGTACATACATCATGACACACCCTTGGGTGTTGGTTAATAATCATGTTAAGTATTAAGTATAAAATCATAACGGTTATCTAGATATGGAGCGGACACGATCTTCACCAAAGAACACAGGGTTGTCAACTGAAACCAAAGTTTTTGACCTTGACCTTTGACCTAGGAAGTTGTACATACATCATGACACACCCTCTGGTGGTGGTTAATATACATGTAAAGTATAAAGTATGAAATCATTATGGTTCTCTAGATATGGAGCGGACACGAAAGTGTTACGGACGGACGGACAGACGGACGGACAGACGGACGGACGGACGGACGGACGGACAGACTGATCACTATAGGGCGACCCGCCTTTTCGGCGGGGCCCTAATGAGCAAAGCCAATACCGCATAGTCAGCCTAAAGTTTAGTTTAATGACTTTTTCTATTTGTGTAAAGCTTATATGAATGATTATGAAAGGCAAAAATGATGCACCACTAATTAAAACCCTAAACTGCAATGGGGTTTAAAGCCAAAAATCTTTTGTACATCATATATGCACATCAATGGGTTAAAGTTAAACTATATTTTATCCATGACTTTTTATGAATTATTATAATGTTTCTTCCTCAATGACTCACTTTAATTTTTAATGAAAATCAAAACGGACTATATTTGTGAATAATATGCATCTCCTGGAACAACTACATATTTGTTGGAGAAAGAGTATACACGACCAAATATGATATAAAAATTTCCTCATTTTCTTTTATTTACTTATAACATTGAAATTCTCAATTTCTCCATTTTTAATGATAAAAATAAATTGGAGATAATGCCCCTGCTGGTATATCATATAAAAATATAAAGGGACATAACAGATGATCTGTAATCAAAGAGATTGTAAGCACCGAAGTGAACATTGCATTGTATAAAACATTGGTTGTAGTTGATTTAACTTAAATAATGGACAAAGAAAGATAACTCCAATTTTAAAACTTACTTTTCACAATTCCATCATTGATATTTTTAGAACAGATATTAGATTCCTGCAAAATTTTCAGTTATAAAGGGGTATAACACTAACACTGTTAAAGTGAGGCCACAAAATTCAAACTTTATCTGTGGTGTGTGGTTATGATCATTGTGTATAAGTTTTATAACATTTGGTTGAGACATACTTAAAACTTTACCTTGACCTATAATGGTTTACGTTTAATAATTGTGACTTGGATGGAAAATTATCTCATTGGCACTCATACCACATCTTCCGCTTTGACTATATTTAAGAGAATGGATTCTAAAACTTCTGCATTTTTTTTCATTTAGAAAGGGGCATAACTCTAAAACGGTTAAAGTGACGCATCCAAAATTCAAACTTGATCTAGATCTCTCTTTTATAACATAATATAACAGTTCTTTGAGGCAAACTAAAGTTAGAGAACAGAAACCAACTTTGGGACGGACAAGGGTAAAACTTAATGCCCCCTTTGCTACAGTGGGCCATAAAAAATATGACATCTATGATATTATTCAAAACTTAAATTTTTTTAATGTTTTTTTGTCACATGTTTTTTTAAATCATACAAATCAATCTCCTATTTAGAATGGTTGTCACGAACAAGAAGATTATTGTCAATGAAAAACACCATCAATTTCGCAGCAGTATAAAACATCCATGATAACCAACAGTCTATCCTTCAAGTTTGTAATTCTCTGTAATTCTGTACAAAAATACTTCATGTATGTCTGATAAAAACCAATTTACAATGTCACTAAGTTCTTTCTCCTTATCAATGTATTTTATGTCACTTTCAGTAGTATGGAACTGATATAGTCTTCTTGATGATACCATAATACAGATTTCTTAAGTATTCCATAATAGTCATGTTCAAAATTTACAAAATAAACCGTTAATTCGAATCAAAGTGAATTTTGGAAATACATCATTGAGTCAGCAACTCATTGACACAAAAAGACTAAACAAACAACAATATACATGTCAATCTCTTAATAATCAGGGCAGCACTGCATTGAAGCAAAAATGAAACATCATCTATGTCAACTAACCAGCCTCTGTAATTGTAAGAAGATTTTTGCATAACAGCAGAAAAATGTAAAACTTATGTACTTTTAAAAATTGGTCAAGATATAATGGTTCTTCTTGTCATGAATACAATAATTTCAACCTATAAAGCTTTAACTGTTTCCAATTTTGTAAATAGTTATTGCTATTATAGAACTGATGCTTAACTTGTTTTGTGATGAGATATGTTTTTTCTTACAATAGGTCATATATCCTTTCACTAATATCCCTACATTATGTCTGATTGTTGCACAATAAATAATATTAATGTTAAGCATTCTTTATACTTTAGGTTGGCCAAAATGACATTGATTTTTTAACCGAATCTGAATGAAATTTCATAATAGGTTCTTACAAATGACAGCTATAATATTGCAATTGACTACATTTCAGAAAACAGGAAATTAAATTGATTAACATATTTTGAAATATAACAACATAATTGCATTATATCATCAACATTTTTAGAACTGTAATTAAATTATCTAAAATTTTTAATGAATTATCTTTTTAATTGGTTCCTTATTTTGAAATGCAGTTTGTTGTCGTTAATCTTCATTAACTCATAGATATAGTTATTAATTATGGCTTTCCTGTGTTTTCTAAAACGTAAAAATAAATCCAACAAAATAATTCTATGGTATTTTGTCTCTTGCACTGGTGAAGAGTTGTCTCATTTTTTGGCAATCATACCAAATCTTCTAACTTTATAAAGGAGTTTAAAAAAGTTACTGACTACTGATAAAAATCCAAGTTATATAAAGAATATATCTAAATCATGGAAATATCTTATTTACATGTGGAATTAAAATGAGAGTACACAGTTCAAATAGATCATCAGGAAGTTCCAATAAAAGTAGAAAAGCACCAAAGTACCAGTAAGTATATTTATCTAATTTCTCATTATCAGCTCAAATTATGTTTAACTATCATTTCAAAAACTTTCGTTTATTCATTTAATCCTTCTTTTTTTTTTTCTTAACTTTTATCTAAACCAATTTTCTCCCTTCATTCGTAAATGAAATCAATACTCAAGCATTGATAAGGTTAATTTTTAGTATGAGACATGTATCTTTGACGTACACTAGACTGATAATTTAAATGTTCAGTGGCAAATATTTCATTATTTTCTTAATGTGAATCTAAGGCATGTTTTCATTGATAATTAAATTATATTTTCAAAATTTAATTTCTTAACTGATGATATACACATTAAGAAAAACTTATGTAGAAAACAAATCTGTGAAATTCTTTGTCATGTAGAATAGCTTTATTCTGTTTACCATGAACTAATTTCTTATTTCTATTTTTTTTTTAACAATTTTGGTTGTATCTATGTATGATGGTTTTGCAAAATTTTGCTTGAACCTTTTGATCCTATTTTGTTTCATTTAAGATGTTGTTTGTTTTAGTCACATCTTAACAGATTCCTCAAATTCAGATGCAATTTCATAGACAACAAAATCATAAGTGTCTGATACTAAATGAGCAAAAACAATTTCAGTCATGGATATATTTTCTAGTGTGATCTCCAGTTTTTAACAGAAGGGCAAGAACTTATCAAAAAGTTGCATCAGAATAGTACAAAACTAGATATATATATATATATAGATGTGATCTAGTAATACAGATACTGATCCTGTCTACAGCTATTGCATGAGAGATCATATTTTTTTTCCCCAACATTCAAGTACCATAACTCTGTAATGGTTAAAGGGAAAACAATTAAAATCAAACTTCATCTGTCTTTAGTAAATTCAAAATATTCCATTGAAATTTCAAAAAGCATTGCAGTTATTTATTTATTTGCAAACTGAAAGGTACTGAAAAAATCTGCATTGCGCCTATAAAACTATGTTTTTTCTAATCACAGTTTTTAAAGATATTATAACATAAAAGTTTCAAATATTATAGTGAACATATATATATATAATTGCTCCCAACTTGAAGCCAACTGCTTTGCATTCTAATAATATGTGATGATTAATTGAAATATCTTAAAGATGGAAATTTCTAGCTTCAGGTATTGATAACTTTCAAATGTTTCTGTATTCTAACACCAACCAAGAGTTATTGATGTTTTACCTGGCTTGAGGACATTGACAGGATAAAAACAGACATCCAGTCAATAAACAGTGACACCTTGAAAGAGCTCAAGGGAGACAGGATGTTTAAGTACATCTGTTACCCAGAAACATTTGATACTCTTGTGATTGTCTGTTCCAAGAATAACAACTGGTTAGGATGGCCATTCTGAGCAAAATTGCATCATTACTTCCTTATAATCATTCAAAATTCAAAAATAGGCAATAAGGATGAATGATCATGGAGAATTTCTTTAAAATTGTCAAATGATATCAACTTAAAAGAGAGGCCTGATATATGACAGGGATATTCAAACTCATAAGTTGAAAAACAAATTAGTACTTGTTTCCAGACAAAATCACTATTAGTTTGAAAATCTTGTATATCAAATTACAGTCATTTAACTTGCCTATAAATGGTAAATTCATTATATTATAAATCACTGGTCACCATCATCTAATTATAAGTCAATCTTAATCTTGCCTGAAATTCATTGAGATCTCATTTCTTTTTCATTTTCATTAAAAAAAAAATTCTAATGTTTTGCATTGTGTTACTTTGTGTGTCATGTTTTAAAAAAAAAATCTATACATATTTTTTATATAGATTAGACAGTTGGTTTTGCCGTTTGAATGGTTTTACACTAGTAATTTGGGGGCCCTTTATAGCTTGATGTTCGATGTGAGCCAAGGCTCTGTGTTGAAGGCCATACATTGATCTATAATGGTTTACTTTTTAAATTGTTATTTTGATGGAGAGTTATCTCATTGGCACTTACACCACATCTTCCTATATCTATATATACATCTGAAAAATACAAAAATAAAAATATTATTTTATCCATTAAAATAGCATCCATCTTTCATAATAAACTATGTACATTTTTGTTTAGGGGCCAGCTGAAGCATCATCATCTGCCTCCTGGTGTTGGATTTTCTCGCTGTACTAAAGACCTATTGGTGACCTTCATGGTTGTTTTCCGCTCTTTGGTCAGGTTGTTGTCTCTTTGACACATTCCCCATTTCCATTCTCAATTTGATGCTTTAGTTATATAGAAACTTTCTATGTTTAAGAAGGGAACCTATTTTGTTTTGAACTCAACGATAAATAACTATACAATAACAAATTTTTCAAGTCTATTATTCTAAAGTATCCCATAACAGAATTAGATCATTAGCAAACAATACAGAATTTCAAATCCCTTTGGAACATATTGGAAGCCAACCATTATTTAAGTCTTCATAAGGATCTATTTAAAAGAAATAAGAAAGCGAAAAATTCAATATTTTCATCTCATGATACTGAAACTATCATTGATCATTTCTATGAGGTCAGATATTAGTTTTCACATGTCAGATGTGAAATTAACACTTGTAGTATTCTATCAATAATAATTATAATGTCCCATGAACTAGTTTAATGTGGTCAAATATTATTCAATTTATAGCAATTTGGTTGTTTTACAGACTATTTACATTTGTCTTTTTTTTCCATTTTAGAAATTGGTATCATTATATTTTAATTTTTTCCCTTTGGAGTTATTCCATATTGATAGATATTAGGAAGGTTTTTCTATATTCATTTGATTTTGAATGAAACATGCAGCATATACAACTGAGGAAAAATTATATTCACTGTGCAAAAAGTCCAAGCTTTTTAATTAATCTGTACAAATAAAGCAAAATTGTTTGAATTACAATTGGTTTTGGTAAATTTCTCTCTTGAAATTCTGAATAAAACTATAACTGTCTTTTTGGAGGGTAAATATGTGGTTAAAAATTGATATTTATTTTGGCTGATGGCCTCAGTGTCAATATCAGTTTTCCAAAAGTCAATAAAACCACAAAATTACCTTATCAAAAGGCACTGCAGTAGTTTTATATATATCAATGAGACATAAACCTAACAATACAAAAAGCCAAAAAGACATCTACTGTCTAAATAATGTGGTACTAAGTTCTCAATGGACCCAAAGCCTAGGGAAGTTATGAATAAATTCTACAGATACCATTGAAGATTGCAGCGGGCAGCCCATCAACAGAAGAAGAAAACATAATTAAAAAAAAGTTACAAAAAAGAATTACTGTATACACATAAGTATCACAATGCTACTGGCAATTTTAATTAAAATACTATATTATAATCTAGAGACTATTATATATAATACTATTCAAGTCAATAATATGATTCATAAAACAGTTTGGGACTTTTTAAAAATTTGATATTTGTAAAAAAAAAATCGTGTTTTCAATATACATGAATCATAAACCTTAACTTTTTAAAAATCAATATGAAATATATAAAAATACAAATAATTTCAAGAAAATATCATGATTTGTTAATCATCTTGCAATTTGATACTAACTAGCAGATCATTTAATAAGCTCTGAGAGTGACATCTGGTGTGAAAACAGGATCCAACACCATTTATCACAGTTTACAACTATTACTATTGTTTTGCCATGACTATGTAATATTGGAAAGTTATTAACTGTTTTATAAATTGCTTCAAGAAGAATAGTAAGTTATTTCTTTGTGGAAAAACTCATTTAGAAGAAAAATGACCAATTGTTGTTTATATGTGTTTCAGATAACCGACTTTCTTCGCTGTAAACATGGTAAAAGTCCATTTTTGTAAGATTAAACAACAGACAATCACGACTTATTTATACAACACAGATATATCATGACGTGGGAGGATACTGCAATAACATTTTGAAATACATAACTATAAAGTACAACTATTAGGGGATTAGAATTTAAAACATTTTTTTTTAATCTGAATTGAAGAAACGTCTGGCATTAATAAGGTGCAGTATAAGAGTAGCCGGAGATACTTAGGAATAATCAAGCTTATAAGTAAAAAAGTAAATGAGGAATGTGTCCATAGGAACACAAATGATGACCCCGTTAACATATAACATTATAAAGGGACATAACTCAAAAACTGTAAAAGTGAAGCTGCCAAAATTTGAACTTGACAAACTTAAGTTAGAAAATGGAAACGAAAGACTTCAGGAATTTTTTTCATTTGTAAAGGGGCATTATATAACCCTAGAATGTTAATCAAAGTGCTTGCACTGAATGGTAAACATTGCTTTAACTTAAAACATGTATCAGTTTGAAGTAAAATTGAATATTGCATTGTATAAAGCTTTGGTTGTAATTTGTTCAATAACCATTCTGGACAAATAAGATAATTCATATTTTTAGAACACAATTTTTTCTTTTGTAAAAAGGCATGACTACTGATGCCACCAAAATTAAAACTTGACATGTGTTTTGTTGTAATAAGCATTGTGTATAAGTTTCATAACTTTTGGTTGAGGCATAAAAATGACTGTGATGGCAAAAAAACTGAAAAGAACCCAAAGACAGGCAACATAACATTTTAATAAAGAAAACCAAGAGACTCAACAAAAACCAGGGGGTGATCTCAGTAATAAGACAGAGCCTCAGTATAAACTCAACAACAGATTTGTATTGTCCATGTTCATGTGCATTTATACTGTTTTCTTTTTCTGTGTTTGCGTTTAAAAATTTCAATCATTTTTTAAATTATGATAAAGCCTATAATAGAAAATTTAAAAGCAACAATCTTTTATTTTTAAGGATCAAAACAAATCTTTTGGGCTTGTGCCTGATATTTCAGGCATTTTGTTTCATTACAAAATAAGCAAACATAACTCCCACACCAAATTGTCCAAATGTTGATTCAAAGTCCATACATGTACATGTATTAGGAAGAGTGAATCTTTAAATGATAAATGAAGGAGTACTCCAACTAAAAGACAGACAAATAAAAGTTATATCATGATTAAAAGCTACTGTCCTTCTAGCTATGAAGAATTACTACATAAAATTCATTCCTTCATGAAAAATGTCAAGTTGTCGTTTTCCAATTAAATGGTCTATATTTCATGTTTTTCTCTTCCAAGGAAATCATTTTCTGCTTTATGAAGGGAATAAACAGAATTTTATTTGACAAATGGATGGATATCTAAATATACTTATAAAAAGTCTTTTGTAATTTGTCTGATTCCAGATGGGGTTTAATGGCTCAGTATATTATATAATATTGGATTATTTCTGGGAGACTTTTAGTCAGAGATATTGCAATAAAAGAACATCTTAACATTATGAACTACACTGCTTTATATATATCTACTACATTCAATCATATTCCATTTTGCTAGAGGTTAATGGGGGTGTCTGATATGTTACATATAAAATCCAGATTTCCAATAACTTATATTGAAATATGCAATCAACTAAAACTTCACTTTCTAGTGAGGTCAAGGATATTGAATTTTTAAGACTTAATTCTTTTGGCAAAGCAGAATGCAACACTTATTATGATTTTGCATGTTTTCGAACCAAAGTAACATCTCTTTAAGCAGATATAAGAAGATGTGGTATGACAATGACAACCAGGCAACTCTCCATCCAAGTCACAATTTGTAAAAGTAAATTAACCATTATAGATCTATGTACAGCCTCCAGCAGACGGAGCCTTGTCTCACATGGAAGGTCAGGTTACATTTCTTGTAGTGGGTCTCATTGGGGTCTAAGCGTGACGCAGGATTGCCGATTTTATTGTAAGTGTGACACATGAAAGTCAAATTATTGTGTCATGAAAATGGGAAACAAGGTCTAGCGGGACCGGGGAAATGTAAAAAAAATGATAATTGCTTACGTACATAGTGTAAGCAGGATACAAGAATCTGACAAAACAGTAAGCGGGATTGGAACCCCCCAATGAGACCCCCCTTGTACTATACAAAATACACCAATTTCAATTTCAATTCTACAGCAATTCCACATCTTTAAATTACTATGATTATATTTGCCAAACTTTTTTCAAAATTTTTTGGCAAGAGATTTATTATATTTTAGTTTTCTCAATCATACTTTGAAAAAATTATTGTTGCTACTCAAACCAAACTTGCTGAAGTCTGCAAAAATGTATAAGAACAGATGCTTTTTCATACAAATTTGTCATAACTCCCTTTTTATAGCTAGGAATATAGGAATGAACTTTATTGTTTTTCAATATTTTTCAGTGCTAGTTAATTGTTTTGTACCAAAGCATTGTTTTTTTTCAATTTGCTCTTATAAAATCTGTATATTATTTGAATTTTGAGGGAACTGAATCTAACTTTTTGTAAAGAAAACAGTAAATAGTTTCCATTTATTAAATTTTGCGACAAAGAATTTCTGTTTAAGGCAGTTTTCAGAGAAGCAAATAAAATTTTATATTTCTATAACATCAAAAATAATCTGCTGAAACTCAATTATAATACAAAAGGAACAAACCCACGTGCACATTAACCAAGGAACTATCAAATACTGTACTTTATTTTTTTTTTTATCTTATTTCTTTTTACTATAATTACAATATAAGCTGTGACATAAGAACAAAATGTGGTGGGCTGTTTTAATAGATCAAAAAAACTTTTCCATCCTTTATATTAAATGGAATAAACATCCTAAGGGGCGAAATCACCAGACAAAAATAAAATAAAATCATCAGTGAAAGAAAGGAAATTGTTTAACAAGCATTTTGATGTGCATTAATCTTAATGGGTGTTCCCATGGCGACTATTCTAATCCATTGTATCAAAATCAAAACAAGCTTTTAAGGAAATTAAGTACTTTTGGAAAAGTTTCTTTCAGACTATTTCTAATTTAAATTCCTCTTCCCTTATATATAATTGACATTATTTTGTTGTTATTTCAAAATTATAAAGAAATTGAATTAGTTTATTTAAATAAGTGATAAACAAAAGGCGTAATATATCTGAGTGCAGTGATTTTAAACTACAAGATGCAGAATTAGTATAGAAATGTGCACTTACAAAGGTTGTATAAAGTGTTGAGGTTACTAGGCTTTCATTGATCAGCAAAAAGTAGTTAATGTTTCTATTAACCTCATTTTAAAGTGGGTTGGTGGTATTTTATCAAATAAGATATTGTTGATGACACCAGAAATCATTTATAATCAATTTCCTTGCACATGGTCAGTTTGGTCAAGAATGTTATATAGAATCTGTAACAAAAAAATTGTAATCATAAGTTTTAACCAACTTATTTTGCCAATTTTAAAGAGTAGAATAATAACAACTGTTTACCAGAATTTAGAAGGTCTCATTGGCGGATCCAGGGGGTACCCCTTTTTTTTGACGATCAATGCATTTGAATGGGAGCATAAAGCTGGAACACCCCTTTACTCTGGGTTGGAAACCCCTCCTTTTTAAAATGGCTGGATCCGCCCCTGGGTCTAATGCCCTTTCTAGATTTAGCTTTATCTAATGTTGTGCAAAAATTAGTCTTTTTACTTTAATTTACAAAAATTGCTTATGCTGTCAAAATTTGTTGAACTGCATCTGAATTTGAAAAATGATATTACAATGTGTTATTTATACTTCCAGATTTAAAACTAACAAATATCATAAATAATGATAAATTTGCTGAATTTGTATGCTACCCTCCCTCTGCACAGGTGTTCCTTATCAGGTGTTGTCTTGGATATTTGAGGCTTCAACACTTAATACATACTTTTGATTTCTAATATTTGATAAGCAGTATTCAGAATGACAAAAATAAATGAAGGTAATGCACATCAGGCATATCAATTGCAAATATTAGCCTTTCTAATAATTAGTCAATATCCAGTTATTTTGTATAAATAAATATCAACTCTCTACAAAATTCCAGAAGTAGCATAACCTATGGAATTTCTATCATGAATAAATTAACTGCCCATGATTTGAACAAAAAATAAGTTCTGATATAATTTTCTGATAATAATATGTTCTAAATACAACTCAATAAATCAGAACTGCATTAAAGAGTGCATATACAAGGCAATTTTTACAATTTTCAAAATTGACCTTAAGGGCCTTGACCTTAAAATTTGTCATATTTGATCTTGACCTTGTTTAACAATAAAGGAGACAGCAAAAGCTTGTGACAATGCATCGGATTATGGACACAAAACAGGACAATTTATAGAAAGCCAAGGAACATTAGTGGTCAAAAGATATGTACTGTGGATTCATTATTATTCGTTGGATACCAATTTTCGTGGATTTCGTGGGAACATTTGAACCAGGAAATTAAATGTTCAACAAATGACTAATTTTCCTGTGACTTGTATGCAGACTTCGGCAAAACCACGAAATCAAATATCCACGAACATGTAAGTTTTCCTCAATCCACGAAAATTGGTATCCACGAAAATAAATGAATCCACAGTATTTATATATATGTCATATAACATCAATTAGTTCATTTTACTCAATTATGGATGTGCTTCCACAAATTATGAGATTTATTCAAGTAACTTTATTGTGTGGATATCTTTAATAAGGGGAAGCTGTAGATTATTGAAAGAGATGGATGTTAACATACAGAGTCAACAAACTTTCAAAGGACATACATGAGCTAATGCTCTGTGTTGAAGGCACTGACCTATAATGGTTTACTTTTTTACAAATTGTGACTTGGATGCAGAGTAACTTCATTGGCACTGACAAGTACCACATTTATTTATACATGTATCTATATGCAAAACATTTTAAAAGCTCATGATGAGCAGTCATCATAAAACATGGATAATTTCCAGTACAAAAATATCCATCAAAATTCACTGTTTCCTCAACTATTAGAAGCAACAACTGCTAAACAATTCTTGTCATCTTTTGCTGCATATCTATGACAAGAAACTGGCTGATGATATTTTTTTTGTGATGCAATACCCATTAGCCTACAAAAACATGATTTCAGCATATGACAACTAACATACTATCGGCAATCACTTAGTAACAAGTAGCCATACCTAGATTCCTGCCATTTGTTTTAAGCATAAGTATTCTTTGATCCAATAGCAGTAACATGAAAGATGTTATAATAATGATAGGTCTATTTCCTAATTGACTAATGAAGACTGACACCATTTCACCACAGAAACAATGATACTTGTAAAACAAACATGCAGACTATTCCATTCTTAATTACAAGGGGTATGCATGATTTTAATTAATTCATGTACGTAATTCCTTGCAAAATTCCAAATTATGAATAAAAAATAGGGAGTCCTATTAGTAACTTTTGGATAAAGTTCATATTTTCAATGTTCCAAATATTGTGAATAGAAGTATCACAGGGCTGTAATGTAGTTGAGCTCCCCAAACATGTAGAATACTCCTCATATTTCATGGGAGTTTTGCTGTGAAAATAGATATGACAAATATAACTTTGGAATTTTTATATTGTGAATGAAATATCTGGAATAACTTTTTTCAAGACAACTTAACATGGAGGAAAGTTGGGTATGTAAAACTTCATTTAACTCTTTGAAAAAGGCAAATATATATCTTAACATTTCAAAAATTATATAATTTCAAAACAGATCTTTTTTTTTAAAACAATATGGTATGGTCACAGTGACCTACTTGTAATATAGAATATCATTTCCTTGATATATTATATTTAATTATATCATATCTATAAGGCCATAATAAATAATAGGTTTGTTTGCCAAAACGCTACCTACCCAGAAAAAAGCTGCCTACTCAAATTCTTTTATTGTCCTGATTTGAAGAAGTTTTTTTTTAATCAAATAGGCATGAAGACTAATAAACATCTGATACTACAATTTCTTTTTTTGAAAAAAAAAAAAAGAAAATGCCTACCTACCTACCCACTGTATCAACCTTTGGGTAGGGTTTGTGCAAACCAAAATATTTCTAAATTTGTGCCTTTATTAATTGAATAGTAAATTAACAATAAGAGACATCACAATGTACTAGTGACTGAATAAAAAGAGCAATTTAAGTTTCAACACAGGATTTTTTTAAAGACTGATCATAAAATTAAAAATACATCAGCTGACAACATCTAAGAAAATTGGTAAAACCGATACTGAATAATTTTTGTAAATATCAATTGTTTTGATGCTGTGTGCAATATGTCCTTTTGCAAGGATCATTATTTTTTGTAGTCAGTTATATCCACCAGACTCATTACTCTCACTCCATCTTACTCTTAGAAGGAATAATGTTCAATGATGCATGGCAGAAAACACAAATTTTAAATATCACACAAGAAATTCTTTCCATGTAATTTTCGTTTCTATAATATTATTCACTATTTCATCATGTATAATATGCTTAGAATAGCTGTAATAAGTTTGAATGGGGAATTAAATCTGATGCCTACATTGTTGAACCCGTGTGCTATGCTCTCTGGACCCAGTATAGTATGATACATCTCTTAATTAATGGATCCGTAGGTGGCATAAGCAAGTAAAAATTCTTAACCTATCAAACCTGAGCCCACATTATGTCCGTCACAGTCGAATCTGGACATTAGGAAAACAGCAATCAACCAATTATTTTTATTTCTTTAGACATTAAGAATAACTTAATTGGTTAATATCATCATACTTATATTTATATACATATCCACACAAATATGATGGCAAAAGTGATGCAAAGAATTTGTTTTGGTATGTTTTTTGTGTAAAGGGACACACACATACTTACACTGAAAGTGTAAATGAATTTTTATGTGTTTTCTGTGCCAAACTTCTAAATGGTACAAGACTGTTGTTAGTACCTGCAGTGTACTTATACATGCAAGAGTTAGAAGAGTGAGCTAACCAGCATTGTGTAACTTCATAATGTGAAGAAAGGTCAGAAATTATCTCAAAGTGACTCAAACCATAATAAATGATAAACTTATTGGGAAATTTCTGCCTGAAGATTTTTATAACTGGTAATCATCCTGTCTTTTTACAACATATAACTATCATTTTTTCTTGAATCGATCAGTATACTTTTTTTCATTGAAATTCAGTTGGTTTTTTTCGCCTTCTAGTTGATTGACGGAAAACACAATCTTATAGGCTAGTTTAATGTAACATTATATACCAATTTCATCCAATCAAACATTATTAAAGCACTAGTAACTTAATAACTTAAAACTTAAGTTGTGTGGTCTGTAATAACTTTAAAAGTTCTAAATTAAATTTTTCAATTATCCAAAATCCAGATTTTAGTCAAATCCAAAAGCAAGTAGTGTGTATCAAATTTATCAAATTTAGGTCAAAGTGATCCAATTATTTTATCTACTACAGAGCTTTACTATTTTCACAGTTTATGTTTTGACAATGAGACTTTGAAAAGGGGGAATGTGACATAATACTACTTAAAGTCCTAAGCCAACCATATTTCATTTTGGGAGGAATCATATATGTTAACTTTACACATTATGTTGTAACATCATTGTCATTACTAGTAAACACAATTTTGGTCTGAAGTTTATTAAACCTGTCAGACTTTACATCATGTCTTGAAATGGTGTGAATTTTTAATTTTCACTGAAAACAATTTGAATTTACACTTATCATTGAAAACCATTTGGTTATCTTCAGCTGCTAGTGTTTTTGCTCTTTGTATTTTGGATGTGAAATAGCTAGACAGATACATTTTGAATCTTAATTGTCTTATTACTTTTTAAAAAAAAAAGTGCTCCAGAAAAGCACATTTTTCACTTCAACTTTTACATTAAAAATAGGAGGCCACCAATTTGTAAGAAGTTTTCAGTATATTACCCTATATTCTTAACACTTCACATGTTTTCAAACAAGTTATGTCTGAATGCTTCAACTTCAAAAAACAAAGAAAAACCACCTGTGTGTCAATGACCCTTGAAAAGTTCCTGGAAATCATATTAAAGCAAATATATATCGTTTCATCTTGCATTTTTAACTTTCAGCATTCTTGCAACTATTGGTGAAATAATTGTCAATTTGCTTTGTTTAACAAAACACTTTCCCTTGAAGGTTAGTTGATTACCTTTTCATCAAATAGTAATTAACAAAAAGGTGTACAAATATTTATGTAAAAAAACTTTACCAATCCAAGCCTTCTAGCTCATTGTATTCTCTTTCATCTTGGACATATGTTCATACAATATGCTTGTGTTGACTGCTGAAAAATTGTGTAACCAATTCATAATTTAACATTTCAGTTTTTTAGAGCCTCTTTCATCTTTCTTTTTTCTCGATCTTTCTTGCATAAAACATTTACATATTGGAAGCAGTAAAACATAAGTAATTATGTAATGTAAAAACATACATTTTATAGACTAATATCAAAGACAGATTCAAGTAGGACACAAAAGGATGAAACTTGATCATACTTATCTTGACTCTCTATGTCTTTTATAACATTTAATCATCTTAATTATTGTTTTTCATTTCCAATTCCCCTAGTTTTTGGTGACCCTCCCAGTCTTTTTTGTGGCCCTCACATGGCAATCAAATTGTTTTACCAATTTCCCAAACATTCTTTCTATATTTCCTTTGTGCTAATATTTCAACCCTGCCAAATGTTTTTATAATTAACTTAAAGTAGAAGTGTGTTTGGGTGAAGAATATCTAAACACAAGAATGTGTCCCCAGTACACGAATGCCCCACTCACACTATCATTTTCCATGTTCAGTGGACTGTGACATTGGGGTAAAATCTCTAATTTGGCATTAAAATTAGAAAGATCATATCATAGGGAACATGTGTACCAAGTTTTAAGTTGATTGGACTTCAACTTCATCAAAAACGAACTTGACCAAAAACTTTAACCTGAAGCAGGACAGACGGACGGACAGACGGACGAACAGACGAAAACAGATGAACGGACGCACAGACGAATGGACGCACAGACAAAAGGACGCACAGACAAACGGAAGCACTGACCAGAAAACATAATGCCCCCCTACTATCGTAGGTGGGGCATAAAAATAAAAAATTTGAATCTTTTACCACATGAACAAATTCAATTCAAATCTATTCAATGTTTTATTATATCTCATCTCTCAACAAGTACAATCAATATTTATACATTGTAAAACAATACTAAAGTATTGAGATGGGAGCCATCTCTGTGGGTCTGGCTGTGAATAACATGTGGTAACAAATTTGTATTTTTTCATACAGCAAATTGTTTTCAAATGAAGTTTTTGACCTTGACATTTGACCTAAGAAGTTGCACATACATTTCAAAACACCCTTTGGTGTTGGTTAATGTACATGTCAAGTGTAAATATGAAATCATAACAATTCGCATGATAAAGATTAGACACAATCTTTAACATAGGACATGGGGTCCTCAAATCAAAGTTTTTGACCTTGACCTTTGACCTAGGAAGTGGTACAATCATTATGTCACGCCCTCTGGTGTTGGTTAATATCAAGTATAAAGTATGAAATTATAAAGGTTCTCTAGATCTAGAGTGGACACAATTTGTTACAGACTGACAGACTGATATCACTATAGGGTGACTACCATTTGGTGGGGCCCTAATAAAATGTGAGCCATTCTATACACAATTATAAGAGGCTTTTAAATTGACATTATGAAATAAAATATTATTTACAATATATAAAATGAATAAGAGAGAGTAAAACACCTAGTCAAATCACAGAAACAGTTAATGTCCCATTGTTAATGTCTTACCACAGAAAGCCGTACTTTAACCTATAATGGTTTAATTTTTAAATTGTTATTTGGATGGAGAGTTGTCTCATTGGCATTCACACCACATCTTCCTATATCTATTGAATGTTAATAAGTTGATGACTAGATAACTCTGAGGCTCTTATCACCAAAATACTTAAAGTCATAAGAAACGAGTGACCGGTGAAAAATGATGTTCTTCCAATTGTTGAACTAATGCATACAAACATAATAAACTTAATCTTCTGTGCACGAATTTATCATTTTTTTCGTGTAAATTTCGTATAATCGTCATTTTTTTTTTCAATCGGTCAGTGTTGTTGTGAAAATATGGCAGGTAATTAAAATTCGTGTTTTGAAGCCGAAGTTTAACGATGGTCACCTGTTTGTCAACAATCGACAAAAAATAAACAGAAAAGCATGGAAAGAGAACACATGTTTAACATATAAATTCAGATAATAGTTTATTTTAAGGACATCCATGCGTATTGTGATCACCGGATTTTTACGAGATGGGTCACACTGAGGTCACTTTGCATACGGAAAATATGTCGGGGGGGAATTGCTTGCTGGAAGGAAGCAATTAAAATAAAGTAAACTTCTTCTAAATATGAATAAATCAAAGAATTTTCTTCAGAAAAAAATATATGGACATAGGTTTTATAATGAAAACTATCCATTTAGTTATAAAAAACATATGCATTATTTTTTTTTAATTTGAGGTTTCTTATGACTTTAAGTGTAAAAAACACTTGCAAGTCTTATACATTTCAGTTAGAACTCTGCATTTCCGTAGAACTATAATGTGACAATTTCTATCAAAAGACTTTTTCTGAAGATTGTTGGTTTGTTTCTCTTTCATTAAAAACACACAAACCCAATCCTATTTATCTTTCAAATATTCACCATAAAGATACTGTAAAATATCAGCAGGTACCACATGTGCAACTAGTACACTATACTTATTTAATTTGACCTTCCATCACTGCACTAATTCATTTATGTCTCACTTTTGTTGTGTGCTTTCAAATGAAGAAAGACTTTCAGAATACTTCCTGTTATTACAAATTTATGTGGTTGTTCTGCAGTTTTCTAGAAAGCAAAGTGCTTCAGATAAAAGGTTATTTAATTAATAAATTCTCAAGAGGATTAATTAAAGCAACGTCAAAAAACTGCATTGACCCTAATCAAACGTATAGAAATAATAAACTGCATGGAACTTATAATTTTGTTGAATCAAAGCACTGCATGCATATCAAATAGACTATATGTAATGATGAGCCATAAATCTATATCCCTTCTGTAATATGAAACACTATTTTATAAACTAAATAACATCTGCATAACATTATATAGTTAAAATATATGTAATATATTGAATATATTTTGTACCATTCAGAATGTAACACTTGAGAGTCTATACATGTACTGAAAAAATGTGAAACTCTTACTTTGTAAAAAAAAACAGTCTTTATGGTTTACAAAGATATTCTATTTAAAAATTGAAATATTTCACTCAACTGGGACCAAAAATAGAAAACCCCTTCCAAATCGATCACAATATGGCTTATGGCTTCTTGTAATTTCTGGGGCAAGATGATTAAAGAGTTATTTGTCCCTTTAATGTACCGGTACTGGTACATGAATGAAATAGCATCATCAAAATACCAACTACAAGATAAATTCAAAAGAGGAAGTTCATAAACCTGACAAAGTCAACATTAAGACTGTGTCAACCAAGGAACAAACGGAAAATAAATGTCATATTCCAGTCTTCGTACATGCATTTCTGAAGAAAAAAGTGGGTTACACCAAGTTTTATAGCTAGCTAAACGTCCCACTAATATGTCAATTATTTATAGTTGACATTATTGGTAAACGTGGCAATAATTGGGATCCAGAAGCCAAAAAGAGATGAGTACAGTATTTGTCAATGAGACAGAATCCATATAGTACAAAATATAATCAGACAGTAAATTGTAAATAACCACTTTTTAGCATCAAAGTAAAACGATTGTGTTAAAGGATATAAATGTTCAGACTTGTACTTTTAGAGGATTTTTTTTATAGGAAGTTATTGACAATTGTGAATTGCTTGTGGTATAATATGCTTCTAAATGATCTATCTCAACTACAGTAAGTGATCTCTTTAAAAAAGCCTTTCAATATAACTGTTGAACTGATGATCATAATGAGGACATTAATATAACAAAACAATAACATTTGCACTACAATCAGGGTTATCCTCTTAGCAAACCAAAAAGATTGTCTATCATTCCTTATCCTCTAAGCCAAAGCTAAACATTGTCTATCATTCTGGCTTAATGGTCACTTAGTCTGGGTCAAATTTGTTTACT
This sequence comes from Mytilus trossulus, assembly GCF_036588685.1. Lineage (NCBI taxonomy): Eukaryota > Metazoa > Mollusca > Bivalvia > Mytilida > Mytilidae > Mytilus > Mytilus trossulus. Next base: position 43,195,052 of record NC_086373.1, read on the forward strand.
GGGTAAATATATGATAGATTTCTGGACAGTCTCCATGTTTATTATTTACTGATAAACCATGTCAAAATATATAATGTAACTAACAACAACACTAAACTATAAATTACTATAAACAAACATAACACAGATGTACACATGGTTGCCAAACTTTTGGCAACTGTTTCATGTGACATTTACTTGTGCAAAAATTTGTATACATGTACTGCATAGACAGGATTATTAGGTCAATAATGAAGCACTGAAACATAGTGTCAGAAAACTTAGAATTCAGGGTTTCTTAGTCTGGGAGAATAATGAAAATCCAGCTTTAAAATAAACACAGCCTTTCAAAAAACAATGCATTTCTGAATCATATTATGGATCTGTAATTAGAGACAATAATGGACCTACGATGTATATAAAAACAATAAAGACAAAAATGATAATCAGAACATACACGTAAAACTTATGAGCCAACCAGGCATTTACTTTTTCTAGTGTGTTGAGCTGTTGGTATTTACATTTGGGTTGTTTCACATTTTGTTTTGTCAGGCTTCTTGTAGATAAATGTGCACTTTGGTCTGTGTCTCATTGTTGAGGCAATGCTGTGACCAATAGTTGTTTATATTTGACTCTATAAGATCATAGTTGTCTCATTGGCATTCATATCTCATCTCCTTCATAATTTCACAAAAGATATTAATATCAATGATAAGTTGTTCAAGTCATTTCTGATTAACAATAAATCATGAGTGTTTACTGTGGATTTATTCATTTTTTTATTGGTACACATTTTTGTGGATTGAGGAAATCTTGCATTTTCAAGGATGTTTAATTTCTTGATTTTTCCAAAGTCTGTGTAAAACCCATTAGAAAATTTGAAATTCTGTTAACATTTGAATTCATGGTAAACTTAACTGACCCATGAAATCTATCAAAACTGATATCCCAGGAATAATTATGAATCCACTAGTACTGTTTAAATTACAAAGACAACCAATCCTGGTCATAAAAAAAATCTGTCATTGTTATCGAAATGATTTGGAAATGACTGTTTTGCAAAATTGTGAATGGTAGCAGTGTAAACTTTCTATTTGTTCACAGAAAAAAATCTCTACCATATGGCTATTTGGTAAAAAATTAAAAACCATATAATAACACTTCCCAGTGTCCTACACGATCCCTTGGGCAGTGTTGGGTGGGGATTGTTATGGTGGTGGGATAATATTGTAAAGGACACATCTTCATAAATCCTTAGGGAGTGTACATGGATCCGCTGTACCCTTGCAAGTCAATCAAGGGGTGCGTCTCAACTGGCAGAATCTGGAAGTACATACATAAATATGGCTATTTGGTAAAAAAATCAAAAACCATGTGGCTATTTGGTACTTTTGTCAACTGGAAATCACTTGTGAAAAATAAATTTGTTCAAAAATTGTACCCAGTGATAGAAAATATCTTTCCAAATCCCAAAGTATATGGCAGCATTATTGTCATGTAATTCACTGAAGTAAAAAATATTCCCATTTTGACAGGTTTAACCTTGATCTTTGATTTTTTTTTTATCAATAACACCACATGATTGGCAGTTAATTAGAAAGGACAGTAAGTCCCTAGACTCCCTAAATCTTGTATTTTTGTTGTTCCCTTGACATCTTTGTCAAGGTCACAACACATCAAATAGCCCATTGATGAAATTGTATTTTATGTTTCAGTCTCAGATTTGGGTACATATAAACAAGTACCACTTTTCTGGAACCTTTATAAGAAATTGAGGACCTATAAAGTAGAAGTTGTAACTTTAGGATTAAATATAATGATAGTTTGTCTCATTGACATATTTGTTTGCACTACCTATTTTTTTCTCACTGTTAGTTTTAGAACTATGTCCTGAAAAATTTCTGAAAAAGACATTGCTTGTAGGTACAAGCAATAAATAATTTCATTTCTTGACTTCAGAGAATAGATTTACTAAGTTTTGCATATGGTATTATGAATGAAACTGATTAAGAAACAATGAAATGCAATGATGTGTTAATAATCTATCAGGGATTCTCATGCTTAAGCTGTTTAAATTAAATAAATGCACCAAAATATCAATTCTTTCATATGGACACAGTATGGAATAAATATACATTTGTCTATGTTAATTACATCCAACATATGCATACAATAAAAATGTCAGGGGAAACAAAGTTTACGAACTCCAAAAAGGATTTAAAGAAAACAGTTACTAATGAAGTATAATTGCTATCGTAGGGGGAATTATTTGTAGCAGGCCTTCATTATCATGCCTAAATTAATCTTATTGGAAGCTAAATTGAAAAAAACGCCAATAAGATGTCTAACTTGTCTTAAAACAATTTATGATTGTTAAGTGTTCCGTGTAGAGATTTTTTGGTAACAAGGCTATTTAAGAGCATAAAAACGAAGTTCAAGTATAAGTTAGTTCAAATAAGTCAAATCTTTTTTGTATCCCTGTTTCTGGATACTGTAAACCAACTGATTTTCAGGGACACTTTATTTCGCTTTTAGTGATTTAATTTTGCGATTTCCAAATTTACTTGATGAAGATCCAAGTCTTACATATTCACGTTATTTTTCTAATCGCGGAAGTTGCCAAATAAATCATTCACAAAATTTAATTAGTTCACAGTACCTACAAATATGCGTTATAAAATTTTTAAGAAAAAACAATAGACTGACAGACACACAGATGGATGGAGAGACTAGTTTTCCCTCTCCTTTTAAAAATACATTGTAATTCTGAAAAGAAGATTGAACCTATGGAACCGAAATATCACAACACATCTAAAAGACCAACACACGTTTTTCAACATTCAACCAGTATCTCTAAAAAGAAATATAAACAGATATTATCAAAGATCAGCTAACAATTTCAAATTCCCTGAATAATAGAAGAACATTGAGACACAACTTAGAACAAACACTGACAGTTCCAGGGTTTTCATAATAATGTCTAAGGAATTAAACTGTTAAATTCAAGTACTTTTGGGACGAATTCTAGTCAAATCGGCACCTAGTTAAATCGGCACCCGGTCAAATCGGAACTCAGTATAGTCAAATCGGCACCTAGTCAAATTGGCACCTCGTTAAATCGGCACTTTATATTGTCAATTCGGCACCCATGTTAGATTTGTTTAATATACATATTTTAACAGCAATTTCAGGAAAGACAGTAAAAATAAGGAAGGGGTTGTCCAGAAATATTCACTTAATTTTATTCACATTTTTTGGAGTTGATGTATATATATATATATATTTTTCTTAACTAAATGCGTATTTTAGTTATATATACAATGATCATGAAAGTTTGAATTATTGAAAGGGACTCATAGTTTTCCATTGTATTGCTTCTATTTGTCTCATTGGTAAACATACGCTTGTGTAAGGGCTTCTTTGTTTCTTATGAAGTTTTTGAAAAATAAAACATTTATAAATACCTTTAACATTCTACTGTAGAGTTAAAACCACAACCATATTAACTATGTACTTGATTAAATAATTAACCTATGTTTTCTAACTGCTTGATGCTTTTTAATGATGTAATGCATGATAAAATCCAAACCCCAAAATAGATCATGAATTTATACATTTTAAAATCATTTATACATATATAATATCAAATATTTTTGGATGCCGATTTGACTATACTGAGTGCCGATTTGACCAGGTGCCGATTAAACCAGGTGCCGATTTGACTTTTTCTATGGGTGCCGATTTGACCAGGTGCCGATTTGACTTGTACCCTTTTGGGACTAGCCAGAAACAATGTTAGGAAAATGCCAATAATTATAAAAATCTCTAAATAGTAATTCTAATGTACATATTTCAACTTAACATACTGTGGATTCATTTTTATTCATGGGGTACCAAATTTCATGGATTTCCTGGGTATAGGCAACCATGAAGTTAAATGTTTAAGGAATAAAAAAAATTCTATATGCTTGTATGCAGACTTGGGAAAAAACACGAAATTAATATCCACAAACATGTCAATTTTTCCTAATCCACGACAACTGGTACCAACAAAAATAAATGAATCCACAGTAATCATTATTATATCCTATTTTAAGGTATTTTGGTAAAAAGGTTATGCAATCTAAAAAATATTTGGTTCATTTAAACACATCAAAACAATTTCACTTTTATTGTTGAAACAGTATCTTTTTTCTTTGAATTAGAATAAAAGCATGACATCAATGATTGAAATTGTTCACACTTCATTAGGTCTGTATTTTATATAATTTATATATAAACTTTAATTAACACAGAATGAAAGCTGGAAACAGCTTTGGAATAAACACAAAAAAAATCAGTCAGCAATCATTGAAATAACTATGAAAACGTTAAGAATTATTAATTTTTCAAAAATAAAGTCCCTTTCAATTATAAATTTTCTTTTCCTGAATGAGGATATTAATATTAAATTTCTTAGTAGGTAATATTACACAGCAATCCCTTCAGCAGTCTTGTAGTGAAATGATCTCCAACAATAAGGGAGGTTATCTGTTCAAAATGACAACAATTGTAGCTGCTTCTCTGCTAAGCACAATGTTTTGGGAGACAGATTTAAATAAGTTTTTACTAACTTGTTTCTGAATCCCTGTCATATTTGAACTTCATGTAAAATTGCAATATTTTATTCTTGTAATTTTTCATTAATAAATACTTTTTAAACTGAGCACACTGAATTTAGAATAGTTAATTTAGAGTTAAAAAAAACCAATTCAGATTATAAAGCAAACAAGTATAAGAATTGTCCTTTAATTTTTTTGTTTTTTTGTCACTGTTTTTCATGCAATTTTGAAGATGAATACATTTTCTTAAATGTTTAAAATTCTGTACTGGTACATGTATATATCTGAGCCACAAAGGCCTATTCTTTGACTTTTTAACAAAACTATTTTCCTCATTTTTTTTTCTGCTCACTTCCATAGCTAAACATTTCAGAACCTAGGTACTTCGATTCACCCTCTCAGTGAGTTCTAGCCATAAAACCTAATCTTTTAATGGATAAAAATTGGTACTGTTTGTAAAATTTTCTATGTGGAAAGATTGCCAGCATCATTGTGATTCTCTTTCACAAAATTGAACTGTCTCTTTTCAGATTAATCAAGTAACTTATTAAGATTCAACATACATTTTGCTCTAAATTATAATTCAACTGGACCAATGACACAATTTTAAGAGCCAAAACGTCTGCAAAATCACAAGTATGAAATAACCTATATTTTACAACATATTCATTACATTTTTTTGCCCAGACAAATGTGTTTGGTCATGAAATCCTTTGGAAACCATCTAAAGATGCTATAGTATAACAGATATATCCAATTCAAGATGATTAAGTTAAAAAGATCCTTTATCTTTCCTTGACATCCAATTTTCATGTTTTTCTACTAGAAAATAAACAAATGAATGTTTTCCAAGGTCACATTAAACCTGAAAAATGAACAAAATGTAAACTGCATGTGGGCAATTCCTGGAGGATGATCATCAAGGAAATTTAAATGAAAACATTTTAACTTTTTACACTTCGTCATAAAACAGATTAGGATTTATGTAAAAATTTAAATTAAGAGAGACCAAATGTCAAATTCATTACTGCAACCTTCTGTTTAGAGCTACATTAGGTTTTTAGTGCTATCTATGTCATTTGTTCATCTAAGTAATATAATTGGTATTTCATCAACATACTAGTGCTGTCTCTTCGACTCCCTGTCATATTTACTTCTGTCTTTAGGATCTAAAGTGTCTCATTAAACATAGGATATTCACACCGTGTTCATCTCGTTATATTCCATTTAACTACTCTAACTTATCGAAATGCTGAATTTTTTTAATATTTCGTTGAATGTATTTAAAAGTATTTGTGAATATTTAGAGAATTTGTGATTTTTCTTTAATTTTGAAAAATTGAGAAACTAATATTATAAGGATTTATATTGTTCTTAAATGTAAGTATAATTTAATTATAATGTACGTTAATTCAGAAATTAATATGTGCATTTATAATTGCAAAATTACTGGTGAAAATGCAAGTTATACATTTAATGTGATTACAAAAATTTAGTAGAAAAACTACTATTGAAGTTATGTATGCCAATTTTTTATTATTGCAAAACTGATACTGTCAAAATTGAGAATGGAAATGGGGAATGTGTCAAAGAGACTAAAACCTAACCATAGAACAAAAAACAGCAGAAGGTCACCAATAGCTCTTCAATGTTGTATTTTTTTCGCATTTAATAAAAACATCACAATAATTACTAAATTTACAATAATATATATTTCCACTGTTATGTGTCAACAATTTGTTGAAGACTTATATTTTTATATATTTTATTTTAAGTATAATTTATATATATACTAGCATCTCATATTTATTTTACTGAAATCGTGGTGGTTAATGGTTTAAATTTTGGAATCATGTTTGTAGTCTAGCATGCTGATTAACAGTTTGATAAACATCATCATTAAGATTAGCAATCAAATTCAGGATTTTTGGTTTTCAGAGCAAATATAAAGAAAATTTACTCAATTCATTTAAAGAGTTTTTGAAGGAATTGTCCCTCAATGTTAGAGTTGAAGCTTAGTCCAATGCAAAAAAATCACTATCTATCATAAAGGTGCCTCACTCATATGACCAGGGCACATCCTTTTGTGCAATCCCTCTGATTTCCGTAAGTTTGAGATGTGTGGACCAAGGAGGTTATATAACATGGGGGACATAAGTTTAATAATACAGTACAATTAAATTCTGATTTTGATTTTTATATATAATAAGAGACTTATAATAATGTATCATATGTCTCTGGTATAATAGACTTTAAAAACAGCTCTCCTTTAATCGAGATAAATGCTACAATTCTACAGAATCATCTTCTAACCAGGAAACATGTATAATCTCTCATTAGTTCCTGGTTCATATTCCCCTTAGACTGTTAGAATTTTCAGATAAGTCAAAATACTGATAATGCTGGTCTAAGGATGATACTACAATCATAAACTTGCTCCAGATCAGTAAAGAATGTTGCCAAGTGCGGAGTTTTAACAAGTCATGTAAGGTCAGATACTTTTGGTCAGGTTAAACCTATCCCTTAGATATTTGATAACTATATAACAACAGAAATCAATTGTTTACACTAACTGAAACAGACATGTTTAATTACACTGACCATAGGGATCAACTGATAACTAATTAATAAAAATTAGAGCTAATTAACTGGTCAACAACGATCTCTCTAGGTAGTCAAGCCCAATACATATTAATTGGTCTTTAACCAATTATCATATTTTACTATTCTTGATACAGATGTTCATTTCTTATCAATCTATATTTCATTGATGTTCATTTCTGTGATATGACAAATGCAGGGATTTATTATTGTTATATTGAAATTAATAATGTCAGTGGATTAGGCATAAAATTCATGTCAAACTGGTAGGTGATTATTGCATTTTTTATTTATTCTAGAAAAATGATATTTAAGTTTTATGTCTAAAACATCTAATAAGTGTTTAGAAGTCTTCTGATTCTGCTGTTTCAAAACTTTTCCAATATTCAAAATCAATATGTTACCATTGCAAGTGGGATTTTTCTTCAGAGGGAATATGAACATGTACATGTGCAGATGTACAATTTGAACTCTCCCCTGAAAAGTGTATTTCTGCTGTCATGGAAACAGATTCCCTTATTCCATAATATAAATCACTCCAAGGTTTGACTGAGGTATATAAAATTTGTAAGGGTTCCGCGGAACAAAGTGTCTTGCCTACTTTTGCTGTTTATCACAAGCTCAACAAAAATGAGGAAAAAAATAATAAAAGTATTGCTCTCTATACTATCGCTTGATTGTAAGTAGCTTGTCCTAGTTTGGTACAAATCCAAGATAGTTTAAGAAAGTTATAAAAATTTTAAAAACTTAGTTTAACCACAGTACTAATATTTGTGGATGCCACCGACAGAATGTAGGATTGCTATGTCTCGCTTTTTTGACAATAGTCGAAGGCTCAACAAAAATTGTTGTCCCTTGGTTTTCTATTTGAGATTAAAACCCTTGCCAAAGTTGGGTGTCTGTTTGGCTATGGTGGAGGTATAAATTTCACACCCACATATGGTCATATAGATTGATTGTTTGGTTTTAACACCACTTTTTCTCATTTAGAGGCAATCATTTTTTATAATTGGAGGAGGCTGGAGTGCCAAATGAAGAACCACTGACCCTGGTAGAAAAATGGACATTTTTAGTCAATTAAAGTTGGAGTCAAATGCACCTGTCACATGTGGGATCTAACACACAACCTCAGTGTTGACATAGTGTAGTACTAGTTGGACAACTAAGATAAATCAGGCCCCTTTTGTCAGAATGGTGAATCTGATTGCTTGTGTAATGTTTTGAATAAGACCCTGCTATGGATCAAGTCTCACTACCTCCAATACTGAATACCAGCTAGACCACTGAATCTATTTCTTAGGCTTGTACAAATACGTTCTTTATTTGCAGACAATGTACACATATAACCATAACCACTGTTATTAGGAATACATTTGTTTACTGTCAAGTTACAGGTTAACCCTAAATATATCCCAGATGTAAATTAAGAGAAAGTGTTGTCATGGTTCTGTATTGAATTTTTTACAGGTTTTAGATAATCTTAAATTATTTACTGATTTTCAGCTGTCATACTTTGATATGATTCAGGACAGGGTATGTTACTTGTTGCAAAGTCAATTTATGGTTGGAGGTATTTGAGAAATTCTTTCTCTTTTTAAAATTTTAAACTATATATAAGTATTCATTTATGGCTGCCACATGTGGATTATTGAAATTCAACTATTGAATGCATTGGCAAAAACATCAAATATTTTACCTTTTTCTTGTGATTATTGAATATATATACAAGGGGATGACACAAATTATTTAGACCCTTAAATACAAATATTTTAGTTTGATTATAGCTAGAAAATGCTGTACCACAGAACTCATTATACAACAGAAGATGCAATATTGAAAAACTTGCAATGTAGTTTTCATTTTTTATTTGCAATATTATATCATGAACATGCTTTTGGAGTGTTTAAAAAACTAGCTATAGAAGAAATAAAAATAGTCTAAACAAAAATTGACAAAATTGAATAGTTACATGGGATAATCAATATTGCTTGTTTTAGATCATGTTGATAAAAAAAAAGATGTAAATAAAAGTTTTAAAAAAATGTTTAATTTCATACAATCATGACTGAGAATTGAAAGCTCCCATATCATTTTCCAGAACTTATAAATGGTAACATTTTACTGGAATTATAGAGGTAGGATACATCATAGTAAACACATCATAACAATTGGTATATGTTGGTAATTGGTATAAAAATAAGGTGCTGTTACTGTGTTAGATATCCAAATATTTGGATAATTAACAAAAACATACAAGTCATGCTCTTGATACTATAGAATCCTACATTTACAACATGTCCACAGCAATTACGATTTATATGCTTTGTCCTCATTCTCTAAATATATACTGCATGTTTATTTATTAATCCTATTAGCATAAACCGAATTCAGATCATCTTCATTCCATTAGTCAGAGTATTTAATACCTGATATTAATGAAGAATGAATGGGGAGGGGAGATAGCACATTATGAATCATGGCTTAGAAATATCTTATTAACATGATCAATAATATGAAAATATTTAACCTTTCACTGATAGAAATGCCATGGACTGGTTGGTATATTTTTTGGGGAATAAAAAATACAAATATTAGTTCATTATCATATTAAAACAAGTTTTGACCATTGCAACATTCCTTCACAATATTTGAAAAACTACAAAATAATTAACAATTTTAAATGTGCCCTAACAAACTTTGAAATTAAGAATAACTTTGTGACAACTCAGTCAGAGCTGATATATTAATTATGATAACTCAAAAAAGATATTAAGAAATTTCCAATGCATAGGGCTTTAAAAATAACAAATTAAGATTTCCTACAAGAACTGACTATCCAAACATAACATCTTCTTATTTTCCTGATTGTAACATCATTGAATGAGACTTAAGTTCCTGAATTTGTACTTACATAAAGCAACACCATGTCAGTGGCGGATCCAGGGGGGTTCCGGGGGATGGAACCCCCCCTTTTTTTTTGGCCGATCAATGCATTTGAATGGGAGCATATAGTTGGAACCCCCCCCCCCCTTTTACTCTGGGTTGGGACCCCCCCCCCCCCCCCCCTTTTTTATATGGCTGGATCCGCCCCTGCATGTGGTCTGCATACCATTCTGGAATACTTGATATCCCCTCTACCCTAAATTTCACCAATTTGTTGGGGATTTTGGGTTGATCAGTCTTTAGAATTTATTGAAGTGTTTTGTAGGCTCATGTTTTTCCTTATTTTTTTTGTTATCTGTTGAGAATTGTCTAGATATTTTTGTATTATTAAACAGGCATTGGATATCAAAGGCATTAGCCAAGGTTGACATCAAATATTTCTACACTAGAGTTGTCTTTCCTTTGCCAGATTTTTTTTTAAAAAGTATTGAGAAGGAGAGATGTGATGTAGTAATGGAACAACAAATTAATAGATATTTTTGGTATCCTTGAACAATGTTGAAATTTGGTATGCATTTATACATTGTACCATTGTACAAAATATAAATATTTCAATGTTTTAATGTATGTCTTGTTCTATTCCAGGGGATTTCCTCGAGAACATATGAAATATATTGCCCTACGTAAGCTCAACTACATCCATGACCATCTTAGGATGGTGAAAGACAGAGGCTCCAGAAGAAACCAGACAGCACTAAATATCATCACAGAATTAGGAGCTGAAAGTACTGCGCATGGACTTTCTAAGGTAGCAACTTCTATTAAAACCAAACGGAAAGTAATGTGGGCCCTGCTGGTCATTGTTGGATTTACAGCCGCTACTCTTCAACTGTCACTTCTAGTCAAAAAATATTTACAGTTTTCTGTGGTGGAAGTGTCTGAAATGAAAACTGGAATGCCAGTTGAATTTCCAGCTGTGACTATCTGCAATATTCAGGCAATATCACTAACAAAAATCAAACATCAAATGGAGAGAAGACATTCAAAAGTTGTGGACTGGTTCAAATTTCAACAGTGTTCTCGGTTTGGTGAACAACAAATTAGAATGGAGTCAACCCAAGCATTTTTTGAAAATCTAAATAGTGAAGCTATGGCATCAGGTCATGATATCAATGATATTCTCTTGCATTGTCGCTTTAATCAACACAAATGCAATGCAAGCAAATTCACACATTTTTTTGATGGACAGAACTACTTTAACTGTTACACTTTCAACAGTAAACGACTTGCTGAAAAGATTTTAATTCAAGCCACTGGACCAGAGTATGGTTTATCTGTGGTAATTGCTCTTGATAATGATGACCCACCATTGGGAGCATATGGACTGTATGATATAAACAATAACATCGCTCACAGTGCAGGATTACGTGTTCAAGTGCATGCTCCAAATACAATGCCTAGTCCTGTGGATCATGGTTTTGACATTCCACCTGGATTTTCCTCTTCTGTAGGATTAAAAGCTGTGATAAACACTCGATTACCATATCCATACGGAAACTGTACAAACGAACTTTTATATAAGGACAGTCACTATAGCAACACAATCTTTGCTTGTTTACAGTTATGTAAGCAGGAAAAAGTTATTGAAAAGTGTAAGTGCAAGTCATCTGGCTTACCTGATCTACAAAATCGTAATTTATCTTATTGTGGATCAATGAAAAACTGGAGAGAAATTTTTGAGAAAATGGACTGTGAAGACATAGGAGGCCATGATGGCGCTACCAAGCAAAGAAAAAATTACTTCTTGCTTCCAGATTTGAAATGTGAACAAGATATGCTCAGACAACTGGCAAATGATCGAAGTTATGAAGCAGACTGCGGCTGCTACCAACCATGTCAGGAAACAACCTATCAGAAAGCCCTGTCACTATCATATTGGCCTTTAGAATTTTTTCAGCAAAATGCACTAGCCAAATTTTACAATAAAACTCAGCTAGAAAATACATTTTTGAAAGAAGCGTACAATTATCTTCGTGACCATGTCACACAATATGAGGAACTGTACAACGATCCAGAAGCACATGCTGAAAAATTATACCATACAAACATTAACTTGACAGAGCGTCAAAGACTTATACGAGCATCAACTCTTATACATCAAAACTTAATACGTCTAAATATCTACTTGGAAGATTTAAATGTGGTAGAATTTAAACAAAGTGCAGCATATGAAATAGAGGATTTATTTGCCGATATAGGTGGAACATTAGGATTATGGATGGGCATTTCAGTATTGACAATCATGGAATTAATTGAGTTGGTGATACAATTAGTAATACTGCTTTTTAATTCAGAGAAGAAAATTCCACAACATAATGACCCTGTTCCAAATGGTCCTTTCAATGGACTGATGGACCAAAATGATCATTATGACCCCTATAACAAAAGGTCAGATTTTGAAAGTTTTGACAAAGCTGAGTATTTCAAACCAATGTCGGATTTACCTGAGGATTCACCTGTATGACATCATCTAGGCTGACCAACAGCTTAAATTGAACTGAACTTAACTGGTCATCTCAGTTGACCATCAGCTTGAACTGAACTTTGAACTATTCTGGTAACACCTTAAAACAAGTTCAAACAATGCTGATTTTCATTGTGAATCAGGAAAAAGTAAACCACCTATTTCTTAGTTTCTGACAACGAATTCAGTACTGCATTGAATTCAGAAATAAAGAATTTGATTGGAAGTTAAGCATCCAGATCGTCATTGTAAGAATGTGAACATCAGAAACTGAAATCTAAGAGATGAAAGGGAATGACATATTATTTGTATGAGTGAATATATTAACCTAACAAAAGCATCTTTCATTTGAAAGTCAGAAAATATGAAAGAATTAAGTAAATTTCATCAATTCATTTCACATTTTGTAAATGAGTTAACATCCCTTATTATTCATTATGTAAATCTTGTCCAGTTCTTAATTATTCTTGTTTCAGTTTTTTATTTAAGCCTTTTTAGCGGGTTTAACCATACAATTCATTGGTTATTTGAGTTTATAGATGTTTTAAAGTCAAATTACTTCAGTTATAGATTATTATTGATTTAATAGGTTCTGTAAGTGTTCAAAGGGAAATAACTCAAATATTTATCACAGATGTAAGAAAATTTCTGATGCTGGTTCATATAAAAAAAATAATATGCATCAAAATTATTCAGTATTTCTCGACATTATAAGTTTTCATTAACTATACAAAAAAAATCCTTATAGCCCTTTTTTCCACAGGTCAAATGAAAATAGTTAAAGAAATGATTTTTTTTTATTTATTCATTATTTTCAAGTTCTATAAATTCTATTTAGAATAACACCCTTATTAAAGGTGCAATAAAGTCTAATCTTCAGTCTAAGCAATAAATGTCATCAATAGACAAATGCTTTACTGAAACTGTAAAGTGGTTCATTCTAAAATGCTAAGTTTGCCATTTAATAGCAATATTTGCTGAAGAATAATGATTGGAGCCAGTAGAGGGTCTGCCTTTTATAAATAAACACTTATTGGGTAACAATTTTAGAAGTTATCAGGGTATTTCATTCTAGCATAAAACAGTTCATAGTCATAAGTGATATTGATTTTTCGTATAGAATTATGTCAAGTTATTCAATGCAACCCACCTAATAGTATTGGTATATATGCATGTCAAGTTCATTACCAAACTCAAAGGGGTTTGAAAATAAGAGAGTTGAATTATTTATGAGAGATGGATGAACAAACAAGTTGATAACTTACTATATATTGTAGATCTATTAATCCCAGTAGCCCATGCAAGGTTAATCAAGCTGTTTGGGATAACTGTGAATTTTTATAAAGTATGGCTAATCAGCCCGTGTGGATTTTACTTTTTCCACCTGCCCACACTAGCTATAATCTCTTTTTTTGGGTAAAAATATTGATTACAAATGCTTATCAGCTTTTTTCAAGTTATTGTACTTGCAAGTTTTTAGATTTAACAAAAGAAATTCCATGCCCAGAGTGGACAAGGTAGAAATTTTACCCACCCAGTGCCCACTCCCATGTTTGGCCGGTGGACACAGCAAAATCCACCTGAGCTGTAGTGTAAGTATTTGACCATAACAAAATAATAGAACTCTTATATTCCAAATGGGCTCAGAAGAAGGTTGAAAGAACGATATTACTATAAAAAATGGCTGTTAAAACATTTGTACTGTCGTCATCATCAGTCATTTTATGATTGTTTATAATGTATTTGTAGTACCTTTTTTTGCTACATACCGGTAATATATAGACATTTCAATAATTGTACTTTATTTTCAAATTAACACGACATAAATCATAATTTGACATGCATAATGGTTAAATTATAAATAGATGCCAAAATTGTGTTTATAACATTTTTTTTATTTTGATTTAAGTACAACTTGCAGTACAACAGAGTGCTATTTAATCATACAACATTTTAAGGACAGTCGAGGCCCATACTTTCTTTACTATACATTATGTTATCATTAAATTCGAACAAGTCAATCATAATTTTGAATCAGGGAGCACTGCCCACCCCTCTTGTGGAAACAAATCTGGTTGCTTATATAGGGAATCACTGAGGCATGACTGGTCCCCTCTTATGCAGTCAGTGGGCCCCTTTATATGATTCTGCCACTGCACGCTGCCAATTTGAATTTAAGAAATAGCTATGGTACACCTGTAGCTAAAAATATCATAAATCACAAACAAATAATCAATTAAATTAAAATGAAATTCATAAAGAAAACAATCTGACCCACTTTGAAAGCTTTTTGGGGCAAAACATCTCAGAGGAATAGTGTAAACAAAATGCAACAACGGAAAACAACTACTAAGGTCCCTCTTTGGCAGTGAGGCTTGGGATAGGATTTTTTTTCTAATCTTAAGAATCTATTGACCAAAAAAACATAGCATCAAACAAAGTAAAGTATTATCCAGTATAGAAAACATTGTTATTATGTCATCATAAATATCATATTTTACATGTAAATGACAAAACAATTGTAAAATTGTTTCTATGAAAATGTGCAATAAAATTGTGATATTCATCCATTAGCTGTGTTCCGTTTTTAATTATTAATTGTATTCAGTTTGAAACTACCTTGATCACAACTTCCAATTGAATTTGTGAAAGTAGACCAAGACAAAAGTTCAAAGAGAATTAAAAAAGGAATGTTCAAAAAGGGGTACAAGAAGGCGAACAAGAAAAAACACCATTTAAACACCTACACAATAGCAGCTAAACAAAAATTGGTACACAAATGTCAATAATGTAACAATGGACAAGCAAACTTCTAGCAGTTTGAGACTCTGAGATGTGAATGAATGAAACAATGAATTGCTTTGCCGAGCGCAGCAATACACTATGCTGTTGCATATTGACCCCCCCCCCAAAAAAAAAAATACAATATAATAAAATTGAGAATGGAAATGGGGAATGTGTCTCAGAGACAACAACCGGACCAAATAAAAAAACAACAGCAGAAGGTCACTAACAGGTCTTCAATGTAGCGAGAAATTCCCGCACCCCGAGGCGTCCTTCAGCTGGCCCCTAAACAAATATATACTAGTTCAGTGATAATGAACGCCATACTAATTTCCAAATTGTACACAAGAAACTAAAATTAAAATTAAAATTTGTGTTTGGATTACCTCCCTGACACTGCTTTTAAATTGTCTTAAGTAATTGTTCATTAACCAGGAAACCCTGGTTTTTCCTCCTTTTATGCCTCTAATTCCTAAATGGTTTGAGCCATAACCCCCAACGGTGAACCTTCCTTTTGTGTTTATAAACATTGTGTGTAAATTTCATATTCACGTCTACTAAAAAGTTATTGTCCTGTTACCAAATGTGTTCGATGACAACCATGATTATGTGATACCAATATATGACCGCAAATTGTTTTGTGGTCGTATAAAAAGCAATTAAAGATCTGACACAAAATTAAGTAAACAACATCAGGGTAAATGAAAACAATTGAACATTGTAACAGTGCATAGTGATAATGTTACATTTAATTATGTGTAATTCCCACCCTCCCTTTGGTAATATTGGAATTCAAGTCAAACCTTTTTCTAGCATCCCAAATTTGTTATTCATATTCAAATTTGACACACAAGTGTTGGAAAAAGAAATAAAAATCTTGGACAGTACAGAGCAGACTTCCAGGGTGTGGTTCTAATTATCTGGCAATTACAGAATTGGTGAAATAATGTATACAACAACACAGCTAGTCTAAACATACAATCAACTTACGTGTCAGAACCACTGGCTAACTTGTTGTGTTGGTTCATGGCATCCTGCACATACTCCTCAAACATACGTATCTGAGCTTCACTAATTAACAAAAAATAGATTAATCATAAACATTCACATTTTCATCTCAAACAAAAAAAAATACATAAGAACAAACTTTGATTTATTTAAGGAATGACTGTAATATTTTTTCTGTCTATGAAGAAATAACATAAAAAATGTGGTGCACACTGAATAATGCGCGTAGCGGGTTATTTAACAGTGTGCACCACATTTTTTATGTTATTTCCAATAGACAGAAAAAATATTACAGTTATTTCTTATAATTTAATTCTAAATTCCATTTTAAACCGTAGAAAACCATGAAAAAACGTTGATGACATCACGGTCAAATGACTAAATTATGTCTATGGGCTCATAACAAAATAATGTCAGCCAATCAGAAGACGCGTTACATCAAAAATTAAATTATTATCTAAAAATAAAAAAAAAAAGGCATGCATGTATTAAAACACGAAACTTGTAGATGGTCTTTCTACAAATCTTTTATTCAATGTTTTAAACGAGAAGAGGGAGAAAAAAATGACCAATAAGATTCAAATACATATTGACTTTTAGTTGCCACACTTTTAAATCTGACCAGAACAAAATGAGCAATCTTTTTTTTTTAAACTTCAAAACAATATTCTTACAAATTCTGATCAATCAAAACAAGGGATGAAATTGTGAAGTGCAATTTAATAGCAAATGTAATAACAGCAACAGTTCAGAAGCTGCTGTATCGCCCTTATAGAATACTTGAGCTGAAAATCAATAAAGGAATTTACATACTGATGTTTCATTTTTGTTCTTGAGTATCAATTTCCATAAATTTTTTTTGGATACTTAATTTGTTGTTTTGGTTAATTTTACATACAAGTCTATTCAATCTTTGTGCATTTGTATTTTGTTGAACAATTCAATTTGTGGTTAACCTGTATGCATAATTCCACAAAAAATAGTGCTTCATGAATAATAATGAATCAATGCAGAAACTGTCAGCAAAAAGACAACCACAAAGATTGAAAATTATTAAGATCTAAGATTATTGTTTTGTACATAAATCAAGCCATAAGTTTTCTTCTTACATAGCTAACTATGCTGTATGGGTTTTGCTCATTAGTGACGGTCATCTGCCACTTATTTATGGACTGAACATGAATATAACACTTATATCAGGCAATAATTGCTTCTAAAATTCATCTTTGCAGAACACAGTATAGAACACTTACAATCATATTTCTATAAATTCAATAAAAAATGTGTGAGGCTGATTTTTTTCCCTTCAAAATATGATATCCAGATAACCAATTAACAGCATATTTTCTTATTTGTCTGAGACATTGCTGATATAAATAAACCTTTGCAATATATTCCATTGATATCTTGAAAGAATTGTTGACTTGAGAGAATTGGTATTTCTAAGGGACACAACTCCTGTAAGAATTCATTTTCAATTCTGATTTTGGTATTAGGACTTTCAAGCAGATGGTAGAAACAAAGATTGCTAAAGGCCTATATAAGTATATACATGTATCATGAAATAAACAGTATTCCTATATATATTTGTCACATGTGATACAAAATCCCTTTTACAAATCTGTCTTTCCTTCAAATTGTAAAAATCTTACCTCCTTGCAGAAGTCAAACAAATGATTCTCCCTCTGTTCTGTATATCATCTGGACTGTACTGCTGCTGTAACTCAGTCTGTTCACATAATGCTTCAATAGCATGAGAAAGACTGTGTAATAAATCATAGTCATCTTCCTTACTGCACACACTTGGTGGACCTACATGGCCCAATGCTAGCATAACCTGCAATGGTTTGAAAACAAGCCTCTTAGGAACCTCTGTAAAGAAATAGGCATGAGTTCGCCCTACACTTGATTAAGATACAGTCTAGGTCAATCTGATGATTCACAATACAAACAGATGAGTTTGGAAAGTACTATGCATTACAAGAGTTTTGAATAAAACTGTGAGTCATCTCACTAAGGATATCCCCCCCCCCCCCCCATTTCATTATGGCATATTTACTACACTACATTCAAGCTTTATACATCTCTGGATTTGGATTGTGATTAACTATTTAACACAGAATGAATGTGTCACCACTATTTATGACTTTAAATAAAAGGAATACACATACATTTACATATAGCTATATTAAATTGACAGAACATTTAAAGTTATTCCTATATACCCTCCACCCCCCCAAAATTTTGTTTTTTTGGGGTATAATAATGATTAGAGTTATCTGTCTTTGCATATTGTAAGTAAGTGTGTGGAAACAAAAAACAATAACAACATCTTTATAAAGTATGTTCAACAAGAGTGGACACAGATGAGAGTGGAAATTTTTATGCATTAAGAGAGTATTGCATAAACTGTGAGTGAATTCAATTAGGATACCCCCAAATCCCATTCTGGCATATATACTATATATTAGTACATTAAATTCAAGCTTGAAACAGCTCTGAATTTAGATAGTGATTAAATATTTAACACAGCATAGGTTTCTGACACACAATCTTGTGTCACTACTATTAATGAATAATTAAAAGGAATACACATACATTTACATATAGCTTTATTAAACTGAAGAATATTTGAAATTAATAATTATTGAGTTATCTCCCTTTGCATGTATGGAAAAAATATTTACATCTATATAAAGTAAGTATAATTATCTCACTTTAAATACTTCCATCCAAGAAAATCCTCCTTTATGCACATTCTATGGTCTTGTACTAAGGTACAATCTTCCCAAGTTTCATTTTATTTTGAATAGTCGTTTCAGAGAAGAAGATTTTTGAAATAATAACATAAAAAATAGCCAAAAATGTCAAAAAAGGGCATTAACTCATAAAACAGTGGACAGATTTTCACAAAAATCTGCACACAGGCAGCTCTCATCATGCTTAACACTTTCAACCTACCAGAATGTGCATAAACCTAATGGTATTTGAAATATTTGCAAAAAAATGTTGTTTGACCCCTATGTTCTATTTTAAGTAACGACGGCCATGTTTTTTGACAGATCAAAAATCGAAGCACAAACTTTGTGCAGGATAATCTAAGGAACAATCTTGCTAAGTTTCATCCAAATCCATTCAATAGTTTAAGAGGAGAAGATGTTTGAAAAATTGTTAATGAAGACAGACGACGACGGACGCCAAGTGATGAGAAAAGCTCACATTTCCTTTTAGGAAAGGTGAGCTAAAAAATGAACAATTCACTATTACTGCTAGCATAAAACATCTCAACTTTGGAAAAAAAATTAAAATGGGTAGATGTATATGATCCAACAGTCAAAAGATAGATAAAAATGTTGAGGATATATTATGATGAAAGAACCAAAAAAATGTTCTCTATGATCATCACCAGGATCCTTATGACAATTCCATGTATTTTTCAATGTAATCATTACAATACAATGCAATACAAGTTTATTAAAAACTCAGGCACATATTGTGTGTAACAAGAGCAGCATTATGTAGTATACAAAATAATCAATTGCTCTATAAATATTACAAATAAAAGATTGTTTAAAAAGTATAAACTATCCATGTGTTTTTCCAATTTTCTTGTCACTGATCAATTATATTTAAATTGATATACTTTTTGGCAGATTTTTCCCAATGTTAATACATGTAGTTGAACTAAGGAGACTAAGGTGAAACAGTTTCATACAGATAAATTGACAATAAATTTACATACCATAACATATGTTCCTTCATTTCAACTTCATATAAAGCTGACAAATCTTTGAAACAGCAATTGAAACAATTTCTACAGAATTGAACACTTACTAAATGAAATTTGAGTATAACAAAAATATTTGGACAAAGAATAAATATATATTTGACCCAAACCTGTTGTATATTCTGTTCTTTATTTGACCATGAGTTCAGAGACTGCTCTCCAACAACTACCTGGATCTAAAATATCAATTGAAAATGTAATTACATGTAAAATAAGAGTTCAATTATACTTCTATCAGATCCTCAATTACTGGTAAAAAAAATATATATGTATTAATTTTCAAAGATGAAAACGCAAAAATGATAGGAAAATATGATGAATATCACCATTAAAGGGCTATAACTCCTATATAAGAGGTTAATTTATGGTTCATCTTGCCAATTTTGAAGACCTTGCATTTTTTAACATTTATTCTGCTTGCAGTTATCTATCTATTATAGTTTTCAAGAAACAATACAAATATACATTGAACTTAAATTGGATAGGGGCCTCGGTGGCCTAGTGGTTTAATTAGTTACTACTGAAATCACTAGCCAGTCAACACTGAGGTTGTGAGTTTGACCCAGCCTGTGCGGGTGCACTCGACTCCAATCTTAATTGACAAGGATAGTCAGTTTTCCTGTCAAAGGTCATGGTTTTTCCAGGCACAACAGCTTCCTCCACCAATAAAAACTGGCCACCACTAGATAGCCTTAATGTGGTGCTTAAAAGTAGCTTTAAAACACCAAAAATCAATCAATTTAAAATTGGTTAAAAAAAAAAAATTAGGGCAAAAACTCATCAAAATCACATTAAAGTTTGAACTGTTTCCATGCTTTTTTCATATCAACCATAATTCATTTTTTATAAAAAAAAAAATTACCAACACTAATAACACATTACTTTTAGATTTCATGTTTTAATATAAGATCACCTGATAATATTTTGCTCTTCATAATTCATAATAATTTAAGTTTATCAAGGTAATCCTATATCAAACTGAAACATGTCAAATAACGTGTGTTGCTTAGACGTAGCTGTTACTGCTCAAGGTGATAATCTATTCAATAATTTATTAATTAATTATATATTGGATATCAAGAATGTATTGTTCATACTGAAACATGTCAAGTAACGTGTGTTGTTAAGTCCTCACGGTTGTAAACCTCTGGGGTATTGAATTAATTAATTTGATATCTCTTATTGTGCATGTGTTGTGCACGTTTGTTGATCCACACCCACTTTTTATCCCCCAAATCATGTGATTAAATAAAATTGAGAATGGAAATGGGGAATGTGTCAATAATAATAATACTTTATTCTGAAAGCAATACAGCTTATAGGATACATATACACAATTATACACCCATATAAGAATTTTATAAGAGATATATAATATATATAAATATAGGAGTGTGCATGAAAGAACATATATAATACATACATAATACAAAGTACGAAATACGAGCGGAGAATGATATAATACTTAAATAAGTGAGAACAAAAATATTATTTACTGCAATTAAATTCTAACTTTTTCTGCAGATTTTAGAAACATACCTAAACTAATCAATTCTTTAATATTTCTGACAGATAACAACTGGATAAGGTTGTATGTAGAAGGATTCCTCCAATAATACTTTTTTATATACTTTTCTCGAATTTGACTATATTTTTTTACATTCCAAGTATAAAATGGTATTCATCTTCAATAGAGCTAGTATTACAATTTGAACATGCACATAGTCTATTATTTTTATCAACATTATAATATCTGCCTGTTTCTATGCTTAATATATGAGCTGATATATACGATATTTACAAATGTATGGTTTGTATATATAATTTACAGGTCTATCTAAATAAAATTGCAATGTGTGTGTACTATTCATTTATCTATACAAATGACATTTATTTGAATTCTCAAAAAACACAGTTACTTCACTAATGAATGCATCAAGCATTCTTTCTTTTAATTGTAATAGAAAAATATCTTTACAAACTACACTTTGGTTTAACCAAACATAATTAAAAGACAAATCAAAGAGACAACAACCCGACCATAGAAAAAACAACAGCAGAAGGTCTAGCTAAAAAGTCAACAATAGAGAACTTATAAACCATGTATTAAATCTTAATTAAAGTATATCCAAAGACAATAAAAGTATATGATGTTGTATGGTTCAACTAAATATATGATTTACATGTTTTAATTAATAATTTTTGCTCAATCAACATGATCAATTAATCTAAATTTAATTAATATAATAGAAGTGATACAAGAGCTTTTACTAGTTATGAACAATAATCAATTTTATCATTTGAGGTTTAAATCAATGATCCATTTTTATATCAATGTTAGTCTTACTTTTATTTTTTAAATCATATTTGAAAGGAGTAGGTCTGGTAAGAGCTCTTTTTGGCCCCAAAATATAGCAGTTTAACAAAATTGTTAAAATGTACACTTTTAGTTATATATTGAATAGTAGAATGGTTCTGCTACATAAATATTGGCTGTTTTTTACCACACAATGCACATATATTGAGTACTTGCACCATTAAGTCATGACAAATTACTGAATTCTTCGCAATTCCAGCATTTTAGTTAAATTTTAGACGGTTTCTTTGTGAAACGAAAGTGGCCGCATTCGTGTTCATCCAAAATATAAAAAACGGAGGTTGTATTTTATGATCATACATAACATATATAAAGATTGAGGATGAACACGGATGCGGCCACTTTCATTTTTGACAAAAACCATCTGAAAAGTGACATTTTTTCGCATATTTGGTAGATTTTTCATATTTTAGCTTGAATCGGATCGTTTTAAATGACTAAATGAGTTAAAATCTTTCACAAAAAATAATTGAATCAAATGAAACAGACACTTAAGTGTTTAAAAAAGTGGTCAAAATTTTTCGTCATATGAAACTGAAATTTGAGGCCAAAATCGGTCCTTACCGGACCTACTCCTTTATTTAAGGAGGCTCGAGGGTATAAAAATTTCAGAAAAAATCAAACATTGGGTTTTCATTACAAATTTTATGTGTTACCTTTTGTAGTTGTTACTTTATCATATGGTACAAAAATGTTTCAAAACAATTAATTCGTGTGTGCCCCAAATGAGTTTTAAAATGTATACATCATTGAAAAAGTTCCAAATTATCTCCCTTTGGTGAAAAAATGCCATAGTTTGGCTTTAAAATTGAAATATCTTTTTCAACTCATCGGTGACCTATATTTTTTAATATAATTTCCATATAAGCTGTACTTAAACTAAATTATTGTAAAATTTGAGCGATTTCTGTAATAAATTTCTTTTTTTATTTCGATATTAACTTTATTTCTACTATTACTTCAACAGAAAAAACCCACTTTTACACAAATGTATGCTTCTTTCGAAGGCAGATTGTGAGCGCAAATGAACGGTGACCCCACTTTTTTATTTTATTTTTCTATTAACTTTAAGATAAAGTTCATTTATAGAAAAATGTAGAGAAATCCTATATAAATGATTTAGACCCGCGAACCCCCTTAAGGGGTACATCATGTTGCTACATTAGGTATACATGTATAAAAAAATCTAAAATATGATTTTAAAATGAAAGTGAAATAGTGAAATGATAATTCGCTTTTAATGGGTGGTATGGTTTGATTTTGTCAAAATAACCTAAGAAACATTGATGATGAATGATGACCTGCAAGTGAATAATTCTACCTCATTGAATACATGCATGTATTCATGTGAACTTCAATTTAACCCTTTAGCTAGAGATGGATAACGAACACATGAACTGTGTGTGTTGAATTATTTAAAGGAAAATAATGTCAACAGCGTGAGGCTTTGCTGAGCTTTTAAAATAGTTAAAATTTAATTGTCGAGTGTGGAGAAATATCATAGTACACAAGTTATAGTGGTGGAATCTGTTTCTCTAATGATTTTTATCCTTCTTTTTCAAAGATATAAAGAAAGTTGTGTAATTTTTATGTAACGTCATCAGACATGGTTGCCTTTTCTTGACATCACAATAGGAAAATTCAGAAGAAACAAAGACAATTTTTCGTCACAATAAAATTTCGACCAATCATTTGCTGAGAACAAATTTTTCACTAGAGATTAGAAATGTTTTTCTCACACCAGTCAGGAAATGTGAAAATAGCATGATATTAGATAAACATTCTTGTTCATTTCTGTTCTGTTCCTCACTTAGGGACAATTATAAACATAATATTTGCTATTTCCTATTTCAAGCCTCCATATTGATGATATTGATGTTTTGTGATTCATTGAATTTGTATATATGAATTTAGTAATTGGCATTGCTCAAAGACAAACAAAATTCTTTACTTAAAAAAACAAGCATTCTAAAAAAAAGATTACTACAGATCTCATAAAACTGTTGCTGAGACAACATTAACAATCTATCTCAACATATTGTTTATACTGCATTTAAAAATTGTTGAAAGTACCAAAAATCCGCTGAATAGTGAAATCAAACATCATTTTGTGCTAAATGTCTGTGTATTCTCACGTTATTTGTATTGATCTGTTGATAAGATAGTCCAATCATTAAATATGCATATTACAATTGGTTGTTTTTATAACTGAACTGTTTATTTTCAAATATGTCAACCAGGGTATGTACTTGTTTAAATTTACTCTTGCCAAATTATTCAATTTTTAAAACATGCATGTTTCTGTGTGGTCCCAGTTGTTCTTTTCATGATTTTTAAATCTAAACATTTTTAAACTTTGAACTACAACATGTACAAATAAGATTTAAATTTTGATAAACAGAGGTACAAAATGTAAATTGTGAAATAAAATATTATTTATTCTGGCAAATTTTTTCCCCAATATTAAAATCGAAGTCTTAAAAAAGCAAACCAAGGAAATGTATAAGTCAGGGGCGTAGCTTATAAGAAACAATGTGCAAGCAACTACTGCCGAGCGGAGCGAGGTGAACAATTTTTGGGACCCTTTTAAGCAAATTTTTTTTTTTTGGTTTTCGGTCATAGGACGGTAAAAAGAGGAGCTATGTGTAGATAGGATGAATTATGAATGTAAAACTATAAATAAATATTCTGAATAGAGTATTACTTAAACAACACATATTTGTGATACAGAATTTACCCAAAATCCTCCAAAATCTGCTTTTCGGGTCTAGGCAAACTTCTCTATTACTTTAATTGTCAATATTCACACTGCAAATCATTCAAATCCAGATGAATATGCAATAATGCTAGTACCTGTCGTTGTTAATTGTTGGTCGTACATTTGTTTTCAACATACGTACTACACTGATAGATCTTCATGGTAGCACTCGCGAGCTGTTATAAACCAGCGATACGTGTCGGCATCGAGCGACCTCCCAATTGAATTCGTCAAAATTACATGCCAGGTCAGTTTCGTATGTCTCAGACAATGCTGAGATTTGTTCGTTTGTTATATTTCTTACAACACGATGAAGCAGATACAGCGCAAAGAAGCGATTTTCTGATAATACCAGACTCGACTCCACTCTCCAGTTCCCTTATCATATGGTCTATGAACACAAAAAATAATGAGTCTTTCCAATACTGTTTTGGTGTGTTTGCAAGGATGATTGTCGACCACATCACCTCCGCCGATATTTTCAACGATAAGGAAGGGTTCTAATAATTATAATGCCGATTGGTACATCTCATTCCAAACTGATGAACCGTACACTGTAAAATGTGCTCCAATAATACATGTCTTAGACTGAGTATTGCAAATTCAAATTATGTAAAAGGTTCAAGTAACTGTCCGATTTTGTCATAATCTCAAATAAACCTTTTACAATGTATTTTCAAACCAAATGCCGTTATTTGATGATATTTCATTTATTAAAAAAGTGACAACATAGGTGTTTCCTTTAAACTTCAATCTATAAATTTTTATTTTGCCATTTTTTTTTTTGCCTGCCGAATCGATGTGCACGCAACTGCGTGTCAGCGTATAGGAAGCTACGCACCTGTAAGTACACTCATTTAAACTAAGGGCAGAAATTTTTTCTTCCTAAATTCAAAGAGATTTTAAAATACAATGTTTTCTTAAATTAGGTAATAAATGGCAAAAGAAATAGATCAAAATATTCCTCTGTCTATGATAAAAAGAATATTTAACCCATTTCTGTGTTCACTTTTTTTTTTAAAATTTGGATGTTGAATTTGATCATACATGTAACATGTGTAAAAGTATATTTCTTTAAGCTACTGATCATAGAACACACAGATGGTTTATAGCAAGCTTCATACATACATGTACATAAAAGATATCTTTGGTGCAATACAAATGTACAAATGATGCATGATTTTTTATTATTAATTGTTTTTGGCTTTTAACTAGCTGTCAGTAACTGCGAGTTCTCTCAAATCGTATGCTTTTTCGTTATTTTATATTTATATGGAACTTGTCTATATACCAGCTTTGATTATTTGGAACATCTTCTAATTTTCACTTTAAATACTAAATTTGTATAAACTTCAAGATTTACCTGTATTTTTCAAACCTTTTTTTTTTTCAAATGTGATAATTTTCGTAGAGTTAAATGCATGTACTTCGCAGTGGTGTCTTGCTATGGCTTTGTTTGGACTTGTTTGTTTACATTTTAACCTTGAATGTTTATCCCTAATATTTAATTAACTGTGCATTTACATTCAGATATCGCAGATTAAATTTATTCGTTCATAGTTTATTAGTTTACGTTTTTTGATGGAGTTAAGCCTGCCAATTGATATTTTATTGTATGTTTTTCTATGTTGTGATGTTATGCTATTGTTTCAGAAAAAGGAAGAAGGTTTGGTACCATTAAAACGTTATAATCCCGCTGCAAATGTTTGCACCTGTCCTAAGTCAGTAATCTGATGTACAGTAGTTGTCGTTTGTTTATATTATTTATACGTGTTTCTCATTTCTTGTTTTTTATATAGAGTAGACTGTTGGTTTTCCGGTTTGAATGGTTTTACACTAGTAATTTTGGGGCCCTTCATAGCTTGTTTGGTGTAAGCCAAGGCTCTGTGTTGAAGGCCGTACATTGACCTATAATGGTTTACTTTTTTAAATTGTTATTTGGATGGAGAGTTGACTCATTGGCACTCACACCACATCTTCCTATATCTATGAATGTTCAGGAAAATTATATTTGGAAACACTGCAGACTTAAAAATTACTTACTATTATAAACATTGATAAAAGTACACTGTACATATGAAAAGGTATTTTGTATGATTGCACAACACAGCTTGAAACGGGTCTCACTAATTAGCAACAACAAGCGTCAACAAGCGACAACAAGAATTATTTTAGCGACAACAAGCGACAAGAATAGATATAGGAAGATGTGGTGTGAGTGCCAATGAGACAACTCTCCATCCAAATAACAATTCAAAAAGTAAACCATTATAGTTTAAAGTAAGGCCTTCAACACGGAGCCTTGGCTCACACCGAACAACAAACTATAAAGGGCCCCAAAATTACTAGTGAAAAACCATTCAAACGGGAAAACCAAAGGTCTAATCCATATAAACAAAACCAGAAACACGTATATATTACATTAACAAACGACAACTACTGTACATCAGATTCCTGACTTAGGACAGGTGCAAACATTTGCAGCGGGATTAAACGTTTTAATGGATCCAAACCATCTCCCTTTAACTGAAACAATAGCATAACATCACAACATAGAAAAACATTCGATAAAATATCAATTGGCAGACTTAACTCAATCAAAAAACGTATGATTACACAAAGAAGACTATTTAGCGACAAGAAAACACTTTTTTTATTAGATATATATATAGAAATTTATATGTAATGTTTTTTTTAAATATACGAGCAGATATGTCTAATTAAAATGTTTTATTATATAGATAGACGAAGAAATGAAACATTTGTGAGGAAGAAAGAGATTGTGAAGTTTATATTAGTATATATTGGTAGATGAAGAAATTAAACATTTGTGAAGAAAAAAGAGATTGAGCTTCATTTTTTTATTTTTATAAAATATGAAGAATATGTATAAGATAATGTATGCATCTGTTTATCAAAGTCAAAGTATGAATAAACGAATGGAGATATATATGGAGGGGGCATAATGGAATATAATATTTTTATCAATTTTAACTTTCTTGTCGCTAAAATTATTTTCTTTTGCATATTTTTTGCAATAATTAATTTTAATTAAAAAAAATATGTTTTCTTGTCGCAAAATAGTTTCTTGTCGCTTGTTGAGGCTTGTTGTCGCTAAAATTATTGTTGTCGCTAATTAGTGAGACCGCTTGAAACAATTATGTGCCTCATTTATAAAGTTTTGAATTTTTTTATTTTTTTTTGTAACTAGCTGAGATTTAAGCAGAAATACAACTAAAGATTTCATTACCAGTCGTGTGCCGGGAAAAATATCAAACACAATTCTCATATACTCCACCATTGTTTCAACATTGCATGTCCAGAGTGACTTTGTGATTGGAGCAGCTGGGATAACACCTGGTGCCTTAACTTTAGACAGTGCATCATATTCAATGCTTTCTTTGCAAGATTTGGCAAAATGAGGAGATCTATCAAGCACAAACACAGTTTTGTGTTCTATTGGATACGTCATTTTTAGTTTATTTGCAGTTCCTGTGTAAAAGTCTCTCCTGATAACACCTGGCCTAGGTCAACATTCAAACACTATATCATAAATTATTTATGTCTCAATCATCTGACAAATTTTTAAATATAATTTGCATCAAAGTTATGAATAATCATGGATTCAATTACTGGTCAACACGGAAAGTCCTTGTCTAATAATAATCCCTTTTGTCTTTGACAAAGATTGTTAATTTTGGTATTTAACCAGAAACAACTGCATGATATGGTAAATATAGGAAGAAAAATTCATTGTTTTGCTTTACTGGGCGCAGCCATCTTGAAGTACAGCAGGTGCGCGTATTACGTCCCGTAAGAAAATGTTTTTGTATTCAAGGAAAAATCAAATCATATAATGAATATTTCAATGGAATTTTAGATAGAGGGATTTCTATTCGTAACAGTTATTTAAATCAAAAAAATATTATTGATTTACTGCTGTCTGATTGTTTCCAAGACGACACAGAGTAAATCAAGATGTCTACCGAAGGTTCAGAAAATACATGGCAAGGCAGAGATGCCGATGCAAAAGAATACTTAAACGATCATAAGATTGTAGAATTGTTCAATAATTTGACATCACAATTGATTTTTAATAGACCAGGTACACTAAAAAATATATCTGACCTATCTATGTTAATGTTATTTAATCAGTCCTATTAAAAAGAAAAAGAACATTTGTTTATGTTTTTAGAATCAATGTCAGCATTCCTCTTTATTTTAAAACAATGAAGAGAAAAACATATTTTAATTTATGTAATACCATTCACTGACTAAAGCATGATTTAAAACTTTCAAATGGATGCTGGGTGTGAATGTGTTGCATGCCAACGTGAAAAGGGGGATCTCACAAAAAGCGACAAAAAGGATAAAAATACTACATGTATACACCTTATCGATATTTATCTGCCATTACTAGATATCACACAGGTTCCCATAAAATTTTGACATCATAAAACAAAATATCTACAGGCAAAGTGATTGTTGTTATTGCGTCAAAAGTTCAAGCGTCCGAGTCAGCCGTGATTAGCGATAAGGTGTATTTAGCGACAAGAAATTTTTTGAAATCTTAAAAGTACTTATTCTAAATAAATATAATAAAAATATTGTTTAATGCGGCAATACACAAAAATAAAATTATGTATATTTACGTTTTCATTACGTCTTCTCCTTGTTTAAAACCAATGATTTCAGTTCATTGTATTTCACAAATTTATCTGTATTTTACTGGACAATGAATAGGGGGGACGACATTGGGAGTTTTTTTTTTGGTGCAAACAGACCTAGATTGAAAGATAAACAACAACCCATAGATGAAGTACCAAGAATATGTCACACTATCATAGAGATTCAAAATAGTGAAATCACATTTTATACCAGACAGAAACAATATAAACATCGATCA
This sequence comes from Mytilus trossulus, assembly GCF_036588685.1. NCBI lineage: Eukaryota > Metazoa > Mollusca > Bivalvia > Mytilida > Mytilidae > Mytilus > Mytilus trossulus. Next base: position 43,225,260 of record NC_086373.1, read on the forward strand.
CCTTTACTTGTTTTTTAAGCATGTATATAAACATTCCCCCAAAAAAACTACCCAAGAATGACATAATACTCTCCAGATTCACAATTGATTAGATATCGAAAGATGGCAATTGCCAATGAAGGCTAATTAACACAAAGCATGACATGTATATAATAAGAGGGTGATAAAATTATACAAAACATATATCGTTTGCTTTTGATGTGGGTTCAGATCTTTATCTATGGCTATTATATCTATGCAACAACTAAGATTACACAAACATAATTAAACCCAAATAGCCACCACTAGCTTAGAGATGACTTAAGACTTAATTCATACTTGTTTTATAAAGTGAGTTTATTTCAGGTGAAGGTGTCAATTGAACAAAAAACTTTTGAATATTTCTATTTCCTTCAGAAGAGTTTTTTTTAAATGTACGTGACTTAGAATTTCTGTATTTTTTTGTCTTGATATTACATCATTAACATGATTACCTATGGCAAATGTTATTGTTAAAACATATACACATGTATATGTAATTATGCTTTTCCTTTACAGTGATTACTTGGCTATAGAGGGGTTAACTCTATTTTAGAACATGTGCATTTCTTTTTAGATGGACAAATTCATGACCTTCCTGCTTCTCATAATTACAAATTTGTTAATTATGCAATTTTGCAGTGCCACTGTTAGGTTTTGACAAAAATAACTATTAGAATGTAAGTAAATCATAATATATGAGTGCATATCCATTTGCATTATCCGTTATGTTTGATAATCTTTATCTTATAAATTTTTTTTCACAGATGAGCCCAAAAAACACATGATTGAAATATTAGAAAAGTTACAGAAATCTCGAGCTACAAAACTAGATTTTCCATGTCTGTTTGATGACACAAATATACAGTCTATTTATGGAATGTTGGATCCTACAGGACGTGGCTTTATTACACTCCAGCAATACATGGAAGGTATAACAATAAAAACTATTAGTAAACAACATGTTAAAAGCTACATGTACAGAATAAACTGTACTTAAGCAGATCCCAACATATACAAAAATTCAATACTTTTTTTACGAGTACAAATGTAATAGCTTTTTTACTCCTTTGATATTTCTCAATATATGCATACATATACGCTTTTTAAATGTGAATGAATTTAAATAATGACAGTTTTACACATATTCAGTTTATTTTCATCATTACTGCAAGCAAAAACACAGATATTGATAAAAATTCTTATTTTATTGACATTCTTATAAAAATAATCTTTTGTATTTTTTTAAATAATTTTTACATGTGATTATCTGAAGGATGAGCTAGCTTTAAATTAAGGAAAACAAATATACATGTATGGGTCACTTGTCTATTTAGAAATACAAATTACAAATAACAAATTTTAGTTACCCCAGCAGAAACAGTTATCAGTAGCAATTCAGGTTTGCAGCAAACAAAACAATACATACAGGAACATAACTAAAGTGTTTCTGCAATCTTATACATGTGGAAACTGCAATAGAAGCTGTCTATTATCTTATAGGCATATTTGTTGGATTTTCATGAGATTATAATACCACGTACTTTATAGGAATAAAAAAAGACAAAAGAAACTGTATCCTGATTATAACTTAATGTTTATATAGAACACAATGCATTGTACTTTTGATTCGTTTTGAAATGATTAAGCTATTGCACCACCAAGACCTATGTTGTGCTACCTATGCATGTACATTTAAGTTGTATAGTGCAAAAATACTAATGAATTTGATAATTTATGATTTTTGCTTATACTCTATAATTTTTATTCCAGCTTTAACCACATTAGGTATTAAAGACTTTCCAGAAGTCCCAGAGGGTACAGAAGATGAAAAAATTACATTTGATATTTTTTTAAGAGAAGCGTAAGTAAAAATTTCAATTCCTCAGTTTTATCTCTAACAATATTTCAAAAAACTGCTTGATTTATATTACAGTGATGTTCTCAAATGTCATTAAAAAAAGCAATACTAAAAAAAATAGGATGTGCTGATGAAGCATTCTTTAAATGATAATAAAAACAAATGGAAGGAGTTGTGGGATATGCATAAAAAAGACAAAAAACTAACTGGGTGTCAGCACTAGTAAATATATATCTCTCAGAGAGAGGTCAAGGATACCAAAAGAATATTCAAACTCATACATTTCATAATATATAGATATAAGAAGATGAGGTGTTAGTGCCAATGAGACAACTCTCAATCCAAATAACAATTTAAAAAAGTAAACCATTATAGGTCCATGTACAGCCTTTAACACCGAGTCTTGGCTCACAACGAACAACAAGCTATAAAGGGCCCCAAAATTACTAGTGTTAAACCATTCAAACGGGAAAACCTAATAGTCAATATTAAACTGATTTTTCCATGGTAAAAAAAATAATTAAAAGACAAAAAAACATACAAAACACAAGAACCCCATTAAATCAAAAATTAGGGTGCTCTGAAAGGGTCAGCAAATCCTGCTCCTCATTTAGCACCTGTCATGTTACTCATGTACAATGTAAGCACAAATCAGTGATAAGTCTAATTCAGTATGTCACATTCTAGCAAAAGAGGTAGTTTACCAATATGAAGGCACATACATCTGTTCATTATATGTTAAAACTTTCTGTTGACCATGCAGACTGTACATGTATTTCTTCTAAAGATTATACACAGAAAGACACCTAGTAAAGAATAGATAAAACAGATTACTCACTTAAAAAAAGGTTTTTGTTTTAATCATGTTATTGAATTTATTCAATGAAATATACTTACCAATTTAATATACATATGACTTTTTCTATTTTCAGACGACTTGGCCTAACTCAAGTATCATCGACATTCCAATCATAGACATTATCAGTATTAAGAAATTCATAATTTATTACTGTATATTTTCTATTTTCATTGTTATCATTTTGTAAATATATGAATTTTTAATAATAAAATTGTTAATATTTTCTAGAAATTTTGAAAATTGAATTGGTGAACAGAGTTTACAAGAGAGAGAGAGAGAGAGAGAGAGAAAGCGAAACTTTATAAGTCATTATGTACAATGTATTAACATGAGCATGAGAGATAATGATTGAAACTGATTTGTTTTGAAATGATTAAGCTATTGCAGCACCAAGAACTATTTTGTGCTACATCATTTCGTAGTTTACAATCAAATTGATACATCCACATTTCCGGATCTTTTCAGACTTGAAAGATGCATGTTGCATAGCATCGATTTGCTAGATAAATTAAAGTCATTTAAATCCTTTTCATTTGACAACGTTTGCTTTACAAACCTTTTAACCTTATTACCTTGTACATGCCCGTACGACTCGTTTTGTTGTTGCTGCAAACCAGCCATACCAAAAATGGTATCGTTACATGAGCATGAAAGATAATGATTGAAACTGAAAATTCAGCAAGCTGAAGCCAGCCTCTGGTTGTGGGATTTTATATCGCTGAGTTGAAGACCCTTAGGTAGCCTTCTGCACTTTAAATAGGTTAGATCTTTGACACATTTCCTGTTTCCATTCTCAGTTTTATGTAAGCAACCTAACAACCAACAAAATAAACAACTCGTCTAATCAGGCAAGAAGACATTATGAAGTAATACACATAAAAATGTACTTGTGTTTTTTCTGCTCGAAATACATGCATTTCCAGATGAGTAGAACATATGATATAGCAATCTCTTTGTAAGTGCATGCTTTAATATTAAAAAGTCAGGGGCGTTACTTAAACAAGAAACTTTTTTTAGTTACTTTAACTTATATAGGTAAAAAAATTTTTTCAAGCATATAAAATTACCCAATAGAGTTATTTTTAATTTCAATAGAAGCAAGGTCTTAATGTAGTTTTCGAGAATTTTACATCATTTTATATCATAAATTTAAGATTTGAAAGATTTGAGAGGAGAATAGACATAAAGTGTTACTTAAAATAATGACAAAAATGTTACTTGAAAAAGTAATTTTGTACATCTTTGAAATAATTAATAATAACACTTATTTAAGGAACATATGTAATTGTTTTGGGTTACAAATTATAAATAACTTCAAGTCTTAATTAATTCATAAGTTTCTATCTATTTATATCTGTCTACCTTCAAGATTTTGAAGGAAAACGATATTTTAATAGTCCCAAGAGACCAACCTTTGACCAAGAAGCAAAGATATCAAAGATAAGTGCATCAGAAAAGCAATTAGTGTTTCAGAAGGATTAGATTTTATATTGCATGAGAAAATTAACCAGATAATTGTAAAAATTTGTTAAATCTAGTAAAATTTGTATAATTGGTCTCCTATAAAAATAATATTTAGAAAAGTTACTTATATAAGTAATTTTTAAAATAGCCTCGTTTTCAACATTACTTATTTAGGTAATTTTAAAAGTTACTTGTTTAATTAATGCTCCTGACTTAAAAGGAAAAGGAAAAAAAAACTCAAATTCATCTTCTTGTTTGATGCCAACTCAATTCATGGTTGCATACTTGTCTCAAGTGTAGGTCTCATTTGTTATATCCTGAATGAAGAATGATGAAATTGGAATCAATATATTTACATAAATTCAACTTAAGAATTTTGGTCTCAACACCAGACATTTTCTGCTTGAAAACTGACAAAAATGCTGGTACCATTTCAGACATGACAATCCCAGCCTGTAAATGCTGGTTCCATTTCAGACATGACAAACCAAACATGTAGACACTGGTCCCATACCAAACATTGCACACCAAGCCGGTAGATGATTGTACCATTTCAGACATGACAAACCAAGCATGTAGACTGGTTCTGGAATCATTGCTCACCGAGCATTTAGATGTTGATCCCATGACACTTCAAACTAAGCCTTTAGATGATGATCCAATGCCAAACATGACAAACCAAGCCTGTAGATATGCTCCTATTACAGGCAATCATACCACATTTTCTTATATCTATGATAAAATTAGTCTGTATATGCTGATCTAATGCCAAACATGACAAACCAAGCCTGTAAATACTGGTCCCATGTCAGAAATACATGACAAACCAAGCCTGTAGATGATGGTCCAATTTCAGACATGACAAACCAAGCCTTATAGACACTGGTCTCATTCCAGACATTGCAAACCAATAATGTAGATGCTGGTCCCATTTCAGAGACATGACAAACCAAACCTGAAGACGCTGGTCCCATTCCAGACATTGCAAACCAAGCATGTAGATGCTGGTCCCATTTCAGACATGACAAACCAATCATTTAGATGCTGGTCCCATTCCAGACACTGCACACCAAGCATGTAGAAGCTGATCCCAAGACAAACCAAACTAAGCCTTAAGATGCTAATCCAATGAAAAACATGACAAACCAAGCATGTAAATATGTTTGTCCCATTACAGGCACTCATACCAAATCTTTTTATATCTGATAATTTCATAAACCTAGTCTGCATTTGCTTATCCAATGCTAAACATGTCAAATCAAGCCTGAAGATGCTGGTCTCATGCAAGACATACATGACAAACCAAGCTTGTAGACACTAGTCCCATGCCAGTAATCTGTACATGCTGATCCAATGCCAAACATGACGAACTAGGTCTGAAGTTGCTGGTCCCATGCCAGACATTCATGACAAACCAAGCCGGAAGATGCTGGTCCCATGCCAGACATTCATGACAAACCAAGCCTAAAGATGCTGGTCCCATGCCAGACATTCATGACAAACCAAGCCTGAAGATGCTGGTCCCATGCAGGACATTCATGAAAACCCAAGCCTGAAGATGCTGGTCCCATGCCAGACCAAGCCTGAAGATGCTGGTCCCATGCCAGACAATCATGACAAACCAAGCCTGAAGATGCTGGTCCCATGCCAGATATACATGACAAACCAAGCATGAAGATGCTGGTCCCATGCCAGATATACATAACAAACCAAACCTGAAGATCTGGTCCCATGCCAGACATTCATTTCAAACCAAGCCTGAAGATGCTGTAGATGCCGGTCCCATGCCATACATTCATGACAAACCAAGCTTGAAGATGCTGGTCCCATGCCAGACATACATGACAAACCAAGCATGAAGATGCTGTAGATGCTGGGTCTATGCCATACATTCATGACAAATCAAAACTGAAGGTGCTGGTCCCATGCCAAATATACATGACAAACCAAATTTGAAGATGCTTGTCCCATGCAAGACTTACATGACAAACCAAGCCTGTAGATGCTGGTCCAATGCCAGACATTCATGACAAACCAAACATGAAGATGCTGGTCCCTTGCCAGACATACATGACAAACCAAGCCTGTAGGTGCTGGTCCCATGCGAGGCATTGATGACAAACCAAGCCTGAAGGTGCTGGTCCCATGTCAGACATTCATGACAAACCAAGTCTGTAGACACTAGTCCAATGTCATTATAAATCTGTATAGGCTGATCCAATGCCAAACATGACAAACCAAGCCTGTAGATGCAGGTTGTATGACAAACTAAGCCTCTAGTAGATGGTCCAATACCAAACATAACAAACCAAGCTGGTTGATGCCGGTTCAATTCCAGACATGATAAACCAAGTTGAAAGAAAAAAAAATTTGCTTAGTGCTTGGAGCACAAAAATCATGCTTGAAACATGAAATCCAACATTTTGCTTGGTTGATTTTAGAGTATATGTATGAGTACAAAAACCTGACTTGAAAGTTTTATAACTGCAAGGCACATGACAGACCAAGCCTGTAGATGAATATCCCAAACCATACATAATTAAATAGTCAAACATGACACACCGAGCCTGTAGATATTATTCCAATTTCAAACATGACAAACCAAGCCGGTAGACGCTAGTCCCATGCCATGCCAGTAACCTGTAAGCAAGTGGTTTACATTTGTTTCTGTCTGTCAATTGTTGTTGTATGTTCATCATTGCAGCACAAATTAGGCTGTTGGTATTCTTTTTAAAAAAAAATTATCATTTGTCATAACAAAGCCAATTACAGCTTACAATTCAGTATTAGTTTGCTTATTGTTAAGGAAGTATTGTGACCTGTGATTGTTCACATAATTGTCATTGTCACAGAAAGATTGAAATAGAAATAGTGATCTGGCAGCAGCTGTGTTAGTTCACTTCTTAAAAGCAATATATTTGAGAAGGTGGAAGACCTGGATGCTTCATACTTTGTATATACATGTAGATGCCTAATGTTAGAGTTTCCGTCTGTCACACATCCATTGCCCTTGAACTCATTTTCATTGTTCAGTGACTACTTGAAAACATTTTTTTTTATTGTTACCGGTATGTTAATTTCTCTCTTACTATGAGTAATATAATAACTATATTTGGTATATGCGTACCTTGCAAGGTCCTCATGCTGTCAAACAGTTTTCACTTGACCTAGACCTTATTTCATAGACCAGTGAACAAGGTTAAGTTTTGGTGGTCAAGTCCGTATATTAGATACTATAAACAATAGGTTTAGAATATTGGTATATGGAAGGATTGTAAGGTGTACATGTCCAACTGACGGGTGTCATCTAATCTTGACCTCATTTTCATGGTTCAGTGGTTATTATTGAGTTTTGTGTTTTTGTCTGTTTTTCCTCATACTGTATGCAATAGGTCTACTTTATTTGGTGTATGGAATGATTGTAAGTTGTACATCATGTCCAACTGGCAGGTGTCATCTGACCTTTATCCCATTTTCATGGTTCAATGGTCAAAGATAAGTTTTTTATTTTTGGTCTTTTTTCTAATACTGTAAGCAATAGGTAAACTATATATATGGTGTATAAAAAATATTTATTGATGTACATGTCAGTCTCTCAACTTTTATTTGACCTTGACCTTCTATGGTTCATTGCTCAGTGTTAAGTTAATGTGTTTATGTCTGTTTCACTTCAACTATAAGCAATTGGTCAGTTTTATTTGTTGTATGGAAGGATTGTAAGCTGTACATTTCTGCTTGGTGTGGTTTATACAACCTTGACCTCATTTTCTTGGGTCATGTTAAGTTTATGTAATATGTGTAGTAAAGGTTATCATTTAGGACTATCAACATAATATCAATGGTTTGTAAGGAAGGTGAGACATTTCAGCCTGTGCATTCTTGTTTTAAACAAAATTGACATCATTATATATGAGGTGAGGGACAAATAAACACTGCAAAACAGACCTGTACAAATTAATCATAACATACATGTGTACACCAAACATAATTCACATATTGCTTATGGTATCCAAGAAACAGACCTTATTACACAAATTGAGTCATTTTTGTGTTTTCAATACTCCAAAGTTAACCAATCAAAATGTTGGATTTCATGTTTTAAGCATGATTTGTGTGCTCCCAGCACTGAGCAAAGTTTTTTTTACTTCAACCCCTGTTGTCTTGTGGTAGTGAGCATGTCTTAAGTGTTACATTTCTTACATCAGTTTTGATTACTGTCAAATCAAGATTTTAAAGTAGTATTTGATACTTTCTCAATAAGATGCTAAAGTTTAGTAGCACATGCAAAATCTGATTGCACTTGAGTCCAAGTGTGTCCGAGGGGATGACATGTGCCCATATAAAATTAAAAGCACATTTCCTCATCTGCTTAGCATGTCTATCTGATTCAAGGCACAGGGTTAATATTGATAATTAATAATCAAAACACATAATAACTCCTCTACCTTTTTACCACTAATAGATTAATTTCCAACTTTCAAAATCAGAAATAGAGCAAAAACTCTTTTGACTGGCTAGTCTTAAATTGCTTCTGAATTTATTCCCAAGCCATTACAATTTACAAGCAGCAACATGAGTCATTAACTAAGTTAAATATGCAGTGTATTCACTATATTTTATTACAATGAAGTATGGAAAAAACAATCTTCTTCAAAAACAAACAATTTAATAAATGTAACAAACTATACAAAACAATAACAATAATCACCCTTCAAACAACAAAAAATATAACAATAATACATGTTAAGCTAGTAGGTCATACCATCTCATTTTAAATTTTTATTTCACTAAACTAAGTACACATGTACTATGTTAGCGAAGTCAACTTTATGCATATCTTGTTTCAGAATTCATCTAACTTGTGTTTCTTAATGAAGATTTATCAACAATTTTATACTTTTATGTTTGTTAAAATAAGCTTTACTGAAATGCAATTCTTAATAAATAGCAATATATATGTCTCTTGCTCATAAAAATGTCATCACCCCCAACCATCCATAATTTAAATTTTACTTAAAATTTCTAAAGAAAATGCTACCACTTACACTTTGCTAATTTGATAGCTGTATAACTGCCCATGTGATAAATCTAGAACAGCCTATATATAGCATTATTCACTGACTTTTAGAAAAGACAAAGTAACATTTCATTATTATGCAGACAAATTGAGAAAACAATGATTTATATTGAAGTGTAATCCTTCAATCATTTACTCATATACCGGGTAGGTCCTATTATATAATCTTTTATTAATATTACATAACATGCGCTATACACAATAAAATAGAAACTTAAACATCATAATTTGCCATTATAGAATCTAAAACTCTGAAATCTTAAATATAATCACATAGTTTAAGATTGTCTTAGCCAACACTATGGTGTATGCTTTTTACAGTAATACCTAGAATACTTTAGATAATGAAATGAAAATTTCAGAGTTATTCCTAATCTCACTGCTTTTAACCACTTTGAATATAATACAAAATGTACAACTTCTTGATTTGCATAATTGATGGAATATTACATTGCCTCTTTACAGCAAGGTACTGTGATTTAGAATTCATAGATACCCCCCACTTGCAAAATAAATCTTTAAATGTAAATTCTCAATACATTTTTCTTATCAAACATTGCCTGTATCTTATGTTTTATGAGTTAAAATCTAGAAAGATTCTGTCAACTAGTACTTTATCACTTTGGTACAAAGTAAAAAAAAAATTAAAGGTAAAGGTTACTAAGGGTAATAACTCTTGATAACTCTTTCCTATCCAGAAACAAAAGAAACCCTACTTTTCAAATTAAACAAGGGCATAACATTTCAACAGTAAATGTCAAGCAGTATTGGTCAAGCAGTATTATCATTATCATCTGGAAGTTTGTGAAACTCCTTTAAATTGACTATGACACTCTTGAAAGATAAATATCAGAACCATTACAAATGTTTTGGAACTAAAATTCATCCCTTATGACATTATTTAAATTTTCAAGCAATTTATCAAAGGGGCAGTTTACATATCATGAAACCAAACTTGAGTTGAATGGACAACCTGACAGGTGCATCACGAAATACAGCCCATTGCACATTTTGCAAGGTACATTTTTAAGGTGTCTAATAATGAAGTATAATTTACAAAAAAATCAAATTATTTTGAAATTCATTATTGCTTTAAAACAAAATATATTTAACAACAGATTAGTGCCACAATATCTACATCAAAACAAGATAAGTAAATAGATAAATAACCTATTTAATGCACCAATACTGCAAAAAGTCATAAAACAAACACCATTTCATAACTTCTTATCTGTTCATAATAAAAATCTGTATGAACACTGATGATAAATCTCTCTCTATACATAAAATAAAGAGTGCAAATGCTGAATTGTCTAACTGCCATTACTGATTATGATTAATTTTATTCAGAGGCTTTAAAACACTTTTTGTTTCCTTCAAAATAAACTGTCAAAATCTTAGATCTTTACAATAAAAAAAAAGAAAAAAATATCAAATTTAATAACAACAAAATATTTTTTAAACTTTTAAACTGAATACAAAGACACATAACAATAATAACAAAACTAAAGCAATACAAATTCTTCAAATAAAATTTACTGTATGTTTGAATGTTTGAAATTAAAACAAATAACAACCGTACAATTGCTTTCCTTTACTTTTTTTATAAAAAATTAAACAAAAACAAAGATAAAAACTTTAAGTTTGAGCATGGAAAAGTTAAAACTATTTCATCACTTCAGATTTAAGAATCAACAGTTCTGTTTCACAAAACAATATATATATTTCTTGACAACAAAGTCTTATTGTAAAAAAACATTAAAAGTATTTGTTTTTAAACATCACATTTTTTGTACCAAAATTGTTAATATGCACAAATATCTTTAGATTTTCTTTCAAAACATTTTCTTTGAATTTTCAATGCATTTTTACTTCCTTCTGTCCTTCTGAGGCATGTATGAGCTGCTGTTCTACCGGTGTATGTATGGAAACAGTTGGACCACAGAAGTTCACAGGGATACTAATGGGATGATATGCTGATGAAGATGCTTTAGTATTCGTTTCATCTTTAAACACATTTTTGAAATGTGTAGGATGTATTGTCACTGGAACATAATGTGTTCCAAGAGGGTGAAGTACAAAGGCAGGTAAAGGCACCTGTTTTGAATCAAAACGACCATCACTGCCAAAGTCATTCTGATATCGTGGAACTTTGTTTTTCTCGCAATAACTGTTCGTAGAACTATTTTCAGATCCTAAATATCGACTATATTCAGTACCAGAACTGGAAGTTCTATAGCCCATTGATTTTTGCTTTCCTTGTTCATTTTCATCCTCCATCGAATCTGAGGATCTATCACTTTTGTGATGATAAGGACGTCTTTCTTGTGAAAACCTTTTTGTTATATTGTGCTTAAATTTGTAAGCATGTGACTTATGGTAATCAATCTTGTGTCCATTACTACCTTCCGATGAATTCTGGTCACTGGAGCATGAACTACCTCTTGACCCGTTACATTCATCTTTCTCTGCTGTATCTCTTTGAACAGACTGCAGTGTAATGCATGATAAGCTGCCATCTGACAAGGACTGATTACTAGAACTACAGTATCCTGATGTTTGGCTGGATGTTTGTTCTGTTGGCTTCAGTAAGGTACAAAGATGTTCATCTTGTTTTATCATAGCCATGTTGTTTTCAGAAATTCCCATGCCATGCAGCACTTGACCATTGCTCTGTGAGTTAAAATTTGAAATTGCTGCTTCTGACGTCAAGGAATCGTCAGGCTTTACATTTTGGACATCAGATGCAGATTTTACTACAAAAGAAAACAACTAACATGAAATTTTTGAACTATGGTAAATATAAGTTGAGAGAAAAAACTTTACTTACATGTAGATTACATTACAAGAGTCGATTAGAGCTGACAGTTTGTGTATATAGAAGATATACACATCTCTTGTTATTCATAATTAGCAACACTTTTAAAATAAGTATCAAAAATTATCAAATAATTAGAAACTAGTTTATTTATTTTATACATTAAAAATACCCTATCAAAAAGTTATTTCAAATATGCTTACTAAGTAATAAAATATTCTACATTATTTTTATATATATAAAATATAAAAACATGTACATAATCGTATTTGTTGGGAAGCAAAATTGGATTGACAACATTCAAAACTCACCGAAATCTCCTAGAAAATCAAGAATTAGACAATGAACACTGATTGATAAGACAATACTCAATTATGATATTTCAAAACCTCATGGATGTTACCGATGTACCAAGATGTTCCATCTTCTTCAGACATAAAGTGCACAGGCCACAACCTGAAAATCATCTGTTCAAAACAATTCAGGTAACATCCAAGACAAAACCATTTAAATTACAAGATAAAACATTCATCATGCAGAGCTGTAGTGCAAAAACTAGTACTGGACCAGTACTTATCGACTGTTCAACCAATCTTAAACATAACCGAAGATTATTTTGAAAATTGCATCACCAGTTTTTGAATGGCTCACCCTATTTATGAATATCTGTAAAGATATTCAGATAAACTACAGAACAACTGGTCATGAAATTTTCTTAATGACTTTCAGCTATGCCTAAGACTGTGAAGAAGAAGTCACAACTAATATGGAATATATAGAGTATTAGTTTCTACACTCAGTAACATGTACACTGTATAACAGACTATTGTCACGACGGTATCTCATAAAGGAAATAATTAATTCAATGAAGTCTAGTTCATTCACTTATCTGAATATCAAACACAGTCATATAGAAGTCTACTAATTCAAGTTAAAGTCAAAGATATGTCAAAATTTACTTTCAATGAAATCGAAACATTATAGACAATAGCCTGTTAATACAGTTGTTCCACACGTCACACAAATATAACAAGAGAAACATTAAAATCATCATTGTGTATCATATGCATCTGTGAAGCAGTGTTACTGTAGTGCCTGTTGAGGCTTATTACAGAGCACAGATATATGATTTTAAAAGAAATAGATGCATTACCTCGGAAGAACAAAATGCACCCTGAAAACAACTGTATTAGTAGAGAATTACAAAATGTAAAACAAGATGTAAATTTGTATATAAAAAATATTGTCACAAGACATAAATGTCATGAATGTCAAAATTGGCTGAAAACAAAGATATTAGATATATCTGACACAAGCACTTCCTTTAATCCAAGAAAACTGGAATAAAAAGTTTTAATTGGTACAGTATTTAATTGACAATTTTTTTTTTTTAAACTGTTATAAATTTCCACATTTGTCAGACAGAAATGGTGCATTGTTATGGAACTGATTATTGATTCAGTTAATAATGTCAAAAACCCTTTCTTCTTCCCAAAACAATTGTTTTATCAAGATTAAGGACACAAATGAAGGAACCCCGTTTAAAACAGTTCTGAATTTTAATGGCAATGCCTTTAACAATCAATCAAACTGGACCAAAACAATGAGAAACATCTTGAATTTGTATTAAATTTATTAGTTTTGATTAATTGAAATAAAATTAGCATGAGTTACTTCCCTTTTGTCACCATAAATCATAATGAAGGTTCAATTGTTTAAAAAAAATTATTTCAACTTTTAAACAACTACTAGACTTTATGTAAAGAAGTTTTCTGAACAATTTTAATTTCTGTTAGTCTTGCTTAATTCATTAGGAGTACTATCTTTCTCCAAAAATCAAAACTATGTCATACAGAGGACTGAAAACAAAGAAGGAAATTATTATTTTCATGTAAATGTCTGAGGTCAAAGATTTGGTCATAAGTCATGTAAGTATAAGTCAACTGAAACAAAAGTAATGTGTAAATTAAGAAATAATTCTTTCAAGCCATGCTCTATGCTCATTTTAACATGGGAAGGCAATTTGTCAATATCTTTATACCAACCATTGGCAAGATGAGCTAAAAATTGCTCATAGAAGAGACATTTTAATTTACAGCGGTCATAAATCATAACAAGATCAACTGAGGAAAATAAATCTGTAATAAGTGGTTTCTCGTCACACAACAGTGTACATATACAAAGATAGTTATGTATTTACAAGAAATCAAAACAAAATTAGGATTACTTGGATTCCATTCAGTCAGAGCAGGAATGATTGATTGACAAGAACATTTGACACAATTTTGAAACAAAGCACTAAGATTATTGCGGGTGAGTATATTCAAAGTGGTCAAGCAATTTAAGGTAAAACTTTTCCAAGTTGAGAAAGAAAGACAATAGACATCTAGAGATGGCAAAGTTCAAACTGTCCCATTGCGCAAAAGATGAGTTAAATATTAACAACATGTCATGTCACTATACAAATAAGAACAATTCCTACCTGTTGATAACCGGAGAAATTTCTTACTGCTCTGGTCTAAAAAGTTTGTCATTCTCTGATAGAAAGCATCTTTAGGGTCCAGCCCTTCTGTGTCGATCAATTGATGTAGTATCTCCTCCTGACATTCCTTATATCCCATGTAAAACTTTTCCTGACAACATGGATTGGAACCCCCACCATCTGGTGGTAACTCTTTCGCCATCATTTCTACAATTATATCAATACAATAACTGAATACGTGGAGGCTGATGATGTTTAAAGGATAATGATCATTTGATTCAAGTTATTTCTAGGATTTTTGCAAAAAAAAAAGACACAAAAAGAACAGATGTAACAAGTTAAATTCAAACCTGCTACAATGAAACATGGTTATAATGAAATTTCTGGGGATCAGTGGCCCAGTGGTGTAACCTCGCTAAAAACTTTATTCTTAAACAAATTTCGCTACACAATTGTGAAGATTGTTGTATCTCAGTTTGACAGTATATATATCAATGCCACTGAATGTGGCAATAATTAGAACTGGCATACTGATATCTGCAAGCAGAATTTCCTGAAATCACAATTCTCAGTCTCCCTTTTTTGTCCATCACAATAATCTCTGAATTAACAGTACTTATTCATTAAATCATTAAATAACAGGAACTATAATATTCAAATCCTATTTCATGGAAGTATGACTAATGAGAAGGAGTGTTAAGTCTTGCTTGACCTTTTTTTGGTGAAAATATTTTATACACATATATTTTGAATACCTTAACTGTTATAATGTTTCATACCTCTGAAGTTATGCAAGTTCAACAGGTTTCGTATAAGTTTTGATGCCATTTCTATTATCTCTGTCTTCTCTATACGACCTTGACCCTGAAATGAAGAGGCAAGTATGATATTTATTTGCAATTTACCATGTTTTATATTGACATAATGGATACATTTATATATCTACAAATAAAAATGTTTTTTAGGATTCAGAAAAAATTGATTTTTTGTATATATTTGATTTCATGGTTTTGGTCAAATAATACAGAAAAGTCAATTCGACATTTGTACAATGACTGAATGTATATGAATGAACACTTGAATATGAGGTTCTCCTACATGTGGGCCCCTTCATCTACCAAACCAAAATATTCATACTCAAAATAAATCCAAGTACATGTATTCAACCTCAATTCTCCAAAAATAAATCAGAATCAAAGTGCTTATGAGAACTGAAGGACAAAGATTGCTTTCAATTTACAAATTTGTGAATTTAAAATAAAACATTGAATTGTATTTTAAATCTAAACTAGGCAAATTATAAATTTGAGTTAGAGTTATTTTCCTTTGATTAATATTGACATTTAAAGTTGAACCTATTTTTATCAAAGATTTATACACCATGCGTTACCCTCCCCCTCTTTAATTATAAGTATTCTGTACATAGAAAGTTGAAATATCCATTTAGTATTTTACCTGTTTCAAGTAGCTTGGTGGGATTAGTCGACTGAGTTCTGCTAAGCAGTTATTCATGCGATCTCTTCGCCTCTTTTCTATGATTCTGTGGGACATTGGATCCTATAATAACAGATTACAAGTTATAAAACCATAAACAAAATTGTTCTGCTTTTTTGTTCCGTTAACGTTGTACACATGTATATACTATCAACAATTGAACTTTTTATAAAAAGAAACACATTTGATTTTGCAGTGATGTGAGAGCTTTTGCTTTGTGTCAGGTTTAAATGTGATTTTCTGGTAAAAACTGAAATAAAAGTGCTTGTCCCATATGGGCTGTTGTCAAGTGCATGCATGAACTTTGTGTTATGAATTGTTTTCCTTCCTAAACAAAATTAATTTAGTGTCAGCGTCATCTAAAAGTTGACACACCATGCTTATGATAATTAAGGTTTATGACAGACATTGAGGATAGTATTAAAAACTTACCCTTGGTAGTTTAGCTTTTTTTATAGACTGCATCTCCAATTCTTCTGGTGATATGGCAAAATTCAAAGGCCTGTAAAAAAAAAGGACACATTTAGCCTTTACATAGTAAAATTGAGAATGGAAATTGAGAACATGTGAAAGAGACAACATGCCGACAATAGTGCAGAAAACAGGTCAGCGCAGTCACCAAAGGGTCTTCAACACACCAAGAAAATCCTGCTCTTGGAGGTACAATATTTGCCAGAAATTATCTTGAATTAGCAAGTTCTTAGGGCATGAGGACTACATACATGAGGATTGTATATAATTAACATGTACATAGTTTATACAGATATTTTTGGTGCAAATGTTGAAAAAATATATCTATAGGAAACATGAAGAAGTGAATAGTGGTACAAATAATGCTTATAATATATATATAATTTTGAATTAAAACTTTATTATGGTTAACATGGATAAAAAAGACAATATTAATTCGTTAGTAGTAAAAAAAATTAAGATGGTAAAAAAAAACATTAACAGCTAAGCTTTATAATCTAAAATTTTCCAATGTTCATGCAGGAACATAAACACTGTTCCCAGGTTCATGTAATTCTTAGAGCTTAGTTGGCCTGGCTGGTGAAGTATCAGTTCTAAGAAAAGTTGATTATTGTACCTGTACATGTATTGTGACAATGTCAGATTTTTTCTGTTTTTTAGCTCAACAAAGTTTAGTTTTAAATTAAAATGCCTTTGTTGAGACTTTAACAGAGTATTGGATGAGCTTGTGTCTAATGCTATTCTACAAGTAAACATGTACAGAAGCAATTAATTTTCATTTTCAACTTTTCAGTAGTTCAACTTTTTATATAAATTCAATAAATGACTTTTTAAAATTTTAAAAGATAAATTACGTAACCAATGTAGCACATATTTTCAGTCCTTTTTAATTTATCAATATTGAATTGTTACTGAAGGGTAATGTAACTAACCAAACTGTTTACCTCATGTATGAATTAAACTTAAAATGGTAAATGTTAATTTTGTCACCAACTGATCATGTGTAACCATTTTCATGTAATGATTTACAAATTCAAATTTGTTGATTTTAAAACAGAACTCATATGATGGTGGTTTTCAAAGAAATCATTTTGAAAAAAAAAAATTTTATATTTTGGAAGTGTGCTAAATTGCTCACCAAAAGCTGGAGACTATTAAACTTAGTATAATATGAATAGTGCCTGTCAAAAGTATCAATTATATATATATCAACTGATCTACATGTACATATTAGACAGTTGGTTTTCCCGTTTGAATGGTTTTACACTAGTAATTTTGGGGCCCTTTATAGCTTGTTGTTCGGTGTGAGCCAAGGCTCCGTGTTGAAGGCCGTACTTTAACCTATAATGGTTTAATTTTTAAATTGTTATTTGGATGGAGAGTTGTCTCATTGGCACTCACACCACATCTTCCTATATATCTATGTATGCAAGGATTTGTAAACTATACAAATCCTTGATGTATGTAAAAAAAATACACTTATCAATATTTTTGCAAAAATAAAAATGTTTTGCAGTGTAATATTTATCCCAAACAGGTTAGTATAATCAGATAATACTTTTGAATGACTGATCCCAAACCCAGAACTTAAAAAAAGTAAAGTTGGTTAAAATCGAGGATTGAGGGGTGTTGTCAATTCTACAGTTCTAATCCTGAATATCACAATTATGCTTGCATTCAAATCTAAAAAATTTAGTAGCATCATTTCTAGTTTGCAACCTTCATTATTGCATACAAGGGTACATACATATGTCAAATATTTTTCACACTTCTTCAAAATATCCCTTCGAGGACCTCTCACTTCCCAGGTGTACAGACACGTGCCAGTTTTCAGCCTCGAAAAATCACATTTTTATCGATATTTGATTGAAAACATTTAAATATTATTGTTTTGAAACGTATGAAATTATAATTTATTTCAATTTCTTCCAAGTCTTTCAAGTAATTAGAAATTCGTAAAACAAATAAAACATGCGTGATAACACGTTTTGCTACATGGCCTCGTAAAAATCAAAACAAATCTAAATAACATCTTACCTTTCTGCAATCTCGAGCTTTATTCTCTTTGCTGCATGTTCTTCCATGAAAGAATCAGACATTGAATTTTCACATGTATTCATTTTGTTTACATTAGACACAATAACGTCAAACAGCCGCAGTTCCAACTTTTGTAAATAAAGACCACAGCACATCTCACGTGTCATAAAATGTATGCATGTGACGTTGGGCTATTTCTGATTGAAGTCACGTTGGCATTTACTAAGCTCCTCCTTCGAACAAATCTGTCCAGCGGTCGAGATTATAAAGAAATATCATTTTGAAAAGCTAAGATTGTAATTTAGTTTGATTTTAGTAAATAAACTAGTTGAAAGAGTTGAAATGATTAAATATTAAAAACATAAATGTCGGAACACATGCACCAAAATTAATCATTGATTTTTTTCCAACATCGCTAGATGTATCAACATGTGTATGAATTATAAAAATGTGACGTTCGTGTAATGTGTAGACATAGATCATTTTACTAAACTAACGATATCGTGAGTCTAGTTGTACTTAATTTTATTTTCAATCAATCTGGGACTAATTAATCAAGTGATCATCAAATATGTTGGGTTTCAAGTTTGTTTGAATTTTTGAATTCAAAATGTAATGTTGCCTCATTTTGGGTCCCTATTTTTTTTTAAATAAAATACATTCTTCTATGAACGACTATTTCTCACCATTTTTTCCGTGCAAACGTGAAACTGATATACTTTAAATTAAGCCAATTTAATTACCCAACCCCCTTTTTTCGTGTTCATCAATATACAAAAATAATACAACCGAAGTCATAACCGTCATTACAGCCAGGTTTCAAGTGAATAAAACATCAAATTGCGTGCGTGGATGTACTAGATCCTTGGTACCGCTCTTGCGGTCAGGGCCCAGGGGCGTACGTGGTATCCAGCCATTTAAAAAAGGGGGATTCCAACTATATGTCCCCATTCAAATGCACTGATCGTCCAAAAAGAGGGGGTTCAACCCCCGGACCCCCTGGATCCGCCACTGGGGCTGTTTTAAATAGGTTATGTGCACATACATATTTTCCTGTGGGTAGTTTGGAATTATCGGTACAATCATCGTTTAAAAAAGTGAGAAAGAATACCATGTGCATGGGAATAAATAATCCGGATACAGATTACTATTTAAAAGTTTGTAAAAAACGTGAAAACACAATAACAAAAAGAAAAAGAAAAATAACGAAATTAAAAGATAAATAAACACGCAGTCCACAAAATAATACATAGAAAAATGAAAAAATGAGCGACATAATCCCCCCCCCCCCCCCGAAAAAAACCCTAACCAGGTAGTCGGGAGAATCTCAGCAGTTCCTGTGACATTCTCCGTGTTGCTCTTAATAAAATAATAATAAAAAAAATACTTCGAAGAATATATGCAAATCGATCGTACAATATATATAGATGATTTATTTTTAGTCCTTTGTTTGACACTGAGACATCATAATCAAATTAACACAGTGCAAATCAACAAAACCTCGACATATGCAAATACCTTCACAAGTGAAAATGGTAAATATATCGCCAATATTTTTATTGGACGAAGTATTAAACAGTAATATTATGCACAAAATTCAAAAAGGGTGATGGAGTTGTGCGCTTACTGCGCTCCATCAAAATCCGCTAATGTTTTATTATAACACTCAACCAAATTTCATTGAAAGTCCGAAATGAAACAAAAACACAAAGTGTGCCAACCAAATATAAAGAATAGAAAATAATACACATTGACAAAGACAATAATAGGTTGATTGACTTAAACATTAAGGAATATAGAAATGAAAGAACCCAATTTAGACCCTAATAGAAATTTCAACCAGGCCCAACAATATTTGTTTTAGATGGAATAAATTGTATGTATATAAAACAGGAACTCATGTAAAAGAGGGGCGAAAGATACCAGAGGGACATTCAAACTCATCAATCGAAAATAAACTACCAACGCCATGGCTAAAAAAGAAAAAGACAAACAGACAAACGATTGTAGACAAACCACAATATATGAAAATAAAGACTATAATCAACACGAATCACATCCAAAACTGGGGGTGATCTCAGGTGCTCTGGAAGTGTAAGCAGATCCTGCTCTACATGTGGCATTGCTGTATACGTGTCACTGTTTTTGATATCATGTGGTGTTTGCGTTGATGGATCATGTTTGTTTTTGTTCTGCGGTTTGATTCTTGTGTCGACTATTATGTTATTTGTTTAGTCGTTATCAGTGACACATGTGCTTGTGTGTGTGTTTGTGCATGTGCTGTATTATTGTCATGTAGGGTTGTCATTTTAGAGATTCTTTTTTAAATTGTCATAAAGATTGAGGGTTGGCTAGCCATTAAACCAGGTTCAACCCACAATTTTTCTTAAAATGTTCAATACCAAGTCAGGAATATGACAGTTGTTATCAAATAGTTCGTTTCTATGTATGTTGGTGTTTGTTTTTGTTGTATTTTAGTGTTCCCTTTTTAATCTCTTTCATTGATTTTAGTTTGTAACCCGGATTTGTTTTCTCTCAATCGATTTATGACCTTTAAACACCGGTATACTACTGTTGATTTTATTCATGTAAGTACAAACCTGGTTATAAGTGTTATTCGGTAAGTCATATTTGTATAAATGGAACGGGATTCTAGTTACCAAATGGAACATATCTGCTATCATCTTTGAAACGGATATTCCATATAACGGTCAACTAACTCGTAATGGCGATGATTTCAACTTCACCATCTGGAAATCTTGGTTTAATAGCTCTCTCGTGAGCAGCAATCCTCTATCAAGGAAATCATGATAGGAAATACAAGCCCGGGAATATCGTATCAAGTGAGAGTTAAATAATATGTATGCAGGCTCTGCTGGAATATTGCTACATAGAAATGGAAAGTTCACAATCGGGAAGCTAAGCTCATCTCTTTTGACGTAACGGTTTGTTTTTAACCGACCCTCATTATCATTTATAGATATAAGTCGAGATATGACGCAGATTTAACTGTATCTGATGTATCTTTTATCTGGAGTCGAGTTCGATAGGATAGATGCGTTCAACATAATTACAAAATCTAGATTTTTTTAGTGAGAGAACATCATCTTAATAGCGGAAAGTAAAGTTATAGGATACTGCTCACTTCTGTCTTTCTGTTTAAGAAGTTCCTGTATGAAGTCAGCCTCATCAGAATAAAGGAACAAGTCGGCAAGAAGAGGGGGCACAGTTGGTAAAATTATAGTTATTTATCAGTATCAAAGTTTCTAGAGAAACAGCAGATCGAAGGAAGACATATACGTTGACAAGGATATACACTTACATGAAGTTAGATTAACATAGCCAATTATATATAAAGAAATATAACAATGATCCCTCCCACCCAAAAAAAACCAAACAACAAAAAAACCCACAACAACAAAAAAATAAAAACTCAAATTAATAAACGGAACATTGTGAAAACAAAACTTGCGATGAACACAGTTACCCTGGGAGAGCAAGCTTTTTCTGCTCCACTGATGAACACCGACTTGTTGGTCAAGGCAAGTGGAAAATGGGGGATAAATCGCATTCGTTTTTGTGACCACCGAAGTAAAAAGGTTACTCTAGTTTGACCATATCTGTGGTCATCCGTGACACAAAAGTTCCTATACGGTCAGCGACCACTGCTGGTCCACGTGAAACTTGCGAATAGGTGAAGAAGATTTTACCATTAAAAACTGTTTGTTGAATAGTTTCCATGAAGCAGTTACCATCAATAATTCAAGAAATCCATAATAGAATACGAAAACGAAAAAATATGTACTATATATGCGTCGGCCCCGATGGAATGTTGCTACACAGAAAAAGCTTAGAATTAATGAAACATTCTTATTTTCTGTTGTGTTCAAAGTTTCCTAGGTATGAATTAATTTTGTTTTGAGTTTTGTGTGTTGCTTTTTTATACACATTATATAATGAAAACGATGTTACAATGTTGACATTGGATGCGTATGGATCATATCATTACTGTTTGCAGATCATTTTGAATTCCCATTTACAATACAGGAGTCCATGAAGAGATATATTAAATGTAAGGCTAACATTATATATTATCCATAAAACATTTACAGAAACAATGTAAGTTTTGTTGAAATTCCGGAATTTCTAACTCGACCCAAAAAGAAATAAATGTGTCAAAAACTTGGCGCCATTTTAAAAAGTCACCAATAAATACTAGGCTTATAAATTTGTTACGCAAGATGCGCGTTTTTCAACGTAGGACGCGCGTTGCGCAGTTGGAGTCAACTCAAAACCGAGGTTGAAGAGCTTTAAAATTGAAAATTTCGAAAATTTGTGTCAAAAAAGGTTCAGGATTGAAAGCAGTATATGATGTTATAAGTTTTCTCGAAATATGTTCTATAATGGCGTTTATCTCCATTATTGTCTCGCATCTCGGTTCCGAAGTCTACTAGTTTTGGTCGATGTACACGCCATTTGGAAATTACAATTTAACAACAGAGTGATCTTGTCAGTTATTGGTGTGGCCAAAATTATATTGGCTTGAATATTTTAATTAAAAAAAATGGCGAATTAAATCTAGAAAGAGGAGAAAAAGTTATATAAGAATGGTGTGGCAGTACGGATATCTGAGACCCGATGTTGCTATATGATATTTTGATGGTTATAACGCTGATTGTAAAAAAATAAATCAATTATTGCATATATTACTTTAATCTGCATAACGCTATTATCTATATCCACATCTTATGTACGATGTGTGAGATATAAGCGGAGACGGATAAGGTTGGGTTTTTTTTTTGGGGGGGGGGGATAATCGAGAATCATATATTGTCCAGAGCATTGGGGACTAAAAATTTCAAAAAGTTTTGCTGTTTGCCGTCAATTTTATTCATTCCTGTATATAAAATGATTTGTTATTATTAATTATTTTTGACTTTTAACTAGCTGTTAGTAACTGCAAAAACTCTCAAATCGTACTTTCTTTTAATTTCATCAGTTGATACTAATGCTTGTTGGTTATTTAATGGTTACTTATTTAGGGTTGTATCTCGTCTATATACCACTTTGATAAGTGGTTGGTATGACTATAAATTGTCACTTCGCACTATGCACAACAACATTATTTATTTTGTATAAAGTATTTCCGTTCTCCAATTTTACAACAACATTTTTTTTCATTTACCAGTGTATATTATTGTATTTGGCAAGTTTTTCAAGTTATTGTTTTGTTTTTAATTGTTTAACATCTCAAAGTGGTATACTACTGTGATTGTGTTAAGACATTTCAATTTATATTTTATAGTGTGTCTTTCTATGTTGTGATGTAATACTATTGTTTCAGACAAGGGTGAAGTTTGGTACCTAAGAAAATTTACATTTAAACCCGCTGCATTATTTTGCACCTGTCATAAGTCAGGAATCTGATGTTTAAGTAATTGTCTTTTATAAGTGTTTCTCGTTTTTTATATAGATTAGACCGTTGGGTTTTCCATTTGAATGGTTTTACACTAATCAGTTATGGGCCCTTTATAGCTTGCTGTTCTGTGTGAGCCACGGATCCGTGTTGAAGACCGTACTTTAAACTATTTGGTTTACTTTTACACGTTGTGACTTGAACGGAAAGTCTCATCCTTACTACATGTATTTCCAAAAATGTTAAAGTTTTGTAAACAGTTTATGATTGTGAACAAACATGTTAACACAGAAGTGCTGACTACTGGGCTGATGATATCCTTGGGGAGGAAACCTCCACTAGCAGTGGTATCGACCCAGGGATTGTAAATGAACAAATCATAGATCATGGGATTAACATTTTGTACAAACGTAAAGTCTACGAAATACTTATCAGTGACGCTCGGATCCAAAAAGTTACTGACGTTAATTTATTATATACTTCGTACCTTTTTTTGGAAAGGTTAAACTTGTATATTAATTTTTATTCTTCATTGTTATTGCAAACAAATGTTGGAAGTGTAAATACTTACAGAGAATAGGTGTCGAAAGTTTGAGAAAAAATGAAAGCAAATGACACTTTATACATTTTGTACGTCCAAAGCTGTGTTCTGAATATTGATATTTAGATCAAATATATCCGTGTTTTATTCTATTAGACGAGTGACATTAACAAAATGTCTAATATGTCGGAACCATATCATTCATGGTGGCACGGTAGTATTTTCTGGACCATAGGAATAATTATAGCCTTTTCAGAACCTTCACCACTTTCTAAATAAAGGCAACAGTTGTATACCGCTGTTCAAAAGTCATAAATCGATTGAGAGAAAACAAATCCGGGTCACAAACTAAAATCGAAGGAAACACACCATGACCATTTACTCTTTTTTCTATCTTTAAAATAATAAGGCCACTAGTACTTTTAGTTTATCATGCAGTGAATACAAAATTTAAAAACAAATCCTCAAAAAATCATTTTCACCTGTTTGTAAAATTATAATATTTCATATTTTTCTACAACTGTCTGGGTAGGATTTATCCTTCAGTTTGGTAAATTTGTCACTAAATTATCTTCGATTGATACTGTTTTTTCTGTCTAATCACACTGTTTAGATACATTGACTAAGGTAGGGTACACAAAAGAGCAACCTATATTCCGGAATGCAAATACTACCGTGCCACCTCATCTTATCTTATTATCTGTTTCGCCCGGTCGTCAAATACATACTTATACGGTGCAATTTCTACCAAATGACGATCAGCTTAGGGACAAAGTATTTTGTATTTCACAAAAGATGTCAGCATTTTTGTTTACATTCTTATATTCTGTTTCCTGAATAATCAAATGGGTTTGGAAATAGGACTGAACACAATTGATTAAAACACGTATGATAAAACATTATTCATTCGAATATTGAACGAGAAGTAACCAACTTAGCTGGATTTGGCAAAACTTTTAGGAATTTAGGTCCTCAATGCTTTTCAACTTCGTACTTTATTTCGCCTTTTCAACTTTTTTGGATTCGAGCGTCGCTGATGAGTCTTTTGTAGACGAAACGCGCGTCTGGCGTATATACAAAATTTAGTCCTGGTATCTATGATGAGTTGATTTATCATGTCTCTAATTTTTGAAATCACAAAAAAACATATTTTTACTGTATATTCCCGATTATATTAATTAAAGTCCTTAATTAGCTATTTTCAGATCTGGTAAAATATTTCTCCTGATTTTGACATCACTTGAATTGTTATCTGTTAAAGGCATCAGTAGTAGGGGGGCTAGGATGAAAAATTTTGTCCTGCATTTGTTTTTAGCTGTAATCTCTGTCCTGCCTTTTTATTTTTCAATCTGTTCGGTCCTGCCTTTTTTTTTTTAGTTTATCCTGATTTTTTTACCTAAATTGTCGTCCTGTCTTCTTTTTTTTGGCAAGTGTCTCATCCTGCCTTTTTTTTTACTCAAAACTCCTGTCCTGCCTATTTTTTTCAAATTTCATCCTATCCTTCGAATGATATATAACATAGCCGTATGTTAGGTGGGTGCATTAAAGTCGTTAAATGTCCGTCTTTAAAAAATGTCAATCGCCTATATGTAATTTACACTTTTCTTCAAACTTTCCACACCTGTTATCTATTGTTTTGAAATAATAAAACTTGTATTCGATTTAAAGTTTGTTATCGTATTTTATCCAAAAGATGTAATGGAAAAAACTTTGTTATTACTGCTATATAATGTATTTCGGATTCAAATTTATTCCTTTTAGTTAAAACAAAATAACATTTAAGATAACTTTGTACGCTAGCCCCCCCCCCCCCCACCCCCCCACCCGCAAAAGCCTTACGATAAAAGATTAAAAGGCTCTGTATTATTAAAATTATGTACGCAAATTGCCAGAGTAATATATGTAATATTTGAAAATTGAAACTATCCTGGTAACGTTTCGACATTCCACGCCAATGTTTCCAAAAGGAAATAAAGGTATCAAGATAAACTTTTAAGATCAATGTACTTAGTGCGAGCCATAAAGTACCATAAATAATAATAATGGCCAAATTGAGCTCTAATTTTACATATGCAAAACACACTAGATTATAGTTATATCGAATCACTTGACTCTTTATCAATATTACTTACATAGAATAATTGTTTTGTATATATTTCTCAGCTTCAAGTTTGGTGACTCTGATGTACGCTTCTATTTTATCTTAACTTGAAATAACAGATTCCAAAGATACAGTTAATTCTGCCTCCTTAGTATTTTGTTAGATCTGCAAATTGACAGTGAGATAGGTTAAAAACAAACACTTACGATAAAAGGGGAGCTTCCCTATTATACATGTTCGCCATCAGCTGATACCGAAACCAAAAATTGTAGTGAGTTAAATGGTTCATGTTTATATGATGTTGATTAGTTCTACCCTTTTATTCCATTATATTGTTTGAAATTTGAATACATTAGATGGAGAATTACTTCAATTGATCAGTGCACATGAATCTATCAAGAAAGCTAAATAAAATTAAACCATTATTTAATACACCTACTAAATGCAAGTAATATACAATTTAAGATGATGATACAATTTGTTTATGATGTACATAAATCATGAAGCAAGTTTCGTCGCAGGGAAAGCACTGCATATAATTCTGCAATAGAAACAGTGTAGATCCGACATCGTTTTAAAGAAAACCTATTATTAAAAAAAAAAATCATTCGTCTAATGGAATGTTCTACATAAACTCCTCTTGTACGAATCTTTGTATTGACACATTTGCGTTAATCGCGGATTGTTGCATTTTGACTGTGTAGCTACCTTACAGTATATGGTGTTGCAATAGGACGTTCAGATGCTTATATCGCATCGCCAAGTAAGTAACAATCACGAAGAAACGGTAATAGTTCGTGTGGAATCAACGCTTTCATCAATCTGTAAGTTATCGAACAATGACAAAGGACGCAATTTTCGATGTATCTTATTTTCTTTCCTGTGTCTATTATGATTTGCGTATAAATACAGTGTATATGATAATGGCCACTATAAAACAAATATATAATGGTTTATTATATAGAGAATAATACATGGCAAAATCCGTATCATATGTCGTATCATCCCGAGACATCAATATCAGCCCAAGGGCCTTTAGGCCCGAGGGATGATATTGGTCGAGGGTGATACGGCATGTGATACGGATTTTGCCATGTATTATACGCTTTATCATATATTTCAACAGAAGAGTATTATATTATATGAACTGTTTTCTAATCCATAGCACTGGGTTACCTTAGTTCTACCTTTGTCTTGTTTCAAAGGCCTTAAAAAAGAACTGCTCAATTCCTTATCCGAAGTACTAAAAGTAGGGGTGTAATAAAGGGTAGGGGTGCGATAAAGGGTATGCGATAAAGGGTAGGGGTGTGATAAAGGGTATGCGATAAAGGGTGCGCATCAAAGGAGGCTATTTATCAAATATGCAAAACTACTGTATTTACTACTAAACATATGATAAATTAAAATAAATATAGACATTACAGCACAATACAGATTTTTAGATATTTTCGATATACTAAATAGCTTTGATAACTTTTAACGGAATATACATGTAATTGTATATAATTACTTGCATTAGTGTACTTAAAATACTCATTGAATTAAACTTGGCTTTTTTGATAGATTCGTGTAAATTGTTGAGTTGAAGTAATACGTCTAGTGTTTTCAAATGTCAAACAATATAATGGAGTAAAAGGGTCGAGTTAATTTAACATTATAACATTTACAATTCACAACACTACTGTTTTTGGTTTGCGGTTTCGGTTTCAGTATTGGCTTATGGTGAACATGTCTATTGGGAACGTTAAATTGATTATAAATATGAAACATAATTCCATCAACGCATACATATGAAGTGTATGTCTCCCAGTTGCAATTCATTAAGGACAAAAAGAGCAATAACATAAGACGGGATGCATAAGTACAGAGTCACTTCAAATGAATATCATCACAAACAGACAATATTAATAAAGACAAATAAAAGAATATAAGAACACGTTATAACTATTATAAACAACGTCAGTACGCAGAATCTATACTTTAAGACACTCGTGTATTATTTGTGAAGTTGATACGAAGTGTATGCAGTGTTCAGCTGACCTTTTTGATCACACAACATTGCGACCATCTATTTTGCAAATTGAATAGATTCATCATTATCACTGTTTTCCCATCTGACATCATTCTGTTTAGAATTTTGAAAGCCGTCTTGTTACGTTTCTGTTGATGAGTGAATTCATGCAATTTTGTGTACTACGTATTAGATGGTAAGGATTACACAAATTGCATAGCTTATCATAGCGTTTTGTATACTAATGGGTTGTTACAGTCACTGTCTTTTAACCTGAGATCATCTTTCAGAGATAAAAAGGGTTAAAAAAATATTTTTATTTGACAATACGGAGAAGTGCTACGAATATCAAAGTGACTTTCATCCGTTCGTAGGTGCTGTCGATACAGTCAAAGACACCTTGCACAAATACGTTTTACTATTTCAGAGAGGTGAAAATCCAGCTACGGTAAGTTCTTTGACATCCAATAGTGCACAAGTCTTTTGTAGTTATGTATAATCAAATTCTCAAGACGAAAAAAATGAAATTAACAAACGCTAGGGAAAGCTTATAACGGAAAATACGTTATCAAAATGAAATTTCAAAATCAAAAGCTCAAACACATCGAACAAATGAAAAAAAACCTGACATCTTCCCGACTTGGTGCAATAGTGCATGAGCCTTTTGTAGTTATGTATAATCAATTTCTCAAGACAAAAAAGTAAATTAACAAAAATATCGAACACCGTGGAAAGCTCAAAACGAAAAGACCGTAATCAACTTGCAAAATTAAATTCAAAAGCTCAAACACATCAAACGAATGGAAAACAACTATCATAATCCCGACTTGGTTCGGGCATTTTCTTATTTAGAAAATGATGGATTAAGCCTGGTTGAAAGGATTGCTTTTTTTCTTTGCTAGAAAAAAAATATTTCGATCACTCGGACACTTGGAAAATCTCTGTTGTATATGTCGATCTTTTTTCATATTCGGTCATCTTGATAGACAGTTGAACGTGATACATATCGAAGAGGTCGCCCTTTGAAATAGCGATGCTTAATAATGCAATTATTCGATAGACTGAACGAATCAGTGTGAAATCGTAACGCGAAATGTACGTCAGTTAATTTGCTTTTATATAATAAGAACTTTTTATTTTACACAACTTCCCAAGTATACTAAAAAAAGCTTACCGAAGGAAATGTTTCATACACGATAGCCTTAAACTGGAAAACATTATATGTAATAGAAAAATAGGAATAAATTGTAATATTACTTGAGTGCTAATAAGGACCATGCGAGGAGTGATCAACTTTTTTTTACTCGAGATTTTCTCGCCAATGACACCAATTACCTTAGAATTTGTTATGCCTTCCTCAGAAACTGTTTCCTGTTATAAATGTAAGGATGGATAAAGGGACAATTACACAATGACGTACCCTTTAATGTACAAGCATATAAAATACAAATAAGAAGATGTGGTATAATTGCCAATGAGACAACTCTCCAGCAAAGACCAAGATGGCCTTTAACAATGAACAACACCCATAATGATTAGTAAGCAATAAAAGGCATCTAAATAGCAAATGAAAAACAATGCAAAGGAGAAAACTAACGGCCTGATTTATGTTTAAAATTGATAAACGAAAAAAAATATGACGTACAGCAACAAACGACAATTGTTTAAGTATAGTCAGTTTACTCGGACATCACATACAGCAAGAATTTGACAAGCCTAAACATGTTCGCGGGCGCGAAACCCTTCCAAGAACATTAAACAGTGGTGTAACAATATGACATATAAATAAATTATTAAATTTGAATGGTTTTACACTAATCAGTTATGGGCCCTTTATAGCTTGCTGTTCTTTGTGAGCCACGGATCCGTGTTGAAAACCGTACTTTAAACTATTTGGTTTACTTTTACACGTTGTGACTTGAACGGAAAGTCTCATCCTTACTACATGTATTTCCAAAAATGTTAAAGTTTTGTAAACAGTTTATGATTGTGAACAAACATGTTAACACAGAAGTGCTGACTACTGGGCTGATGATATCCTTGGGGAGGAAACCTCCACTAGCAGTGGTATCGACCCAGGGATTGTAAATGAACAAATCATAGATCATGGGATTAACATTTTGTACAAGCGTTAAGTCTACGAAATACTTATCAGTGACGCTCGGATCCAAAAAGTTACTGACGTTAATTCATTATATACTTCGTACCTTTTTTGGAAAGGTTAAACTTGTATATTAATTTTTATTCTTCATTGTTATTGCAAACAAATGTTGGAAGTGTAAATACTTACAGAGAATAGGTGTCGAAAGTTTGAGAAAAAATGAAAGCAAATGACACTTTATACATTTTGTACGTCCAAAGCTGTGTTCTGAATATTGATATTTAGATCACATATATCCGTGTTTTATTCTATTAGACGAGTGACATTAACAAAATGTCTAATATGTCGGAACCATATCATTCATGGTGGCACGGTAGTATTTTCTGGACCATAGGAATAATTATAGCCTTTTCAGAACCTTCA
This sequence comes from Mytilus trossulus, assembly GCF_036588685.1. Taxonomy (NCBI): domain Eukaryota; kingdom Metazoa; phylum Mollusca; class Bivalvia; order Mytilida; family Mytilidae; genus Mytilus; species Mytilus trossulus. The sequence goes on from NC_086373.1 coordinate 43,256,434, forward strand.
CCACTTTCTAAATAAAGGCAACAGTTGTATACCGCTGTTCAAAAGTCATAAATCGATTGAGAGAAAACAAATCCGGGTCACAAACTAAAATCGAAGGAAACACACCATGACCATTTACTCTTTTTTCTATCTTTAAAATAATAAGGCCACTAGTACTTTTAGTTTATCATGCAGTGAATACAAAATTTAAAAACAAATCCTCAAAAAATCATTTTCACCTGTTTCGTAAAATTATAATATTTCATATTTTTCTACAACTGTCTGGGTAGGATTTATCCTTCAGTTTGGTAAATTTGTCACTAAATTATCTTCGATTGATACTGTTTTTTCTGTCTAATCACACTGTTTAGATACATTGACTAAGGTAGGGTACACAAAAGAGCAACCTATATTCCGGAATGCAAATACTACCGTGCCACCTCATCTTATCTTATTATCTGTTTCGCCCGGTCGTCAAATACATACTTATACGGTGCAATTTCTACCAAATGACGATCAGCTTAGGGACAAAGTATTTTGTATTTCACAAAAGGTGTCAGCATTTTTGTTTACATTCTTATATTCTGTTTCCTGAATAATCAAATGGGTTTGGAAATAGGACTGAACACAATTGATTAAAACACGTATGATAAAACATTATTCATTCGAATATTGAACGAGAAGTAACCAACTTAGCTGGATTTGGCAAAACTTTTAGGAATTTAGGTCCTCAATGCTTTTCAACTTCGTACTTTATTTCGCCTTTTCAACTTTTTTGGATTCGAACGTCACTGATGAGTCTTTTGTAGACGAAACGCGCGTCTGGCGTATATACAAAATTTAGTCCTGGTATCTATGATGAGTTGATTTATCATGTCTCTAATTTTTGAAATCACCAAAAAACATATTTTTACTGTATATTCCCGATTATATTAATTAAAGTCCTTAATTAGCTATTTTCAGATCTGGTAAAATATTTCTCCTGATTTTGACATCACTTGAATTGTTATCTGTTAAAGGCATCAGTAGTAGGGGGGCTAGGATGAAAAAATTTGTCCTGCATTTGTTTTTAGCTGTAATCTCTGTCCTGCCTTTTTATTTTTCAATCTGTTCGGTCCTGCCTTTTTTTTTTTAGTTTATCCTGATTTTTTTACCTAAATTGTCGTCCTGTCTTTTTTTTTTTGGCAAGTGTCTCATCCTGCCTTTTTTTTTTTACTCAAAACTCCTGTCCTGCCTATTTTTTTCAAATTTCATCCTAGATTACAGATTGTAATATTTAAATCTTAATAAGAAAGCTGATTTGAAATTTAATATAAATTACAGTCAAAAGCAATTTTTCTTAATGCATGCACAATCTTCATTCTTGGCCATTGAACTTGATTTATCGAAAACAGCACCATACGAATTATTTATCAAGTAAAACTTAAATGACAGACGCTTAGCCTTCGAATGATATATAACATAGCCGTATGTTAGGTGGGTGCATTAAAGTCGTTAAATGTCCGTCTTTAAAAAATGTCAATCGCCTATATGTAATTTACACTTTTCTTCAAACTTTCCACACCTATATTATCTGTTGTTTTTACACCCCAGCTCTATTGTTATACTTCAAAGTTTCTATTTTTGAAACACGAGTAAATTGAATAGATCTATTGTTACGAATAACAATGGATTTTTACCACAGGTTGTGACAAGCGGGGTTACTGGAAACCCCTGCTTCTACATCCCGCAAACAAAGTCCATTGTTATTCGTAACAATAGAAATTGAGTATTCTTTAAATAGCATGACCACAAGAAATTACGTACATTGTTCACTACAAATTGTTTCAAGAAATAAAAAAAAACATTTAAGGAAATTCCAATAGCGAAAAAAAAATTAAGCATTTATTTTAAATTAAAAAAATCCTTCAATTACTCCTTTGCTGAAAGTAATTTTTTTTTTATCCCAGTCATATGTTTCTATTATAAAAAGGGGGGATTCTAACTCTCGCCCCCCTGTTATCCAGTGGCCGATCCGGGGAAGGGGCTCTGCGGGTTGGACCAGATTTAAAAGATCAATGTATTTGACTCATTTGAACCCCCGCCCCTTTCTTTTCAGTTGGGAACCCCAGCTGGATCAGCCCCTCTTCCGCAAAAGAGAGAGTTACGAAATATTAAATCTGTATCTTTGTATGCTGAGCGTGCCTGGAAGTCGGGTTTCTATTGCAGACACACTCATCCCTTTGTAGGTCTGAATATAAATGTTTATTCTTTCTCGAGAAGAGGGGGTGGGGCTTTTTTCCCCATAAAACCGTAAGATAGAAAATATAGTTATGATTACCTTTATTAAACTGATACAGGTAAGTACTTTGGGTTATAATATTGCCTTCATCTTTTAAATTAGTCTCATCTACCAAATCCAACGCTTGCTAAGAAATGTCGTCCGTCTCATACCCTTCCATATTGACAACTGCATACAAGGAGCATGACGTATTTTTTGTTTTTAATATGAATACATGATACGGTCAACCTTGACCTGCTGATCCATATCACCCTAAGGATTTATTTTGAATATGCAAAACAACCTTGACATTGGTAAAACATACTCACTTGTCAAAGTGTGAACGAAGATAACCAAAAAAGGTTACTAATGGACATATGATACGGATTTTGCCATGTATTATTCTCTATTTATTATATAGAGAATAATACATGGCAAAATCCGTATCATATGTCGTATCATCCCGAGACATCAATATCAGCCCAAGGGCCTTTAGGCCCGAGGGATGATATTGGTCGAGGGTGATACGGCATGTGATACGGATTTTGCCATGTATTATACGCTTTATCATATATTTCAACAGAAGAGTATTATATTATTTGAACTGTTTTCTAATCCATAGCACTGGGTTACCTTAGTTCTACCTTTGTCTTGTTTCAAAGGCCTTAACCCTTACGCTGCCACGCCAATTCGATACTTTGCCAAGACAAATTTTGGGTATTCAAAAAACAACTGTAGCTCTTATGACGTCCACAATAAGAGAGCGTCACGGAAAGGGGCACATCCGGAGGTATACAAGCATGTACCGTGCCGCGAACAACAACTGTCTTAAAGTTGGTTTTAAAAATCGTTTTGATCCGAGGAGCAGCAGAAGAATTGAATGTGGGTTTTTTGAAAGTATTTGAGGGGTTCCGTAGTTATTTTAAGCGATGCATTTTTTTCTTTAAATTTGAATCTAATAAAAAATCAGTTAAACCTGAATATTGAAAATCAAACATTTAGGCCTATTTTACATCAAGAATGATCAAGAATGTGTTATCAAAATCCGAACTATTTTAAAATTTACATGTTTATATTGAACAGTTGTAAAAGCTGATTTTGAACATGCATGCGATATCTATTCATAAAAACATTTTTTTTATAAACTTATTGGGGATTTCGGAAATGACATGAACAGTTTATGTTGTGTGGTTTTGAACTAGCTTTCAGTGTGCGAATACTGTCAGATCTACACTGTGTCTTATTTGTGTTTTGTTTATTGATAATTATTTTGGTTTAAATATGCCGAGTAATAAGGGACCCAGATTTAAAATAAAAAATCAAACTTGTTTCTGAATTCCATATTTGAATTTCCTGTTAAATTGTAATACTATTGTTATAATTTTCAATAATACATATTTTGTTTATAAATTGTGTGCCGGTTCACCACTGTCCTATGTGGGAGAAGGGGGAGTGCACCCACACACATATTTTTATTCTATGTTTGTCTGTCACAATTCAGTCCAAATAATGATCACTTTCATACATAGAAAAACCTATTATTTCGAGGTAAAATGCATATTTTCCGCATAAATTATACAATACGTATACACATTCCTGACCTAGTATATGTCTCTGTTGATGTACTTGACTTTGTAAACATTAAGTTTACATAGTTCATATTATAAAAACATTGTTTTTATTTTATTTTCAAAATGTACTGACAAATTACATGACGTCATCAAAAAGAGTGTTATTCGTGACGTTTATGTGTAAGACGTTGAAATGAAGTTGATTGCAGGTACTTGAATACCCTTTATCAGTATTGTAAAGTAACGGTAATAGTTTTATGAGGGGGAAGGGGCATGACCTTTTTCGGGACGTCAGGATCCGGGAATTCTTTTGTCGAAATTCGGGATATCGGAATTTAAATTTCTTTAATTTCGGGACCTCGGGATTTCATGTTTTTAACCCCGGAATTTCGGGATCAGGACCCTCCGTCCCCCTCTCTTTTTATCGATTTGCATTGTGAAAAGTGTAATTCATTGCAAAAGTTCTTATTCCATCATATCAGAGTTTCAGTTTTTGAAATATATTGATATTTGCTGAAATATGTTAAATTTAAAGAAGGTTTTATTTTGGAAACAATATACTAAAATATTTGCTCTTTTGTTGTATAAACTTGGAAGTATTGTGTCGAAGTCTGTACACTATTTTTTGATAAATAGTGCCGAAGTCAACAATATTATTTTCAGGCAGCAGGTCGTCAGCGGAAGAATAAAAGAGCAAACGACCGTTCACTATAACTATGATAAAAGACACAAACATTTATTACAAGGACTTTCAAGCTGCAGGGTTTGCAATTTTTTTTTAAACTATTGGAATAATAAAATAAAAAAAACATAATTAACTTCATTGAAATGAAAAGTCTTATTTAAGAATTTGAGTTCCTCATTTAAACTAGTATCACGTCTTTTCATCATAGTTTAAAAAACAAAATGATATTAAAAAAAGAAAGAGGGGAAAGATGTGCTATGATTGCCAATGTGACAACTTTCCACAACAGACCAAATGACACAGAAATTGATAACTAAACGGGTCATCATAATCTGTCTTCATTTAACATATGCACTAGTTCTATATTTTTTCTTTTAACTTATAAAACCCAGCTCTCCTTGACTGGAATAATTATGTTAGTTTTAAAAAGACTGACGGTTAGTTGTCCTGCTTGCTTCTTTCACATATTTCTTGAAACGGCCATTATTCTACGATGGTTTCTACATGTATGACGTCATATTTTGATATTACGTCAATGTCATATAACCATGAACGGCGGCAATGAGAAGTTTGATAATTGTAATAAACCGAAATATTCAAGTATTTCAACCCCGTGTCGAGCCTCAATGTAATACCGTACAAATCTGTGACGTACCGTGTATTGTTACGATACAGACAAAATAGGCAACCGTTGTCAAGCCTAAATAAAGCCCGTTGGCATTTGAAAGGAGTACAGAAAGCCTAAATATAGGCTTTACGGCATAGTAAGGGTTAAAAAAGAACTGCTCAATTCCTTATCCGAAGCACTTTGGTTACCTTACATTTTACGTGCTGTTGTTTTAAAAACTATTTTGTTTATTATTGTATTTATTTGTGTGTTTTGTATTTTTTAATATGAAAACTTGACGTTCGTGACGTCACACTCAGTATAAAAAAATTGACGTTCGTGACGTCACATACCAAAAAAATGACGTCATTAAAAAAATTGAACTATTTTGAGAAAAAAAAATCTTGAGCAAAAAAAACAACAAAACTTTCTGTATGTAAAAAAAAAAAAAAAAAAAAAAGTAGGGGTGTAATAAAGGGAATGCGATAAAGGGTAGGGGTGTGATAAAGGGTATGCGATAAAGGGTGCGCATCAAAGCAGGCTATTTATCAAATATGCAAAACTACTGTATTTACTACTAAACATGATAAATTAAAATAAATATAGACATTACAGCACAATACAGATTTTTAGATATTTTCGATATACTAAATAGCTTTGATAACTTTTAACGGAATATACATGTAACGTAAGGGTACCCAAATTGCACCTATTTAAAAAAAAATTGCAACAAAAATCTTACAAGATTTCCTAGAGACTAAACAATTTGTATTTTTATGATTTGATACTATGCACATCTTTCAACATAGGTAAACATATTTAGATATACACAAAACGTTCATCAGTAGTTTTATCAACAGATGGACTGTTTACTGAAAAAGCAAAATGTACGAAAACGTCACCATGCGACGTCATCAAAACGTCATCTTTTTAAAATTAGCAAATACAATATATTATAAGTATCCATTTCGTAAAATATGAAGAGTAAGCATGGACAAATATCCAATTGTTCAGAATATTTGAAGAAATTTAACAAAAGCCCGGTTATTAGACTTTTGACGATGTGAATCTAAGCATGGATGCAATTTGGGTACTCCTCATTACAGAATCATGGATAGTTTGGAGGTTGATTCAAACCTATTTTTCAATGACTCAATATGGATTAAAATTTAAATTGGTGTACCTATACAATCAAGAAGGAGAGGGCTACAAAATAAACACAGTATGGACATTATTTTTTTCTTGATCATAAAAAAACGTAGGTGAAAAAACTGTCAAAATAGGTGCAATTTGGGTATCGTCACGTTACTTGTATATAATTACTTGCATTAGTGTACTTAAAATACTCATTGAATTAAACTTTGCTTTTTTGATAGATTCGTGTAAATATTTGAGTTGAAGTAATACGTCTAGTGTTTTCAAATGTCAAACAATATAATGGAGTAAAAGGGTCGAGTTAATTTAACATTATAACATTTACCATTCACAACACTACTGTTTTTAGTTTGCGGTTTCGGTTTCAGTATTGGCTTATGGTGAACATGTCTATTGGGAACGTTAAATTGATTATAAATATGAAACATAATTCCATCAACGCATACATATGAAGTGTATGTCTCCCAATTGCAATTCATTAAGGACATAAAGAGCAATAACATACAACGGGATGCATAAGTACAGAGTCACTTCAAATGAATATCATCACAAACAGACAATATTAATAAAGACAAATAAAAGAATATAAGAACACGTTATAACTATTATAAACAACGTCAGTATACGCAGAATCTATACTTTAAGACACTCGTGTATTATTTGTGAAGTTGATACGAAGTGTATGCAGTGTTCAGCTGACCTTTTTGATCACACAACATTGCGACCATCTATTTTGCAAATTGAATAGATTCATCATTATCACCGTTTTCCCATCTGACATCATTCTGTTTAGAATTTTGAAAGCCGTCTTGTTACGTTTCTGTTGATGAGTGAATTCATGCAATTTTGTGTACTACGTATTAGATGGTAAGGATTACACAAATTGCATAGCTTATCATAGCATTTTGTATACTAATGGGTTGTTACAGTCACTGTATTTTAACCTGAGATCATCTGTCAGAGATAAAAAGGGTAAAAAAAAAACCCTAAAAAGTCTGTGTCAAGATATTTTAATTTGACAATACGGAGAAGTGCTACGAATATCAAAGTGACTTTCATCCGTTCGTAGGTGCTGTCGATACAGTCAATGACACCTTGCACAGATACGTTTTACTATTTCAGAGAGGTGAAAATCCAGCTACGGTAAGTTCTTTGACATCCAATAGTGCACAAGTCTTTTGTAGTTATGTATAATCAAATTCTCAAGACGAAAAAAATGATATTTTCAAACGCTAGGGAAAGCTTATAACGGAAAATACGTTATCAAAATGAAATTTCAAAATCAAAAGCTCAAACACATCGAACAAATGAAAAAAAACCTGACATATTCCCGACTTGGTCCAATAGTGCATGAGCCTTTTGTAATTATGTATAATCAATTTCTCAAGACATAAAAGTAAATTAACAAAAATATCGAACACCGTGGACAGTTCAAAACGAAAAGTCCGTAATCAAATTGCAAAATTAAATTCAAAAGCTCAAACACATCAAACGAATGGAAAACAACTATCATAATCCCGACTTGGTTCGGGCATTTTTTTATATAGAAAATGATGGATTAAGCCTGGTTGAAAGGATTGCTTTTTTTCTTTGCTAGAAAAAAAAATATTTCGATCACTCGGACACTTGGAAAATCTCTGTTGTATATGTCGATCTTTTTTCATATTCGGTCATCTTTATAGACAGTTAAACGTGATACATATCGAAGAGGTCGCCCTTTGAAATAGCGATGCTTAATAATGCTATTATTCAATAGACTTAACGAATCAGTGTGAAATCGTAACGCGAAATGTACGTCAGTTAATTTGCTTTTATATAATAAGAACTTTTTATTTTACACAACTTCCCAATTATACTAAAAAAAGCTTACAGAAGCAAATGTTTCATACACGATAGCCTTAAACTTGAAAACATTATATGTAATAGAAAAATAGGAGTAAATTGTAATATTACTTGAGTGCTAATAAGGACCATGCGAGGAGTGATCAACTTTTTTTCACTCGAGATTGTCTCGCCAATGACATCAATTACCTTAGAATTTGATATACCTTCCTCAGTAACTGTTTCCTGTTATAAATGTAAGGATGGTTAAAGGGACAATTACACAATGACGTACCCTTTAATGTACAAGCATATAAAATACAAATAAGAAGATGTGGTATAATTGCCAATGAGACAACTCTCCATCAAAGACCAAGATGGCCTTTAACAATGAATAACACCCATAATGATTAGTAAGCAATAAAAGGCATCTAAATAGCAAATGAAAAACAATGCAAAGGAGAAAACTAACGGCCTGATTTATGTATAAAACGATAAACGAAAAAAAAATATGACGTACAGCAACAAACGACAATTGTTTAATTATAGTCAGTTTACTCGGACATCACATACAGCAAGAATTTGAAAAGCCCAAACATGTTCTCGGGCGCGAAACCCTTCCAAGAACATTAAACAGTGGTGTAACAATATGACATATAAATAAATTATTAAATTCAGTTCAAAATAGCTCAACTCATTAGATCGATACAAAGTAATTAAAACCTCAACAAAGACACAAAAACATATCTAGGAAAACTTGCAGAATGAGCTATTAAAATTTAGTTCATAGAATAAAATCATGTTTTACTTTTATTGTTAACACGCTATTAACAGTCAGAGAAGAAATGATGACCTTGTGCAATGTCAAAATATAGTAATGGACAGATTGTAAAACCGTGAATGAATATAAATGTATTTAAAAGAATTATTAAGTTGGAATTTGATTTAACCTTAACTATAACAAAATCAACAATTATACCGATAAAACAATATTCAAAGATCTAAACAAACGTTATTCTTAAACAACTTAGAACTGTAAAGATTGCATTGGTTTCCAATGAATTTTAAGAGAAAATGTCAGTATATTAGGACAAATAAACATTTTGAAGTAGGTGGATTACAAAATTACAAAAATAGCATTTTCAGTAAAACAAATCTAAGATGTGACCGTACGAATTTCTTACGACATGATTGAAATTAAAGACTCTCTAAGAGGATATTTGTTTGCCTATTCGACACCACATCATTGGACCTAATGTAGAATTGAAGAATGTTTTCTTCAAAACATTTCATATTATATTGATCTATATATAGTTAGTTTTTAATCCCTACACCCCTTGACTCTCTATGGGTCACCCATATCTATTTTTTAATAAATTAACATCGCATTCTTTATTTTATTTTTAAATTAACAAAATTTAGGTTGCATACTAACTGCCATATTTTTGGTAAATATTTGTTGTCCTCTAAACACCTAAGATTTATGTCTATTTTAATTAAAAAAAAAACACCAAACATTCTTTTAAATGAACTACATCAATCTTGATGTTTTATTGAGATAGTGAAACCTTCTTAATCCGTGGTTGTTCAAACAAGGAATAAGCAATATGAGTTTGTGTTATTTTCGTTTGAGGACTGTGTCCACAAAAAAAATGGATCCTATCCAGTAAATTTATTTAAACTATTTTCAATATCGTAAAACGTTGGGAGAAACATGCAATATTTACGGTATCATACTTTTACCGGTGACCTCAACATTGTCAATAACACTTCCCTTCGAAATGTGTTATCGGAAGGTCCTAAATATCGTGAGCCTAAATCCATCAATTAGAAATACAACTTAAAAATGTTGATGGATTCAGTCGAGGATTATGCCAAGCAATGGGATAAGCGCGAGAATGAAGACACTCTTTCCGAATGCCCAGGCTACGTCAATCTCTAAAGACCCAAATGTTGCAAAACACTTATCCTACCCCATGACAAATATGTTGTCCCCGCAGATAAAGCTCCAAACAACATCGTTTTTGTGTGTAAAACTCATTACATTAACTGCTTGATAAACAAATTAGGTATTGACAATTCACTTGAAAGCTCAACTGACATATACCCTCACGACACTTACCAGAGAGGAAATCCCGGATAATCATAGGTATGTTCTTCCATCACTGTATTGGATACCTAAATTACATTACAACAACGGATCTTCTAAGTGCTCCATGAAACCTCTTTCTAAATTATAAACATCTATTTTATCAGCAACACAAGCTGGGTTTCAATGTTATTGTAAAACTGCCTACTCTAGAGGTGGCGTGAATCAGATGTGGATACTAAAAAATTCCAAAGATCTTTCAGAGTACATGCATTCTAACTCTCTTTCATCTTGCAATGGTATTAAAACATTTGACTTTTCTACATTTTACACAAGTATTCCACATTCCAAACTAAAAGACAAATTGAAACAGTTGGTATTGCTTTGTTTCATTAAAAAGAATGGCCAACGTAGATACAAGTATCTTGTCTAAGGGAGGGATAAATCCTACTTTGTAAAGGATCACTCTGATTCAAACAAAAATTCTCTGAAAGTAGAAACTGACCTTATCAAGATTCTTGATTTCTTGATTGGCAACATATTTGTTACGTTCGGAGGACGTGTTTTTCGGCTGTCGGTATTCCAATGGGAACCAATTGTGCCCCTCTTCCTGTCGACATGTTTCTTTATTATAACAAGGCTGACTTCATACACGAACTTCTAAGGAAGAAAGATAAAAAGTTAGCAATATCCTTTAACTTTACTTTATAGATGTTGTTCTATCACCAAATAATTCAAAATTGTTGAATTCATCTATTCAATGGAACCAGATATAAAGGATACAACATATAAAGTTAAGTCGGCCTCATATCTTGACTTACATCCAGAAATTGACAATGAGGGTCGGTTAAAAAAAAAACTTTTCGACACAAGAGATGATGTTTGCTTCCCAATTGTGAACTTTTCATTTATATTGAGCAACATTCCAGCAGCACCTGCATACGGAGTATGCATCTCCCAATTGATACGATATTACCGTGTTTGTATTTCCTATCATGATTTTTTTGATAGAGGGATGCTGATCACAAGGAAGCTATTAAACCCACCAAGAGTTCTCAATGGTGAATTTGAAATCACGTTTTCTTTTTGTAAAAGTAAATAGTCTAGGGACTTACACTTTCAATATCGAAATAAAAAGGAAATAATAATTATAAATGACGCCGTTTTTTAATTAAGATCATATTGATTAACTTTCAATGCCCAGTCTAACTGTAAAATAAAAGCAACAGTTTCTTTTATTAATATGTTAATTGTCCGAGGGCGCGAGACTAACTTTTTTTAGTATTGAGATAAAAAGGATGTGACAGTAATAAATGAGAGTGTGGCGTAAACATTTCAAGTATCTATTAAAAAGTTATTTGCATCAACTTTCAGTTTATATGTTTTAACTTAAAAATTCTTGTAGCTAAGCCATCTGTTGCGGACCTGCAAGGATCTTTCGGCGATTTTCACACTTTATTTTCACACTAGATAGAGAAGTGCGAAGCTAATTTCTATACGCGTTATGTTGTGAAGCACACGCGTCGCCTTTTCAAATCGGTTGTCAAAACTGCTTGATTCAAAGTCATGTCTTTCCAAAACTAAAGTACAAAGAAACCCATAAAACATTTGTCTAAACAATAACATGAATAAGTAACATCGGTTTGTTTTTAAAATTTCAAAGCTTTCAAAAACTTCACTTTAATCATGTAGATCTATTATATAGTCATTTTATAAAATGAAATGTTCACAAAAGTATGAGTTACTCTAAATTCTAAATAAATATAATGATCTTGTCCCAAGCGTATTGGTTAAATTTATTTGTTTTTCTGTCCTATATTTTCTCCAATTTATTTATATTGTAGTCCTGTCATATAATATTGTCATTTTAATGTTGTAATCAACAACGCCATTAAAGTGGGAGGTTTGGCATGCCATAAAAACCAGGTTCAACCCACCATTTTTATTTTGAAATGACCTGTACCAAGTCCGAAAAATGAAATGGCCATTGTTATATTATAGTTCGTTTCTATGTGTGTTACATTTAAATTTTGTGTTTCTGTTGTGTCGTAGTTCTCTTAAATTTGATGCATTTCCCTCAGTTTTAGTTTATAACCTGGATTTGTTTTTTCTCTATCGATTTATGAATTTCGAACAGCGGTTTACTACTGTTCGTTCCTTCGGTCTTCTAATGGTTCTTAATTTTACAACTAAAGTAAGTATCTAATTTTAGATGACATAAAACAAAAACAACATTATGGTATTTTTTATAAATGAGAGAAAACAAACGTAAAAAATAAAATCACTTAAAAGCAGGACTGTTAAGGTAAATTTGAACTAAATTACGAAAGCAGAAGAAACTTCTTCATATGTCTTCCACTTCCACCATATTTTTTTTTTTATTGTTTATGACTTTTGCTACCCCTTTGTTAAATATTCTAAATTATTCTCCTGCTATTGACAACAATCGATTATTTTTTATCGATATCCAAACAATAAAAGGCAAGATTACCATATTTGCAGATGTTGGTATTTATGACAACTGCAAAAGCTTCATAAGAAGGCTTGTTCATGACCTTTATTATATCAATTATTTTGTTCACATATCGTTGTCAATTTAATGAAATTTTATGCGACTGCCATACAATTGAAAGGTTTCTCTAGCGTTTAAACCAGTTTAAATCCACCATTGCTGTATAAGAAAATGCCTGTACCAAGTCAAGAATATGACAGTTGTTATCCATTCGTTTGATGTGTTTGAGCTTTTGATTGTGCCATTTGATTACTGACTTTCCGTTTTTTTTTTTTTACTTTTAGTTTGTTTAAAATGACAAGAAAAAGTTCTTACCCCTATTGACGATAAATTTGATTCATTTTTTACATAAACATATCGATATACATAAAGAAATATTATGCTTTTAGCGCAATTTTAACATTTTTGACGGAAGGGTTTTTAAAAAATTACAATTTTCTGTAAATATTGCACAATTAACAATTCAATATGCATTTGATTGGAATTATGGTGGTCTATTCTGTTATGTTCATATGATTTTTAGAGAAAACAACCTATACAGGAATCAGCAAAGGGCAATTTGATTACTAACTATTTGGCTTTTTTTCAAATAGACCTTGATTTAACAAAAATGCACCATCAGAATTATTGACGACTGTGCAAAACAAACATTTTCAGACAATAATCCTTAGTCTAACTGTAAAATTAAGTAACAGTTTTATTTTTGTAAAAGTTAATAGTCCGAGGTCTAGAGACTTCCACTTTCAATATCGAAATAAAAAGGAAATAACAATTATAAATGATGGCTTGTTTTAATTAATATAATATTGATATAAAGTTATAATGCCTAGTCTAACTGTTAATCCAAGTAACAGTTTTCTTTTTTTTAAGTTAATAGTCCGAGGTCTAGAGACTTACACTTTCAATATCGAAATAAAAAGGAAATAACAATTATAAATGACGCCGTTTTTTAATTAAGATCATTTTGATAAACTTTCAATGCCCAGTCTAACTGTAAAATAAAAGCAACAGTTTCTTTTATTAATAGGTCAATTGTCCGAGGGCGCGAGACTGGCATTTTTAGTATATGACAGTAATACATGAAGACTATGTTTTTAATTTAAAAATATTGATAAATATTCAATCTGTATTTTAAGTGCAAAAGTTTCCTTTGTTTAAAATTCAATGTTGTGAGGTGACGAAACAAACACTTTTAATATTGAAATAAAAAGGATAGGTCAATTGAATTAAGCAACATTTTGAAATTTAATATTACATGTACTAGTGAATACTCAATATTTAGTCTAACTGTAAAATATTTAAAGTCAATTGTCCGAGGTCGCGAGACTAGTAGTACTTTTAATATTGAAATAAAAAAGACATGACAATTAAGCATGGCGACTTTTGTTGAAATTTCAATAATATTGACACATGTCCAAATCATAGTTTATAGTAAAAAAGCAACAGTTTCCTTTATAAAAAGTCAATTGTCCAAGGTTGGCAGACTAACACGTTTAATATTGAAATAAAAAAAGGTATATATTATACATGACGACTTTTTTTCCTTTTCAATGTTTTAATAATATTGATAGTTTAAAAGAACAACACAGCAACAGTTTATTTCTTAAAAAAGTAACTGGTTCGAGGTTGTGAGACACATAAATGCAACTGCAGTATAACACTGTTCAATAGTCATAAATCAATTCAGCGTAAACAAATTCGGGTAACAATCCAAAACGAGGGAAACACACCAACTATAACAGGAAAACTACGATAAAAAGAAACACTGAACTGCTACAAAATCAAACGCCAGTATACATAGAAACGGGCTAATTGTTAACAAATTCCATATTTTGAACATTTTAAGGAAAATTGGTGGGTTGAACCTAGTTTTATGGCTAGCAAAAACTCCCGCCTATATGACAATAATAAATTGCTGCTAAAATGATATCATTAAGTGACAGGGATTCAGTATAACTAAACAAAAAACATCAGAACAGAAAAACACATAAATAAATGATATACTAGTAGGCCGAAGACCACAATTAATGACCTCCCTTTTCGTTGTCCACGAATATAGTTCCTTTTAATTAGAGTGTATTTTCCTTAATTTTTTTCTTTCCCTTCCTCACTCATTTCTTAGTTTTTTAGGGGAGGAAATGAAAGAAGAGAGGTGAAATAATTTTTTGTATGATGTATTTAAACTGATTTTGAAATGGAATGAGTAATTAGGCCAGGTGCAAAAAGGTAATATTTACAGTTTTCTTGACTTGTCAATAGGAGTATGGATGTGTATTGGCTAAATTTGTAAAAGTGATTGGTTCAATCTTTCTGAATTTTGGATATATATTTAAACTAAGACTATACATTACACACACAAAAAAAATTGACAAAAGTGCATGGTGCAACTTTTTTGAACAAAATTCCGTACAAGCAACGGTACATTGCCAGCTCATCTGCATGTTCTACTAAAGAATTGTCCTTTAGATTGACTAAAATTCTGTCCGCAGTTAAAGAGGGTCTTCAGATATACTGTGAAACTGGTTACTCACGTAGAGGTATTAACCATATGTGAATTCTTAAAAACTCTAAAGAACTTCTGGATAATTGTAAATCTCGGTCTTTTTCTGAAATTAGTTCTATCAAAACATTTGATTTTTCAACCTCGTATACAACAATTCCCCATTTGAAATTGAAAAAACCGTCTAAAAGAAATAACCGACAATGCTTTTCATCATAAAATGGTAGAATACGCTATAAAGGAGTAAGTTCGGTAAGTGCCATATTTGGCCCCAATTATAAAGTTCATTGTTACAAGACAATAATTGTTTTACGTTGACTTAAAGATATGTGAGAAAGTTGTTTTTGAGAGCTGTTTTTGTCAAAGTTTAATTCTAACACGTTGATTTTTACATCCCAAAAAGGTCAAGATAAGGGATTTTGGTGAAATTTGACAAAATCAGCTGGATTTCTACCAAATAAAGGACCATGAAACATAGAGCGCAGGCGTCGACAAGCTTTATATTCAAATAAGAAATGTAAAATGTCTTCACAAACATTATTTTAAAAAATCTTTGTTGTCGACGTATGCGCTCTATGTTTTCTGTCAAATAATCTTTGGAAATTTACCCATTTTCATTGATATTTTCGTGAAAAATCAATATGAGTACAACTTGTGACGTCATAATGAAAAGCAGAAACGTAAAATTTTCAACAAAATGGCTTTTATCCTATCTAGTCAATGTATTAGCTATAAGTTATCATGATATTGGTCAATAAATCCGAACTTGAAATTTACGCTTAAAAAGAGGGTCATTTTAGGACCTTATCGAACATACTCCTTTATCACTTTGGGATACCATAAGGCATATTTCGTTAACAAGGAACAAAAGGGTAAAACATACTACACAAAGGAACAAGTGATCAGTGTGCTGGAGTTTCTTATTGGTCCAAGGACACAGTTATCGTCCTTTGGTTTTCGTTGTCTACGAATATAGTCCCTAGTGTAAACAGTGTATAACTTGCATGTTTTATTTAATACACTTTCCCAACTTATTTCTTTATATTAAATGCATGAAATATTAAGTAGGGGATGTAATTACATGTCAAAAAAATTTGGGTGCTGAAACTTTATGTTAAGTAGTGAATTGGTCCAGTTTTAAAAGGTCAAATTTTATCACGTCTGAAGCTGTCAAACTGAATTTTACACCCCCTTAACACAGAATGGTCAATATTTTGAGTTAGAGCTGGGAGAAGTTTCTATAATTTGATATTATTTGTCTCACTGGTAGTACACTACACTGTAAAAATATTTTTGAGAAAGAGCAGGTGCGTTTTTTTTTATTTGAATTTATTGTCTAAAAGAAATGCACTACGAAATAACTGTGTTCTCGGGCCTATTGACAACATATTTGTTGAATTTGAAGGTAGACTTTTTCAACAAATTGTTGGCTTTCCCTGTGGGAACGAACAGTACGCCTCTCCTTGCCGACCTCTTCTTACTTTCATATAAATCGGAGTTCCTTTAGATCAAAGACGCCAGGTTAATTAATTTCACTTTCAGATATATTGATGATGTTCTTTCCATTAACAATCCGAACTTTTCTGATTGGATTCCATTAATATACCCACCAGAACTATAAATTAAAGAGACAACAGACACGGCTTCCTCTGCCTCATTTTTAGACTTATACCTCGAATATGACATTCACAGTCGAATCTATGACAAACGAGACGATTTTAATTTTGATGAAATTATCAATTTCACCCACCTTAGTAGTAATATACCATCTTCAACTGTATATGGAATATGTATTTCCCAACTTATTCGGTATTCAAGAGCTTGCAGCTCCTATTTAAACTTTTATAAAACGTCACCAGTGTCTGAGCAGAAAGTTGATGAACGTCTCGTCCTTTTTCTAAAAAAAGTTCTTTGGAAGGTACCAAGAACTTGTTGATAAATATTCAGTATCAACTTTACAAATAATACAAGATGGTCTTGAAGCATGGATTTTGCGTACTGACGTTGGTTATCATCTTAATAACGTGTTATAGTATTCTTTTATTTGTCTTATTAATATTACTTTTACTGTTAAGTCAGATTTTTTTAGATATTCATTTGACGTGACTCTTTACATGATTATGTAAAACATCATACTTTGAATGACAAAATCATTTCATTTATTAATATTACTTTTACTTATGGATCTTGTCATACTTTGAATGTTAAAACTATTTTATTCAATAAAACTACTTTTTCTGTTCAGTCTGTTTTTTATGATATACATTTGACGTAACTCTGTGCTTATGTATCCCATCCTACTTTGAACCACACATTTATTTTATTCATTATTACTACTTTTACTGTTAAGTCTGTTTTTTGTTATATCTACTTTACGTGACTCTGCATTTATGTATGCCGTCATACTTTGAACGACAAAATTAAATTATGCCTACCTGTGCGAATTTCAAACGCGCAATTTTACACATCGTTGACAATGTAATGGAATTTGATGCGACTGTCATGCAAGTGAGAGTTTTAGCTAGCTATAAAACCAGGTTCAATCCGCTATTTTTCTATATTAGAAAATGCCTGTACCAAGTCAGGAATAGGACAGTTGTTATCCATTCGTTTGATGTGTTTGGACTTTTGATTTTGCCTTTGATTTTGGACTTTCCTTTATGAATTTTCCTCGGAGTTCAGTATTTTTGTGTTTTTACTTTTTTCAAAAACACTTTTTACTTATTGTTTGACCATTTCTGTTTCACAGACTACCTTTATTTTCTTCTGTTGGATAGCTAGTGGTTAAAATATTGGCCTTTTGAGTCTAAAATTTCATTCAGGTTTTGAACAGTAAAGTTAATAAACTTAAAATCCAGACCATACTGTCTACTTATATAGTTGAACCTGACAGTCTCCAAAAACTAAGGATTTTCTTATTCCAGGCATAAATTACCTTAGCCGTATTTGGCACAACTTTTTGGAATTTTTGATTCTCAATGCACTTCATCTGTGTACTTGTTTGGCTTTATAAATATTTTGATATGAGCGTCGCTGATGCGTCTTATGTAGACGAAACGCGCGTCTGGCGTACTAAATTATAATCCTGGTACCTTTGATAACTTTTTACACCAATGGGTCGATGCCACTGCTGGTGGACGTTTCGTCCCCGAGGGTATCACCAGCATAGTAGTCAACACTTCGCTGTTGACATGAATATCAATAACGTGGTCATTTTTATAAATTTTCTGTAAACAAAACTTTGAATTTTCCGAAAAACTAAGGATTTTCTTATTTCAGGCATAAATTACCTTAGCTGTATTTGGCACAACTTTTTGGAATTTTGGATTCTAAATGCTCTTCATCTTTGTAATTGTTTGGCTTTATATATATTTTGATATGAGCGTCGCTGATGAGTCGTGTGTAGACGAAACGCACGTCTGGAGTACTAAATTATAATCCTGGTACCTTTGATAACTATTTACACCACTGGGTCGATGCCACTGCTGGTGGACGTTTCGTCTCCGAGGGTATCACCAGCCCAGTAGTCAACACTTCGCTGTTAACATGAATATCAATAATGAGGTCATTTTTATAAATTTCCTGTATACAAAACTTTGAATTTTTCGAAAAACTAAGGATTTTCTTATTCCAGGCATAGATTACTTTAGCCGTATTTGGCACAACTTTTTGGAATTTTGGATCCTCAATTCTCTTCATCTTTGTACTTGTTTGGCTTTATAAATATTTTGATATGAGCGTCGCTGATGAGTCTTATGTAGACGAAACGCGCGTCTGGCGTACTAAATTATAATCCTGGTACCTTTGATAACTATTGTTACATCCAGGCTCCATGTTTTATCATATTTAAGCACAGATTTAAGCAAAAAGAAGCATATCTCCAACTCCCATATCATTTATATGCTTTTTAAAATATGCAAATGTGGGAAACGGCCTAAATTGAAAACCTGTTTTTATAAGCATGACATTGTAAAAGACCATTTTATCTACATGTGTTATGTTATACTATTTGAAACTTATATTTCCATTAAAAGTGCATAAATAACATGTTAAAATTTTTTTGATAACTTTTTAAACAACTTCAGAAAATTGTGGTAATGAAAAATATAACATTTGATATAAGGCCTCACTTTATTTGAAAACCTCTATTTTTTGGAACAGGCTCGTATAAAATTAATTTCTGGCCCCTTTTCATAAGTCTGATACATGAAGTATGCTTTCTGTTAATTTAAATAGATGTTTACTTATACAAAGAGACATTAAAAAGTGTTAGTTTTGGTATCTTTTGATTCTAGAAGCTGAAATTTTGATAGTTGAAATTGTTCAAATTCAACGCCACAATTCAGCACCCAAAGTTAAGATATAAAAATGCCACATTTTTAAAATTTGGTATCATATTGCTTTGAAACTTTGTAAACTGTTTTATAATATACTTAGCTTAAATCATGCTAGGTTTTATTAGAATTGGTTTAAGTTTTAGGCCTTGATAGGCCCAAGACCACAATTAATGACCCCACTTTTCGTTGTCCACGAATATAGTTCCTTTTAATTAGAGTGTATTTTTTCTTAATTTTTTATCTTTTCCTTCTTCACTAATTTTTTTAGTTTTTTTTGGAGGAAATGAAAGAAGAGAGGTGAAATAAATTTTTGGGTGTTGTATTTGAACGGATTTTGATTTGGAATGAGTAATTAGGCCAAGTGCAAAAAGGTAATAGTTACAGTTTTCGGAACATCTCTTGACTTGTCAATAGGGATATGGATATGTATTGGCTAAATTTGTAAAAGTGATTGGTTCAATCTTTCTGAATTTTGGATATATATTTGGACTAGGACTATACATTACACACATTACAAAATATTGACAAAAGTGCCTGGTGCAATCTTTTAAATGATGCAAAACTTTATAAAGAACTGATAGAGGAATTAATTGTGGTCTGTGGCCAGTATATAACAACATGTAAACCACAGAATTACAACGGACGCTTTCTGTTAATTTAAGACAGTAAACAGGTACACCACAATAAAATTGCATTAATGAACAACATTTTCGAAAGGTTTGCCAAAACAGCCCAGTTAATCTATAAATCCCTTTAATTTCTTTTCATTGAGTTCAGATTATATATATAAGAGATATAGTCATGTCATATGATTTCATACGTCATATTTTTATATCATCCATATTACATGGGGTTCGATTATAAACACGTTTGCATGTTGACAATTCTTCCTGGCTTAAAACAACAGTCAACGTGAGTAATGTCAAACACGTGCAAAATCGCTGTTAAAAACTATTAGCCATTGTTAACGTGTGGAAAATATGCGTCGCTAAAACTAAAATTGAGTGAATGGCATCTGCCTCTTGGAAACCGAATCTTCGAGTCAAAGGAATTTCATGTGGTATATTAAATGAGTGTCCAGATGCCATATTTAAAATATAAAAGGAAATTGAAATCCTCATAGATCCCTGGATTATAATTTTGTACCCCTGACTACAAAAAACAATCATGATGCAAGAAAACAAAAGTTTAAAAGGCAAAATAAAATTTGAAATCGCAGAGCAATGAGGACCCAAATTTTGAATGATTTTGCCAATTATACGTATAATCTATAAATAATTATCAAAGGTACCAGTATTACAATAATATGCGCCAGACGCGCGTTTGGTCTACATAAGACTCATCAGTGACGCTTAGTTAAAACAAAGTTATCAACGGTACCAGGATTATAATTTAGTACGCCAGACGCGCGTTTCGTCTACATAAGACTCATCAGTGACGCGCAGGTCTAAATAGTTATAAAGTCAAACAAATACAAAGTTGAAGAGCATTGAGGATCCAAAATTCCAAAAGGTTGTGCCAGATACGGCTAAGGTTTGGCTATACTTTTTGGGCCTTTTGGATTATAGCTCTTCATCTTTACTGGGTCGATGCCTCTGCTGGTTGACTATTAGTCCCCGAGGGTATCACCAGCCCAGTAGCCAGTACTTCGGTACTGGCATGAAAATACGGATTTTTTGTGTTATTTAAATTTGCTGTTACGAAATATTAGAAATTGTTATAAATTAGGGAATGTATCTCCCTCATGCAAAGCTCTGATTCCTTTCACGGATTTGGCTATACTTTTTGGACCTTTTGGATTATAGCTCTTCATCATTTATATAAGCTTTGGATTTCAAATATTTTGGCCACGAGCATCACTGAAGAGGCATGTATTGTCGAAATGCGCATCTGGTGCAAGAAAATTGGTACCGTTAATTTTATTACTACCACTGGGTCGATGCCTCTGCTGGTGGACTATTAGTCCCCGAGGGTATCACCAGCCCAGTAGCAAGTACTTCGGTACTGTCATGAAAATACGGATTTTTTGTGTTATTTAAATTTGCTGTTACGAAATATTAGAAATTGTTATAAATTAGGGAATGTATCTCCCTCATGCAAAGCTCTGATTCCTTTCACGGATTTGGCTATACTTTTTGGACCTTTTGGATTATAGCTCTTCATCATTTATATAAGCTTTGGATTTCAAATATTTTGGCCACGAGCATCACTGAAGAGACATGTATTGTCGAAATGCGCATCTGGTGCAAGAAAATTGGTACCGTTAATTTTATTATATAAGCTTTGGATTTCAAATATTTTGGCCACGGGCTTCACTGAAGAGACATGTATTGTCGAAATGCGCATCTGGTGCAAGAAAATTGGAACCGTTAATTTTATTATCTACTCCTTGGATAAGAAAATCCTTAGCTTTTCGAAAAATGAAAAAAAAAAGGCAAACAAGTACAAAGTTGAAGAGCATTGAGGACCCAAATTCCAAAAAATTGTGCCAAATATGGCTAAGGTAATCTATTCCTGGGATAAGAAAATCCTCATTTTTTCGAAACATTTATAGTTTTTCAAACAGGAAATTTATAAAAATGACCATATAATTGATGTGCATGTCAACAATGAAGTGAAGACTACTGGGCTGGTGATGCCATCGGGGACGAAATTACCACCATCAGTGGCATCGGCCCAGTGGTGTAAATAAAGAGCATTGAGGACCCAAATTCCCAAAAATTGTGTCAAATATGGCTAAGGTAATCTATAAACCCTGCTATAATTTCTTTTCATTGCGTTCAGAGAATACATTATATGTTGGCGTGTCATGTTTTTTCTTATGTCATACATTTTTCATCACCCATATTACATGGGCTTCGAAAACATACACGTATACATTGTGACGTTTCTTCATGTTTCACAACAACACTCAACATGATAAATGTCAAGCATGTGCAAAGTCGCTTTTCAAAAGGTTCAACAATCTTAACTGTCTGCTTAGCCACTGTTGTAATGTCAAAAATATTCGTCACCTGAATAGTTGTTGAGAAAAAACCCGCATGGCATCTTTCTGTTTAACCGGATCTTCGGGTCACATGACTGTGGTTAAAAATGGCAACCATTTGTATTCAATATAAAATTTGAATATTTTTTGTATAGTCTTAATAGTTGAATATGAAAACAGTCATAACTTTTATATCTTAACCCAATATTAAATGACATCCTGAATTTAAAAAAAAAACGATGTCTCCTGTAGAAGCCTTGTGCTGGAAGGGAATTTAACTCCTCTCAGATACAATAATTAACATTATTCTATGCCATTCATCTACATAAGACTCGCCAGTGACGCGTTTAAGTAACAAAGTTAAAAATGCTTTTATAAAATAGTTTTTATAACGTTTTTTTAGAATGTTTCATGAAACAAATACATGTTATTTTTTATAATTAATTTGTATTTTCATATTTGATTCCTAGAAGAAAACCCTCCTTAGTTTTTCTGTATTTAACTTTTGACATGGTCAAGGGTATCATTCACTATAAATAACACCGACTTTGATCTCACGACAGAATAGCCTATCGCACTTGCAGATTATTAAAACTTGAAGGGTTAGGTTTTACTATAAAAAAAAAAAAGGGGGAAGACAATATGGCTACATAGGAGTATTACCGTGATAATCTGTGAAATTGTATACCTGTACCTTTTCATAGCTATTATTTTTTTTTTGTCCTATATGTTCTCCTATTTATTTGTATTGTTGTCCTGTCATGAAATGTTGTCATTTAACATAGGCATCAAAGCGAGAGGTTTGGTTAGCCACTAAACCAGGTTCAACCGACCAGTATTTTCTTAATATGTCCTGTAAAAAGTCAGGAAAATGGGCATTGTTATATTATAGTTCGTGTCTGTGTGTGTAACATTTTAGTTGTGTTTTTCTGTTGTGTCGTTGATATCCTCTTAAATTTTATGTGTTTCCTCAGTTTTAGTTTGTAATCCGGGTTTAATTTTTTCTCAATCGATTTCTGAATTGCGAACAGCAATATAATACTGTTGCCTTTATTCATATATATTAACATGGATATTAAAAGAACATATATTGCAGAGAACAGTGATCAAAAGCCAAAATTCTTGTATTTCATCAGAATATTTTTAGACAAAAATAGATCCTAACAATAAAAAAATCGAACGTGTCTAAAATCTTGAGATAACGATTACTGTATATGAAGGATTTGTAGAAATGAAAATACCTGTATTAAAACATACGTAACTTTATATGATGTCAGAACAAAAAATAACATGTAAACAATAAATGAAGTTATTAAAATGTAGGTTTTCGTTAAAATAAATCCATGCATTGGTATAAGATTGAATGCATGACACACCATTGTGTAATCAACTTTTATCTTAAATAAGAACGTAGGACATTTCAACACCTTTAAGTATCAGTCTGAACTAATGACATTTCAGACTTTTGTTCATGGTATTAGAAACTTGTTTACTAAGGGAAAGTTGTTTTAATTCACACTAAGTTTTATATTTGAAGCTATGTGTATTTGATGAGTTTGTACAACCACAGGGACGAAGCCACAGCGGTTGGACATTTGGTCTTTCTGTATTTAACAAACAAAGATGGATTGCAGCACGTATGTGGGCAATGACATATCATCAATACGTTCACTTTCTAAAAATTTACTGTGCATCAAATATCAAATAAATCGAAACATTAGGGTATCTTACTCTTTGTATAAAAAGCTTGAGCTACATGTTGCCTTTGAATTGATCTTACATTTGTTCTGATATTTCAAGTGTGGTTGTTTACAAATGTTTCCATGTTATAAAAATGTTTCTTATATACTTCTAAATCATGAAGATGCACATATGCTTTTATTCTTAAGAATAAATTTTAAAGATTCATCTCATCAAAGCACCAATTTGCATCTTTTTTCTAGCAAACACTTTTTAGAAAACAAATTCTGAAAATGACTTACAACATTATCGTGAAGTGTAATTCGAGTTCAACATTTAACATTCTGGCATTTTTAAACGACAACTTAAGTCTTTGCAAGGTAAAAGATCAAGACAAATGACATTATATCTCGCTTGTTCTTTCATTTGTCTTTGTTCTATTAATAATATTACTTTTACTGTTGAAGGGTTTTATGTGATATCCGTTAGACGTGGCTCAGTACTTATACATCTCGTCAATGTGTTTGTATTGGCTTTCATTTGTTGGTGGTTGGTTTTGTATTTGAGACTACTTGTATTTCTTTTGTTCTAATAACGTGACTCTGTACTTTAAAAGATCCCTTCAGTATGATATTGTTCTATTATATGTCATTATGATATATTTCTTTTATGAAACTATATACATTGAACCACAAACGTCAAAATGATTCAATCGCGTAGTGGAATTAACTTTTTGGATTCTATATATAAATTCTATATATAACTTTTGGACTAGTTTAAATCTCGGTCTATTTCTGAAATTTATTCTTACATACTTTTGATTTTTTAACCCTGCATGATAACATTGCCTATGTAAATTTTAAAATTGTTTGTATGCACATTGAACGACAAATGTATGTGACGTATACAAATTTTCTGACGTCAGACACTCAAATCAATCAGTGTGTTCGTAAATAGATGCTTTTGTGTTCTGTTAAATTGTTCCTTTTAAAATTGTTATACGATGATGACTGATGTACCCATATTTTGACTATTTTATTTATTGTGTCTGTTTATTTAACGCATCAATGTAAATATTACGTAATTTGATGAGACTGTCAATAAAGTGAGAGGGTTAGCGCTATAGAACCAGGTTTAATCCACCATTTTCTACATTTGAAAATGCCTGTGCCAAGTCAGGAATATGACAGTTCTTGTCCATTCGTTTTTGATGCGTTTTGTTATTTGGTTTTGCCATGTGATTATTGATTTCCGAATTGATTTCCCTTTAATTTCAGTATTTTTGTGGTTTTACTTTTTGATACCTTGATTTGTTGCTTCTAAATCAATTAACGTTATTGTATCATCGATTAACTACTGTTGCCAAAATTCAATGTTCATTTATTTTTCATACTTTCAAGCTGAATATCGATATGATAGCATTAAAACTCTCATTTAAAAAAAAACTATACCTATAGGTAAACTGAAATACCTTTATATTAGTGTTAACAACATACATGATCATGATTATGTGTTTACTGTGGATTCATTTATTTTCGTGGATATCAATTTTCGTTGATTGCTGAAAACTTGCATATTTGTGGATATTTTATTTCTTGGTTTTGCCTATTGAAAATATGTTATTCGTTGATCATTTGAATTCATGGTTCACTTGCACACACGAAACCAACAGACATGTGTATACAACAAATAATAATGAATCTACAGTAAATTTATTTGATTTTGTTTTACACATTTCAAAGTTTACTTTATAGAAAAAAAACTTTACTTTGGAAACCTATTTTTTTTTTTAATCTTTTGTTTGTTATGGATTGTAGGGGCTATTAATATACCTCCACCCTCTGAACATATCTAGTTTGCCATTTCGTCTGATGCAAATAAAAAAAATCAATATGATGAGTTTATTTATTCGACGTACAGACCATTTAACATGACGACCAATCAGACAATAAATTCTAAAACTCTTCAATAAGCGTAATTGCCAAAAACAAAATTGCTTTTGAAATACACCTTCAAAACAGACTTCAGAATAATCTTATACTTATGTATTTATTGATCAACAATAGCTAAAATGCCCCCTGTGTCATCTACAATGGCTATTCATAAATGAAAAATTCTAATAAGACGGGCTTCTTTCGCTGTGTGAACAAACCCATGCTCTAAATCCAATAAAATGTTTGCACATGTGTATATTGAATTCTTCAGAATAATGAATTTTATGTGTTGCATTTTGAAATTACAAAAATATTTGACCTAGATACGACAACCGTTCATGCTGGCTGTTCAAACTCCTCCCTCTGAAAAATCATAGTGCCAGCCGTTTGCTTCTTTACACACACAAAAGTGAGGTTCATGGAAAAGTCTACAGAAACGCTTTTCACTTACACTTACGGACATAGAAATTACCTTAATTGTTCTATTCAGAATCGAAATAATTGATGCAATAAAATCAACGGTACCAATTTTGTTGCACCAGATGCGCATTTCGACAAAACAGGTCTCTTCAGTGATGCTCGTGGCCAAAATATTTGAAATATGATGCAAGCTATACTTAATTGTAGTTTTAACATGTGTAGGCATTATATTCGTGATTATTTTTGCCCGAGCGAAAGTGAGGGTTAATATAACACGAAATGAATGCCCATCCATGTTAGAACTACAATGAAGTATAGCTTGCATCAATTATTTCTTTGAAGGAAACTATTCAACAAAAAGTGATGTTATTAAGTATTTAATATACCAGGCTAATTGTTTTGTCTATCAGATGCGGAGTTATGTCTTCAACAGATTCATCAACCCAAAAGAAAATCAGTTGGAGGACATATAAAAAACGAAGAGGAATAGAATTAAAAAATCATAAATAAAAAAAAAGCCGAAAACATGAAAGAAAATCTATGCAGTGGATAAACAAATTTTATTGTTTCTAAGCACTCTATATTTTATAACAGCTTGATAGAATGGGTGAGGTAAAAGATATTTAATGTATGTATGTAATATAAATATCAATAGCATATTAAAAAAGTTTAATGTTATTGTTGAGACCAATCCCAGTAGCCAATATGTCTGTCGTGGCATATTTGTTTGTTCTCGTTGGTATTATCATCTCTTCAATTTTGCCATTATTTATGTATTTCAAAAATATTGGCAATATGAATGACTGAAAAAAAAAGTTTATTGTCGAAATTCCCAACAAGTGCAGTATTTGTATCGTTACCGAAATTCTTCTCAAATTTAAGGGACATTGTATGTGGTAGTATAAAATGTTAAATCATCACTGTGCTGAAGAGTGTTATTTGTAGTTATTATAATATGCACCTCAGGTTTGCGGTATACAATCTAATCTGAAAGATTATTGTTTTTTGTTTGGTAAAAAAATAATAACAAGTTCCATTTTGTTAAATGTGGTGATCCATTTATTTGGCAATTGTAAGTGGCAGTCTGCAGGGTCTAAGAACATCAGATGTTCGGCTTGCTAGTCAAATGTGTTTTCTTCAAATATACTTTTTCATTGTTTTGGTCTTTTGGAAAATGTTGCAAGTACTGTATTTAGATCCCTCTACCAAGAAATTTGTTTAAATTTCTATCCAACGTAATCATAGATTTGAACGTTGTTTTCAATTTAGACTTGTTTACATATATATTAATCTTAAGAGGTTAACACTTTTATAATGTCACATCTAGATCTTATGGATATTTTTATTGGAATGCTGTTTCGCTATCCCATAGGCAAGGAAAGGTGACAAGAATACATAATATTCAGGATTTTAAATGGATGTGGCTGCAAATTTATACCTGCAAGTGTATTACAGCAGGTAGAAATGAGACAAAAAGTGAACTTATTTCGTCAACATAGACACAATTATATTATATTTTCTAACTTTATTACAGGTAAACCGGATAATCGATCGTAAGGTTATCTGAGTAACCAATTACTTATATTCAATTTGACAACCTTTAAATATACATTAAAATACATGTGTATTTCGTAAAGTGATTATTTGAAGCAGATTCCTTTCATATATAAGTATGTACTTTATGATACATCAAGACATTTTTCTCTTGGAAGATGGTCAATAAATTAGCAACTTCTTGTTGTTTGTGAAATAACTACAGGTGAAACTTTTAAGTCACGTTGTATTTGATACCGGGAATAGTTGAACTATGAGGTGTCTAATTAATTGGTCATTACAAAAATTCATCTACGTACTTTTGTAGTGAATTGATGAATTGGTGAAGCGTAACTAGGATCCTGTATTCACCTGTTATGTTTACATGAAAATAACAAAAACATCAAGTAGAATTTAAACGGAATTCCTGGCTCAAATGTTAAAATCAAAAGCTGCAACATATCAAACGAATGGAAAACAACTGCCAGATTCCTGACTTTGTACAGGCATTTCATTATGTGGAAATATTTATACAATGCAATAAGAACACTTCTCTGCTGGTGGAGATTAATTCCCAGAGGGTATCACCAGCCCAGTAGTCAGCACCTCTGTATTGACATGAGTTATCATTTATACGTTCGTAATATAAATCAATTGTAAACAAAACTGAATTTTTGAAAAACTAAGGCTTTTCTACTCCAGGAATAGATTACCTTAGCCGTATATGGCATAACTTTTAGGAATTTTGGGTTCTCAATGCTCTTCCATTTCGTATTTTATTTGGCCTCTTAATATTAATTTTATTCGAGGGTGACTGATGAGTCTTTTGTAGGCGAATCGCGCGTCTGGAGTTATATAAAATTTGGATCCTGATATCTATGATGAGTTTATTCTAATACTGTGTCAAGCTAAATGCAAACATGGGTAAAACAATTATTTCAGGGCAACAAGTCCTTTTTGCTGGTCACTGTTGAAATCAATTCAATTGATTTTGGTTTATTTAAATTTTCAGATTTCCACTTCCTGTTTTACTCTTTTCTTGCAATAGATGTCACCTCTGGATTTTCGATTTAAATCAAAAGTAAAAAGAATACAAATAAAGCTCAGCATTTTGAATTAATTGACCATGTTATAAAAAAAAATATACGTTTACTTTTCTATATTGGCTGAATAGGTATAGAAGAGGGTTGAGATCTCCGGAAAATATTTAACCCCGCTGCATTTTTGCGCCTGTCTCAAGTCAGGAGGCTCTGTTAGTATTGTATGATTTTTAATTTTAGTTTTTTATGTATAATTTGGATTTTAGTATGACGTTCATTATCACTGACTGAACTAGTATATATATTGTTTAGGGGCCAGCTGAAGGACACCTCCGGGTGCGGAAGTTTCTCGCTGCATTGTAGACTTATTGGTGACCTTCTGCTGTTGTCTGTTCTATGGTTGGGTGGTTGTTTCTTTGACACATTCACAATTTCTATTCTCAATTTTATGAACGTTTATTTATCTCCGTTTTATTTTCATTCAATTGATGAAGCTTAACTATGATTCCAAGGACCCTGTATGAATCTGTTATTTTTGCATAAAATTGATACAATGCATTTACAAATATTTCCTTAATCATTTCAGACAAAAATGCAAAAGTTGGTAAAAACAAATATTTAAGGCCAATAATTAATTTAAAAACCAGCTGAAGACCCATGCAAGTAAAACATATTTATACATCTAATGTTGCTGCATTTTAATAATATCCTTTTTATATTAATTTCTGTCCAGTATAGTTTCTGCACAAAAGACTTAAACCGCCACCATCCTTTCTAGTATTTGTAGAACTGGTTAGGTTGATAGTTTGTGCATTTACTTTTTATATTTACTCAACCTGTATAGCAATGGCTAAAACACAAAATGAATAAAGACTGTACAAACAGTTGTGTCACCTTCCAAATACAATTTCTTGTAAATATTGTTCTTTGGAGATGCTGTACCAATTGAATTGATTGGGTATGTTTTAAAGCAATGTAAATTGCACAGTTTGGAATACAGTATGAATGTACAGACACCTCAATTGAAAAATATGTTTAATTTTCAAAATCGGTCAGTTATACAAGAGTTTCAGAAAAGGTGATTATGACAATGCATTGATTAAAAGTATTTCATTACACCTATGCATTGCACGTTACATTAAATTTCAAATTGTTAATATCTAAAAATAAAAACTTTCGACCACACACTTTGATTTCTTTTCCGAGGAATTAAGAATAGGTCAAGATGTTAAACAGTAAGCTTACTACTGACTTGTGGCATGGATATTTTAACTAGGTATCCATTATATTAAAAAGTACTGAAAATTTAACTAATGTAGAACTAGTGCTTATTGCAAATATTATCTCCTGTCTCTATTCTTTTGTATTATAATTCTACTGATTTGTTGAAATGCTAAAAAGGTACCTAGTAGTGTACCAGAACGAATTATCTAAGAAATACAAATACTGTAGACAGAAAAAAAAGAGCGTGTACACAGAAAAATTTGGGTCACCACTACTTTCACTCGAATTTACTATTCAGATCTAGGATTTAAAACAAATGGGGAACGAACTAGACAACCTCAGGAGCAGTAATTTATATAACTGTTTTAGGCGGACTGTGCAGTTCGTAGCAAATAGCGTTAAATAATTTAAGATGTCGTTTTTATTAGGGCATTATTAATAAGACATCATGTGATCGCTCTCTAAGTGTAATTTTAAAGCTCTTTGTATAGAGCTCGGTTTATTTTTTATATAAGGATTTGAAAAACAGACAACACATATCTACATGATGGTTGAAGCGTTTTGCATAACCTACAAATCTCTTGAACAGGTCTTAGCAAGTGCTATTTCAAAAATATTATATTGAGGAAGATTAACACAATTTATTTTCGTTTGAACATAATGTTCCTCGTCCACCAAAAAAGCCAAATAAGGGAAAGCAAATACATAGCAAAAAGTAAAATCACAAACATACTGAACTCGGAAAGTACCTTATCAAACGGCAAAATTAAAGGTTTACTTTCATCAAACACAACTGTGATATTCCTGACTTGGTACAGGCATTTTTTTAATAGAAAAACTTGGTTTAATCCTGGTTTATCCACTAGCTTAACCTACACTTGTATGACAGTCTCATAGAATTCCATTATATTGGAAACGGTTTGTGATACTTGCAATACCTGTATGATGCCAGGTGTTTTAACACACATATTGAACCGTCTGTACTGCATAATGTAAGGTCACAAGTTCGCATGGTCGTTCGTATAAACATCCAATTCGTTTCGAGTGACGAAACTGGCAAAGCCCATTTGACTTTTTAAATCAAATAACAATGTTGTCTTTTATTTTTATTTCTTAAATCTACACTTGTGGTTATAATAGCACTGTATTTTTTATTCATTATGTAAACACTGCGTGATCCTGTTCCTTCAGGATCAATGATATAATATAAACTCATTATAGATACCATAATTTAAAAAAACTATGTTTAAAGCAGGTTTTGTCTACAAAATATCTATCAATGACTATCTAATAATCAAAAAGTGAAAAAGCCCAAATAAATATCGAGGTTAAAAAACATTGCGAACCCAATATTCTGCAAGGTTTTGCCTCGTACATCTAGGGTTATCTATTGTTTTTCAAATTCTACCAAAGGGTCAGTCAAACTCATCAGTCGAAAATGAAATGACAAAGCCATGACAAAAAAGACAATCAAGATAGTATACAAAACAAAACTTTGAAAACTAAAAATGGAACTAGGTAAGTCATTTTTCAATCAATTACCCCTTCAACTAGTTTGAATTTTATAAAAGTAAATATGAGCAACTAGACTTCTATTTTTTGTTTTAAATTTTTTCTCATAGGATGGTATGTAAACTGTATGATTATTTTGTAATTATAATAATACTGGTTATCAAATATTTTTTCCCTTTTTTTGTCTCAAATAAATCCCTCAAAGTTATGATTATAAAAGTCATGAAACTGTTTCTCCTATGAGTTTATTATCCAGCCATGAATAACACTCATACGCCCTTCATCAACAAAAACCTCAAATGTTAACGACACGTTTTGGTGAAACGTGAATTAGATTATTTAAATATGAGGAAACGTGAGTATATATTGAAAAACAGTGTTTTAATTTCTAAAAGCTAATAGAACCTTCAAATGTCAAAAACTTTTGATATTAAGCATCTGGCATAAATGTACTTCCATTCACATACGTTTCGCCAATTTTTACCAAATATAGATCACGGTTGTCCAGCACGTGTTGGTAATAATCGAGCTTTATTTAAGCGATAATCAAAATTGACATTATTTACAACTTTGGTCGAGATCTGTGTACTGAACTCTCATGACAAACAAGTTGTAAGAACCAGTCTTAACCGGCTATGCACGAAACAGCTGCATCTGTAGCAACGTGATGGATCTTAAATGTTGTTATTATGTCTCCTTCAAATTAAGGGAGTTCGTAATATGCAATGACGAATGTTAAGGGTTAGAGACAAAATCCTTTAGATTAGAGAGTTCGTAATATGCAATGTTAACTGTTAAAGACAAAAGCCTAGTGCACAACAATACTCCCTCGGATATAAAATTCCTAAATAAAAGAACGGATGTCGTTTAATTTTTACCTAAAAGAAAAGCTAACACAATATAATTATAACTGGGGAATCGTCGCCAGGACATTTGTTTTATCAGATTCAAAGAGTGTAGATAAAAAGTCTTCTTGATAATTCAATGGGGCTATATTAATTATTCTGCATGGTCATCAAAGACAAGTTTTTTTTTAAAGTTGTTCTTACCGAAAGATTATGTAGACGAATTTGGTTTAAACTGTCAAAGCAGAATTAGACGATACGACATTTAAATACAAATTCATAATAAGTGAAAGACGTCCAGGGATTGCTGTAGATCTACAACATTGATGGTATTCATACGCAAAAAGTTTTAGAAACACATTATCCAAAATTTTTCATTCGAGATACCCCCTTTTCCCGCCATTTAGTAAACAAACATTATACTTAATACAATGCACGGTGCATTGACAGAATAAAGTCTCCTGACTAATTCTTGTTTGTTGTTCTTTTAGAGCACGAAGCTCACCAACTGTTTCGGTTCTGTTGCATCCTTGGCTTTCGAATATTTAGCTTTAAGCGATCTTGATAAAAGTAAAGCCAGAAAACCTCGACTTGGATACTAACATTTTGTCACATATTGTTTTGTTTTTTTAAGAGTTTTTTTTCATGTCTGAGCTCATTTAATTG
This sequence comes from Mytilus trossulus, assembly GCF_036588685.1. Lineage (NCBI taxonomy): Eukaryota > Metazoa > Mollusca > Bivalvia > Mytilida > Mytilidae > Mytilus > Mytilus trossulus. The sequence goes on from NC_086373.1 coordinate 43,289,790, forward strand.
ACGAAGGCCGTAAATTATGATCATGCATAAGTCTAGCGTATTTAATGGAAAACGCAATAAGATGTAACAGATAGTATGTGACTGCTGAAAATAAAAAAATGAAATATATAAAGTCGTACTAAGGAAAAATAACGATAAACACAAAAATAATATTTTTAAATAACGCTGCACATGAAATCAAAAATTGAGCAACAAATATCCCTAACACAAAAATTGGGTTATATCTAGAAAGCAAGTTAACAAATTCGAAACATTCTTTATGTATATGACCCTTTTAACTTGCTTGATTCGAAGTTCACTGCTAAGTCTTTTGTAAACGGAACGCGTGCATCGGTCGTACATCCTGGAATCTTTACATTCACCGTATTTTGTAAAATTTAGATTTGTATTTTCTATTGCTCTACTTTTCGATATGGTCTTCCAACTGGTTTGTTTCTTGTACCAAGAATGAGGCTTATGAAAATAAAACTTGTTATTTGCGTTCTTATACGTATGATATTTTTTATAAGTTGATACCGTTCATAAATTTTATTCCGGTTTTATTCTATGTAGTATTATTTTCGAGGAAAACCTCATTGAGCGACATTAACTTTTATTAAATGTCAGGGAAGGTTATCTGATATTCTCTGTGGTGTCTACTTATTTGTAGATCTTTTCCTGTCAATATTTTTGCTTCCTAGAGTTTCACTCTATATTTTATTGTTTTCAACAACATAGAAAAAAATGGCAAACAAAATAAAATTCGTAAAATTCGTCATTTTAGGGCAATTTTTTTTATTACGAATCGTTGGAGAATCATTGTTAAACAGACGTGAGATTAGCTTTACCTCATTACATTACCGCCCCTCTTAAGCCGTGTGTTTTAGATGACAGGCGTGATCATCGGACAATTAGAAAAAAAAAGAAAAGTTCTTTATTTCCCTGAGATCACCCCTATTTTTTGGCGGGGTTCGTGTTGTTTATTTTTTAATTTTCTATGTTGTGTCATGTGTACTATTGTTTGTCTGTTTGTCCTTTTCATTTTTAGCCATGTCGTTGTCAGTTTATTTTCGTTTTATGAGTTTGACTGTCGGTCCCTCTGGTATCTTGGGTCCCTCTTTTAAGTATAAAACACAAATACCAAGTACTTTCTTTTAAGACAAAATCCCTTATCTGAATTAAATAGCCATAAATGAGCTACATTTGTATTACTATTTCCTGTACTCTATTTTGCCGACAGCTCTTCCGTAGGCAGTCACCTTATAGTTGCTAATTTCTACGTCATTTGATGGACACGTGTCCCATTGTCAATCATACAACATCATCATATCTTTATATCAACCATGACACCCCTCATCTGATCTTCGTCAAACGACAGCTCTTCCGTAGGCAGTCACCTTATAGTTGCTAATTTCTACGTCATTTGATGGACACGTGTCCTATTGTCAATCATACAACATCATCATATCTTTATATCAACCATGACACCCCTCATCTGATCTTCGTCAAACGAACAGCGCAAGGCGATAGAAACAACATGATGAAAGAAAGGGTGGACATACGCAGAATGTAGATTGTGTTAACTGACTCTGTCAGAGCTACTTCAATACACAAAATAATTTCATAACTGAAATGACAAATCTTTATTAATTAACAAGTGGTATTGCATGAAAATACAAAAACAAAATAGTAAACCTCGCTCTATCATCTTACTTATTTTGCATGTGCTATGTGATTCTGTGTTGTTTGCTTTTGCAAGGCCACGATCGTTAGAGTTAACCTATAATGAAAATTAGTGATAAGGCATTGTTTTCTATCACTAATATGTTTTGTTAATTATACTAAATGAATCAATATAAACGATAAAAAATAACTTCTTAAGGAAAATAAGTTTAGTAGATATATATATTGGTTGAATAGTCTCCTTGATAAAGATGACACAAATCTGGTTTCAAATGCCTTTAATCCTGGTAGCAATATATACACGTTTATCTAATATAAACTGTTGACAAAGAAGTAGTGCCATATCCAGTTAATAAAAGCTTATAATTCTTCAATAACAAATATCATATTGTCATTCTCAAATTCCATTTTCTCAATGATAAAACTATACTAGTTTATATTTAAATGAAAAGTATTGGTTTTGATCAGAAATAACTAACACCAACATGTTCCAATCTATTCAAAATTTATAACCAGATACATCCGTCATATTTGGTGCCGCTGAGATGTTGCTGCACAGAAATGGAAAGTTGACTATAGGAAAATTAAAATTATCGCGTTCGTCATAAATTTTGGTAGTAAACCTACCATCAGTATCTCTTTCGAGAAAAAGGTCTAAATATGAATCAGATTTATCTGTGTCGGTAGAATCATTAATTTCAAGTTCACTTTGATATATTAAATGTAAGTGATAACTGAATCTATTATTATTAAGAGACAGTACATCATCAATATACCGAAAGGTGAAATTAAAAGAATTTATTTTATTAAAAAAAAAAAGACTGGGCTAATTTCTTTTCTGCTTTCTGTATAAGCCCTTGGATGAATTGTGCTTCATAGGAATACAAAAACAAATCTGCAAGTAGAGGAGCGCAACTGGTACCCATTTGGATTCCAAAAGTCTGTTGGAAGACCAAACCTCCAAATTCAACAAATATGTTGTCAATTTAAAAGTCAATCATGGCAGTGATATCCTCTTCTGTGTATTTTGTCCTTGACTCTGTATGATTTTTCACAAAGTAAGCGGAATTTCTGCCCAAAACTAGATATTTAAACGTCTAGTGCCATGTTTGTTAAAGAAACATAAGCTGACAAGTTCTTTCAGTCGAGCTTTAAGTTTAGTATAAAGGAATAGTGTTATAAAAAGTTGAAAAATCAAAGGTTTTAATGTTGGTACAATGTTTTAATGATTGAGATTGTAATTCACCAATAACTATTTTGAATTTTTCAGTATTCACATCTGATTAACACCACTTCTTGAGTATGCCGTTTAGGAATTTTAATGAAGTTCTTCTTTGACTGCAGTGAGTATGACAGTATGAACTTTATAAAAGGGTTTAGTGGAACACTTAGAAGAACCTGCAATATACCTTTCTTTATAAGGATTCTTGTGTATCTTTAGAATCAAATTTAAGGATGGGAGATCCTGGTCTTCATCCTTTGGATTAACACCAAAGGAAATTACAACCGATTTGTAGTTTTTCAGGATCTCCTGCTTCGTAAGCGTACTAAGTGTATATGTAGGATTTCCAAGTATGTTATTTATCCCGAGTTCCCTAATCAGGCAGTCAATGTAGTGTTTCTTACCAAAAAAAAACAATACTGTTTAAGGCTTTGTCAGCTGGAACGACACCATATTTGTCATGGAGGCAAGATAACTCCTCTATGACCTGAGGGTCTTTAACGATGGAATCAACAACTGCCTTAATGTCTTGCAGATGTTCAAGTAACATTGTTTGTCATATTTTCTTAAAAAAAAGCCACTGAAAGGACGTTTTCTTTCCTTTTAAATCCATTTTACTTCCCACCATGTTTTTTTCGGGATTCATTTTGTATTCCTGTCTTACACTTTTACTTGTGTACTTTAGGGTTTCTATGTACCATTTTTTTTCCTTGTTGAAATTTTTATTTAATAAATAGTAATTAAGACTAGAACACAACTTTTTGACATTTTAACCTCCGAATAAAATTGAGAATTGAAAAGGGGAATGTGTCAAAGAGACAACAACCCGACCAAATAAAAAACAACAGCAGAAGGTCACCAACAGGTCTTCAATGTAGCGAGAAATTCCCGCACCCGGAGGCGTCCTTCAGCTGGCCCATGAACAAATATATACTAGTCCAGTGATAATGAACGCCATACTAATTTCCAAATTGTACACAAGAAACTAAAATTAAAATAATACAAGCCTAACAAAGGCTAGAGGCTCCTGACTTGGGACAGGCGCAAAAATGCGGCGGGGTTAAACATGTTTGTGAGATCTCAACCCTCCTCCTATACCTAAAAGTATGTCCCCCCCCCCGGCACATCATAGTCAACATAACAGAATTCTAAGTGAGAGATTTAGCTAGCTATACAAATCGGTTTAATCCAGAATTTTCTACATAAGAAATCCTAGTACCGACCGAGTAAGGAACATGACAGCTATTTTCCATTCGTTTGATGTGTTTCAGCTTTTGATTTTGACATTTGTTTCTTTGGACTTTCTTTCAGTTTCTTTGATTTTTTTGTTATTTTACTTTTGGAGAAAATAAGCTTTTTATATGGTAGCTTAGTAAATGTGATGAATAAAATTTTAAGTCTGTACATCTTTTTGGTCATTGCCATTATTCCTGACCTATTCATTCCGTTTGACCGTCTCTATAAATGAACTTCTGTCAAGTATGCTGGAGGCGTTAGTTATTCATCATATTTTCATGAAGTTCTATTACCTTTCCAAAACTTCATTTTCTGTGTAGCTAATTTTAGAAACCACTGTTACAATCCCTATTATAAACATTTATTTTACTTTTCACATTCATTTATATACACAAAAACAACGTTGTTAATAGGGCACTCCATCATTTATAGTAAAATTATTGTTTCGCCATATGGATTGTTTCATGATCCCTTCAGCAGTGGCATATTTGACAGTGTTACTGATATTCTTGTTAAACTTATATTGTCTTTAAAAGCTATTAGATGTTAGGGCAATTAGTTCCATTTTGTCTACTCTATATTTCTTTTACTAATCTATAAGTTGCTTTTCTGAGGGGTTATATTAAAGGTCTTTAAAAGTCTAAGCTTTTATTCATCTTCAACGAGAAACAAATGAATCTATATCTTAACCATCCCCCTTTTTTATACAACCCGATCATAATTCTTCTTTCAACCATTTTTTGGTATTTCTTACCCCTAAATACTACGGAAAAAATGTTTTGAATTTGTTTTTATCTTATTAGCAGTGCAGATTGCATTAGTACATTTAATGATTAATTTGTAGATTATATAACTTCCACAACTTAGATGAATTAAAACCAAAAGTCTTTATTGCTTTCAAATCATCCCAATAAAAGACAAACTGTTATAACAAACAACCTTTCATATATGATATTCAATGAATGTAATGAGCCTTTTTAATGTCTTACACCATGGCCAAAACCTTTCAGATATGACACTCAGTGAATGCTTGGAGATTTAATGCCAAAGAACTGCTAAAACATTAACACGAAATGTATTAATATTAATACCTTGGATCCTCAGAAATATCAAGTATAAAAATATCCAAAACATAGGTCATCATTGATACAGTGTAATCTGCATTTATATTGTTTTTCTATCCATAGTGATGACAAATACCTCGAATACGACACATTAAAATCATCATACCAATTATCTTTGCTCCCAATCGTGTACAGATCTGCTACAAAACTTTTTGATCTTTAATACTGATCAACATTGTACCTTTTCTAAATGTAAAACCGAAATATGACATAACTTTTTATCAATTCAAGGCGCTTCGTAAATTATATTTTATTAAGAAACTTTGGTTTCAACCTCCTTAGTCAAAATTGAAGTTACAGTTTCTGGGTTGAGCTGTTATCTGTTAGTACTTTTCGTCTTTGCTACTGATTCATTAAAGAACACACAGCAATACTTCATTAACAAATAAAACAATGTTTAGAACTAATAACTTATAAAATGTCAATAGAATAGAAGTGTTCATAACAAAGGTATCCCCTTTTAAAGCAGTGTTCTTAATAATAAATTACAATATAGGTGACAATTTTATTTCAGCTTCTTGACATGTTCAATATATAATTTGGATGTACATGTAGATGTTGAGCATAAAGTTGTTTGCCGCATACTTCCATACTTTCTCTGAAGCAATCCACCAATCTTGTATGGATGTTTTAAACTACAATTTGTAAAAAATAAAATAGCAATTGGTATTGTGGTCAGTGAAATAACAAAAATAATGAACTCAAAAGAAAATCAAACGGAATGTTAATTTCAAATGGCAAAATCAAAAGCTCAAACACAGAAAAAGGGTGGAAAATAACCGTCATATTCTCGGATTCATACAGGCATGTCCTTGTATAGAAAATGACGGAATAAACATGGTTCTATAGCTAGTCAAAACTCTCACTTGTATGCCTCTTAATTGCAATTTCATTTTAAAGAGTACAAAACGTGATCATAGCTAAAACAGGTTGGGGAACGTGTGAATATCGAGCCACGTCAAAAAAATGGTTCAATCAATCTGAATCATATGAAGTTTAATCAGATTCTTTCAAGTTAAAACTATTTTAAACCGTTACGTCCATGAATTTAGTGTTGTTTAATGGATGATAGTCATCAATTGTTTTTCTTCCGAAATACTATCGGTGGTACCGTTCATCTTGATAAACCCTGGATATGTTTGTCATAGAATCATATTCAAAACAGTGTGGCTGTGGCCATTGATTGACGTCCTTTATTCATTCAATGACTGGGACAGATTATGTGAACGTTTGTCTCTAACGACACTGCTCACTACTTACTTATTATAGAATTTAAACTGTAGGGTCACCAAAGGTTCTTAACGCCTTTAATAATGAAATAATCCGAAAAATTAATCAGAAATAACTTTTATGTTTTGATTTATATTATTGATATAAATCAAAACATCGTGTTATTCATGAATAATTTTTCGAATTACTTTATTTAGGTATTGAGAACCTTTGGTAACCCCACAGTTTAAGTGTCTTTAGCAAGTACATAATGAGCAGTGGTCATTACAGACAAACGTTCACATAATCTGTCTCAGTCAATGGGATAATTTAGGACGTCAATCAATGGCTACAGCCACACTGTTTTGTATATGATTCTATATTGCTCTACTGTTTGGTACGAATTAAGGACATGAGTGCCAAGAAAGATAACTCAATTTTCTCAATGATTTTTTTTAAAATTAGGCAACAATACTTTAGATAGATTATGTTGTCGTAACAATACATACAATTTAATTTTTGAAAACAACCCTCATGTATAGCAATTTATTCTGCAGTACGCAGAATCATCACGTTGCTTGAATGTTTGCATTTGTTGTTTTTTCATCAGTCTTAAATTTGTCTAAAACTTCCTTTCTGTGCTGTCATAATACTATCTTCTCTGTTCGATATTATGTCTGTACATACAAAAATCATAAAATCTAGATATTTTTCATTTTATTTAAGCACAAATAAGATTTAAGCTGCGGACCTATGAATATCGATTAATATTTCATAGATTGAAGTAATGGCTGACTAAAGGAATTCTAAAATTGACCAATCCCTTGAATATGATGTAAACATAAAGAGATGTTGAATGATTTTTCAATCAATCGATCATTTACTAGAATCAAATGGACGATGGCACTGTACGACCTTTAACAATGAGAAAAACATATACCGTATAGAAATGCGTTTTAAGGGTTAGTATCACTATAAAGATAAGACGCTTTGGTGTGATAGCCAATGAGACAAATCTACAACAGAGACCACATGATATAGAAGTTAGTTACAATAGGTTACCATACGACCATCACTTATTCTCAATAAAGGATGTAATACATGTTAATGGTATACCGGATAATAGATAACAATGATCCCATAGAATTTGTGTTATTTAAACAAAAAAGACCGTACCAGCACACTGAGGAGAAAAAAGTTGAATAAATGAGTATCTGATTGATTAGGAACGTTACATGCTTCAACTGTCAACTGTTCAATTCAAGTTGGACACAACAGCAATCTGAAAAAAATCTCTGGCAAATTTGGTCTTCAAATCTATACATTTGAAGATCAGGGAATGAGGAATTTTAATAGAAAATCACACATTGCAATCACGTTCATAAAAGTATAGGGTATTTTTGAAACTAATGTTACTAAAAAAAAAGACGTTTTACACAATGTCGTCAGACAGTGAATGCCGTGGTCATTATTATACTTTGTGTTACAATTTATTCATTTTCTGGAAACTTGTGCCAAGAAAGGTAACTCATTTTATCACTATAAAAACTTGAACAAAGATCGATCAGATAATCGTAATTATACATTATTTATTGTAACAATCACGAACGGTACGACATGTCTGTGTCCCAACTCACTGCCAAAAAGAGGGAAGAAAGATACCAAAGGGACAGTCAAACTTATAAATCTAAAACAAACTGACAACGCCATGGCTAAAAATGAAAAAGACAAACAGAAAAACAATAGTACACATGACACAACATAGAAAACTAAAGAATAAACAACACGAACCCCACCAAAAACTAGGGGTGATCTCAGGTGCTCCGGAAGGGTAAGCAGATCCTGCTCCACATGCGGCACCCGTCGTGTTGCTTATGTGATTACAAATCCGGTAATAGTGTCAACATGTTTTTGCAGTCTGAGATCGTATGATACCCCGATATTTGTAGTCTAATCTGGAATATTACCAATCGTCCATTCCAAATTGTGAAATTTGAGGTGTGTGTGTTTATGTATGGTTGGTGAGGGATGATTACCCTGTCGGCACATACATGTTCTGCAGTAGGACAGTAGTCCTTTGAACTTTTTAAACGTTGATTTGGAATGTTGCTATATCTAAATGTGGCGTAACAAACTACATTGTGTTTTCCACTGGCAGTATACTAGAACATGCCAATTTTTCGTATATATAGTTTCAGAAAATTTTGTTACAAAAAAGGTATAAGAACATACACTGTATTGATTTACTACTGATCACAAACAAATACTTTTCAAGTTTTGACAGTCAGGAGGGCACAAGTAAATTTTTTGGGAACTAGCAGTAGATGTATTGCCATTTGGGAATGGGGTTGAATGTCACTTATTTGTATTACTATTATCAATGTAATTGCATTTAACTTTGCATACATACCAGTTATTTTGAACCTCAATACCTGTTTTTCATTACAGTAAGCCATATAAAGCGTTTACTACAACTTTTAGTATTGTGATTGTACAAGACAGAACTCAAAACTGAATATACACTGTGTGCTGCTTCATATGTCGATATACCATACATCGTCTAACTAATCACAATTGTTAATCGTTATTTTGGTTCATAGGGTTAGTTATTTTATCTTATAAGGTTGGAAGACTTTATTATTATTATTTGTATATTAATCAAACTACATTCAAACCTATTTTGCGGCTACAATGTACACGTTCACACGCCTATTATTAAAGTTGATAGACCTATCCAATGAAGAGAGCAACATTATTTGCACTGATGTGAAATGAACAATGCTTTCTTAATATACTTTAAATTTACGTTTTGAGTGAGTCAATTCCAAAATCAGCGAGTAAATTTCAACATCATCTTTATAACTTGGTATGATGTTTGTAAAAGAAAACCAGCTGCAAACAGCGTGGACAGCACTTAAATTATGTATGTTTGAACACATGCGCCGAAAAAAGATTAACATATCTCAAAAGCTCAGATATCAAAAAGTTCGGGTGTCAAAGAATGTATCGAGTTGTGTGTAGACATCATTGCATTTTATTAAAAAGAAGAAAAGGTTTGAAAGTAAAAAAGTCTAGTATGTCCTTTGACCGATACGACAGAACGATCAAATCATGCCGCAGAAATTTATGCGTCTTTTTTTCCCCTAAAAAATTTTCATTTCTTAATATTCAATTTTCTGGTATACATACCTGTACATATATATTCATGAGAAATGAATTATTAATGAATCAGATATGTAACATAAGGAGATGTTCATTCTTATTTATAAGCAAATTGATTATTCCTTGTGCTATAATTGCGTACTAAAACGCCAAGGATATTCATCAAATTTCTTTTAACTTATTTAATATTAGGTCTTCTTTTAATTTTTTTATTTTTTTGTTAATTATTTCTTACACAGTACAAAGCATTGACCTTTTTTCAAATCAATCTTTTATGTCTGAGGTAAAGCAAATAAATAACAAATACGACAAGTTGGACGACATTTCATTCGTTATGTGTCCGATATTTTGCAACCTTATATCCAGTCAATAATGGACACTTAATGAAATGAGAATTTTGATATTCTAGAACTAATCAACATTATTCCTTTACTGGCTATAGAATAATGTGTGTCACTTGTTATATTTAAAAAAACTGTAAACCTTTGGTTTTTTTTTACAAAGATGCGTCAAATGGAAACTATCGCCATAACCTTCAATGAAAGAGATTGTCCAAAATAAACTTTTTAAACAAATATTTCAATACTCGTTTGATATAAGGGTGATTTTGTAGAGATTTGCTCTCATGGGTTCACCAGCACATATATAATTACACGATATAAAGACTTATACGATAATAAGAATTTATGTTGAGACACTGTGTATATGCAAAAAAAAGTAAAATCATATAAATACTGAACTCAGCGGAAAATTCAATAGAAAAGTGCATAATCACATGGCAAAATCAAATGACAAAACACATAAAAAACGAATGGGCAATAATCGTCATACTCCTGACTTGGTACAGGCATTTTTAAATGTAGAAAATAGTGGATTAAACCTGGTTTTAAAGTGCTAACATTGTTTTAAAATCTCAAATGTAGATTTCATCTCCTTCCTAATAGATTTTTCCTGTGGAGTCGGCCATGTGCCTTTGGGGAATTATAATCATTAATAAAAAATGGTCCGGATTATATACTTAGGATATATTAAAAACCGGATAAGTCGAAGAAAAAACATTATGAAAAAATTTAAAAAAGAAAGAAAAGAAAAACAGGCATAACAGTAAAGACAAATCATAACTGACAAAAGATCAGTCAAAACTGTCTTATTTATAAAAAAAAACAATGTTGAGAGGATAGAAAAAAACCCAGAGAAAATGTGACGAATAAAAAAATTAATATTTACAGAATATTTTGAGATTTAATATAATAACATTTCATGGGAATGTGATAACTATGTTATTTACACTTTCTCAAATCTTTGACACATGTTCTCTGTTAATTTTTACACTTTACTCATTGTTTTACAATATTAATATTTAAAAGTGTAAACTTAATTATTCTGTAATAAAGTAAAAGTACTGATTAGAGTTCAGACCAATTGACTTGTATATGTAACCCTCCAAGGGTAAAATTTTAGAGGGTCTTTCAACCTAATGAAATTTGAACATCAAACAATCTTTGTCTCATCGCTGACCTACATTTAATTAGCTCTACATTATGTTGTGGAACACAATTCTTTTACACACGTTCTCGTTCTACACTGTCTAAATTTTGAAGCAAAGGACATCTTTCATAAATATGAGTTACCTTATTCTGTAAGACAAAATTTTCCTAAAAATGTTTTGTTTTGAGTTGACAGAACATATGATAATGCCAACATATTAAAAAAAGAAATTGTCTGTCGTTAACCGTTGTTTTGAATGACAAAAGTTGCACACTACGAAGGTTTTTTTTATATAATCAGACACACTAAAAAATACAGATGATAAACTTTCAGGTGATATATACTATGAAGTCGTGTGTAAGTTGGGGAATAGAAGCGTAAAGTTATTTAAAATGTCACTCCGCTATATTACATTATAAAACATTGCTTGCTAAACGAAGGAGTTACTGTGAGCAAACAAAACTACAAAGTATATCTAAATGATTTGTGTTTTACTTAAACTAAGTTGTTCAGTGAGACCTACGTGCTTGAATCGTCAAAATTTAGATATGTTCTCTATGGCCATGTAATATGGGTGACCTGGATATCTCTCAGGACAGAGAGGTTAAAACCTCTGAAAAAAGGGACCGATATATCGTCCACTATCTTAAATAGTGTCGTCAGGTCACCAAAGATGCTCTTTCCTTGTTTTGTAAAAAATGGTGTAAACGGGGAAAATCTGATAAAAGATCTCTTGATTCTTATGTATGAATTTTGTAGATAATAGAATATCACATTATGAAAATAATTTAGATGTTTATAATAGAGTATTTTATACGCTTATTTCCAGAATAAGAAATAAACATGAAGAACTTTCGAGGCGGTTTGTGTTTGTACTGGCCGACAAAGCAGCTAACAATGTGATGGTGGTTTGCCGTAAAAATTACACGGACGTTCTTAAGAATGACATTTTTAATTCATCTACATTCAAGTCCATGCGATCCACAGAGAGTCAAATATCAAACAAATTTATCATAACCACATCTCAGATATGGCTTCTTCTGAACATTTGAAGGTCCCTTCTATGTATGGGTTACCTAAAATACACAAAAAAACAGTAAAAGATCGTTTCATCGAGGACTCCAGTAAGTGTTCTTCACCTATTCTTTCAGTGCCTTTATCAAGTTTCTTCACTTCTATCAAAGAGCTTATTGTAAACTATTGTAATAGAAGACTGTTACTTCTCAGTTCTCGGTGCAATCTTAACCTGGTAAAGGGAGGGAGTATTGAATCGACCAACGAATATTTTCACTCAACATGGTTAAACTGTTTCCTGCCCTACGTGTTTATGAATGCAGTAAAAGTTTCACCTAGTACTTGAGTGTGAATACTTAATTATCGCCTATTAGTTGCTCGTCAAATAACGCTGCTTTTCGCTCATAACTAAGTTTCAAACCTTAGATTATACTGTTTGAGTCCTTGGACGTCGGAATAAATGATATTTCAATGCGTGTAATACTAGTAGTATCATCATTATTTATAAGTGCCATCAACGTTTAGGTGTGATGTAAATTGTTTTGCAACATGCTGAGTATTATTTTGTCTAGCAAATGTGTAATAACGGACAATGGAGGTGCAAAAACTTTCCATAGAAATGAGATGCACCAATGATATAACGACTGCATCAAAATGTAATTAGTGGTTTAAGTAAAACTGACCTACTCTCCATATTTGAACGCTATTTTTTTGTTGTTGATTTCATATGAATACGGAAACCACACATTTTTGAGTTCAAAGAAGTATTTTTTTTCGAGGGCTTGCTTACAAACTTTTGATAAACTGCATATCCCAAATTTCACAAACAAAAACCCAAATTTTTCTCAAATCTGCGAGAATTGGTAGCAAAAAACATAAATGAATACACAGTTATCACAAACTTATATGCAAAATTGCTGATAAAGATTTAAGTCACTTGAATGTTAATGAGGGGACAAAGGACAACATATTTGTAATTTCATTCGTTTAAACGGGCAGTGCATTGAGTGAAATTAATTTCTCCTGGGTGTTTTTATCAATATAGAATAGAAGGCGTTAGGTTTTCCCGCTTCAAAAAAAAAATTTTCGCGGTATTTTATTGTCCATGTAACCATAAAGCACGACACCGTCAATCTGAACATTCGCATTTTCTTGGTAAATTTTACTTCTGGTTAAAAAGTTTATTCAGCTATTTGAGAATTTTTTGTTTGATACTGAAGTTTGAATTATATAGTATGTGTGTATAAATACATGTATATGTATGATTTTCAATAATGTTTATTTCATATTAAATATAGAGCATCGGCGTTGTCGTGGGACTATCCACTTAGAAAGTCTTTGGTATTTATTATAGCTTTTTTATGGCGTGTATATTCAGAGTGTTTATATATATTTGGATATTTGGTACAAGTATTAATTATACTTGGATATTTGGTACAAGTATTGGTTTTATGTCAACATTGATGGGTTGTTTATACCAGGAGAATGAATACTTATACTATGGTCTACATATAAGTTAACAAGGCGTACATTATTGACGAAGTATTTGCCCTTCAATAATTGAATTGCATATTATTTTTAGCTTGAACGGATTAAAATCTATTTGCATTGCATCAATTTTCATAAATGAAAACATACATTAGAGGCTCTAGTTTAAGCAAGTTCTATGTTTAAGATTATGTAAACACAGGAAGGTTTTGAAAGCGTGTACACGAATAATGTTTTTTTTTGGTACCCTGTCTTTTATTCATCCAATTTACAAGGTGGTGTCTACGTCACTGCTGCATGAGCTCATCGGTTATTGGTTTCCAAGAGCAACCTATATAAATCAGATTTTACATTTCATTTGATCTAAGCAATCACTTTCTAATAAACAGAGCTAGTGATTTAGATACACAAACACCCAATTATTCTATAACAAAGAATGCCTGGGGCAGACATTTATTCCCATCTTATACTACGAGTTGATTTTTACTTTATACTTTCATTTACATCATTTTTCACATTGCTTTGAATAAGTCATTTCAGCTAATGTTATATTGTTTAAGTACAGTATAAATGTGTTCAATGAACAATCGTTATCACATACTTTTTGTTAGGAGTACCACAGATTTTAAAACTTTATTTCGTTTGCTTGAGATAAATATCGAATGATGAATCTTTCCCCAAATCTGTGTTTTTTAGTTGCATTATATCTTGGCCTCTTTCCTGATGAGTGTAAAACAAATGCTTTTATCAGCACTGACTGACCGCAACCTGTTAAAAGTAGGAGGTATTGAATCAACAAACGATTTTTTTTCATGCAATACGATCAAACTATCCCCTGCCGTGCATCAAATACAATGTTTGCAGGAAAAGTTTCGCCTTATAGTTGTTAGTTTAACAACCAACAGCTGTGAATATTAAATTATCACCTTGTTTGCTCGACAAATCACTTTACTTTGCACTCATAAATAAATTTCAAACTTCGACTTCACAGTTTGATCTATTGGCCGGGGAACAAATAATACTCTTTACGTATAACAGTAGCATCATTATTGAAAAGTGACATCAAGTGTGCTGTCAATCGTTTTGTAAAATATTGAATACTGGTACCTGGTTTTAAAAAAGAAGACATATAACTTTGCGGCAAGAAATTTTATTAAATAATCTTCTTGCATACCTATATATGGCATGATATATTGTAACTAGATTCCTTTTATTTGTTTAACTTATAAGTTTGTAATCAAATTCCTTCCATTATTTACATTCTTTCATCACGGTTATCCCCTCGCACTTTGACTGTCCGGTTGCCGAATTTCCAACGAGAGGTCTCGTAGTTAAGGTCACTACATACAAGAAAAGATCGGGAAATGGATTTACGGGGAGACAATTATTCAACAATAGTACAAATATAAAGATTTTGATAAAGAATTTCTTTTACAAGAAAGCTCATGTACGCTTGTTTTATACTAACATGAAGAGGTTCAAAAATCGCGTTTAAATTAGGCAAGTATCGAAACAAGACATGTGTCGGGGATTAAGGCTTAAAGGGAGTGAGCCAAACGTCAGATGTCTGCGTAAAAACATTAAAAAAGGAGGGATGCCTGCGTTTACACATTTGAAGGAGGAGTAGTGCCTGTGTTTTTCACTAGTCCTTGCCCTATGTGCCCCCGGGCATAATAAGGACTAGGTAGGTATGTAGGTTGGTAGTGCTTGAGTTTACACATTGTATGGGGAGGTGTTACACATAAAAAGGGAGGATCACTTCGACAGGTTCAACGACCACTTTGAACAGTTCTGCACCTAGGTTAAATTGCTAGTTGTCGTTTAATTTAACAGAATGGTGCACTTACAATACATTTCTGTTCTTAAAGGCCTATCTGTCCTATTATCTATCCTTATTTTAATTTGGATTCCGCGAGCAGGACCTCGAATGAGCATGCGCGAAAGCGTATATAACACGGATCGATAACAGTTTACAAATTTGGATATTTTTTGGTTGAAAAAGATCTTTCAAAGACAAACTAAGCAAATACAAAACACTGCACATATACGTCATATAAAAAAAATCCGCTTTTGTATCGTTTCAGAGGAGTTACGGCCAGTTATAATTGGTCTCTTCCTATAGTTGTTTCTTGTTATTTGAAGTTTCATATGACTTTTAGGACAATAACTCAATAACTCAATTAAGGAGGTATTTTTTTTTTGGGGGGGGGGGATATTAGTCTCGCATTGTGAATAAGAGGCTGCATATGTTAGGTTTGAATCTTCTTCTGAAAGATGTTTTTGCTCCATAAGGTTCATCGTTTGATATATCAGAATTCAATGATAACTAATAGTTTGTTTTGTTAACATATTTAATCCTTGCATATTGGTCTTTTGAAGGTATGAGATCTGAAATCTTTACTTAATATATAATGGATGTCAGAAAGACAGAAGCAAAGTAATACTCGCTGTAACTTGTTATTCTGCAAGCAGAGTTTCTTCAATAAAACGGATTAAAGTTACATATTGACTGAATAATGCAAGTGTGATAAGATATATCTCATCTGAAGGCAGTTCCCTTTGACAGATTTTGTTTTTGTTTTAGCTAAACAAAACTTAACTGTCAAGAGATGAGAAATATTGGTTTGAACAGGATATGGTTGTTGATTCTGTTTTTCTTATGATTTTCATCCCATTGTAGGCAAATTTTAATTCTTTTTCAACTTTCTGCAGTAAGGTTTGTGTTATTTTCATGAAACTTCATAAAGCATGGCTGAATTTGTCAGTGACATCTGAACTGCGAATCTAAGAAATGCAAAAAAAAAAACCCAAACATACAAAAGTCATGTGTTTGTACTCATTGCTTGTAAATCATGTAACCTCTCTCACTTGTTTTGTACATATTACAAATATTTATTGTTTGTATAAGTTATCTCTGTACCGATATAATGCATTGGCTTTATGGGAATAAAGATACGTCATTATAAGGGAAAGATGTTTGAATTTTTTTCAATAAAATTACGTATGGCTTTTGCCTTCAATAAAAACGATTATGTATTTTATTTTGCAAATGACACATTTCAGATTTTAGACGACTGATTACATTGTCAGATAGCAATAATCTTGATTTTGTATTTTAATGAATATGTCTGTGTTACAGCACATGGGTGGTGCATATGGTGTAATGGTAGATGGGGTATGGTGAGGGGAACGGTTTATGAGGAATGGCGTGATTGTGTTACGTATATATAAAGTGTGGTTATCAGAGTTAAAAAGAACGCAAAATTTTGATAAGAACTGATTTTTTATTTTATTCATTCATTTACGATATAATATCAAAATTCGTTTTTAAAATAAATAAAAACAATTGTAGTCGCAGGCTTTCTTTGAAAAAACATTTTTTCATAGTAAGAATAGTGTTAAATATGTATGACTTACAGATGGTAACTCATAATTTTTCTGACGTCAGACTATGGAACGCCAACACTGTCTTATTATGCCCATTTTTCATTATATGTTGTGCATTTACCTTTATATGATGTGCATTTACCTTTATATGCTGTGCTTTTACCTTTATATGATGTGCACTTGTCATTATATGATGTGCACTTGTCATTATATGATGTGCAAATATCATTATATGATGTGCAAACATCATTATATGATGTGCACACTCCATTATATGATGTGCAAAAATCATTATATGATGCGCAAACATCATTATATGATGTGCTAACATACTTATATGATGCGCATATATACTTATATGATGTGCAAATATACTTATATGATGTGCAAACATTTTTATATGATGTGAAAATATACTTATCTTGTGTTGAAAGATCCTTATATGATGTGCAAATATACTTATATGCTGAGCAAATATACTTATATGCTGTGCAAATATACTTATTTGATGTGTACATATCATTATATGATGTGCAGTTTCCCTTATATTATGTGCAAACATCTTTATATGATGTGTTTGTGTCATTGTATTATGTGTTTGTAATCTTATATTATGTGGTTTTATTTTCTTCATTATATGATGTCGAAACGTCATTATATGATGTGCTTTCATCGTCGTTATGGTCAATGAACATGATTACGATTAGAATGATTACTGTCTACGTCATAACTGATTCCGATCTGCTTCTGCGGAGTAACTGTTACTACTAATTAGGATCAAATCTCACGATAGCTACTGTTTGGAAAATGGTTGAAACTTGAGATAAACCTTGGCATGTTAGTACCTCGTTTTAAGATGCAAAAAAAAAAATCACATCTGATACTGTTGGAAAATTGTAAAAATATATATGAATTGCAAAGTTTTGTTTAAATCGACGGGTCTTTAATAATAAACATACGAAGTCTACAATACGGTTACGGTTATTAAATTTAATAAATAATTCTTTTATGTCATGCTCTATGATCGTTTTAACGAGGGGAGGCATTATATTTGTCACTTTCGGTATACCTAACGTTAGCATTTTTTCTATAAGAAAATAATACACGAAGTTAAGTATTTTCATTTATGTAAATATTCATTTGCCTTTCTGATCATTTTAGCTGTTCGAGTTTCTCTTTATATATTCTCATGATAGACACAAACAATTGGGAAAAAATCGGACTCTGATAGAGTAATGGCTCAAATAAGGAACCGGTCATTTGTAACCAATAAATGAGGGGATAGATAGGAAGAAATAAAGGGGGCCATTAATTTTATCGTTTTTGGAATGGAAAAGTGGCATTCAATTTTATATAGTTATAAATTTGCCGCAGTATATTTTTTTGGCGAATTCTTCGTCAACCGTAGGCATCAATCTTTACACCTCGTTTCGCTCACCTGAATTGCTAAAACCTGAAAATTTAGTTTCAACAATTTCTTCTCGCAGATAATTTTTCATCTGATGGTATTATTGAATGAAGGTGTGGAAAATATTAATGAACCACAAACGGCAAATCCAATTTTTTTGTTTTTTTAAATCTATTATGTTTCCAGGATAAACGCAAAATATTAAAAGACGCTGCCGTAAATCTTCACTTTGAAAAATTCATAACACCACTCTCTATCTGTAAGAGAACAACAGGTCTCAGAAAAAAATTAATAAATGCAGTGTTTTAAGTTCATTTAGACACCAGATTATAAACGCTCAATTCTCTGATTTGTTGGATTGATACACACCTTCAAAAATTTGAAGGCTGAAATTTCATTGGCTGATGTAATATATACAAGGACAGAAAATAAAATGACGTGTTGTCAGATCCTTGTATCCAAAGCTTAAACAGATGATCTGTACATTTTATATTAATTAATAAATGTGTTAGACACCAACTCTAGTTTGAGGGACGGAGCACGTGTATTTCCTTGTTCGAAATTTATAAAAAAAAAAAAAAAACCAAAAAAAAACATGGTTTATTTTTATTTTTAAGTTTTCATCATTGTTTTATTTTTTCCTCGTTTTAAATGGAAACAAACTATTTCGCTTCCCTCCTGAAATAGATATAATCTATTTCAAGAAATTTAGAATCATACATTTACAAAACAACTTGCCCCCCCCCCCCTCCCATAAAAAAATCAATGGTCGGTACGTTAGTCCTGTTTAATTGAGTCTAAATTGTATACTAGTATATGAGCGGCTTCACACGAAACCATTTATATTGCGGGTTACTGCGTGTCTAGTGGTGGTACTTTCGTCGTAGCATGTTCGCCTTGAGTGAGAGAGGTCGTGGGTTCGAACCGCGGCCGGGTCAAAACCAAAGACTTTAAAATTTATATTTACATGCTACTTCCCAGCTAATTATATAAGCACGCGGGATTAAGGATTAAGAGCAAAAGCTGGTCGGCTCGGAATCACAAAATTAAGTCCGGGTATGGTGATATAAATGTCTTACTTCGGAATGCTACCTTTTGAACTAGCATGTTGAAAAATCCGGCTCATGGTGTCAGTCTAGTACAAAACAGTGTTAATATTCATATCACATTAATATGTTCTTGTACGAATATGCACATATCAATTTCCCGCTGGACCTCAAGAATCCACCCATAATCATCTAAAGTTGAAAAAGTGAAATATGCACAAAAACATGAGAAAAAGCTGCACGTAAATGTAATGCACCGATTTCAGGTTCATTCAATATCTCCTTTAATCCGTTTTGGGTGAAAATGATGGGCGCTTGGTGGTCGAGTGGTTACATTGTCATTTCGGGGCCTTTTATAGCTGAATATGCGGTATGGGCTTTGATCATTGTTGAAGGCCGTACGGTGACGTATAATTGTTAATTTCTGTGTCATTTTGACCTCTTGTGGAGAGTTGTCTCTTTAGCAGTCATACCACATCTTCTTTTTTATAAGTAGTCGAACATGTCAACACTTATGTGTGCGATTTCAAATCCCGCACACTACGTGACAGGTAAGCTCGATTCCAATCTTAATTGACCAGAATTGTCTGTTTTCCAAACGTAGGTCAGGGGGTCTTCTATGGGCACTTCGGCTTTCTCCACCAATAAACTCACCGCCACGAAATAGCATGAAAGTGTTGAAAGTGGCGCTAAATAACAGTCAATCAATCATCCATACCGGTATGCTTTGTTCGTACCGTGTCAGACGAAAAATCGATCACGACACCTTGGTTAGTACCTAGATCCGCTGTACCGATGATACACGCAGATGCCAGCGAGTGGGCAAGTGTTGAAACAAAGAGTGATGACACAGTCAGAAGGTGGACACAGTAATGACAAAGTTAATGCTTTTTGTTCTATTTTTTTTAAAGAGGCAAATAGGGGAACAAAATGCAAAAGACGGGCGTCACCCCATTCATCTCGGTTGGAAAATAAAAATATTAAATACCCTAAATTGGAAAAAGTGTGGCAAAGTGTCAGTGGGATATTTTCCCTTTTAAAATGTTTTAACTCAATAACTGTATCGTCTACGTAAAATTCGTTGCCATTACCGAAAAGGATCAAAATAAGTACCCCAATGGTGAAAATCCGATCTAATCGGACGAAAAATTAAATCTAAAACACTTCATCAGGAATTAACCCCTTGTTTCACAGAAATCGTTGACGCTACTCCAAATTTGTTGACATACATTACTCATGTTTTAGAATTTTATTAGCAATTAAAAAAATCTCCATTAAAATAAGTTGAAAATAAACAATCTGTATATGCCAATATGTGCTCATTGTTGAAGACCGTATGATGACCTACAATGCATAGTTATTAATTTCTGTGTCATTTGGTCTGTTGTGGAAAGTTGTCTCATTAGCAAAGATACCACTTTTTCTTTTTTTTATAATTACCCACATTGCCATTTCGCATTTCGCGGGTACTACGTCGACTAAGCTTGCAGTCTTCGAAATTGGGTATTTTCTCACATGATTGGCGTTTTCTGTGGAAAAAAGATTGGTTCAAAAACAAATTTAAAGTAAAAAAACACTACATGTAAACGTCATATCACAAATATTGCCGACTTGGTATGGTTTTAGAGGAGTTGCGGCTCAAAGAAATCGGTCTCTTCCTTCAGTAGCATAGATTATTTGATAGACTAAATTTGATATCATTGAACATATTCAATACTACATTATACATCTTACCATTTACAGATTAATATTATTCAATAACATTCTATAAAACAAACCATCTCGCCATATTATGCATCAGTAGATAATTTTATAGTTATTGTTATGAAATATTTTTGAAACAGACTGTGATTTCAATGGTGTCTTTTGCAATGATTATTAATAAGCAGATGTGGTATGAGAGCCACTGCGAAAACTCTCCATCCAAGTCATAGTTAGTAAGAGGAAACAATTATAGGTCATAGTACGACCTTCAACACGGAGCCTATGCTTGAACTGAATAGCAAGCTATAAAAGGCTCTTTAATTTGTTATCAATTTCCCAACAGCCGGGAATTTCTTCATCTAGCTCCTGTATTAACTGATCTTAATAATCTTCAACCGAAATGTTTGAAACGCTGATTTTGTTAAATTGCTTTGTCTCATTTTCCCTATAAATTGCACTTTCGCTAGCGATAGACACATACTTCAGCCGGGTTTATACTTAACAAAAGCAGATCGGAATAAGTTATGACGTAAACAGTAATCATTATAATCGTAATCATGTTCATTGACCATAACGACGATGAAAGCACTTCATATAATGACGTTTCGACATCATATAATGAAGTAAACCTAACCACATAATATAAGATAACAAGCACATAATATAATGACACAACCACATCATATAAAGATGTTTGCACGTAATATAAGGGAAACTGCACATCATATAAGGATATGTGCACACCATATAAGGATATTTGCACATCATATAAGTATATTTGCACATTATATAAGGATCTTTGCACATAACATAAGTATATATGCACATCATACAAGAATGTTTGCACATCATATAAGTACATTTGCACATCATATAAGTATATTTGCACATCATATAAGTATATATGCACATCATTTAAGTAAGTTTGCACATAATATAATGATGTTTGCACATCATATAAGGATATGTGCACATCATATAAGGATATTTGCACATCATATAAAGGTGTTTGCACATCATATAATGACAAGTGCACATCATATAAAGGTAAAAGCACAGCATATAAAGGTAAATGCACATCATATGAAGGTGAATGCACATCATATAATGAAAATGGGCATAACAAGACAGTTTTGGCGTTCCATATCAGACACTCAAATCAATCCATGTGTTCGTAGATAGTAGATGTTGTTGTGTCCTGTTAAATTGTTCCTTTTAAAATTGTTATACGATGATGACTGATGTACCCATATTTTGACTATTTTATTAATTGTGACTGTTTATTTAACGCATCATGTAAATGTAGCGGAATTTGATGAGACTGTTTTTAAAGTGAGAGGGTTAGCGCTATAGAACCAGGTTTAATCCACCATTTTCTACATTTGAAAATGCCTGTACCAAGTCAGGAATATGACAGTTCTTGTCCATTCGTTTTTGATGCGTTTTGTTTTTTGATTTTGCCATGTGATTATGGACTTTCCAAATTGATTTTCCTCTGAGTTCAGTATTTTTGTGATTTTACTTTTCATGGTTATTCTCGTTTACAACACAATCACGACAAAGGAGGAGCTTTGCGTATATTGAATTACAGATGTTAGACAAATTTGTGAAATCAAAATCCATCTAAATGTCAATAGAGCACGTTGTTATAAAGGTCAGTAAAAAACTAACACAAAACAAAAAAAGCTATAATTCACACACTGTGATGTTTTATATTTGTGAATGAATGGTTCAGATCACATAAAAAAAAATGTCAAGATCCTATCAAAGAATGAATCAAACACATCAAGTATTGTAACATCGTCAAATTTTGAAACATCATTACGTAATGTTAAAACCATATAAAGAATAGACAAATCATCTTTACGAAATAACAAAACCACATTATTTAACGAAACAACTACATTACGTTAGGTAACATACACATCAAGTAATGTTAAAACCACATTGATTAATGACACAACAATATTAAATGATGGTGAAACCACATCGAGTAATGACAAAACCATATTAAGTAATGACAAAACTATATCAAGTCAATACGAAACCATATCGTGTTATATCGAAATACCATTAAGTAATGACTATTCCATATTGAGTTATATTAAAACATCATTACGTAATGTCAAAACCGTATTAAGTAAAGACAAAACATCATTAAGTAATAATAAAACAACATAACCAGTGTATGTAAAGTGCGGATCCTAAAATATCATTTTTACTGTATATGCCATAAATGTCTAATGTAGAATGATAAATAAACAGACGAACTTTTTTTAATTTTTGAAGAAAATCAAGAAAATTAGTTAAAATGTATAAATTATGTTCAGAAATACATAATACTTATAAAATTAAGTAAGAGATGCGAGCGGGGTTTTATCGCGCCTAAAGCCATCCAGCTGTGAAATAAATACCAAAATAGGTGAAAATATAGGACATTTCACGAACAGAGCGTGCAGGTGCTTTATAACTAACAGGTAAGATGTTGTTGCAGTAAAAAATATTCATTTTAATACAATTAATAAAGTTGTATAACGTAGAATATGTTTTGTCATTCAGTTTTTTCATATTTAACTAAATTCCACTATGATGATTTCGTAATGCTAGTCATGTTTACTGTCGAATAATGATACTATTCTTTCATTTTCACTGTGGAGCGAATCATTATTATTGTATATGCGGTGCATTTTCACTGAATAATTTTTTTTTTTTTTTTTTTATCTATTACAGCTCATTTCTTTAAGCATGTAGAGCAAGATTTTAGTTGACTTGCTTGCTTTTTTTTTAATTGGATAATCATTATGATAACACCCAATTTAATTCAAATATTAAAAATACAGGTTAAACTATGCCTATTCATATTGTTTAAAAATGTCAATCTTATTTACAAAGTTTGTATAAACAATTATATAAACAAAGCAAGCAAGCCAACCAAAGTTTTGCTTTACATGCATAAGGAAATTAGCTGTAAAGCCTTAATTTAGCCGACTTGCTCAAACAATAGATAAAGTAAGAGAAAGATTTGATAAAATTTAACTTACGGAGGAAAGTTTGGTTTTAAAACACTAATAAATTCAATAGAAATAACATTTATTTCAAATGTATTCCATTTAGTTTCTTATAAAGCGTATAGGGATCTTTATCCTTATTTTTTATCCATTTCCATGACACTTCACCACTAATTACGTACATCTTGATATAGATTGCACCTTTGTTTTTCCGTTTAAAAGGTTTTACACTGGAGCCCTTTATAACTTGCTGTTCGGTGTGAGCCAAGACTCCATGTTGAAGACCGTATTTTGACGTATAATGGTCTACTTTTATAAATTGTGACTCGGATGGAGAGTTGTCTCATTGTCACATACGACCTCTATATATGGCTCAAAAACGAAACGAGACGGGATAAAAAGGGATAAAAAAATCTACGCTCCTTTTTTTTTTTTTTTGTGGTTTGAGTTGATTTAATAAATAGCTATAAATATTACTATAATTAAAGGACACATGTATATGGCAACTGAATATTAACACAACATATTACTTCAGTAATTCCTAAGAAACTCCACAATTATACCGAACATAACAATATAATCACATCCATTTTTTATAATTTAAAAATATTAAATATCAAATTTGTTTCATTTAATGAATAATTTCTTGAAACTACCATACATGATTTTAAGAGAGACCATTTCACAAATATCAGAAGTAATAGTATAATGTTCATTAGGTTAGCCCTCCTAAATTAAATAAATTTCCCAAAAAACTTAGAGATTGTTGTTACTCAAATAATTCAGGTTTTGACTTCTAAATGCTTATAAACTGAAAGATAAAGCAGATTTCGGAAACTATTTTCTTAAACACTGCATTTTAAATACATAAAGGCACAGTTTTGGAAGAAAAGCCCATTTCTCCACCTATACACATTTAGAAAGGAAGAAAGCTAGATAATTACAATATTTCATATTTGACCAATACAACTTTTAGTCAAATAAGATTATAAAGTTGAGCACTAATATAGTGAGAATAGTATGGCATTACATGATCTTAAACTTTAATGTAGTTTGGAAACAATATCTACGAGATTCAAGATATAGTGAAACCTGGCTTAACCAATAACATGTCTAAACCAAACATGTTCTTAAAAGTAGTCACATCAAACATGAGATATTAACCTGATTTAACCAAAACCTCTGCAATAACCAAACAAAAACTTTGGTCCCTATAAAGTTCGGTTTAGACAGGTTTCACTGTAATTTTAACATTGCCAGACCTAAACTATTCTCTGCACTAATAAGTTAATGAACACAATTACAACAACTTGAGCACGAGAGACAGACAGACAAAAGTTGACAAATTAACACTATGATCCACACATGAGACAGTCATCTTTGTTCTGCAGTGAGCAGGCCATAGCTGCCATGTTGTTGTCTTGTTTATCTCCTTCGGTCTTTGACTCTGATTTCTCAGCCGATTTAGTTGTGGAAGACTGCTGCAGCTTTGCCTTATCGACTGTGAATTGAATTGCTTGGGCTGCTGCCTTGGTTCTAAGATAATACATTCCAGTTTTACAACCCAATTTCCAGGCTTAAAAGTGCATGCCGGTCAATTTTCCGTAGTTTGGTTCAGCTATGTGGATGTTGAGAGATTGGCTCTGGTCAAAAAAAGCCCCTCTGTCGACAGACATTTTGATGATTGTCTTCTGTGATATTTCCCATACAGTTTTATACAGATTCTTCAGTTTTGCTGGGATCTCATCAACATTCTGGATTGATCCACTATGACCAATAATCTTGTTCTTCATATCTTCATTCCACAATCCAAGTTCTGTCAGATCTTTCAACAAATGGTGATTTACAATCTGGAATTCTCCTGACAACACCCTCCTGCTGTAGATGTTACTGGTGTAAGCTTCTATAGACTCGTTGTTACCCAGGATCTGTGCAGTGGAAGCTGTAGGCATTGGAGCTAACAATAAACTGTTCCTTATTCCATGTTTTGCAATCTTCTTTCTTAAGGTATCCCAGTCATTGATGCCAGTGTCTTTAACATTCCACATATCATGTTGCATAATCCCTTTGCTGACAGATGAGCCTTTGTATGTTTCATATGCCCCTAATTTCTCTGCTAGGTCACAACTAGCATCCAATGCTGCATAGTAGATAGTGTATTCAACCGCGGGAAGTCTAATTTGGCGCCAGATATTGAGAAAGAAGACAAAGAAACGTCCAACAAAAGACCTACAAATTCATTTACCTGAAAATTATAGCAGATACAATGTTTGTCAACAAAAGAGATGGGAGACAAGAAAAGGTTATGTTTGACAAGATCACGTCAAGAATACAGAAGCTGTGCTATGGATTGAATTAAGATTTTGTAGACCCTGCAGCAATTACGTTGACGGTTATAAATGGATTATATCCAGGTGTCACCACTGTGGAACTTGACAATCTGGCTGCCGAAACTGCTGCTACTATGACAACCAAACATCCAGATTATGCCCAATTGGCTGCCAGAATTGCTATCTCAAATTTGCACAAGGAAACAAAGAAAGTCTTCAGTGAGGTCAGTGATGATTTATATAAATGGATAAATCCAAAAACAGGAAAACATTCACCAATGATCTCCAAAGAAACCCATGAAATCATCATGAAACATGCTGATAAACTGAATTCAGCAATGATCTATGACAGAGATTTCAGCTACAACTATTTTGGGTTCAAGACGTTGGGAAGGTCGTATCTGTTGAAAACTGACCAGAAAGTTGCTGAACGTCCCCAACACATGTTGATGAGAGTTGCTGTAGGAATACACGAAAATGATATAGAGGCTGCTATTGAGACCTACAATTTGTTGTCGGAGAAATGGTTCACTCATGCCTCGCCAACATTGTTCAATGCCGGAACATGTCGACCCCAGCTGTCAAGCTGTTTCTTATTGACCATGCATTCAGACAGTATTGAGGGGATCTACGACACCTTGAAACAATGTGCCCTTATATCCAAATCAGCAGGCGGGATAGGACTTAATGTACATAACATAAGAGCTACAGGAAGCTACATTGCTGGGACAAATGGAATTTCAAATGGATTGTTGCCGATGTTGAGAGTTTACGCTCCTTTTTTAATATATTTATAATGGGCTTAATATGAGTCAAAATAGAGTAAAATAGTGGATCGCATTTGGGTATAAGCGTCACGCCGGATTGCCGATTTTTTGCAAGCGTGACAGGTGAAAGTCAAATGATTGTGTAGTGAAAAACGGGAAATGAAGTCTAGCGGGACACGGATAAAAATTAGAACTGCATAGTATAAGCAGGATACGGGAATCTGACAAAACAATAAGCTGAATACGGGAATCTGACAAAACAGTAAGCGGGATGCGGGATCTCACTTGATTTTAACTTCTTGAACTGCGATCAGAACCCCCCCCCCCAATGAGACCCAAGAATAAGATATTTTTGTATATTCATCCTATTGTTGCAGTCATACCTTCAATAACAAATGTATCCGATGCATGCATTTTTTTTATATTTTTGGTCCCTTTTTCAATTTTGTGGGGTCCAAATTTATAGACAAAAGTCCTTTAAAATAGATATTTGGGATTCGTTGACATGCTGAATCTAACCGTGTATCTAGTTTGAGGATTTTTTGCCTAGTTGCTGAAATAGCCCACATAGAGTTCCAAAGGGTCTAAAATCAACAAAAATGAATTGTAGCATGCATTTCGTGTACAATAACCCAAATGTGCATGGTTTTACCTCTGCGGTAGTATCCATTCGCGGATCTAGAATTTTTCATAAGAAGGGGCCCACTGACTGCCCCAGAGGGCCCGCTGCTGTCACCTTCCAGTGATTCCCTATATAAGTTAAAATCAAGGAGAAACGTTATCTGAAGAATACAATTTGACATTTTGAGAATCGCTTTTGTTACAAGTTTGAAAAGCTATATATATATTTGATGAAGAATTAATGTTTGTATTTCAATTTGATAATACATGTATCATAAATCCTAAAGTCATCAACTAAGTTTTTTTTCATTTGTTGCAAGTGCATTTATCACATAATTCTACAATAAAAATTCCTCGCATCTTTGAAAATTCTACATTAATAATGACTGCACTAACAGTGATAATTCATCGCATCTATAGTTAAAATGGATCGCTTTCAATAATCGATATGCTATATTATGATGCTTTTATAACACTTATTTGAACTTCAATGCTATGTTTGTATATTATAAAGACATATCACAATGAAAATATGTTAAAACTTAACTTAAAATCCTTTAACTTGATATTTTCAAAACGTAAACAAATACAGTTTTCCCATGATCCTTTATTCTACAATAGACATACTCGCATATAACAGTAAAAATGAACTAGCTGGATTCGCACTTTATATACACTGATAACGCAATATCATAGTTCCACATAAGACAGCTGTTGCGTTCCATACATTTCCCATTGGTATTGAGTGTTCCTGATAATCGTAAATCCAACCAAGAATTTTGGACACAATTAATTTTTAAAGATTAGTTGTAATTTTTTTGAATAAAGATTTCTTCCGCAATTAGGTATCCTGATTTTTTTATATTTTTTTTACATTTCAGAATTTCAGAAATCTCCAAAGAAATAAGTTTTAAATTCCAACAGTTAAACCTTATCTTTTCTTATATTGAGAGGCATATACAAAAACATATGTGTGTAGCAAGTTTATAGTTACCCTATCACCTTAATTAGTAATTGCTACCTCGGTTATGCTTTAATCAACTGCAACAAATTATTTTTTGGCTATTGATTTTTTTAAAGTAATATTTCAGATTTAAATCAGCTGCAGATGTTAAAAATTCATTGTCTAGAACTTAATATTTAACGAAAGTCGCCTCCCAAAACATCAATATAATAATAAACTGGTTGGGTTACTTTTGCTACAGTGAAGTGTCCATTTGACTGTGTTAAATTTGTGCATGAATCAGTATGACGTTAAATCCAGTGGATAGTTTAAGTATGATGTCTCTACACGTTAAACTCCTTTAAATGACGATGAAGGAGAAGTGTATGCCTCTTCCAAGCTATCACTTTCATAGAACTTAAGTCTGAAATAAATTTGTTCATGTATGCATTAACATTTCTTGTGATGTGAGATTTAAAAATATTCTGACGTGTAAATACAATTTTCAACAAAGTGCAAAGTATATGAAATGAAATATAAAAATTCTGTCAGATTGTTTTTGAAAATTAAAAAGGGCAAAATACATTTTTAGTCATCAACAACGTTATCCTTACAAAGGACAACTGTTAGAAAGAGTTTGAAACAGTGTAGGTCCCTTTTCAAACAAATGTACATGATAAAAGTTTAACAGAAAATAAAATATCACAAGTATGTGATGACATAAAAAAAAATGATGCCCTAAAATAAATTACTAGTTAGTTTCATTATGTTTCAGACTGAAATCCATTGACCATGAGATATGTTGATCAAGGAAACCTCATACTTCCTAAACAAAAATTAAAATTGTTCAAGAAAAAATGAGTGTCCCAGATCATCTTTATGGAACACAATTGCTTCATCATTAAGAAATATTACAAAATAATGAAACTTGGTGGGGTTCGTGTTGTTTATTCTTTAGTTTTCTATGTTGTGTCATGCGTACTATTGTTTGTCTGTTTGTCTTTTTCATTTTTAGCCATGGTGTTGTCAGTTTATTTTAGATTTATGAGTTTGACTGTTCCTTTGGTATCTTTTGTCCCTCTTTTGGTTCAAAACCAAGATAATATATCATAGATCGAAATTAATCTAATGAAAAAATCATTTTTATCATTATGTTTATGTTTCAAAGCATATTATGCAGCTTTTTGAACACTAGCCTTATATTTGATTTTTATATTAATGAATGGTAAAAATACAAGTTTGCGTTTTTATTATCAACTCTTTTTATGCTGTTATATGATGAGGGCCTCTAAGGAAAATAATTTACCTATATGTTTATACAAACAAACATTCCAGTTTACACTTAAAAGTAAATTGTATCATAAAGATTCTGGATGCATTAATCAATATACAAAGACCACTTGTTATATATTGAAGTTAATTTCCCTGACCTTAACACTTTGAAGTAACAACTAAAATCTAACCAGGAGGCAGACTAATCTTTTCTTAATTAGATATATGTCACAATATTGTTATTATTGTTGTTATTATCATGAACAATACTTTTATGTAAAACAACTTTTGGTATAATGTTCAAAAGGGTACTGAAAGTTATTGCCTTTGAAAGAAATATATAAGGCTGATTATTGCTGATCACATCGTCATAAGTTGAACTTTATTTGGCCTTTTAAACGTTTTTAATTTGAGCGTCACTGGTGAGTCTTTTGTAGACGAAACGAGCGTCTGGCGAAAATACTCAATTTTGATCCTTGTATCTATGATGAGTTCATTTACACCTGACACATGTGACAGTCGACTATTGACCACAGGATAACAAACGCAACTAACGGTTTAAATGAAAAAAACATTCGGTGGATTTTGCAAATGCAACAAAATTTCCACAACCAAAATAAGCTGTTTGAATGTACGATTATTTTGGACATTCATTTACTTTTTACTGGTGAAAAATTGCCCCCAACATGAAACAACATCCAACTTGATTGATAGCTTTTGATGCTATAACTGCATACCTTATATCTATTCACTTGCTCCAGACAATATAGAATAGACTGCTTTGATCAAAGCTATTTTTTTTATTTCAAAGCAGCAAAATTCATTCAACAGCAAATTAACTCTGTAACTTCTTTTGATATGAAAACAAAATACCCAATCAATGGAGGGAAGCATTATAGTAAAAGTGTTGAAAACTCAGACTTCAGGAATTTTTCTTTATATTTGCTACACAAATGCATGTATAAAATATGATATCTTTTCAAATACATAATAAGAGTCTTGTTATTTGACATGAATAAGTTCATAAGTTTATCACATAGAGTCTATTGGTTAGACACTTAACCATAACACTATACTGTTGGTAGTTCATCATACTTGTGCGAAGTTCTATTTAAAGTCATAAGAAACCATCTAATTAAAAAAAAAAATATGCATATGTTTTTTTATAACTAAATGGATAGTATTCGTTATACAACTTATGTACATATACTTTTTTCTGAGGAAAATTCTTAAATGTGTCCACCTTTAGAAGAAGTTTACTTATTCTTTATTGCTTGCTTCCAGGAAGCAGTTCGCCGACATATTTTCCGTATGCATAGTGACCCGAGCGTAACCTTCTTCGTAAAAATTCGGTGACCACAATACGCATGGATCTGTCATTTAAATAAACAAATATCGGATTATACATGTTAAACACGTGCTCAATACCCATGCTTTTTGTGATTTGTTTACTATAAGGTGACAATCGGTAAAACTCGGCTTCAAAACACGGCATTTGATGAGCAGCCATATTTGTTAAATCATAACTAACAGAGAGAAAAAAAATTGACGATTATATGATATATTTGCAAAAATAATGATAAAATCGTGCACAGAGGACTAAGTTAATGATGTATACATGCATTGGTTCAAGAATTGGACAAACATTATTTTTCACCACTCACTCGTTTCATATGACTTTAATACACTATCAAAAAATCATTCTCTGTATAGCTTTTGTTTGAAAACCACTGTAACCAATCTCTATTCGAAACAATACTAACTAACAGCTTTTATCTGAGATATTTCTAGTCAAAGACTTTTCTTACCTATTCACATTGAAATGAATGCAACAGACAACCTCTACTTTGACTCCATATTCATGCAACCTTTGATTTGACCAAAGATAGTATGTGGTAATCGTTTTGATTTAGTAAAAAGAAAAGAAATGTTAACACGCAAGTGAGCCACCATGAAAAAAACATGCCGTCAACTAATTCGTTCCGCAAAGAAACGTGTATTGAGTGTAACGAGGATTTACATTTGCTGTCGGCAATTTTCGAAAGTAATCTCTTACCAAAAGACACATAAGAGGACAGAATCCTCAGTAATCTTTTAAGTTCTATTTTTAAACGTTGGTATTTATAGATTTTCTTCACGTTTTGGAATGTCACTTCGGATGTCGGAATATTGGCATGTCGGTGAAAATTATACTGAACATTGGGTTTAACTTAGGAAGTAAAAAATACGTAAACTAAACAAGATATTTTTGGAAACCCAACAAAGGAATGATAACATGCCTTGTTCTTCTACCATTTTAACCATGTCATGCAATATCACAATTCTTATGCTTACGATATTTAACGTTCAGGTGAGACGTCCTTTTTTTAACTTTCAGACAAAAAACGGAAATGAAAACGCCGTTTCTTTGTTCAAGATATGCATTTTTGTCATGAATCAATACACCTCGTTAGTGTTGTATGAAAGGATACCTTTTAATCAACATTATTAACGTCAAATTTTGACAAATTATAACTGAAAGAGGCAACACTGAACCCTTTTCCTGTTTAAATTATTGAGACATGTGTCATATCATTGACATTTGAGGATTTTTTTTTTACGAATTATTTAGGTTTAGGGTGTCTTAATTAAAAATGATAGAATGTGTCCATACTTTGCCAAAACGTAGTATATGTTAATATATGTTCGAAAGTATAATGAAAATTATAGGTCACCGCGCATTTTCTCAAGCTACCGGCTGTAACAAATTGACATATTTTGTATGGAATATAAAGGAAAAAACATCATTATGTAACTAAAAGTTAAAAAATATGATAGAATTGTAAAATAAAATACGATCAGAAAGATTTAATAAAATGCTTTGAGAACATCAAAAGAAAAGATAGGGTCACCGTTCATTTTTTCCGGCTTAAAATCAAAATAGCAAAATTCAATGTAGATTCCTTAAAAATTCACTATTCTAGATTTCCCTCCCCTTAAAATGCAAATTTGAAAACATTAAAAATCAAGCAAAAATAATCTACTTATGTAAAAATATTAATATTAATTTATAAAATTACAAACTTGTTCTTTTAACTGAACATTCACATTAGTCATCTGCATTTCTGCATCAAATTTTGCTACTTTGATTAAAAATCTGGACCTTGGTTTTTCTGTTTTTTACAATCCAAGATGGCAAAAGACATACATACCCCAAAAAAAATATTCAAAAGTCTTGAAATGACCTCATTCGAAAAGTCATTAATCAGTCAAAATCTTCTTTAAGCCAATCAGTTTATAAAAATGATCTCAAGCTTTATCTCAAGCTTTTTTCATATATTGATTGTGCTAATTTGAGATTTATCTTGTGACTTTTGAAGAAAGACCCCAGAGTGACAGTCAAAATCATAGATCGAAAATAAACTGACAAATAGAAGAATACAACCCACAACATAGAAAACTAAAGACTAAACAACACGAAGCATCAAATAGATATAGGAAGATGTGGTGTGAGTGCCAATGAGACAACTCTCCATCCAAATAACAATTTAAAAAGTAAACCATTATAGGTTAAAGTACGGCCTTCAACACGGAGCCTTAGCTCACACCGAACAACAAGCTATAAAGGGCCCCGAAATTACTAGTGTAAAATCATTCAAACGGGAAAAATACTTCTTTTCAAAATAGATTTTCAGCTTTAAAAAAACCCAAGATACAGCACTTATTCCATTTTCTTCTTTAAAGAGAAATAGTTTCACAAATTTTGAATTGTCAAATATGAATTCTTTCTTCCAGTTTTAAAACTTTTTGTGTAGTTTTAAAAGTTAAACATTTTGAGATATATTTAACAGTGCAGTTGGGATAAGGTGTCTGGCCTGTTATCCTAGTTAAACAGAAATTGTCCGTGTAGTGTTTAAACTTTCTATTTATGATCTAGGTATTGATAGGAGTAAATGTTGTAATTTTAATATCAAAAGTGTTTTTTCATTGTTATTATTCAAATTAGGGAGAATAGTTTGTATGTAAACATTTTTATAGTATTTTTTCTTTTTTTTTCATATTGGGATCACAGTTTAAATTTTCAGTAAATCAAACTGATTAGGTACCTTCTTTCGTAAATTGTTTGTTGTAGTTTGAGAGTTATCTCAAAGACAATGATTATATGAAATACATGATATGAAGTATGAAGAATATTGTCTGTTTGTCTTTTTCATTTTTAGCCATGGCGTTGTCAGTTTATTTTCGATTTATGAGTTTGACTGTTCCTCTGGTATCTTTCGACCTCTCTTATATAGCTCTTGGGACGGCACCAACCGTGGAATATATTATGATTACCCATCCGGAGCACCAGTGATCATCTGGACTTTTGGTGGAGTTCGTGTTCCTCAATTTTATGTTCTTCTATACTGTGTTTTATACTGTTTCATACTTTGGTTTGTCTTTTCGTCGTTTTTTTGTGGTTTTTTTGTCATGTAGTTGTAAGTTGACTTTGACTTATTTACTATGGTTTCTGTCGAAGCTCATTCACTATATTTTTGTTTGATACAAATTGTTTACGCAATCGCTGTCTCCTAGACAGAACAATAATTCTGATTGAAGAGTCCTTGCAGGTTTCACAAAATTTCGTTATAAAATTTCATTGAAATCAGCAGTATTTGCTAGAGGCCTTTGAGTATTTATTACAGGCCAGGACAGGGTGAGGAAGTCTGTTCAATCGTATTTTTAAGAGAAACATTACTCATTGATAAAATGTAAACAAACACAAACACTTACTGTAAAACCCCTCAAAATTCTTCAAAAGTCTTCAAAAAATTATAGTACCTCGTACCCCCACAACCCAGTTAAACTAACGTCAGGGTCTAAATAAAGCATTTCCATTTAAGTCAGATTCATCAAATATACCGTGTTAAAATTCAGTTTATTGTCGAAATAAAATTGAGAATAGAAATGGGGAATATGTCATAGAGACAAAAACCAGACCAAATAGCAGACAACAGCCAAAGGTTAACAATGGGTCTTCAACGCAGCGAGAAAATCCCGCACCCGGAGGTTGTCCTCAGCTATCCCCTTAATAAAATTGTGTTACTAGTTCAGTGAAAATGGACGTCATACTCAACTCCAAAACATATGAATGAACTCTTATTAAAAAAAAAACACTAAAAAAAGCCTGACTTAAGACTGGCGCAAAAAATACGGCGGAATTAAACATGTTTTGTAAGATCTAATCACCCCTATATTTCTAGCCAATGGCAATACTCATAGTAAAACTTAGTTTAAAAGGGGACCGAGTCCGATTTCAGAAACTAAGGAAAATGACAATGATACATACTATTCAAAGGACTACTAGCAGTTACTGCCATGTCAGCTCCAGACCTCAATTAAACTGATTAAAAGATTATGTCTTTATCATATGAAAATAAAGTATAATCCCTCCTGTTAAGGGTTTAGTATCATGCCATCCAGTAGAGCCATGAGTAGAACATAACCCGTAGCATGCCAACAACTGGGTTTTAGAATAAATGTGTTTATTTCCGATGAAAAGACCTATGATTGAATAAATATTTATACTAAATAGGAAATCCATAATGATTTGACAATAGTATCGTAACTTTATCCTTTCCGAATAAGTTTGTTTAAAGGTTTGGTTTTGAGGTGAATGCCGATATGTTTGTGATTTGTAAAGAGTGTTACCATAAATTTTGGGATGTGATATACCTGAACGTATAAGATGTCTGCATGTTGATTTATATTTACAAATAATGTCCTTGTACTGATGATAAAATTTAGTAAATGTTTTGACTAGTTTGTGATATCGAAAACCCTGTTGTAAAAAAAATTCAGTAATACAGAGATTTCTTTTGTTGAAATTCAATACGTTGTTATATACACTAGCGAATCGAACAAGTTGAGATATATAAACACCATACGATGGTGATAAGAGAACGTCACCAACTAAAAATGAAAACCTGCATGTTGTGCTTTACATATGAATAAAAACGAATATATTGTAAAGTGTATTGATATCTTCAAGTTAATGTTTTTAAAATAACTTCGTAAAGAAACATACATTTTTTTTTATATTATCAAAATGGAAAAATAATGTGGCTTATTGTTGAGCAAAATTAAGATATGATCATGAACATATTACAAAAAAATCCTTTTAACATATCAAAATAGTGTAAATAAAACATTTATAAATGTAATAACAAAAATACCCAACTGCCAGTTAAATTCAAAAAGCGAAAGTCAATTAAACTGACAAATCCAAACGCTCGCCTATATCTACCAACAGAACGAGAGAAAAAATACGTCTCTTTGAATACACACACAATCTTTGGTACAAAAAATGCATAAAAATCTTTCGAAAGTTAAACGTTTTCTACGAATTTTCAATAGATCTTTCCTCTTTTGGTCCTTCTGAGCCACATGTGAGTTGTCCTACCTTTGTATGTATGGAAACACTTGGACCACAGAAATTCACAGGGATACTAATAGGATGATATGCTGTTGATCCCTTGGAATCGTCTTTAAACACACTTTTGAAATATGTAGGTGGTATTGTTACG
This sequence comes from Mytilus trossulus, assembly GCF_036588685.1. Classification (NCBI taxonomy): domain Eukaryota; kingdom Metazoa; phylum Mollusca; class Bivalvia; order Mytilida; family Mytilidae; genus Mytilus; species Mytilus trossulus. The sequence continues at coordinate 43,326,426 of NC_086373.1, forward strand.
GGAACATAATGTGTTCCAAGAGGATGAAGTACAAAGGCAGGTAAAGGCACCTGTTTTGAATCAAAACGACCATTCTTCCCAAAGTCATTCTGATTACTTGGAATTTTATTTTTCTCGCAATAACTATTTGAAGAACCATTTTCAGATCCTAAATATTGACTGTATTCAGTGCTAGGACTGGAAGTACTGTAGCTTATTATGTTTTTCTTTCCTTGTTCATTTTCACCCTCCATTGAATCTGAAGATCTATCACTTTTGTGATGCCAAGGACTTCTTTCTTTGGAAAACCTTTTTGTTATATTGTGCTTAAATTTGTAAGCATGTGACTTGTGGTAATCAATCTTACTGCCATTAGTGCCTTCGGATGAATTTTCCTCACTGGAACATGTACTACTTCTTGACCTGTTACTTTCATATTGCTCTGCTGTATCACCCTGAACAGACTGTAGTGTAATGCACGATACACTTCCTTCTGACAATGACTGGCTTCTGATACTGCTATATCCTGATGTTAGACTGGATGCTTGATCTGTTTGATTCAGCAAGGTACAAAGATATTCATCTTGTTTAATCATGGCCATGTTGTTTTCAGAAATGCCCATGCCTTGTAGCACTTGATCATTGCTCTGTGAGTTCAAATTTGAATTAGCAGCTTCTGACTTCAAGGAATCATCAGGCTTTACATCTTGGACATCAGATGCAGATTTTACTACAAAAGAAAACAACTAACATGAATTTTTTGTAATATGGAAAATGTAAGTTGAGAGAAAAAACTTTACTTACATGTACATTACATTCCGAGAGTAGATTTATATAGAGCTGACATTTTGTGTACATAGGAGATATACACATCTCCTGTTATTTATAATTTGCAACACTTTTAAAATAAGTATCAAAAATTATCAAATAATTAGAAACTAGTTATTTAATTTTTTACACACAAAAAAAAAACCCAATTAAAAAATTATTACAAATGTGCTTACTAAGTAATAAAATATACTACATAATTTTATATGAATATAAAAACATGTACATAATCGTATTTGTTGGGAAGCAAAATTGGATTCACAACATTCAAAACTCACCAAAATCTCCTAGAAAAATCAAGAATTAGACAATGAACACTGATTGATTAAGACAATACTCAATTATGACATTTCAAAACCTTGTTGATGATCATTGATGATAAGGTTGTACCAAATTGTTCCATTTTCTTCAGACATAAAGTGCACAGGTCACAACCTGAAAATCATCTTATCCAAACTATTCAGGTAACATCCAATGACAAAACCATTTAAGTTACAAGATAAACATTCATCATGCAGAGCTGTAGTGCAAAAACTAGTACTGGACCAGTACTTATCGACTGTTCAACCAATCTTAAACATAACCGAAGATTATTTTGAAAATTGCATCACCAGTTTTTGAATGGCTCACCCTATTTATGAATATCTGTAAAGATGTTCAGATAAACTACAGAACAACTGGTCATGAAATTTTCTTAATGACTTTCAGCTATGCCTAAGACTGTGAAGAAGAAGTCACAACTAATATGGAATATAGAGTATTAGTTTCTACACTCAGTAACATGTACACTGTATAACAGACTATTGTCACGACGGTATCTCATAAAGGAAATAATTAATTCAATGACGTCTAGTTTTAATCTGAATTCAAACACATCACAACTAAATAGATTTAGAAGTCTATTAGTCCAAGTAAAAGTCAAAGATATGTTTAGATTACTTACAATGAATCCAAACATTATAGACAATAGCCTGTTATTACAGTTGTTCCACACGTCACAAAAATATAACAAAAGAAACATTAAAATCATCATTGTTTATCATGTGCATCTGTGAAGCAGTGTTACTGTATTGCCTGTTGAGGCTTATTACAGAGCACAGATCTATGATTTTAAAAGAAGTAGATGCATTACCTTGAAAGAACAAAATGAACCCTGAAAACAACTGTATTAGTAGAGATTGACAAAATGTGAAAAAAAGATGTACATTTGTATATAAAAAAAATATTTTCTCAAGACATAAATGTCATGAATGTCAAAAACTATGATGTCATTGGCTGAAAACAAAGATATTAGATATATCTAAGACAAGCACATCTTTTAATCCAAAAAAACTGGAAAGAAAGTTTTAATTGGCACAGTATATAATTGACAAAATATTTTAAACAAACTGTTGTAAATTTCCACATCTGTCAGACAGAAATGGTGCATTGTTAGGGTACTGATTATTGATTCAGTTAAAAATGTCAAAACCCCTTTCTTCTTCCCAAAACAATTGTTTTTTTTTATCAAGATTAAGGGACCCAGTATAAAACAGTTCTGAGTTTAAATGACAATGCCTTTAACGATCAATCAAACTGGACCAAAACAATAAGAAACATCTTGAAATCGTATTAAATTTATAAGGTTATGATTGAAATAAAATAAGCACGAGTTACTTCCCTTTTGTCAACATACTGAAGGTTCAATTGTTAAAAAAAAATTATTTCAACTTTTGAAACGACTACTAGACTTTAGTAAAATACGTGTTTCTGAACAATTTTTATTTCTGTAGTCTTGCTTAATTCATTAGGAGTACTATCTTTCTCCAAAAATCAAAACTATGTCATACAGAGGACTGAAAAAAAAGGAAATTATTATTTTTATGTAAATATCTGAGGTCAAAGATTTGGTCATAAGTCATGTAAGTACAATGTAAGTCAACTGAAACAAAAGTCATGTGTTATTTAAGAAATAATTCTTTCAAGCCATGCTCTATGCTCATTTTAACATGGGAAGGCAATTTGTCAATATCTTTATACGGAGCATTGGCAAGGTGAGCTAAAAATTGCTCATAGAAGAGATATTTTAATTTACAGCGGTCATAAGTTCATCACAAGATCAACTGAGCAAAAGAAATCTGTAAAAAGTTATATCTCTCATCACACAACATTGTACATATACAAAGATAGTAATATATCTACAAGGAATCAAAACAAACTTGGGATTACTTGGATTACTTTCAGTAAGAGCAGGAATGATGATTGATTAGCTAGAACATCTGACACTATTTTGAAACAAAGCAATCAAAAGATTATTGAGTATGAGTATATTCAAATTGGTCAAGCAGCTTAAATAAAAAAATTATAAATTAAGAGAAAGACGATAGACATCTAGAGATGACAAAGCTCACACTGACCCTTTGAGCAAGATGAGTTAGATATAAATAACATGTCTTGTCGCTACACAAATAAGAACAATTCCTACCTGTTGATAACCGGAGGAATTTCTTACTGCTCTGGTCCAAAACGTTTGTCATCCTCTGATAGAAAGCATCTTTAGGGTCCAGCCCTTCTGTGTCGATTAATTGATGTAATATCTCCTCCTGACATTCCTTATATCCCATGTAAAACTTTTCCTGACAACATGGATTGGAACCCCCACCATCCGGTGGTAACTCTTTCGCCATCATTTCTACAATTATATCAATACAATAACTGAATACATTTTTGTATGAATGATGATGTTTAAAGGATAATGATCATCATGATCATATGATACAAGTTGCTTCTTGCCTCTAAGATGTTTTCAAAAAATGATACAAAAAGGACAGATGAAAGAAGTTAAATTCAAACCTGCTACAATAAAACATGGTTATATTGAAATTTCTGGGGCCCAGTGGTTTAATGGTGTAACCTAACTATAAACTTTATTCTTTAAATTGATAAAACAAATTTCGCTATACAATTGTGACGTTTGTTTTATCTCGGTTTGACAGTACTTATATCATACGTCAATGTAACTAAGTATGGCAGTTATTAGAACTCACATACTGATACCTGATACTTATATATCTGTATGCAGAATTTCATGAAATCACAATTATCAATCTCCCTTTTTTGTCCATCAAAATAATCTCTGAATGAACAGTACTTATTCGTTAAATCATTTTATAGAATTAAATGTAACTAGAATATTCAAATCCTATTTCATTGAAGTATAATTAATGAGAGGAAGTATTTAGTCTTGTTTGACTTCATTTTTTGGTGAAAATATTTCAGCTCCTTTTACCCATATATTTTCAATACCTTAACTGTTATAATGTTTCATACCTCTGAAATTATGCAAGTTCAACAGGTTTCGTATAAGCTTTGATGCCATTTCTATTATCTCTGTCTTCTCGATACGACCTTGACCCTGAAATATAGAGGTAATTATGATATTTTTTGGCAATTTACTATTAACATCTTGGATACATTTATATATCTAAAAATAAAAATGTCAATTTTTTTAGGATTACAGAAAAGTCAATAAGACATTTGTATATATGAAGTGAAGGCTCGAATATTAGGTTCTCCTAGGCCCTTCACCTACCAAACCCATATTCACACTCAAGATAAAGTATTCAACCTCAGTTCTCCAAAAATAAATCAGAATCAAAAATCTTGTGAGCACTGAAAGGCAAAGATTGCTTTATCTAACTAGGCAAATTATAAATTTGAGTTATCTTCCATTGTTTAAAATTGATGTTTCAAGTTGAATCTATTTTGATCACAGATATATACACCATGCATTACCCTCCTCCCTCTTTAATTATAAGTATTCAGTAAACAGAAAGTTGAAATATCCATTTTGATTTAAGTATTTTACCTGTTTCAAGTATCTTGGTGGGATAAGTCGACTGAGTTCTGCTAAGCAGTTATTCATGCGATCTCTTCGCCTCTTCTCTATGATTCTGTGCGACATTGGATCCTATAACAAATTACAAGTTATAAAACCATAAACAAAATGGTTCTGCTTTTTTGTTCCATTTAAGTTATATACATGTTTAGTACTATCAACAATTGAACTTTTTTTTTTAAAAGAAACAAACTTGATTTTGCAGTGATGTGAGAGCTTTTGCTTTGTGTCAGGTCTAAATGTGATTTTCTGATAAAAACTGAAATAAAAGTGCTCGTCCCATGTTGGGTTGTTGTCAAGTGCATGCAGGAATTTTTGTGTCATGAATTGTTTTCCTTCCTAAACAAAATCAATTTAGTGTCAGCGTCACGTAAAGTTGACAAACCGGTCAACTTGTTCAGCATTCTCATGCTTATAATAACTCAGGTTTATGACAGACAAGATAGTATTCAAAACTTACCCTTGGTAGTTTAGCCTTTTTTATAGACTGCATCTCCAATTCTTCTGGTGATATTGCAAAATTCAAAGGCCTGTAAAAAAAAAGTCACGCATTTATATAGTAAGATTGAGAATGTGTGAAAGAGACAACAACCCGACAAGAGTGCAGAAAACAGCCCACAGTCACCAAAGGGTCTTCAACACACCAAGAAAATCCTGCTCATGGAGGTAAAATATTTGCCAGAAGTTATCTTGAATTAACAAGTTGTTAATTTCTGTGTGATTTTGGTCTCTTGTGGAGAGTTATATCATTGACAATCATACCACATCTTCTTTTTTGTTATATTCATTATTAGGGCATGGGGACTACATACATGAGGATTGTATATAATCTACATGCACATGCAGTTTATACAGATATTTTTTGGTGCACATGTTGAAAAAATATATATATAGGAAACACGAAGAAGATTAGAATAGTGGTAAAAATATTGCTTATAATATATATTTAATTTTGAATTAAAACTTTATTATGGTTAACATGGTTAAGAAAGACAATATCAAATTGTTTGTAGTTAAACAATTAAGATGGTAAAAAAAACTTAAACAACTAAGTTTTTAATTTTGAATTTTCCAATGGACATGCAAGATTCTTAGAGCTTGGTAAGCCTGGCTGGTGTAGTATCAGTTCTAGGAATAGTATATTATTGCATAGCAGTATAATATTTCCCACAGAAAGTAACTAAAAGTTAGCGTGCAATAAATTCGATTATTGCACTAGTACAATAAATCTTCTAAATTCATGACGTCATCAACGACAAAATCTTAGTTTAAACCAATTTTTACTTTCAAATATTATATTGCTATACAATAAAAGGGTTATTGCATGAATATTTGAGAATATTGTCCCACGTAGAACATATATTGCACTCACAAGCTCGTACAATATAAAATTCTACTCAGGACAATAATCCCCAATATTCATGCAATAACCCTATATTATTGTACATATATGAATGCAGCTTGTGACAATGATGATGGTTTTCAGAGAAATCAATCTAAAAAAAATATTATATTTTTTGGAAGTGTACTTTGCTCACCAAAAGCTGGAGACTATTTTCTTAGTTTACTAGGGTACATACATCTGTCAAATATTTTTTCCACTTCTTTAAAATATCCCTTCGAGCACCTCTCACTTCCCAGGTGTACAGACACGTGCAAGTTTTCAGTCTCGAAAAATCACATTTTTATCGATATTTGGTTGAAAACATATAAATCTGATTGTTTTAAAACGTATGCATTTATATTTTACTTCAATTTTCTTCAGAGTCTTTTAAGTAATTAGAAATTCGTAAAACAAATAAAACATGCGTGTTAACACGTTTTGCTACATGACCTCGTAAAAATCAAATCAAATCTAAATAACATCTTACCTTTCTGTAATCTCGAGCTTTATTCTCTTTGCTGCATGTTCGTCCATGAAAGAATCAGACATTGAATTTTCACATGTATTCATTTTGTTTACATTCGACACAATAACTTCAAACAGCCGCAGTTCCAACTTTTATAAATAAAGACCACAGCACATCTCACGTGTCATAAAATGTATGCATGTGACGTTGGGCTATTTCTGATTGAAGTCACGTTGGCATTTATTAAGCTCCTCCTTCGAACAAATCTGCCCAGCGGTCGATATTGTAAAGAAATATAATTTTGAAAAGCTAAGATTGTAATTTAGTTTGATTTTTAGTAAATAAACTAGTTGAAATGGTTGGGATAATGTGCACAAATAAAACATTAATGTCGGAACACATGCACCAAAATTAATCATTGATTTTTTCCAACATAGCTCAGATGTATCAACATAATAACGGTAATGTTTAATATATTATTATTTGAAGGTGTTAAAAAAAAGAAATGTTCATCTCTGATTTCCGTACCCAAACCGAAAGGTAATCCCCGTACAAACATCAGACAGGTACGATACTATTGGGTGACTATAAAGTGCGAAACGAAATAGAGACGAATGAATAAACCGAAATAAACGAAACAAAATGAAAATTAATCAAATATATAATAACATCGATGCGAAATATATATACTATATCCCGTTGAATTTCAAGTCTTAGGCTGGATTGTTTATTGGAAAACAATAGATGAAAGTGATGAACAAGTGTTTAACGTCCAGTAGCAAATATTACATTCATATCGGAACAGGAGTACATGTAAGTTATGATGGATTGAATATCAGCATGTTTTATACCAGACATACATGCTAAATATATAAATAGGTAGTACATTATATCAAAAATATATGATATGATACAAAAATTTATCTATTACTTGTTAAATAAAAAGCTCGGTATTTTTTTCACAGCCGAAAGTCTGGGTGTTCATGGCTGTAATTCTATCCACAAATGTTTCCTCTTCGACACTTTTGTCGATTTCTTAACACACCAGATAAAACCAAACCAGAATGGAAAAAAGCTACACTATAACATACGCAATTTTTTAAATGTTATGCATTTTAAAAATCTTAATTATACAAACTATATCTAATTATTTATTTATCTAATTTTCGATAATGATACACAATGTACAATGCATCATAAGCCTATTTGGCTAGCTGAAAATTACTTGTATATATGAAAATTATTGTTTGCTATAATTCCGGTTGCACTTTAATATAAAAAAAATATTCATTCATTCATTTAAGAAAAGGGTAGCGTACAATAACCCCAGCGGCACCCCTTCTGACCCGAAGATGGGTATGTAAAACGCTAGATGAATTCGTAAAATGTAGATAGAAAAGAAAAGATTTATCGACTTTCAGCATTGATTTATTAACTTCATTTTACAGATCATTTGATTTTAACAATAATGTGAGTTCAAATATCTGCCGCTCTGGACTTTCTTTCAGTTTTTAGTTAATAATAATGTTGAAGAATACGGATACATTATAATGGGTACGGGGAAACCGTGGTTACACATTTATAGCCGTACCTGTCAATATGCTTTCAAACATGTGGTTAAAGTAAAATATCTAAAAAACAAGTTGCTTTCATGATAATCAAATTTCGCGAAAAGATTATAGGCCATCTTTTTTTTTGTCTTGTATGTTATTTAGATTTTGTTTGTTTATTTTAAGGGGATACCAATCTGTATGTGTCGCCTATCTTGTCGACACCAAGTCTTTTCAACTCTGCATCGCTTAGGGAAATTGCAACATTAGAGTCGATTAATCCAGAATGAATTTCGCGGGGAATTTTCGCCGCTATTTATAGATTTGTCTTATGGTATGATGAAATGGTCTTATGGTATGGTGAAACGGTATTATGGTATGATGAAATGGTCTTGCAGTGTAATCAAATAGTCTACTGGTATATAAGAGGACACCTCTTGATATAAGAATTGTTAGCTCGATATCAAAATATGTCTTTATAAAATAGTTATATGACATAATGGTATGACAAAATTATTTCGTTTTATATCGAGATGATTGTATAGTATTTAAATGTATCGTTATGATATACTGAGGTCAGAAAATAGTATGAAAAAATTGATTAATGTTACATGTATATTAAGATGTCTTTATAGTATAAAAATGTATCTTTATGACATACCAATATCACATAATAGTTCAGTAAAATGACAAATCAGTATAAAAATGTAGCTCCGTGTTATATCAAGATGTCTTCATAGTATGACATATTATCTTCATAACAAAGTGAAATGACAGAATAGTATGAAAAGGTAACTCCATGTTGTATCAAAGTGTCTTTAAAATATATAAATGAATCTTAGTGATATAGCAAATTGACAGAGTCTTATAGTCAAATATCGTTATAGTATAGAACATTTGCTTCATGATATATCTCTAACCTTAATTATATGGTTATTCTTATCATAAGGCAGCTGTGGCGTTCCATAAAACTGTCTGTTGTTAACCTGTGGTTTACATGTTCTTATATACTACTATAGTCGCCGTCACGTAAAATTGGCACTATGATTTTTGTCAAAATTTTGTTAAATATCAGCCGTGTTCACTCGAGATGATGTTTTTCAATTAGCGGAAGAAAAATCCAGTCCAAATATCCACTACTGTCCTACCTTTTATTGTGTTTGCAATGTATAATCCTGACCTTCACATTTTTCAAGATTATTTACATTGTAAAACCGCCATCTTGGTTCTATGAGGATCCCTGATTTACACAACATTCGTTACTCTCCGGTAATATCATTGTCATTGATGATACAATTTCCCGCGTTTTTTGCATTATGATGATTAAAAGCTCCGAGAACCACGAGAAAATAGACAGCAGGTGGAATTCCACGGCAACACTTCCAGTAATGACAATGTCGGATTCCACCATAGAATATAATCTTGGATTATGTGAAGGTATTGATTATACAGTGCAAATACAATAAAAGGTAGGATTTTTGGAATGATATTTGATTCCGCTAAATGAAAAACGTCATCTTGAATGTTGTTAGTTTAAAAAAAATCAACCAAAAACGCTGTGCCAATTTTACGAGACGGCGACTATATATAATTTATTTAAGTATTTTTCTGTTCTGATGTTCTTTTGTTTATTTGTACTGTATCCCTGTCACATAATGATATCATTTGAGCGTCAATTTTATCATTGCCATATATGAGAAAGGTTTTGCTAGCCATAAAATTAGGTGCAACCCACCATTTTTCTTAAAATGAAATAGAAAAATCTTATTAATATACCGTCAGAACATTTTTAATTTCTGAACAGATTTGCATTAATTGTATTCTTAAATACAGATGAGAATTTTTTTCTCCTATGATTAAAAGAGGGACAAAAGATACCAGAGGGACAGTCAAACTCATAAATCAAAAATAAACTGACAACGCCATGGCTAAAAATGAAAAAGACAAACAGACAAACAATAGAACACATTACATATCATAGAAAACTAAAGAATAAGCAACACGAACCCCACCAAAAACTAGGGGTGATCTCAGGTTCTCCTGAAGGGTAAGCAGATCCTGCTTCACATGTGGCACCAGTTGTGTTGCTTATGTGATAAAAAATCCGGTAAATAGTATAATTCGGTAGGTCATATTCATGAAAGGGAAGGGGATTGTAGTTACGACGTAAGGAACATATCCGATATCATTTGTGAAACGGTTATTCCATAACCAACTCGTGATGGCGTCCGTAAACTTTACGAAGGGATGATTTCAACTTCACCATTTGGAACTCTTGGATTAATAGCCTCCTTGTGATAACATTTGATATATTCTGATGAATACTTTTTTTTTTCACTATTATTCTTATAAAATTTTCATATCGGAAAACATCATATCTACATTAAACAAGTATTAACTTTTGATCTGATTTTGATCTAATGAATATAGAAAATACAGAAATGTGTATGGTTGTGCTTGTGTCCTAAGGCAGGAGCCTGTAATTCAGGGGTTTTCGTTTGTTGATGTGTTACATACCCTTTTCGTTCATTTTTTTGTACATAAATTAGACGGTTAGTTTTCTCGTTTGAATTGTTTTACATTTGTCATTTCGGGGCCTTTCATAGCTGACTATGTGGTATGGGCATTGCTCATTGTTGAAGGCCGTACGGTGACCTACAGTTGTTAAGGAAGTACACCACTAATTAATGGCCTTATTGCTTTCTATGTTAAATTCCTCAATTTCAAGTGACCACAGCTCTTTTATCTTAAGTTCAAATAAAGTGACAATCATTGCATGTCAAAGCAATACCTTCTAGTGTCCTGTACTGAAAAAATCAACATACCTTACATGGCATATAAGAAAGAACTGGTTCCCCGAACTTCGGATGTACCAAAACAGGTACTTCCGATCTGACAAAAAGGCAAAATGTACCCTCCTTTTTAAATTTCATGCCATTTTTTTTATTATTCAAATGTATCAGTCAAAAATTGTTCTACAATGATCACCAGTCATGCAGCTTTCATTTGATACCAAAATTAATAAAATACTCTAAATATTTTGAAAGTTATGTCCATGCGTAGGAAATATTTTAAGTTAAATATGTACTACTTTCTGGTATATGCTTTCTGGCCGGGCCCGAATTAGTGGTGTTACACCTAAAGTTGTATTGTTGTTATAAGAAGTATTTGACTGTAAGAGGTACAAAAAAAAGCTGTTAAGTTCAACTGCTGTATATCTTTTTTATAAGATTTTTTAAAATAAAAAAAGACTTTACTCAATTTGACCAGGGAACCTGTAAAAAATTCAAAATTATTTCAGTGATTTTGTAAAATCATATGTCAAAATCAAGTTTTCATTAGCTGAGTTTGGATTCGTATTCGCGTTATGAATGCATGGCGGGAGGTGCTTCCCCTTTCAGTACACCATACTTGATTCATTTTGAGTTCAAGCGATTCACTCAGGTGGTTTTTGTGAAATCGATTTCTCTTCTTAATCGATTTATGAGTTTTGAAGACTGTAAAACTATTGTTGCCTTAAAATGTGTATAAGTATTAGAAAACTCACAAATACTACTAGAATTAAAATTGTGTAAACCAAACGCGCGTTTCCTTAATAAAAGACTGATCAGTGCCGCTCGAATAACAAAAATTTAAAAGGCGAAATAAAGTTTGAAGTCGGAGAGCATTGATTGCCCACATTTTTGAAAGGTTTTGCCAAATGTAGCCTATGTTATACATAAATCCCTCTACTTTCTTTTAATTGAGTTCAGATATTATATATCATCGGGTCATATGAATTCCTACGTCATATTTTTGTATCATCCATATTCCATGGGTTTCGATTGCATACCCGTATGCATGGTGACGTTATTTCCTGGCCCACAACAACATTCAACGTGAGATATGTCAAACATGTGAATGTCGCTTTTAAAAACGTAAACTACTATCCAAATCACCTGTTTAGCCATTGTTATTATCATGGTGTGAAAAACATGCGTCACTAAATCAAAATTTGAGAAAATTTTCTGAATGGCATCTGCCTCTTGTACACCTGATCTTAGAGTCACAGGACCTTCATGTGGTATATAAAATGATGGTCAAAATGGCAATTTTGTAAAATATAGAAGGGAGTCAAACTCATCATAGATACAAGGATAAAATAATTTTACGTAAGACACGCGATTTGTCTACAAGATTCACTTGTGATGCTCGAAAAACAACAGTTTAAAAGGCTTAATAAAGTTTAGTAGTCGGAGAGCACGTGGGACCCAAGTTCTAATAGTATTTGCAAATTACAGCTTAGATAATCTGTAAACCATGCTCTAAGTTCCTTCATTGCGTTTAGATTATACATAACATATTTAAGATATATCGCCGTGTCATATGTTTTCCTACGTTATACATTTTTTCATCAACCAAATAACATGGGTTTCAATAGCATACACGTATACATTCTTACTTCCTGTTTCACAACAACACTCAACATGATAAATGTCAAACATGTGCAAAGTCGCTTTTAAAAAGGTTCACCAAGCTTAACTTTTTAGCCATTTTTGTAATGTCAAAAATATTCGTCACCAGAACAGCTGTTGAGAAAAAGATCAGCATGGAATCTTTCTCTTTGACCAGATCTTTGGGTCACATGGCTGTGATATAAAATAATTGTCTGTAAAACGTTTTCTAGTATTAAATATACAATTTAAATCTAATTTTATATAGTCTTAATAGTTAAAGATGAAAACAGTCATAACTTTCATATCTTAACCAAAATCTTCAAATGACACCTTAAATTTAAAAAACAACGATAACATGTTGATTCGAACAAAAAGTTGTCTGAAACTGGCAGTATCAAAATGCTTGATTACTTGATTGACAACATATTTGTTGCATTTGGCGGACGTATTTTCAACAGATTGTCGGCATTCCTATTGGAACCAATTGTACCTCTCCTCTTGCCGACTTGTTCCTTTATCATTATGCGGCTGACTTCATACATGAATTTCTAAGGAAGAAAGATAATAAATTAGCAATGTTCTTTTACTTTTCTTTCCGCTATATAGATGACGTTCTCACACTAAATAACTTTTAAAATTTGGTGACCATGTTGCACGCATCTATCACATCGAACAAAAGATAAAGGATACAACAGATACATCTAAGTCTACATCTAACCTTACGACAAAAGAGATGATTTCAGCTTCCCAATTGTGAACTTTCCATGTCTATGTAGCAACATTCCAGCAGCGCCTGCAAACGGAGTATATATTCATCAATGGAAACGATTTTCCCTTGCGTGTATTTTCTATCATTATTTCCTTGATAGAGTGTTGCTTCTCACAAGGAAACTATTAAACCATGAATTCCAAATTGTGAAGTTGAAATCATCTCTTCGTAAATTTTACGGACGCGATCACGAGTTGGTTGACCGTTATTGAATAACCGTTTCACAGATGATATCGGGTATATTCATTATGTCGTAACTTCATCCCTTCCCCTCTTCACGAATGTGACCGACCGAATTAGACTACATACCGGGTTTGTAATAACATGACCAACACGATGGGTGTCACATGTGGAGCAGGATCTGCTTACCCCTTAGCACTTAGGATCACTCCCAGTTTTTGGTGGAGTTCGTGTTGCTTAGTCTTTACTTTTCTATGTTCTTTCTATTATTTTCATGTTTTTTTTTTTTTGTTAAGCCATGACGTTGTCAGTTTATTTTCGATATATAATTTTGACTATCCCTCTGGTACATGTGGTATATTTCGTCCCTATTTTGTAGAAGCCAAGTGCTATAAGGGAAATAAATTCATCCTAGATTCACGGATTAACATTATTTTACGCCATTAGAGTCACCAGTGACGAGTTTAAGTCGAGAGATAAAGACAATATTAAATTTAATCGCATAAGATATCAACATTATTGCTGGTACTGAAAAGTAGTAAGTACATATTTTTGTGATTTAAGCAATTAAAAAATATCAAAACATAGCATAACATAACAAGCTTTTCAAAATCCTGTTCATATGTACATAGAAAATCAACAGTTGAAAATGTAAGCATGGAAATTTGTACTGATATGAATACCCATAACACGAAGATATGTATTATGAAATTCAATATTTGAAAGTGATTGTTTTTATCGTTTTGATCTAGTATTTGTTTTCAAACTAAGTATACATTGTAGAATAATTTTCATAACGGTTTTCTGAGAATGTTTCATGAATACATGTTATTTTTTATACTTGATTCCTTGAACAAAACCTTTTTTGTTACTAAGTTTTTAGTAGGGGAACATTTTGTTCTCATCAGAAATGAAGTTCGATATTTTTATGGCCCCGCAACGAAGTTGTCGGTGCCATATAGTTTTAACCTTGTCCGTAATCCTGAAATTATGTAATTCCGTCATTCCGTCATTCCGCAACAAACCATTATACGAAGTTTTTTTTCTAAACGCCTTCACATATTGGGCTGATTTTTGGTATGTGAGTTAACCATGATGAGTTTCAGATCAAGTTTAAGTTTGGTTCTGATCGGCTCATTTTTGCCAAAATTACGGGCTTTGGACTTTGATAAATTGTTGAAAATCACAGTCATACGGACTCTTTGTTTTATACACATCCAGATTTTGAGCTGATTTTTTTATATGTGATACTACGATCATGTTTGTGTCCACATGTGTTATTGAAATTGCAGATTTTTCACGTTTTTGAGACGGGGCCATTCGTGTCGCTTTCACACATCTAGTTTTTATCTAACTTTTGACATGGTCAGGGATTCAGAATAGCCAATCGCACTTGCTGATAATCTAAACTTGAATGGTTATATTTTACTACAAAAATAGGGGGGACGACATCGTGGCTACATAGGAACTTTACCGTGGTCATCTGTGACTAAGCTATTAAAATGGATATTATAAGAACATTTATCGCAGAGAACAGTGATTAAAAGCCAAAAAGCTTGTATTCCATCAGATGTTTTTGTTTAACAAAAATGTATCCTTACAATAATAAATCGTATGAAATCTTGTCATAATGCTTATTGTTTATGTAGGAATTGTAGGGATGATCGTACCTGTATTAAAAACACGTAATTAAATCAGATGTCAGATTGGTCATGCATTATCAAATAAGAAAATGTAAACAATGTGTGGAGTTATCTAAATGTAGCTTCCTGTTAAGGTAAACCCATGCATTGGTATATTATTTAATGAATGAAAAGCCATACTGTTATCGACTTCTATCTTAGATTAAACCGTAGGACATTTCAACACCTTTAAGTATTTGTTGAAACCAATATCTATCGAGGTACATCACGAGTTTCCGGAATTCTGAACTCATGACATTTCAGACTTCTGTTAATGATATTAAATAATTGTTTAGTAAGGATATACTGATTTAGTTCACAAAAAGATTAGCTTCGTGTCATTTGTGAGTTTGTACAACCCTAGTAGCAGTGCCACAGCGGTTGGATATTTAGTCTTTCTGGAATTACCACCAGAGATGGCAGCTCTTATGTGGGCAATGATACATCATTGATACGTTCACTTTCTGAAAATTTACTGTGCACCAAATATCAAATTAATCTAAACAACACGGTTTCCTACTCTTTGCATAAAAAGCCTAAGCTATATTTTGCGATAATTTCAAAACAGTCTGTTTCAAGTGATGAAAATCATTCTAAATCTTAAAGATGCACAAATGCATATATTCTCAAGAACAAATTAAATATATTTATCTTATAAACAATCTGCATATTTCTATGCCTAGCAAACAATATTTTGCAAGCAAATTCTGAAAATTGCTTACAATATTATCCTGAACAGAAAGCAGAGGTCACCATAATAACAATCTGTCATTTTTAAACGACAACTGAGTTCAGTGAAAACTATCAAACCAAGACAAAAGATAGAATACTTTGATTCAGGTATATTTAAATTTTCAGAGTTTGGCTTACTGTTTGACTCTTTTCTGTCAAAAGAAGCCACCTCTAGATAGTCAATTCAAATCAAAAGTAAAAAGAATACAAAAAAGCTCAACAATTTTAATTAATTTACAATGTAAATATGTAAAATAACCTATATTAAACTACATTCTTTTTTCATTCAATTGAACAAATTAGGAAGATGGTTAAAAGAACGACTTTAATAACCTTTTTCAATTTCTTATTCTCTGTATTTCCCGCCGTTATATATGATAACTTTACTTTATATTCAAATCTTGTTTGTAATGAGACAATGGGTCGGAAATTACCCTATTTTTGCAAGATTAGGAAGGGTTGTTTGAATAACTAAAACCAATCCATCTGTGGCTAAAATGTTGAATATTTTCATTGGTTTTTTTAAATTTTATTTTTGTATAATTTCCTTTTTAGCATGCAAAATTCCCATCCAACATATAAGTATGTACTCTTTTTTTGTAATGATAATTCTACTGATTGGTTGAATTACTAAAAAGGAACCTGGTAATGTGCCACAACAAATTATCTAAAAATACAAATACTGTAAACAAAATAAAAGAAAAGAACATATAGACCAAAAAGATTTGGGTAACCGCCACATTCATTTGAATTTACTATTGCGATCTAGGATTTAATTTTTTGTAATTAATTAATTTCTGTCTGGTATAGTTTCTGCAAAAAAGACTAAACTAGTCTAGTATTTGTAGAACTTATTCGGTAGATCATTTTTGCATTTACTTTTGATATTTACTAAAGGTGTTTAGCTATGGAAAAAACACAAAATGAATAAAAAATTGTATGGACACCACAAAATAACTTTTTTTGTAACTATTGCTCTTTGTGGTTGCTGTATCAGTGGTTATGTTGGAAAGCAATGTAAATTGCACAGTTTGAACAAAGTGATGAATTTACAGATACATGAGTTGAAAAATGTGTTTATATTTCAAAATTGATCAGTTATACAAGAGATTCAGAACAGGTGAATAAATGCATTGATATAGGAGTATTTCATTATCACATATTCATTGCACGTTACATTACATTTCACTTTGTTTAATATCTAAGAATAAAAACTTTCGACCGCACACTTTGAATTCTTTTCCGATGAAGATAAGAATAGGCCAAGATGGTAAACAGTAAGAATACGCCTGACTTGTGGTATTGCTATTTCAACAAGGTGTCTGTTATTTAAAAAAAGCACTGAAAAGTTAACTAATGTTGAAACTGTTGCATAGTGCAAATACTATATCCTTTTCTTTTTTTTTATTTCAAGATCACTAATCGCAACCTGTTTACATATGCATATTCTTTTTCCATTCACAAATTAGGAAGATGGTTAAAAGAACGACTTTAATAAACTTTTTCAATTTCTTATTCTCTGTATTTCCCGCCGTTATATATGATAACTTTACTTTATATTCAAATCTTGTTTGTAATGAAAAAATGGGTCGGAAATTACCCTATTTTTTCAAGATAAGGAAGGGTTGTTGGAATAACTAAAACCAATCCATCTGTGGCTAAAATGTTAAATATTTTCATTGTTTTTTTTAATTTTATTTTTGTACAATTTCCTTTTTAGCATGCAAAATTCCCATCCAACATATAAGTATGTACTCTTTTTGTAGCAAACACTATTTTAGCAAGCAAATTCTGAAAATTGCTTACAATGTTATCCTGAAGAGAAAGTCGAGGTCACCATAATAACATTCTGTCATTTTTAAACGACAACTGAGTTCAGTGAAAACTTTCAAACCAAGACAAACTATAGAATACTTTGATTCAGATATATTTAAATCTTCAGAGTTTGGCTTACTGTTTGACTCTTTTCTGTCAAAAGAAGCCACCTCTAGATATTCAATTTAAATCAAAAGTAAAAAGAATACAAAAAAGCAAAGCAATTTGAATTTATTGACAATGTAAATATGATAAATAACGTATATTAAACTACGTTTTTTTTCATTCAATTGAACAAATTAGGAAGATGGCTAAAAGAACGACTTTAATAAACTTTTTCAATTTCTTATTCTCTGTATTTCCCGCCGTTATATATGATAACTTTACTTTATTTTCAAATCTTGTTTGTAATGAGAAAATGGGTCGGAAATAACCCTATTTTTTCAAGATAAGGAAGGGTTGTTGGAATAACTAAAACCAATCCATCTGTGGCTAAAATGTAAAATATTTTCATTGTTTTTTTTAATTTTATTTTTGTACAATTTCCTTTTTAGCATGCAAAATTCCCATCCAACATATAAGTATGTACTCTTTTTGTAGCAAACACTATTTTAGCAAGCAAATTCTGAAAATTGCTTACAATGTTATCCTGAAGAGAAAGTCGAGGTCACCATAATAACATTCTGTATTTTTAAACGACAACTTAGTTCAGTGAAAACTAACAAACCAAGACAAACTATAGAATACTTTGATTCAGATATATTTAAATCTTCAGAGTTTGGCTTACTGTTTGACTCTTTTCTGTCAAAAGAAGCCACCTCTAGATAGTCAATTTAAATCAAAAGTAAAAAGAATACAAAAAAGCTCAGCAATTTGAATTTATTGACAATGTAAATATGTAAAATAACGTATATTAAACTACGTTCTTTTTTCATTCAGTTGAACAAATTAGGAAGATGGCTAAAAGAACGACTTTAATAAACTTTTTCAATTTCTTATTCTCTGTATTTCCCGCCGTTATATATAATAACTTTACTTTATATTCAAATCTTGTTTGTAATGAGACAATGGGTGGGAAATTACCCTATTTTTTTTTTTAATTAGTAAGGGTTGTTTGAATAACTAAATCTAATCCATCTGTGGCTAAAATGTTAAATATTTTCATTGTTTTTTTAATTTAATTTTTGTATAATTTCCTTTTTAGCATGCAAAATTCCCATCCAACATATGAGTATGTACTATTTTTTTGTAATGATAATTCTACTGATTGGTTGAATTACTAAAAAGGTAATGTGCCACAACAAATTATCTAAGAAAAATACAAATACTGTAAACAAAATAAAAGAAAAGAACATATAGACTAAAATGATTTGGGTAACCGCCACATTCATTTGAATTTACTATTGAGATCTAGGATGTAAAAAAATGGGAGAACGTCTACAACGTGAGGAGCTTGACATGTTAGAAGTCTTCACCTACAATATGTGCAGCTCCATTTGTGTGTATACATATTTTACGTGCCCTAATATTTCTTTGATATCATGTTTTAAACAAAATGGCTATTTGATCATTAAGTAAAGACAATTCATAATTTATATAGAATCTGTAGTAATCAAATCAAAAAAAAAAATCTAAGAGAAAGGAAGGCTTCAGACCAAATGCAATGTCATTCATATATAATAATTTTTTTTGAAGGGCCGTTACTCTTTTATACATTTTTAAAAATCTTTCATCAGAATTGATTTTTCAAATACATTTGATAAAAATTTGGAAAAAAATGTGTACATTTGAGGGCGCTTACAATACAGACTTTCACGTTATTAATTTTTTTTGGGGTCTAAAACCTTTAAAAAAAACCTCATTGATACTGAATTTCGATTTTTTTTAGCGAAATTGTTGATATAAATTGTCTGTTTTCAAGTCTGGTTAATTCTGTCATTTTTTTTCTTCAAAACTTATACTTTATAGGTTTACAAACCTATAGTATAAGTTTTATAAAAAATCTGGCATGAATTGTACACGCGAGAGCACTGAAAATGCAATTTTCCATATATCTTATGTTTCTTTTGGGCATAACTCTGTTAAAAATGGTCCATCGGCCCTCATTTTCGAACTTGTCTGAGATATTGCTTATTTAAACTTCTAATGATACAAGTTTTATAAAGACCTGACAAGAATTAAACACATGAGAGCACGAACCATGCAATTTATGTTTTCAAGGTGCATAACTGTTTCCATTTTTTTTAAATCAGTATCAGGATAGAGACAATGTCGATATAAACCTACGATATCAGTTTTTATTAAAATCTGGAAAGCATTATACACATGACTGTGCTGATAAGACAGGCGAGACAGATGAATGGACGAACTGAAGGACGCCACGTATTTTTTTCTCTACAACGCGTCAAGTTATTTGTAAAATCAGAAAGGTGCCTGTTCTAAGAGCATGTTTTGGAAAAATTAACACATAGTCAAAATCTTTAAAAAAAACTTAATGGTTTATATACATAATAAACTGTTACCGTGAATATGTAAAACAGAAGTCTGATGGTACAACATTTAAGATGTATACACAATAAAAGGGACATGAAAACTACAATTTAAGAGAACCTTTTAACTTTGATGGTTTGGGGGTCGTGGTGTGGACGAAAAAGCATTAAGTTTATTTTTCATTCTTTCTTTTTTTTATACCACACAAGTATCAAGTTATTTCATTTTCCCGTCTGCTTGATCAAATTTTTCATTTTTATAAATTTGCGAATTTGATAAAATCAGGAAATTTGGACCGGTGAAAATATACAAAAGTATCAATGTTTTACTACTTAATAATTACTTTTGACAGGTGAAATTCAGTTCATGTGTCAAATTTCTAAGTGTTCTTTTAAAGGTTTTGCATTGAGCTCGGTTAATTGTTATCAAATACATTCTATATGATATAAGGACTTGAAAACAGATAACCGATATTTACATGATGTTTGAAGCGTTTTGCATAATCTATGAATAACTTGAACAGCTCTAGGCAAGTGCTACTTTTACAAGTATTTTATTGAATGTTAAGGGAGATTAACGCATTTTATATCCATTTGAACATAAAATCATCGTCCATCAGATAGCCAAAATAAGGAAAGCAATTACACAGCGAATAGTAAAATCACAAAAATACTGAACACCGAGAAACATTCAAAACGGAAAGTCCCTAATCAAAAGGCAAAATCAAAAGCTCAAACACATTAACCTAATGGAAGACACCTGTCATATTCATGACTTGGTGCAGGCATTTTTTTACAGGATAAAACCGGGTTTTATAGCTAGCTAAACCTACACTTGTATCGCATTCGCATACAATTCCAAAATATTGACAACAATGTGTGTTTTATGCATTACCCGTATGATGTCAGGTGTTATATTTAACCGTCTGTACTGCCAAAGAAAAGTCACAAGTCCGCATGGTCGTTCGTATAAACATCCCATTCGTTTCGAGTGACAAAACTCATAATTTAACTTTTTAAATCAAATAACATTGTTTTCTTTAATTATCATCTGTTAAATCTTAATTTGTGGTAATAAAAGCTCTATATTTTTTTAAATTTTATAAGTAAACACTGTGTGATCTTGTTCCTTCAGGATCAATAATATAATATAAACTCATTATAGATACCATAATTTAAAAACTATGCCAGAAGCAGGTTTTTTCTACAAAAGATACATCAATGACTACTTAATCAAAAAGTGAAAAAGCCCAAATAAATATCGAAGTTTAAAAACATTGCGAACCCAATATTCTGCAAGGTCTTGCCTAATACATCTAGGTTTATCTATTGTTTTTCAAATTTTACTAAAGAGTCATTCTAACCCATCAGTCGAAAATGAGATGACAAATCCATGACAAAAAAGACAATAAAGATAGTATACAAAACACAACATAGAAAACTAAAAATCGAACTAGGTAAGTGATTTTTCAACCAATTACCCTTTCAATTAGTTTGAATTTTATAAAAGTAGATATGAACAACTTGACCTCTAATTTGGTTTTTTTAATTTTTCTCATAGAATGACATGTAAACTGTATAATTATTTTGCAATTATAATAATACTGGTAATCAAATATTTGTTCCCATTTTTGTTGTTGTCTCAAATGTAAATCTTTAAGTTATGATTATTATAAGTCCTTAAACTATTCCTCTTATGAGTTCAGTATATTGACACGAATAACACGCATACATCATTCATAAACAACAACCTCAAATGTTGACGACATGTTTTGGTGAAACGTCAATTAGATTATTTAAAGATGAGGAAACGTGAGTATAAATTGAAAAACAGCGCTTTAATTTCTAAGAGCTAATGGAACCTTCAAATGTCAAAAACTTTTTATATTAAGCATCTGGCATAAAAGTACTTGCATTCACATACGTTTCACCAAATTTTACCAAATATAGATCACGATTGTCCAGCACGTGTTGATAATTAGTGGGCTTGATATTTATGCGATAATCAAAATTGTCATTATTTACAACTTTGATCGAGATCTGTGTACTGAACGCTCATGAAAAACAACTTGTGAAAACTAGTCAAAACCGACTTTGTATGGAACAGATACAGCTGTAGCAACGTGACGGATTTTAAATGTTGTTATTATGTCTCCTTAAAATTAGGGAGTTCGTAATATGCAATGACGAATGTTAAGGGTTAGAGACAAAAGCCTATTGCAAAACAATACTCACTCGGATATAAATTTCCTAACAAAAGAACGGATGTCATTTATTCTTTACCTATAATAAAGCTAACACAATATACATATACAATATTAGGTCAATGTCAGAAAAATATCAACTTTTTTGTATGAGGCTGAGAAACTGGGGAAGGGCGAGGTTCTACCGAGCCCTTCCCCAGTTTTGCGCCGAGTACAAAAAAGTTGATATTTTTCTGACATTGACCCAATATTGTTTTTATACTGCAACTTAAATAAATAAATTCATAACTATTTAAATTCTAACACAAATTTCAAACTTATTTTCATCCCCTAGTAAACCCCTGACTGTGGAAAAAGTGTTCCATGATGAAATTGACATTGCACAAAATATAGCTGTGTTACTATTTTAGGAAATAAACACAACTAGTTGCAGTATAAAACTATAACTGTGGAATCGACCCCAGGACATTTTGTCATATCAGATTCAAAGAATGTAGAGAAAAAACGAGTCTTATTGATACTTCAATGTGGCCATATTAATTAATCTGCATGGTCATCAAAGACATGTTTATTTAAAGTTGTTCTTACCGAAAGATTATGTAAACTAATTTGGTTTAAACTGTCAAAGCAGAATTAGACGATACAACATCTAAATACAAATTCATAATAAGTGAAAGACGTCCAGGGATTGCTGAAGATCTACAATATAGGTGGTAGTCATATGTAAACCGTTTTAGAAAAATTATCCAAAACTAGTTTACTATTCTTCATTCGAGATGCACACTTTTCTCGCCATTTAATTCATAACCATTATACTTAATGCAATGCATGGTGCATCGACAGAATAAAGTCTCCTGACTATTTCTTGTGTGTTGTTCTTTTAGATCATATAGCCAGAAAATCTCACCTTGGATACTAAAATTTTGTCACATATTGTTTTGATTTTTTTGAAGAGTTTTTTTTTCATGAGCTCATTTGATTGACGAAGTCCGTAAATAATGGACATGCATAGTTCTAGCGTATTTAATCGTAAACGCCATAAGATTTAACAGATGGTATGTGACTGCTGAGAAACGAATGGAAAATTGACATGTATAAAGTCGTACTATGAAAAATAAAGATAAACACAATATCAATATTTTTAAATAACGCTACATATGAAATCAAAAATTGAGCAACAAACATCCCTAACACAAAAATTGGGTTATATCTAGAAAGCAAGTTAACAAATTTGAAACATTCTTTATGTATATGACCCTTTTAACTTGCTTGATTCGAAGTTCACTGCTTAGTCTTTTGTAAACGGAACGCGTGCATCGGTCGTACATCCTGGAATTTTTACATTCACCGTATTTTGTACAATTTAGATTTGTACTTTCTATTGCTCTACTTTTTCGATATGGTCTTCTAACTGGTTTGTTTCTTGTACCAAGAATGAGGCTTATGAAAATAAAACTTGTTATTTGCGTTCTTATACGTATGATATTTTTTATAAGTTGATACCGTTCATAAATTTTATTCCGGTTTTATTCTATGTAGTAGTATTTTCGAGGAAAACCTAATTGAGCGACATTAACTTTTATTAAATGTCAGGGAAGGTTATCTGATATTCTCTGTGATGTCTACTTATTTGTAGATCTTTTCTTGCCAGTATTTTTGCTTCCTAGAGTTTCACTCTATATTTTATTGTTTTCAACAACATAGAAAAAAGTGGCAAACAAAATAAAATTCGTAAAATTCGTCATTTTAGGGCAATTATTTTTATTACGAATCGGAGAATCATTTTTAAACAGACGTGAGATAAGCTTTACCTCATTACATTACCGCCCCTCTTAAGTCGTGTGTTTTAGATGACAGGCGTGATCATCGGACAATTAGAAAAAAAAGAAAAATTCTTTATTTTTACTGAGATCACCCCTATTTTTTGGCGGGGTTCGTGTTGTTTATTTTTTAATTTTCTATGTTGTGTCATGTGTACTATTGTTTGTCTGTTTGTCCTTTTCATTTTTAGCCATGGCGTTGTCAGTTTATTTTCGTTTTATGAGTTTGACTGTCGGTCCCTCTGGTATCTTGGGTTCCTCTTTTAAGTATAAAACACAAATACCAAGTACTTTCTTTTAAGACAAAATCCCTTATCTGAATTAAATAGCCATAAATGAGCTACATTTGTATTATTATTTCCTGTACTCTATTTTGCCGACAGCTCTTCCGTAGGCAGTCACCTTATAGTTGCTAATTTCTACGTCATTTGATGAACACGTGTCCCATTGTCAATCATACAACATCATCATATCTTTATATCAACTATGACACCCCTCATCTGATCTTCGTCAAACGACAGCTCTTCCGTAGGCAGTTACCTTATAGTTGCTAATTTCTACGTCATTTGATGGACACGTGTCCCATTG
This sequence comes from Mytilus trossulus, assembly GCF_036588685.1. Lineage (NCBI taxonomy): Eukaryota > Metazoa > Mollusca > Bivalvia > Mytilida > Mytilidae > Mytilus > Mytilus trossulus. Next base: position 43,351,225 of record NC_086373.1, read on the forward strand.
TCAATCATACAACATCATCATATCTTTATATCAACCATGACACCCCTCATCTGATCTTCGTCAAACGAACAGCGCAAGGCGATAGAAACAACATGATGAAAGAAAGGGTGGACATACGCAGAATGTAGATTGTGTTAACTGATTCTGTCAGAGCTACTTCAATACACAAAATAATTTCACAACTGAAATGACAAATCTTTATTAATTAATAAGTGGTATTGCATGAAAATATAAAAACAAAATAGTAAACCTCGCTCTATCATCTTACTTATTTTGCATGTGCTATGTGATTCTGTGTTGTTTGCTTTTGCAAGGCCACGATCGTTAGAGTTAACCTATAATGAAAATTAGTGATTAGGCATTGTTTTCTATCACTAATATGTTTTGTTAATTATACTAAATGAATCAATATCAACGATAAAAAATAACTTCTTAAGGGAAATAAGTTTAGTAGATATATATATTGGTTGAATAGTCTCCTTGATAAAGATGACACAAATCTGGTTTCAAATGCCTTCAATCCTGGTAGCAATATATACACGTTTATCTAATATAAACTGTTGACAAAGAAGTAGTGCCATATCCAGTTAATTAAAGCTTATAATTCTTCAATAACAAATATCATATTGTCATTCTCAAATTCCATTTTCTCAATGATAAAACTATACTAGTTTATATTCAAATGAAAAGTATTGGTTTTGATCAGAAATAACTAACACCAACATGTTCCAATCTATTCAAAATTTATAACCAGATACATCCGTCATATTTGGTGCCGCTGAGATGTTGCTGCACAGAAATGGAAAGTTGACTATAGGAAAATTAAAATTATCGCGTTCGTCATAAATTTTGGTAGTAAACCTACCATCAGTATTTCTTTCGATAAAAAGGTCTAAATATGAATCAGATTTATCTGTGTCGGTAGAACCGTTAATTTCAAGTTAACTTTGATATATTAAATTTAAGTGATAACTGAATCTATTATTATTAAGAGACAGTACATCATCAATATACCGAAAGGTGAAATTTAAAGAATTTATTTTATTAAAAAAAAAGACTGGGCTAATTTCTTTTCTCCTTTCTGTATAAGCCCTTGGATGAATTGTGCTTCATAGGAATACAAAAACAAATCTGCAAGTAGAGGAGCGCAACTGGTACCCATTTGGATTCCAAAAGTCTGTTGGAAGACCAAACCTCCAAATTCAACAAATATGTTGTCAATTTAAAAGTCCAGCATGGCAGTGATATCCTCTTCTGTGTATTTTTTCCTTGACTCTGTATGATTTTTCACAAAGTAAACGGAATTTCTGCCCAAAACTAGATATTTAAACGTCTAGTGCCATGTTTGTTAAAGAAACATAAGCTGACAAGTTCTTTCAGTCGAGCTTTAAGTTTAGTATAAAGGAATAGTGTTATAAAAAGTTGAAAAATCAAAGGTTTTAATGTTGGTACAATGTTTTAATGATTGAGATTGTAATTCACCAATAACTATTTTGAATTTTTCAGTATTCACATCTGATTAACACCACTTCTTGAGTATGCCGTTTAGGAATTTTTATGAAGTTCTTCTTTGACTGTAGTGAGTATGACAGTATGAACTTTATAAAAGGGTTTAGTGGAACACTTGGAAGAACCTGCAATATACCTTTCTTTATAAGGATTCTTGTGTATCTTTAGAATCAAATTTAAGGATGGGAGATCCTGGTCTTCATCCTTTGGATTAACACCAAAGGAGATTACAACCGATTTATAGTTTTCCAGGATCTCCTGCTTCGTAAGCGTACTTAGTGTATATGTAGGATTTCCAATTGTGTTATTTATCCCGAGTTCCCTAATCAGGCAGTCAATGTAGTGTTTCTTACCAAAAAAAAACAATACTGTTTAAGGCTTTGTCAGCTGGAACGACACCATATTTGTCATGGAGGCAAGATAACTCCTCTATGACCTGAGGGTCTTTAACGATGGAATCAACAACTGCCTTAATGTCTTGTAGATGTTCAAGTAACATTGTTTGTCATATTTTCTAAAAAAAAAAAGCCACTGAAAAGACGTTTTCTTTCCTTTTAAATCCATTTTACTTCCCACCATGTTTTTTTCGGGATTCATTTTGTATTCCTGTCTTACACTTTTACTTGTGTACTTTAGGGTTTCTATGTACCATTTTTTTTTCCTTGTTGAAATTTTTATTTAATAAATAGTAATTAAGACTAGAACACAACTTTTTGACATTTTAACCTCCGAATAAAATTGAGAATTGAAAAGGGGAATGTGTCAAAGAGACAACAACCCGACCAAATAAAAAACAACAGCAGAAGGTCACCAACAGGTCTTCAATGTAGCGAGAAATTCCCGCACCCGGAGGCGTCCTTCAGCTGGCCCATAAACAAATATATACTAGTCCAGTGATAATGAACGCCATACTAATTTCCAAATTGTACACAAGAAACTAAAATTAAAATAATACAAGCCTAACAAAGGCTAGAGGCTCCTGACTTATGACAGGCGCAAAAATGCGGCGGGGTTAAACATGTTTGTGAGATCTCAACCCTCCCCCTATACCTAAAAGTATGTTCCCCCCCCCCCGGCACATCATAGTCAACATAACAGAATTCTTAGTGAGAGATTTAGCTAGCTATACAAATCGGTTTAATCCAGAATTTTCTACATAAGAAATCCTAGTACCGACCGAGTAAGGAACATGACAGCTATTTTCCATTCGTTTGATGTGTTTCAGCTTTTGATTTTGACATTTGTTTCTTTGGACTTTCTTTCAGTTTCTTGGATTTTTTTGTTATTTTACTTTTGGAGAAAATAAGCTTTTTATATGGTAGCTCAGTAAATGTGATGAATAAAATTTTAAGTCTGTACATCTTTTTGGTCATTGCCATTATTCCTGACCTATTCATTCCGTTTGACCGTCTCTATAAATGAACTTCTGTCAAGTATGCTGGAGGCGTTAGTTATTCATCATATTTTCATGAAGTTCTATTACCTTTCCAAAACTTCATTTTCTGTGTAGCTAATTTTAGAAACCACTGTTACAATCCCTATTATAAACATTTATTTTACTTTTCACATTCATTTATATACACAAAAACAACGTTGTTAATAGGGCACTCCATCATTTATAGTAAAATTATTGTTTCGCCATATGGACTGTTTCATGATCCCTTCAGCAGTGGCATATTTGACAGTGTTACTGATATTCTTGTTAAACTTATATTGTCTTTAAAAGCTATTAGATGTTAAGGCAATTAGTTCCATTTTGTCTACTCTATATTTCTTTTACTAATCTATAAGTTGCTTTTCTGAGGGGTTATATTAAAGGTCTTTAAAAGTCTAAGCTTTTATTCATCTTCAACGAGAAACAAATGAATCTATATCTTAACCATCCCCCTTTTTTCATACAACCCGATCATAATTTTTCTTTCAACCATTTTTTGGTATTTCTTACCCCTAAATACTACGGAAAAAATGTTTTGAATTTGTTTTTATCTTATTAGCAGTGCAGATTGCATTAGTACATTTAATGTTTAATTTGTAGATTATATAACTTCCACAACTTAGATGAATTAAAACCAAAAGTCTTTATTGCTTTCAAATCATCCCAATAAAAGACAAACTGTTATAACAAACAACCTTTCATATATGATATTCAATGAATGTAATGAGTCTTTCTAATGTATTACACCATGGCCAAAACCTTTCAGATATGACACTCAGTGAATGCTTTGAGATTTAATGCCAAAGAACTGCTAAAACATTAACACGAAATGTATTAATATTAATACCTTGGATCCTCAGAAATATCAAGTATAAAAATATCCAAAACATAGGTCATCATTGATACAGTGTAATCTGCATTTATATTGTTTTTCTATCCATAATGATGACAAATACCTCGAATACGACACATTAAAATCTTCATACCAATTATCTTTGCTCCCAATCGTGTACAGATCTGCTACAAAACTTTTTGATCTTTAATACTGATCAACATTGTACCTTTTCTAAATGTAAAACCAAAATATGACATAACTTTTTATCAATTCAAGGCGCTTCGTAAATTATATTTTATTAAGAAACTTTGGTTTCAACCTCCTTAGTCAAAATTGAAGTTACATTTTCTGGGTTGAGCTGTTATCTGTTAGTACTTTTTGTCTTTGCTACTGATTCATTAAAGAACACACAGCAATACTTCATTAACAAATAAAACAATGTTTAGAACTAATAACTTATAAAATGTCAATAGAATAGAAGTGTTCATAACAAAGGTATCCCCTTTTAAAGCAGTGTTCTTAATAATAAATTACAATATAGGTGACAATTTTATTTCAGCTTCTTGACATGTTCAATATATAATTTGGATGTAGATGTTGAGCATAAAGTTGTTTGCCGCATACTTCCATACTTTCTCTGAAGCAATCCACCAATCTTGTATGGATGTTTTAAACTACAATTTGTAAAAAATAAAATAGCAATTGGTATTGTGGTCAGTGAAATAACAAAAATAATGAACTCAAAAGAAAATCAAACGGAATGTTAATTTCAAATGGCAAAATCAAAAGCTCAAACAGAGAAAAAGGGTGGAAAATAACCGTCATATTCTCGGATTCATACAGGCATGTCCTTGTATAGAAAATGACGGAATAAACATGGTTCTATAGCTAGTCAAAACTCCCACTTGTGTGCCTCTTAATTGCAATTTCATTTTAAAGAGTACAAAACGTGATCATAGCTAAAACAGGTTGGGGAACGTGTGAATATCGAGCCACGTCAAAAAAATGGTTCAATCAATCTGAATCATATGAAGTTTAATCAGATTTTTTCAAGTTTAAACTATTTTAAACCGTTACATCCATGAATTAAGTGTTGTTTAATGGATGATAGTCATCAATTGTTTTTCTTCCGAAATACTATCGGTGGTACCGTTCATCTTGATAAACCCTGGATATGTTTGTCATAGAATCATATTCAAAACAGTGTGGCTGTGGCCATTGATTGACGTCCTTAATTAATTCAATGACTGGGACAGATTATGTGAACGTTTGCCTGTAACGACACTGCTCACTACTTACTTATTATAGAATTTAAACTGTAGGGTCACCAAAGGTTCTTAACACCTTTAATAATGAAATAATCCGAAAAATTAATCAGAAATAACTTTTATGTTTTGATTTATATTATTGATATAAATCAAAACATCGTGTTATTCATGACTAATTTTTCGAATTACTTTATTTAGGTATTGAGAACCTTTGGTAACCCCACAGTTTAAGTGTCTTTAGCAAGTACATAATGAGCAGTGGTCATTACAGACAAACGTTCACATAATCTGTCTCAGTCAATGGGATAATTTAGGACGTCAATCAATGGCTACAGCCACACTGTTTTGTATATGATTCTATATTGCTCTACTGTTTGGTACGAATTAAGGACATGAGTGCCAAGAAAGATAACTCAATTTTCTCAATGATTTTTTTTTAAAATTAGGCAACAATACTTTAGATAGATTATGTTGTCGTAACAATACATCCAATTTTATTTTTAAAACAACCCTCATGTATAGCAATTTATTCTGCAGTACGCAGAATCATCACGTTGCTTGAATGTTTGCATTTGTTGTTTTTTCATCAGTCTTAAATTTGTCTAAAACTTCCTTTCTGTGCTGTCATAATACTATCTTCTCTGTTCGATATTATGTCTGTATATACAAAAATCATAAAATCTAGATATTTTTCATTTTATTTAAGCATTTTATTTAAGCACAAATAAGATTTAAGCTGCGGACCTGAATATCGATTAACATTTCAAAGATTGAAGTAATGGCTGACTAAAGGAATTCTAAAATTGACCAATCCCTTGAATATGATGTAAACATAAAGAGATGTTGAATGATTTTTCAATCAATCGATCATTTACTAGAATCAAATTGACGATGGCACTGTACGACCTTTAACAATGAGAAAAAACATATACCGTATAGAAATGCTTTTTAAGGGTTAGTATCACTATAAAGATAAGACGCTTTGGTGTGATAACCAATGAGACAAATCTACAACAGAGACCACATGATATAGAAGTTAGTTACAATAGGTTACCATACGACCATCACTTATTCTCAATAAAGGATGTAATACATGTTAATGGTATACTGGATAATAGATAACAATGATCCCATAGAATTTGTGTTATTTAAACAAAAAAGACCGTACCAGCACACTGAGGAGAAAAAAGTTGAATAAATGAGTATCTGATTGATTAGGAACGTTACATGCTTCAACTGTCAACTGTTCAATTCAAGTTGGACACAACAGCAATCTGAAAAAAATCTCTGGCAAATTTGGTCTTCAAATCTATACATTTGAAGATCAGGGAATGAGGAATTTTAATAGAAAATCACACATTGCAATCACGTTCATAAAAGTATAGGGTATTTTTGAAACTAAGGTTACTAAAAAAAAGACGTTTTACACAATGTCGTCAGACAGTGAATGCCGTGGTCATTATTATACTTTGTGTTACAATTTATTCATTTTCTGGAAACTTGTGCCAAGAAAGGTAACTCATTTTATCACTATAAAAACTTGAACAAAGATCGATCAGATAATCGTAATTATACATTATTTATTGTAACAATCACGAACGGTACGACATGTCTGTGTCCCAACTCACTGTCAACATGTTTTTGCAGTCTGAGATCGTATGATACCCCGATATTTGTAGTCTAATCTGGAATATTACCAATCGTCCATTCCAAATTGTGAAATTTGAGGTGTGTGTGTTTATGTATGGTTGGTGAGGGACGATTACCCTGTCGGCACATACATGTTCTGCAGTAGGACAGTAGTCCTTTGAACTTTTTAAACGTTGATTTGGAATGTTGCTATATCTAAATGTGGCGCTACAAACTACATTGTGTTTTCTACTGGCAGTATACTAGAACATGCCAATTTTTCGTATATATAGTTTCAGAAAATTTTGTTACAAAAATGGTATAAGAACATACACTGTATTGATTTACTACTGATCACAAACAAATACTTTTCAAGTTTTGACAGTCAAGAGGGCACAAGTAAAATTTTTGGGAACTAGCAGTAGATGTATTGCCATTTGGGAATGGGGTTGAATGTCACTTATTTGTATTACTATAATCAATTTAATTGCATTTAACTTTGCATACATACCAGTTATTTTGAACCTCAATACCTGTTTTTCATTACAGTAAGCCATATAAAGCGTTTACTACAACTTTTAGTATTGTGATTGTACAAGACAGAACTCAAACCTGAATATACACTGTGTGCTGCTTCATATGTCGATATACCATACATCGTCTAAGTAATCACAATTGTTAATCGTTATTTTGGTTCATAGGGTTAGTTATTTTATCTTATAAGGTTGGAAGACTTTATTATTATTATTTGTATATTAATCAAACTACATTCAAACCTATTTTGCGGCTACAATGTACACGTTCACACGCCTATTATTAAAGTTGATAGACCTATCCAATGAAGAGAGCAACATTATTTGCACTGAGGTGAAATGAACAATGCTTTCTTAATATACTTTTAATTTACGTTTTGAGTGAGTCAATTCCAAAATCAGCGAGTAAATTTCAACATCATCGTTATAACTTGGTATGATGTTTGTAAAAGAAAACCAGCTGCAAACAGCGTGGACAGCACTTAAATTATGTATGTTTGAACACATGCGCCGAAAAAAGATTAACATATCTAAAAAAAGCTCAGATATCAAAAAGTAAAAAAGCTCAGATATCAAAAAGTTCGGGTGTCAAAGAATGTATCGAGTTGTGTGTAGACATCATTGCATTTTATTAAAAAGAAGAAAAGGTTTGAAAGTAAAAAAGTCTAGTATGTCCTTTGACCGATACGATCAAATCAAGCCGCAGAAATTCATGCGTCTTTTTTTCCCCTAAATAATTTTCATTCCTTATTATTCAATTTTCTGGTATACATACCTGTACATATATATTCATGAGAAATGAATTATTAATGAATCAGATATGTAACATAAGGAGATGTTCATTCTTATTTATAAGCAAATTGATTATTCCTAGTGCTATAATTGCGTACTAAAACGCCAAGGATATTCATCAAATTTCTTTTAACTTATTTAATATTAGGTCTTCTTTTAATTTTTTTTTTTTTTGTTAATTATTTCTTACACAGTACAAAGCATTGACCTTTTTTCAAATCAATCTTTTATGTCTGAGGTAAAGCAAATAAATAACAAATACGACAAGTTGGACGACATTTCATTCGTTATGTGTCCGATATTTTGCAACCTTATATCCGGTCAATAATGGACACTTAATGAAATGAGAATTTTGATATTCTAGAACTAATCAACATTATTCCTTTACTGGCTATAGAATAATGTGTGTCACTTGTTAAATTTAAAAAAACTGTAAACCTTCTTTTTTTTTTTTTTTACAAAGGCTTATACGATAATAAGAATTTATGTTGAGACACTGTGTATATGCAAAAAAAAAGTAAAATCATATAGATACTGAACTCAGCGGAAAATTCAATAGAAAAGTACATAATCACATGGCAAAATCAAATGACAAAACACATAAAAAACGAATGGACAATAATCGTCATATTCCTGACTTGGTACAGGCATTTTTAAATGTAGAAAATAGTGGATTAAACCTGGTTTTAAAGTGCTAACATTGTTTTAAAATCTCAAATGTAGATTTCATCTCTTTCCTAATAGATTTTTCCTGTGGAGTCGGCCATGTGCCTTTGGGGAATTATAATCATTAATAAAAAATGGTCCGGATTATATACTTAGGATATATTAAAAACCGGATAAGTCGAAGAAAAAACATTATGAAAAAATTTAAAAAAGAAAGAAAAGAAAAACAGGCATAACAGTAAAGACAAATCATAACTGACAAAAGATCCGTCAAAACTGTCTTATTTATAAAAAAAAACAATGTTGAGAGGATAGAAAAAAAAACCCAGAGAAAATGTGACGAATAAAAAAATAAAATTTACAGAATATTTTGAGATTTAATATAATAACATTTCATGGGAATGTGATAACTATGTTATTTACACTTTCTCAAATCTTTGACACATGCTCTCTGTTAATTTTTACACTTTACTCATTGTTTTACAATATTAATATTTAAAAGTGTAAACTTAATTATTCTGCAATAAAGTAAAAGTACTGATAAGAGTTCAGACCAATTGACTTGTATATGTAACCCTCCAAGGGTAAAATTTTAGAGGGTCTTTCAACCTAATGAAATTTGAACATCAAACAATCTTTTTCTCATCGCTGACCTACATTTAATTAGCTCTACATTATGTTGTGGAACACAATTCTTTAACACACGTTCTCGTTCTACACTATCTAAATTTTGAAGCAAAGGACATCTTTCATAAATATGGGTTACCTTATTCTGTAAGACAAAATTTTCCTAAAAATGTTTTGTTTTAAGTTGACAGAACATATGATAATGCCAACATATTAAAAAAAGAAATTGTCTGTCGTTAACCGTTGTTTTGAATGACAAAAGTTGCACACTACGAAGTTTTTTTTTATATAATCAGACACACTAAAAAATACAGATGATAAACTTTCAAGTGATATATACTATGAAGTCGTGTGTAAGTTGGGGAATAGAAGCGTAAAGTTATGTAAAATGTCACTCTGCTATATTACATTATAAAACATTGCTTGCTAAACGAAGGAGTTACTGTGAGCAAACAAAACTACAAAGTATATCTAAATGATTTGTGTTTTACTTAAACTAAGTTGTTCAGTGAAACCTACATGCTTGAATCGTCAAAGTTTAGATATGTTCTCTATGGCCATGTAATATGGGGGACCTGGATATCTCTCACGACAGAGAGGTTAAAAACTTTTGAAAAAAGGGACCGATATATCGTCCACTATCTTAAATAGTGTCGTCAGGTCACCAAAGATGCTCTTTCCTCGTTTTGTAAAAAATTGTGTAAACGGGGAAAATCTGATAAAAAATCTCTTGATTCTTATGTATGAATTTTGTAGATAATAGAATATCACATTATGAAAATAATTTAGATGTTTATAATAGAGTATTTTATACGCCTATTTCCAGAATAAGAAATACACTTGAAGAACTTTCGAGGCGGTTTGTGTTTGTACTGGCCGACAAAGCAGCTAACAATGTGATGGTGGTTTGCCGTAACAATTACACGGACGTTCTTAAGAATGACATTTTTAATTCATCTACATTCAAGTCCATGCGATCCACAGAGAGTCAAATATCAAACAAATTTATCATAACCACATCTCAGATATGGCTTCTTCTGAACATTTGAAGGTCCCTTCTATGTATAGGTTACCTAAAATACACAAAAAACAGTAAAAGATCGTTTCATCGAGGACTCCAGTTAGTGTTCTACACCTATTCTTTCAGTGCCTTTATCAAGTTTCTTCGCTACTATCAAAGAGCTTATTATAAACTATTGTAATAGAAGACTGTTACTTCTTAGTTCTCGGTGCAATCTTAACCTGGTAAAGAGAGGGAGTATTGAATCAACAAACGAATATTTTCACTCAACATGTTTAAACTATTTCCTACCCTACGTGTTTATGTATGCAGTAAAAGTTTCACCTAGTTCTTGAGTGTGAATACTTAATTATCGCCTATTAGTTGCTCGTCAAATAACGCTGCTTTTCGCTCATAACTAAGTTTCAAACCTTAGATTATACTGTTTGAGTCCTTGGACGTCGGAATAAATGATATTTCAATGCGTGTAATAGTATCATCATTATTTATTAGTGCCATCAACGTTTAGGTGTGATGTAAATTGTTTTGCAACATACTGAGTATTATTCTGTCTAGCAAATGTGTAATAACTGACAATGGAGGTGCAAAAACTTTCCATAGAAATGAGATGCACCAATGATATAACGACTGCATAAAAATGTAATTAGTGGTTTAACTAAAACTGACCTTCTCTCCATATTTGAACGCTATTTTTTTGTTGTTGATTTCATATGAATACGGAAACCACACATTTTTGAGTTCAAAGAAGTATTTTTTTTCGAGGGCTTGCTTACAAACTTTTCATAAACTGCATATCCCAAATTTCACAAACAAAAACCCAAATTTTTCTCAAATCCGCGAGAATTGGTAGCAACAAACATAAATGAATACACAGTTATCACAAACTTATATGCAAAACTGCTGATAAAGATTTAAGTCACTTGACTGTTAATGAGGGGACAAAGGACGGGCAGTGCATTGAGTGAAATTAATTTCTCCTGGGTGTTTTTATCAATATAGCATAGAAGGCGTTAGGTTTTCCCGCTTCAAAAAAAATATTTTTCGCGGTATTTTATTGTCCATGTAACCATTAAGCACGACACCGTCAATCTGAACAGTCGCATTTTCTTGGTAAATTTTACTTCTGGTTAAAAAGTTTATTCAGCTATTTGAGAAATTTTTGTTTGATACTGAAGTTTGAATTATATATTATGTGTGTATAAATATATGTATGATTTTCAATAATGTTTATTTCATATTAAATATAGAGCATCGGCGTTGTCGTGGGACTATCCACTTTAGAAAGTCTTTGGTATTTATTATAGCTTTTTTATGGCGTGTATATTCAGAGTGTTTATATATATTTGGATATTTGGTACAAGTATTAATTATACTTGGATATTTGGTACAAGTATTGCTTTTATGTCTACATTGATGGGTTGTTTATACCAGGTGAATGAATACTTATACTATGGTCTACATATAAGTCAACAAGGCGTACATTATTGACGAAGTATTTGCCCTTCAATAATTGAAATGCATATTATTTTTAGCTTGAACGAATTAAAATCTATTTGCATTGCATCAATTTTCATAAATGAAAACATACATTAGAGGCTCTAGTTTAAGCAAGTTCTATGTTTAAGATTATTTAGACACAGCAAGGTTTTGAATGCGTGTACATGTATAATGTTTTTTGGGGTATCCTGTCTTTTATTCATCCAATTTACAAGGTGGTGTCTACGTCACTGCTGCATGAGCTCATCGGTTATTGGTTTCCAAGAGCAACCTCTGAATAAATCAGATTTTACATTTCATTTGATCTAAGCAATCACTTTCTAATAAACAGAGCTAGTGATTTAGATGCACAAACACCCAATTATTCTATAACAAAGCATTCCTGGGGCAGACATTTATTCCCATCTTACACTACGAGTTGATTTTTACTTTATACTTTCATTTACATCATTTTTCACATTGCTTTGAATAAGTCATTTCAGCTAATGTTATATTGTTTAAGTACAGTATAAATGTGTTCAATGAACAATCGTTATCACATACTTTTTGTTAGGAGTACCACAGATTTTAAAACTTTATTTTGTTTTGCTTCAGATAAATATTGAATGATGGATCTTTCCCCAAATCTGTGTTTTTTAGTTGCATTATATCTTGGCCTCTTTCCTGATGAGTGTAAAACAAATGCTTTTATCAGCACTGACTGACCGCAACCTGTTAAAAGTAGGAGGTATTGAATCAACAAACGATTTTTTTTCACGCAATACGATCGAACTATCCCCTGCCCTGCATCAAATACAATGTTTGCAGGAAAAGTTTCGCCTTATAGTTGTAAGTTTAACAACCAACAGCTGTGAATATTAAATTATCACCTTGTTTCCTCGACAAATCACTTTGCTTTGCACTCATAACTAAATTTCAAACTTCGACTTCACAGTTTGATCTATTGGCCGGGGAACAAATAATACTCTTGACGTATAACAGTAGCATCATTATTGAAAAGTGACATCAAGTGTGCTGTCAATCGTTTTGTAAAATATTGAATACTGGTACCTGGTTTTAAAAAAGAAGACATATAACTTTGCGGCAAGAAATTTTATTAAATAATCTTCTTGCATACCTATATATGGCATGATATATTGTAACTAGATTCCTTTTATTTGACTAACTTATAAGTTTGTAATCAAATTCCTTCCATTATTTACATTCTTTCATCACGGTTATCCCCTCGCACTTTGGCTGTCCGGTTGCCGAAGGTCCAACGAGAGGTCTCGTAGTTAAGGTCACTACATACAAGAAAAGATCGGGAAATGGATTTACGGGGAGACAATTATTCAACAATAGTACAAATATAAAGATTTTGATACAGACTTTCTTTTACAAGAAAGCTCATGTACGCTTGTTTTATACTAACAAGAAGAGGTTCAAACATCGCGTTAAAATTAGGTAAGTATCAAAACAAGACATGTGTCGGGGATTAAGGCTTAAAGGGAGTGAGCCAAACGTCAGATGTCTGCGTAAAAACATTAAAAAAAGGAGGGATGTCTGCGTTTACACATTTGAAGGAGGAGTAGTGCCTGTGTTTTTCACTAGTCCTTGCCCTATGTGCCCCCGGGCATAATAAGGACTAGGTAGGTATGTAGGTTGGTAGTGCTTGTGTTTACACATTGTATGGGGAGGTGTTACACATAAAAAGGGAGGATCACTTCGACAAGTTCAACGACCACTTTGAACAGTTCTGCACCTAGGTTAAATTGCTAGTTGTCGTTTAATTTAACAGAATGGTGCACTTACAATACATTTCTGTTCTTGAAGGCCTATCTGTCCTATTATCTATCCTTATTTTCATTTGGATTCCGCGAGCAGGACCTCGAATGAGCATGCGCGAACGCGTATAGAACACGGATCGATAACAGTTTACAAATTTGGATATTTTTTTGTTGAAAAAGATCTTTCAAAGACAAACTAAGCAAATACAAAACACTACACATATACGTCATATAAAAAAAATCCGCTTTTGTATCGTTTCAGAGGAGTTGCGGCCAGTCATAATTGGTCTCTTCCTATAGTTGTTTAGATACTAAAATCAAGTACTGTGGATTCATTTATTTTCGTGGGTACCAATTTTCGTGGATAAGGGAAAATCTGTATGTTCATGGATATTTAATTTCGTGGTTTTGCTGATGTCTGCATACAAGCCTATAGAAAATTTGTCATTCGTTGAACATTTAATTTCGTGGTTTACCTGTACCCAAGAAATCCACGAAAATTGGTATCCAACGAATAATAATGAATCCACCGTATTCAATGTTTCTTTTCATTTGAAGTTTCATATGACTTTTAGGACAATAATTCAATTAAGGAGGTCTTTTTTTTGGGGGGGGGGGGGATATTAGTCTCGCATTGTGAATAAGAGGCTGCATATGTTATGTTTGAATCTTCTTCTGAAAGATGTTTTTGCTCCATAAGGTTCATCGTTTGATATATCAGAATTCAATGATAACTAATAGTTTGTTTTGTTAACATATTTAATCCTTGCATATTGGTCTTTTGTAGGTATGAGATCTGAAATCTTTACTTAATATATAATGGATGTCAGAAAGACAGAAGCAAAGTAATACTCGCTGTAACTTGTTATTCTGCAAGCAGAGTTTCTTCAATAAAACGGATTAAAGTTACATATCGACTGAATAATGCAAGTGTGATAAGATATATCTCATGTGAAGGCAGTTCCCTTTGACAGATTTTGTTTTTGTTTTAGATAAACAAAACTTAACTGTCAAGAGATGAGAAATATTGGTTTGAACAGGATATGGTTGTTGATTCTGTTTTTCTTATGATTTTCACCCCATTGTAGGCAAATGTTACTTCTTTTTCAACTTTCTGCAGAAAGGTTTGTGTTATTTTCATGAAACTTCATAAAGCATGGCTGAATTTGTCAGTGACATCTGAACTGCGAATCTAAGAAATGCAAAAAAAAACCCAAACATACATGTGTTTGTACTCATTGCTTGTAAATCATGTAACCTCTCTCACTTGTTTTGTACATATTGCAAATATTTATTGTTTGTATAAGTTATCTCTGTACCGATATAATGCATTGGCTTTATGGGAATAAAGATACGTCATTATAAGGGAAAGATGTTTGAATTTTTTTCAATAAATTTACGTATGGCTATTGCCTTCAATAAAAACGATTATGTATTTTATTTTGCAAATGACACATTTCAGATTTTAGACCACTGATTACATTGTCAGATAGCAATAATCTTGATTTTGTATTTTAATGAATATGTCTGTGTTACAGCACATGGGTGGTGCATATGTTGTAATGGTAGATGGGGTATGGTGAGGGGAACGGTTTATGAGGAATGGCGTGATTGTGTTACGTATATATAAAGTGTGGTTATCAGAGTTAAAAAGAACGCAAAATTTTGATAAGAACTGATTTTTTATTTTATTCATTCATTTATGATATAATATCAAAATTCGTTTTTAAAATTAATAAAAACAATTGTAGTCGCAGGCTTTCTTTGAAAAAACATTTTTTCATAGTAAGAAAAGTGTTAAATATGTATGACTTACAGATGGTAACTCATAATTTTTCTGACGTCAGACTATGGAACGCCAACACTGTCTTATTATGCCCATTTTTCATTATATGTTGTGCATTTACCTTTATATGATGTGCATTTACCTTTATATGCTGTGCTTTTACCTTTATATGATGTGCACTTGTCATTATATGATGTGCAAACACCTTTATATAATGTGCAAATATCATTATATGATGTGCAAACATCATTATATGATGTGCAAACTCCATTATATGATGTGCAAAATCATTATATGATGTGCTAACATACTTATATGATGCGCATATATACTTATATGATGTGCAAATATACTTATCTTGTGTTGAAAGATCCTTATATGATGTGCAAATATACTTATATGCTGAGCAAATATACTTATATGATGTGCAAATATACTTATATGATGTGCAAACATTTTTATATGATGTGAAAATATACTCATGTGTTGAAAGATTCTTATATGATGTGCAAATATACTTATATGCTGAGCAAATATACTTATATGATGTGCAAATATACTTATGTGATGTGCAAACATTTTTATATGATGTGAAAATATACTTATCTTGTGTTGAAAGATCCTTATATGATGTGCAAATATACTTATATGCTGAGCAAATATACTTATATGCTGTGCAAATATACTTATTTGATGTGTACATATCATTAAATGATGTGCAGTTTCCCTTATATTATGTGCAAACATCTTTATATAATGTGTTTGTGTCATTGTATTATGTGTTTGTAATCTTATATTATGTGGTTTTATTTTCTTCATTATATGATGTCGAAACGTCATTATATGATGTGCTTTCATCGTCGTTATGGTCAATGAACATGATTACGATTAGAATGATTACTGTCTACGTCATAACTGATTCCAATCTGCCTCTGCGGAGTAAATGTTACTACTAATTAGGATCAAATCTCACGATAGCTACTGTTTGGAAAATGGTTGAAACTTGAGATAAACCTTGGCATGTTAGTACCTCGTTTTAAGATGCAAAAAATCACATCTGATATTGTTGGAAAATTGTAAAAATATATATGAATTGCAAAGTTTTGTTTAAATCGACGGGTCTTTAAAGTCATAAGAAACCTCAAATCAAAAAAAAATAATGCATATGTTTTTTATAACTCAATGGATAGTTTTCATTGTAAAACTTATGTACATATACTTTTTTCTGCAGAAAATTCTTTAATTTATTCATATTTAGAAGAAGTTTACTTTATTTGAATTGCTTCCTTCCAGCAAGCAATTACCCCGATATATTTTCCGTATGCAAGGTGACCTCAGTGTGACCCATCTCGTAAAAATCCGGTGACCACAATACGCATGGATGTCCTTAAAATAAACTATTATCTGAATTTACATGTTAAACACGTGCTCAATTTCCATGCTTTTTGTTTATTTTTCGTCAATTGTTGACAAACAGGTGACAATCGTTAAACTTCGGCTTCAAAACACGAACTTTAATTACCTGCTATATTTTCACAACAACACTGACCGATTGAAAAAAAAATTGACGATTATACGAAATTTACACGAAAAAAAATGATAAATTCGAGCACAGAAGACTAAGTTTATGATGTTTGTATGCATTGGTTTAAGAATTGGAAGAACATTATTTTTCACCGGTCACTCGTTTCTTATGACTTTAATAATAAACATGCGAAGTCTACAATACGGTTACGGTTATTAAATTTAATAAATAATTCTTTTATGTCATGCTCTATGATCGTTTTAACGAGGGGAGGCATTATATTTGTCAATTTCGGTATACCTAACGTTAGCATTTTTTCTATAAGAAAATAATACACGAAGTTAAGTATTTTCATTTATGTAAATATTGCCTTTCTGATCATTTTAGCTGTTCGAGTTTCTCTTTATATATTCTCATGATAGACACAAACAATTGGGAAAAAATCGGACTCTGATAGAGGAAAGGCTCATATAAGGAACCGGTCATTTGTAACCAATAAATGAGGGGATAGATAGGAAGAAATAAAGGGGGCCATTCATTTTATCATTTTTGGAATGGAAAAGTGGCATTCAATTTTATCTAGTTATAAATTTGCCGCAGTATATTTTTTTGGCGAATTCTTCGTCATCCGTAGGCACCAATCTTTACTCCTCGTTTCGCTCACCTGAATTGCTAAAACCTGAAAATTTAGTTTCAACAATTTCTTCTCGCAGATAATTTTTCATCTGATGCTATTATTGAATGAAGGTGTGGAAAATATTTATGAACCACAAACGGCAAATCCAAACTAAGTTCCCTGAAGTCGCAAACAACTTTCATACTTGAGTACTTTGATTATATATGTTCTTGTCTATACCTTGCAAGAAAAGGTTTCTCTATTATTAGTTATCAAGATAATAGCCAATAAAACAACAAAACTCTGAAAAGCCAAAATTGCCCAAAAAGAACCTTTACTATAGAGTATAATTCAGACACATTGCACTATTTGTTTTGTTTTTTTAAATCTATTATGTTTCTAGGATAAACGCAAAATATTAAAAGCCGCTGCCGTAAATCTTCACTTTGAAAAATTCATAACACCACTCTCTATCTGTAAGAGAACAACAGGTCTCAGAAAAAAATTAATAAATGCAGTGTTTTAAGTTCATTTAGACACCAGATTATAAACGCTCAATTCTCTGATTTGTTGGATTGATACACACCTTCAAAAATTTGAAGGCTGAAATTTCATTGGCTGATGTAATATATACAAGGACAGAAAATAAAATGACGTGTTGTCAGATCCTTGTATCCAAAGCTTAAACAGATGATCTGTACATTTTATATTAATAAATAAATGTGTTAGACACCAACTCTAGTTTGAGGGAAGGAGCACGTGTATTTCCTTGTTCGAAATTTATATAAAAAAAAAAAAAACCAAAAAAAAACATGGTTTATTTTTATTTTTAAGTTTTCATCATTGTTTTATTTTTTCCTCGTTTTAAATGGAAACAAACTATTTCGCTTCCCTCCTGAAATAGATATAATCTATTGTTGAAGATATAATCTATTTCAAGAAATTTAGAATCAAACATTTACAAAACAACTTGCCCCCCCCCCCCCTCACATAAAAAAATCAATGGTCGGTACGTTAGTCCTGTTTAATTGAGTCTAAATTGTATACTAGTATATGAGCGGCTTCACACGAAACCATTTATATTGCGGGTTACTGCATGTTTAGTGGTGGTACTTTCGTCGTAGCATGTTCGCCTTGAGTGAGAGAGGTCGTGGGTTCGAACCGCGGCCGGGTCAAAATCAAAGACTTTAAAATTTATATTTACATGCTACTTCCCAGCTAATTATATAAGCACGCGGGATTAAGGATTAAGAGCAAAAGCTGGTCGGCTCGGAATCACAAAATTGTGTCCGGGTATGGTGATATAAATGTCTTCCTTCGAAATGCTATCTTTTGAACTAGCATGTTGAAAAATCCGGCTCAGGGTGTCAGTCTAGTACAAAACAGTGTTAATATTCATATCACATTAATATGTTCTTGTACGAATATGCACATATCAATTTCCCGCTGGACCCCAAGAATCCACCCATAATCATCTCAAGTTGAAACTGTGAAATATGCACAAAAACATGAGAAAAAGCTGCACGTAAATGTAATGCACCGATTTCAGGTTCATTCAATATCTCATTTAATCCATTTCGGGTGAAAGTGATGGGCGCTCGGTGGTCGAGTGGTTACATTGTCATTTCGGGGCCATTTATAGCTGAATATGCGGTATGGGCTTTGATCATTGTTGAAGGCCGTACGTTGACGTATAATTGTTAATTTCTGTGTCATTTTGACCTCTTGTGGAGAGTTGTCTCTTTATCAGTCATACCACATCTTCTTTTTTATAAGTAGTCGAACATGTCAACACTTATGTGTGCGATTTCAAATCCCGCACACTACGTGACAGGTAAGCTTGATTCCAATCTTAATTGACCAGAATTGTCTGTTTTCCAAACGTAGGTCAGGGTGTCTCTATGGGCACTTCGGCTTTCTCCACCAATAAACTCACCGCCACGAAATAGCATGAAAGTGTTGAAAGTGGCGCTAAATAACGGTCAATCAATCATCCATACCGGTATGCTTATGGCCTCGTAATCTATATATTTAAAAAAAAGTCTCACAAAGTCAATGTATGACATCAGTATACAGAGATAAAAATAATAACTATTTACATTATATACAAAACAAGAGAGAGAGGTTTCAAAATTACTAAGCCAGTGGGAGGACAAACGCACGCGTTTATATTTTTTTTTATAAACGAACAAGCTGAAGTTGACATTTTACAGAAATGTTATACATCCTTCCTGTTTTCAAGTTTTCGTACATGGCTTAAAGCCTTATCGGATAAATGTTTTTTGTCATATTAAAATTTCACGTTTTAGTAACAACAATTTCCAAATAGTTATATTGTTTTATCATCCCAATGTTAGTATCATTGTAAGAAAATCGGAGATTTTTTGGCGTCTGTCCAAAAAAAAATTCCCACTAAGACTTTAATTTTGTCAACTTTCCTTTCAAGTTCCAAGCCTAACAATAATCAAGGAAAACATTGAGTTGAGTCTGCAGGTCCTGTGCTGTTTCAGACAACAACATCGTGTCTTCTGCAAACAACATATCAAAACACTTAAGATATATTCCTTATTCTCTTTCCAGATCTTCTGTTATAGTTCTGTTAAGTCCTGTAATATTTTTAGTCACTAAGAAATTATTTTAGCCAATCAAAAATAAATAAAATAGGAAAGGTGATAAGTTTTCTCCTTGTCGAACACCATTGTCATAAGCAAGCAAAGTATTCAAAATTATTATTACTACCATGTATCATCGGTACAGCGGATACTAAGTATAACATTGTAGGTACTTCGAAGCGTGAAAAACTATATACCGTACATTCATTTAACTATGTACCGTACAGAAGGATTCATGTGGTCAGCTATACACAACACTTCTTGTCGGAATAAAATATCGAAAAATAACATATGTACAAAATATTTCAATGCCAATTATTGAAACAGCTATGTTGTGTCATGTGTACTATTGTTTTTCTGTTTGTCTTTTTCATTTTTAGCCATAGCGTTGTCAGTTTGGTTTAGATTTACGAGTTTGGCTGTCCCTTTGGTATCTTTCGTCCCTCTTCTATACTTATTACGCACAAACAGTGGCCTTCTTTCAGAAAAAGAGTTGCAATGAATATAGAATCATATCGGATGAGACGAGCGCAAACTTCTTTGACAAGTATTTGCACATGTTTTTAGTAAGGGTTCTTGTTTTGGGCAAATAGTGAGACTTCTGTAATCACTAACCTACGACCAAATCATTTCTTAAAACAACAAATATGTTAAGATTGAAGTACATATTGATATAATGTAAACAAAACAAAGATGTTCGTACCGTGTCAGACGAAAAATCGATCACGACACCTTGGTTAGTACCTATATCCGCTGTACCGATGATACACGCAGATGCCAGCGAGTGGGCAAGTGTTGAAACAAAGAGTGATGACACAGTTATAAGGTGGACACAGTAATGACAAAGTTAATGCTTTTTATTCTATTTTTTTTTAAAGAGGCAAATAGGGGAACAAAATGCAAAAGACGGGCGTCACCCCATTCATCTCGGTTGGAAAATAAAAATATTAAATACACTAAATTGGAAAAAGTGTGGCAAAGTGTCAGTGGGATATTTTCCCCTTTTAACTCAATAACTGTATCGTCTACGTAAAATTCGTTGCCATTACCGAAAAGGATCAAAATCAGTACCCCAATGGTGAAAATCCGATCTAATCGGACGAAAAATTAAATCTAAAACACTTCATCAGGAATTAACCCCTTGTTTCACAGAAATCGTTGACGCTACTCCAAATCTGTTGACATACTAGTACTCATGTTTCAGAATTTTATTAGCAATTAAAAAAATCTCCATTAAAATAAGTTGAAAATAAACAATCTGTATATGCCAATATGTGCTCATTGTTGAAGACCATATGGTGACCTACAATGTATAGTTATTAATTTCTGTGTCATTTGGTCTGTTGTGGAAAGTTGTCTCATGAGCAAAGATACCACTTTTTCTTTTTTTATAATTACCCACATTGCCATTTCGCATTTCGCGGGTACTACGTCGACTAAGCTTGCAGTCTTCGAAATTGGGTATTTTCTCACATGATTGGCGTTTTCTGTGGAAAAAAGATTGGTTCAAAAACAAATTAAAGGTAAAAAAACACTACATGTAAACGTCATATCACAAATATTGCCGACTTGGTATGGTTTTAGAGGAGTTGCGGCTCAAAGAAATCGGTCTCTTCCTTTAGTAGCATAGATTATATGATAGACTAAATTTAATATCATTGTACATATTCAATACTACATTATACATCTTACCATTTACAGATTAATATTATTCAATAACATTCTATAAAACAAACCATCTCGCCATATTATGCATCAGTAGATAATTTTATAGCTATTTTTATGAAATATTTTTGAAACAGACTGTGATTTCAATTGTGTCTTTTGCAGTGATTATTAATAAGCAGATGTGGTATGAGAGCCACTGAGAAAACTCTCCATCCAAGTCATAATTAGTAAGAGGAAACAATTAAAGGTCATAGTACGACCTTCAACACGGAGCCTATGCTTAAACCGAATAGCAAGCTATAAAAGGCTCTTTAATTTGTTATCAATTTCCCAACAGCCGGGAATTTCTTCATCTAGCTCCTGTATTAACTGATCTTAATAATCTTCAACCGAAATGTTTGAAACGCTGATTTTGTTAAATTGCTTTGTCTCATTTTCCCTATAAATTGCACTTTCGCTAGCGATAGACACATACTTCAGCCGGGTTTATAGTTAACAGAAGCAGATCGGAATCAGTTATGACGTAAACAGTAATCATTCTAATCGTAATCATGTTCATTGACCATAACGACGATGAAAGCACATCATATAATGACGTTTCGACATCATATAATGAAGTAAACCTAACCACATAATATAAGATAACAAGCACATAATATAATGACACAACCACATCATATAAAGATGTTTGCACGTAATATAAGGGAAACTGCACATCATATAAGGATATGTGCACACCATATAAGGATATTTGCACATCATATAAGTATATTTGCACATTATATAAGGATCTTTGCACATAACATAAGTATATATGCACATCATACAAGAATGTTTGCACATCATATAAGTACATTTGCACATCATATAAGTATATTTGCACATCATATAAGTATATATGCACATCATTTAAGTAAGTTTGCACATAATATAATTATGTTTGCACATCATAAAAGGACATGTGCACATCATATAAGGATATTTGCACATCATATAAAGGTGTTTGCACATCATATAATGACAAGTGCACATCATATAAAGGGAAAAGCACAGCATATAAAGGTAAATGCACATCATATGAAGGTGAATGCACATCATATAATGAAAATGGGCATAACAAGACAGTTTTGGCGTTCCATATCAGACACTCAAATCAATCCATGTGTTCGTAGATAGTAGATGTTTTTGTGTCCTGTTAAATTGTTCTTTTTAAAATTGTTATACGATGATGACTGATGTACCCATATTTTGACTATTTTATTAATTGTGACTGTTTATTTAACGCATCATGTAAATGTAGCGGAATTTGATGAGACTGTTATTAAAGTGAGAGGGTTAGCGCTATAGAACCAGGTTTAATCCACCATTTTCTACATTTGAAAATGCCTGTACCAAGTCAGGAATATGACAGTTCTTGTCCATTCGTTTTTGATGCGTTTTGTTTTTTGATTTTTCCATGTGATTATGGACTTTCCAAATTGATTTTCCTCTGAGTTCAGTATTTTTGTGATTTTACTTTTCATGGTTATTCTCGTTTACAACACAATCACGACAGAGGAGGAGCTTTGCGTATATTGAATTACAGATGTTAGACAAATCTGTGAAATCAAAATCCATCTAAATGTCAATAGAGCACGTTGTTATAAAGGTCAGTGAAAAACTAACACAAAACAAAAAAAGCTATAACTCACACACTGTGATGTTCTATATTTGTGAATGAATGGTTCAGATCACATAAAAAATGACAAGATCCTATCAAAGAATGAATCAAACACATCAAGTATTGTAACATCGTCAAATTTTGAAACATCATAACGTAATGTCAAAAACCATATAAAGAATAGACAAATCATCTTTACGAAATAACAAAACCACATCATTTAACGAAACAACTACATTACGTTAGGTAACATACACATCAAGTAATGTTAAAACCACATTGATTAATGACACAACCATATTAAATGATGGTGAAACCACATCGAGTAATGACAAAACCATATTAAGTAATGACAAAACTATATCAAGTCAATACGAAACCATATCGTGTTATATCGAAATATCATTAAGTAATGACTATTCCACATTGAGTTATATTAAAACATCATTACGTAATGTCAAAACCATATTAAGTAAAGACAAAATATCATTATGTAATAATAAAACAACATAACGTAATATCAGAGTTCCACATAAGACAGCTGTGGCGTTCCATACATTTCCCATATTGGCATTGAGTGTTCCTGATAATCGTAAATCCAACCAAGAATTTTGGACACAATTAATTTTTAAAGATTAGTTTTTTTTTGAATAAAGATAGTTTCTTCCGCAATTAGGTATCCTGATTTTTTAAAAAAATTTTTACATTTCAGAATTTCAGAAGTCTCCAAAGAAATAAGTTTTAAATCCCAACAGTTAAACCTTATCTTTTCTTATATTGAGAGGCATATACAAAAACATATGTGTGTAGCAAGTTTATAGTTACCCTATCACCTTA
Organism: Mytilus trossulus; assembly: GCF_036588685.1. Classification (NCBI taxonomy): domain Eukaryota; kingdom Metazoa; phylum Mollusca; class Bivalvia; order Mytilida; family Mytilidae; genus Mytilus; species Mytilus trossulus. Next base: position 43,375,507 of record NC_086373.1, read on the forward strand.
ATTAGTAATTGCTACCTCGGTTATGCTTTAATCAACTGCAACAAATTAATTTTTGGCTATTGATTTTTTTAAAGTAATATTTCAGATTTAAATTGTTAAAAATTCATTGTCTAGGACTTAATATTTAACGAAAGTCGCCTCCCAAAACATCAATATAATAATAAACTGGTTGGATTACTTTTGCTACAGTGAAGTGTCCATTTGACTGTGTAAAATTTGTGCATGAATCAGTATGACGTTAAATCCAGTGGATAGTTTAAGTATGATGTCTCTACACGTTAAACTCCTTTAAATGACGATGAAGGAGAAGTGTAAGCCTCTTCCAATCTATCACTTTCAAAGAACTTAAGTCTGAAATAAATTTGTTCATGTATGCATTAACATTTTTTGTGATGTGAGATTTAAAAATATTCTGACGTGTAAAAACAATTTTCAACAAAGTGCAAAGTATATCAAATGAAATATAAAAATTCTGTCAGATTGTTTTTGAAAATTAAAAAGGGCAAAATACATTTTTAGTCATCAACAACGTTATCCTTACAAAGGACAACTGTTAGAAAGAGTTTGAAACAGTGTATGTCCCTTTTCAAACAAGTGTACATGATAAAAGTTTAACAGAAAATAAAATATCACAAGTATGTGATGACATAAAAAAAAATGATGCCCTAAAATAAATTACTAGTTAGTTTCATTATGTTTCAGACTGAAATCCATTGACCATGAGATATGTTGATCAAGGAAACCTCATACTTCCTAAACAAAAATTAAAATTGTTCAAGAAAAAATGAGTGTCCCAGATCATCTTTATGGAACACAATTGCTTCATCATTAAGAAATATTACAAAATAAAGAAACTTGGTGGGGTTCGTGTTGTTTATTCTTTAGTTTTCTATGTTGTGTCATGCGTACTATTGTTTGTCTGTTTATCTTTTTCATTTTTAGCCATGGTGTTGTCAGTTTATTTTAGATTTATGAGTTTGACTGTTCCTTTGGTATCTTTTGTCCCTCTTTTGGTTCAAAACCAAGATAATATATCATAGATCGAAATTAATCTAATGAAAAAATCATCTTTATCATTATGTTTATTTGTTTCAAAGCATATTATGCAGCTTTTTGAACACTAGCCTTATATTTGATTTTTATATTAATGAATGGTAAAAATACAAGTTTGCGTTTTTATTATTCAACTCTTTTTTATGCTGTTATATGATGAGGGCCTCTAAGGAAAATAATTTACCTATATGTTTATACAAACAAACATTCCAGTTTACACTTAAAAGTAAATTGTATCATAAAGATTCTGGATGCATTAATCAATATACAAAGACCACTTGTTATATATTGAAGTTAATTTCCCTGACCTTAACACTTTGAAGTAACAACTAAAATCTAACCAGGAGCAGACTAATCTTTTCTTAATTAGATATATGTCACAATATTGTTATTATTGTTGTTGTTATCATGAACAATACTTTTATGTAAAACAACTTTTGGTATAATGTTCAAAAGGGTACTCAAAGTTATTGCCTTTGAAAGAAATATATAAGGCTGATTATTGCTGATCACATCGTCATAAGTTGAACTTTATTTGGCCTTTTAAACGTTTTTAATTTAAGCGTCACTGGTGAGTCTTTTGTAGACGAAACGAGCGTCTGGCGAAAATACTCAATTTTGATCCTTGTATCTATGATGAGTTCATTTACACCTGACACATGTGACAGTCGACTATTGACCACAGGATAACAAACGCAACTAACGGTTTAAATGAAACAAACATTCGGTGGATTTTGCAAATGCAACAAAATTTCCACAACCAAAATAAGCTGTTTGAATGTACGATTATTTTGGACATTCATTTACTTTTTACTGGTGAAAAATTGCCCCCAACATGAAACAACATCCAACTTGATTGATAGCTTTTTATGCTATAACTGCATACCTTATATCTATTCACTTGCTCCAGACAATATAGAATAGACTGCTTTGAGCAAAGCTATTTTTTTATTTCAAAGCAGCAAAATTCATTCAACAGCAAATTAACTCTGTAACTTCTTTTGATACAACAACAAAATACCCAACCAATGGAGGGAAGCATTATAGTAAAAGTGTTGAAAACTCAGACTTCAGGAATTTTTCTTTATATTTGCTACACAAATGCATGTATAAAATATGATATCTTTTCAAATACATAACAAGAGTCTTGTTATTTGACATGAATAAGTTCATAAGTTTATCACATAGAGTCTAATGGTTAGACACTTAACCATAACACTATACTGTTGGTAGTTCATCATACTTGTGCGAAGTTCTATTTAAAGTCATAAGAAACCATCTAATTAAAAAAAAAATGCATTTGTTTTTTTTTATACCTTAATGGATAGTATTCGTTATACAACTTATGTACATATACTTTTTTCTGAGGAAAATTCTTAAATGTGTCCACCTTTAGAAGAAGTTTACTTATTCTTAATTGCTTGCTTCCAGGAAGCAGTTCGCCGACATATTTTCCGTATGCATAGTGACCCGAGCGTAACCTTCCTCGTAAAAATCCGGTGACCACAATACGTATGGATCTGTCATTGAAATAAACAAATATCGGATTATACATGTTAAACACGTGCTCAATACCCATGCTTTTTGTGATTTGTTTACTATAAGGTGACAATCGGTAAAACTCGGCTTCAAAACACGGCATTTGATGAGCAGCCATATTTGTTAAATCATAACTAACAGAGAGAAAAAAAAATTGACGATTATATGATATATTTGCAAAAATAATGATAAAATCGTGCACAGAGGACTAAGTTAATGATGTATACATGCATTGGTTCAAGAATTGGACAAACATTATTTTTCACCACTCACTTGTTTCATATGACTTTAATACACTATAAAAAAATCATTCTCTGTATAGCTTAATTTTGTTTGAAAACCACTGTTACCAATCTCTATTCGAAACAATACTAACTAACAGCTTATATCTGAGATATTTCTAGTCACAGACTTTTCTTACCTATTCACATTGAAATGAATGCAACAGACAACCTCTACTTTGACTCCATATTCATGCAACCTTTGATTTGACCAAAGATAGTATGTGGTAATCGTTTTGATTTAGTAAAAAGAAAAGAAATGTTAACACGCAAGTGAGCCACCATGAAAAAAACATGCCGTTAACTAATTCGTTCCGCAAAGAAATGTGTATTGAGTGTAACGATGATTTACATTTGCTGTCGGCAATTTTCGAAAGTAATCTCTTACCAAAAGTTACCTAAGAGGACAGAATCCTCAGTAATCTTTTAAGTTCTATTTTTAAACGTTGGAATTTATAGATTTTCTTCACGTTTTGGAATGTCACTTCGGATGTCGGAATATTGGCATGTCGGTGAAAATTATACTGAACATTGGGTTTAACTTAGGAAGTAAAAAATACGTAAACTAAACAAGATATTTTTGGAAAACCCAACAAAGGAATGATAACATGCCTTGTTCTTCTACCATTTTAACCATGTCATGCAATATTACAATTCTTATGCTTACGATATTTAACGTTCAGGTGAGACGTCCTTTTTTTAACTTTCCGACAAAAAACGGAAATGAAAACGCCGTTTCTTTGTTCAAGATATGCATTTTTGTCATGAATCAATACACCTCGTTAGTGTTGTATGAAAGGATACCTTTTAATCAACATTATTAACGTCAAATTTTGACAAATGAATTTTTGGAATATTAAAAAAACATATTTCTATAACTGAAAGAGGCAACACTGAACCCTTTTCCTGTTTAAATTATTGAGACATGTGTCATATCATTGACATTTGAGGAATTTTTTTTTGAATTATTTAGATGGTATGGGTGTCTTAATTAAAAATGATAGAATGTGTCCATACTTTGCCAAAACGTAGTATATGTTAATATATGTTCGAAAGTATAATGAAAATTATAGGTCACCGCGCATTTTCTCAAGCTACCGGCTGTAACAAAATGACATATTTTGTATGGAATATAAAGGAAAAAACATCATTATGTAACTAAAAGTTAAAAAATATGATAGAATTGTAAAATAAAATACGAGAAGAAAGATTTAAGAAATGCTTTGAGAACATCAAAAGAAAAGATAGGGCCACCGTTCATTTTTTCCGGCTTAAAATCAAAATAGCAAAATTCAATGTAGATTCCTTAAAAATTCACTACTCTAGATTTCCCTCCCCTTAAAATGCAAATTTGAAAACATTAAAAATCAAGCAAAAATAATCTACTTATGTAAAAATATTAATATTGATTTATAAAATTACAAACTTGTTCTTTTAACTGAACATTCACATTAGTCATCTGCATTTCTGCATCAAATTTTGCTACTTTGATTAAAAATCTGGACCTTGGTTTCTCTGTTTTTTACAATCCAAGATGGCAAAAGACATACATACCCCAAAAAAAGTATTCAAAAGTCTTGAAATGACCTCATTCAAAAAGTCATTAATCAGTCAAAATCTTCTTTACGCCAATCAGTTTATAAAAATGATCTCAAGCTTTATATCAAGCTTTTTTCATATATTGATTGTGCTAATTTGAGATTTATCTTGTGACTTTTGAAGAAAGACCCCAGAGTGACAGTCAAAATCATAGATCGAAAATAAACTGACAAATAGAAGAACACAACCCACAACATAGAAAACTAAAGACTAAACAACACGAAGCATCAAATAGATATAGGAAGATGTGGTGTGAGTGCCAATGAGACAAATCTCCATCCAAATAATAATTTAAAAGTAAACCATTATAGGTTAAAGTACGGTCTTCAACACGGAGCCTTAGCTCACACCGAACAACAAGCTATAAAGGGCCCCGAAATTACTAGTGTAAAATCATTCAAACGGGAAAAATACTTCTTTTCAAAATAGATTTTCAGCTTTAAAAAAACCCAAGATACAGCACTTATTCCATTTTCTTCTTTAAAGAGAAATAGTTTCACAAATTTTGAATTGTCAAATATGAATTCTTTCTTCCAGTTTTTAAACTTTTTGTGTAGTTTTAAAAGTTAAACATTTTGAGATATATTTAACAGTGCGGTTGGGATAAGGTGTCTGGCCTGTTATCCTAGTTAAACAGAAATTGTCCGTGTAGTGTTTAAACTTTTTATTTATGATCTAGGTATTGATAGGAGTAAATGTTGTAATTTTAATATCAAAAGTGTTTTTTTATTGTTATTATTCAAATTAGGGAGAATAGTTTGTATGTAAACATTTTTATAGTATTTTTTCTTTTTTTTTCATATTGGGATCACAGTTTAAATTTTCAGTAAATCAAACTGATTAGGTACCTTCTTTCGTAAATTGTTTGTTGTAGTTTGAGAGTTATCTCAAAGACAATGATTATATGAAATACATGATATGAAGTATGAAGAATAGTGTCTGTTTGTCTTTTTCCTTTTTAGCCATGGCGTTGTCAGTTTATTTTCGATTTATGAGTTTGACTGTTACTCTGGTATCTTTCGAACTCTCTTATATAGCTCTTGGGACGGCACCAACCGTGGAATATATTATGATTACCCATCCGGAGCACCAGTGATCATCTGGACTTTTGGTGGAGTTCGTGTTCCTCAATTTTATGTTCTTCTATACTGTGTTTTATACTGTTTCATACTTTGGTTTGTCTTTTCGTCGTTTTTTTGTGTTTTTTTTTGTCATGGAGTTGTAAGTTGACTTTGACTTATTCACTATGGTTTCTGTCGAAGCTCATTCACTATATTTTTGTTTGATACAAATTGTTTACGCAATCGCTGTCTCCTAGACAGAACAATAATTCTGATTGAAGAGTCCTTGCAGTTTTCACAAAATTTCGTTATAAAATTTCATTGAAATCAGCAGTATTTGCTAGAGGCCTTTGAGTATTTATTACAGGCCAGGACAGGGTGAGAAAGTCTGTTCAATCGTATTTTTAAGAGAAACATTACTCACTGATAAAATGTAAACAAACACAAACACTTACTGTAAAACCCCTCAAAATTCTTCAAAAGTCTTCAAAAATTATAGTACCTCGTACCCCCACAACCCAGTTAAACTAACGTCAGGGTCTAAATAAAGCATTTCCATTTAAGTCAGATTCATCAAATATACCGTGTTAAAATTCAGTTTATTGTCGAAATAAAATTGAGAATAGAATTGGGGAATATGTCATAAAGACAAAAAACAGACCAAATAGCAGACAACAGCCAAAGGTTAACAATGGGTCTTCAACGCAGCGAGAAAATCCCGCACCCGGAGGTTGTCCTCAGCTATCCCCTTAATAAAATTGTGTACTAGTTCAGTGAAAATGGACGTCATACTCAACTCCAAAACATATGAATGAACTCTTATTAAAAAAAAACACTAAAAAAAGCCTGACTTAAGACAGGCGCAAAAATACGGCGGAATTAAACATGTTTTGTAAGATCTAATCACCCCTATATTTCTAGCCAATGGCAATACTCATAGTAAAACTTAGTTTAAAAGGGGACCGAGTCCGATTTCAGAAACTAAGGAAAATGACAATGATACATACTATACAAAGGACTACTAGCAGTTACTGCCATGTCAGCTCCAGACCTCAATTAAACTGATTAAAAGATTATGTCTTTATCATATGAAAATAAAGTATAATCCCTCCTGTTAAGGGTTTAGTATCATGCCATCCAGTAGAGCCATGAGTAGAACATAACCCGTAGCATGCCAACAACTGGGTTTTAGAATAAATGTGTTTATTTCCGATGAAAAGACCTTATGATTGAATAAATATTTATACTAAATAGGAAATCCTTAATGATTTGACAATAGTATTGTAACTTTATCCTTTCCGAATAAGTTTGTTTAAAGGTTTGGTTTTGAGGTGAATGCCGATATGTTTGTGATTTGTAAAGAGTATTACCATAAATTTTGGGATGTGATATACCTGAACGTATAAGATGTCTGCATGTTGATTTATATTTACAAATAATGTCCTTGTACTGATGATAAAATTTAGTAAATGTTTTGACTAGTTTGTGATATCGAAAACCCTGTTGTAAAAAAAATTCAGTAATACAGAGATTTGTTTTGTTGAAATTCAATACGTTGTTATATACACTAGCGAATCGAACAAGTTGAGATACATAAACACCATACGATGGTGATAAGAGAACGTCACCAACTAAAAATGAAAACCTGCATGTTGTGCTTTACATATGAATAAAAACGAATATATTGTAAAGTGTATTGATATCTTCAAGTTAATGTTTTTAAAATAACTTCGTAAAGAAACATACATTTTTTTTTATATTATCAAAATGGAAAAATAATGTGGCTTATTGTTGAGCAAAATTAAGATATGATCATGAACATATTACAAAAAAATCCTTTTAACATATCAAAATAGTGTAAATAAAACATTTATAAATGTAATAACAAAAATACCCAACTGCCAGTTAAATTCAAAAAGCGAAAGTCAATTAAACTGACAAATCCAAACGCTCGCCTATATCTACCAACAGAACGACTTGGTACATTCGTGAGAAAAAATACGTCTCTTTGAATACACACACAATCTTTGGTACAAAAAATGCATAAAAATCTTTCGAAAGTTAAACGTTTTCTACGAATTTTCAATAGATCTTTCCTCTTTTGGTCCTTCTGAGCCACATGTGAGTTGTCCTACCTGTGTATGTATGGAAACACTTGGACCACAGAAATTGACAGGGATACTAATAGGATGATATGCTGTTGATCCCTTGGAATCGTCTTTAAACACACTTTTGAAATATGTAGGAGGTATTGTTACGGGAACATAATGTGTTCCAAGAGGGTGAAGTACAAAGGCAGGTAAAGGCACCTGTTTTGAATCAAAACGACCATTCTTCCCAAAGTCATTCTGATTACTTGGAATTTTATTTTTCTCGCAATAACTATTTGAAGAACCATTTTCAGATCCTAAATATTGACTGTATTCAGTGCTAGGACTGGAAGTACTGTAGCTTATTATGTTTTTCTTTCCTTGTTCATTTTCACCCTCCATTGAATCTGAAGATCTATCACTTTTGTGATGCCAAGGACTTCTTTCTTTGGAAAACCTTTTTGTTATATTGTGCTTAAATTTGTAAGCATGTGACTTGTGGTAATCAATCTTACTGCCATTAGTGCCTTCGGATGAATTTTCCTCACTGGAACATGTACTACTTCTTGACCTGTTACTTTCATATTGCTCTGCTGTATCACCCTGAACAGACTGTAGTGTAATGCACGATACACTTCCTTCTGACAATGACTGGCTTTTGATACTGCTATATCCTGATGTTAGACTGGATGCTTGATCTGTTTGATTCAGCAAGGTACAAAGATATTCATCTTGTTTAATCATGGCCATGTTGTTTTCAGAAATGCCCATGCCTTGTAGCACTTGATCATTGCTCTGTGAGTTCAAATTTGAATTAGCAGCTTCTGACTTCAAGGAATCATCAGGCTTTACATCTTGGACATCAGATGCAGATTTTACTACAAAAGAAAACAACTAACATGAATTTTTTGTAATATGGAAAATGTAAGTTGAGAGAAAAAACTTTACTTACATGTACATTACATTCCGAGAGTAGATTTATATAGAGCTGACATTTTGTGTACATAGGAGATATACACATCTCCTGTTATTTATAATTTGCAACACTTTTAAAATAAGTATCAAAAATTATCAAATAATTAGAAACTAGTTATTTAATTTTTTACACACAAAAAAAAAAACCAATTAAAAAATTATTACAAATGTGCTTACTAAGTAATAAAATATACTACATAATTTTATATGAATATAAAAACATGTACATAATCGTATTTGTTGGGAAGCAAAATTGGATTCACAACATTCAAAACTCACCAAAATCTCCTAGAAAAATCAAGAATTAGACAATGAACACTGATTGATTAAGACAATACTCAATTATGACATTTCAAAACCTTGTTGATGATGATAAGGTTGTACCAAATTGTTCCATTGTCTTCAGACATAAAGTGCACAGGTCACAACCTGAAAATCATCTTATCCAAACTATTCAGGTAACATCCAATGACAAAACCATTTAAGTTACAAGATAAACATTCATCATGCAGAGCTGTAGTGCAAAAACTAGTACTGGACCAGTACTTATCGACTATTCAACCAATCTTAAACATAACCGAAGATTATTTTGAAAATTGCATCACCAGTTTTTGAATGGCTCACCCTATTTATGAATATCTGTAAAGATGTTCAGATAAACTACAGAACAACTGGTCATGAAATTTTCTTAATGACTTTCAGCTATGCCTAAGACTGTGAAGAAGAAGTCACAACTAATATGGAATATAGAGTATTAGTTTCTACACTCAGTAACATGTACACTGTATAACAGACTATTGTCACGACGGTATCTCATAAAGGAAATAATTAATTCAATGAAGTCTAGTTTTAATCTGAATTCAAACACATCACAACTAAATAGATTTAGAAGTCTATTAGTCCAAGTAAAAGTCAAAGATATGTTTAGATTACTTACAATGAATCCAAACATTATAGACAATAGCCTGTTATTACAGTTGTTCCACACGTCACAAAAATATAACAAAAGAAACATTAAAATCATCATTGTTTATCATGTGCATCTTTGAAGCAGTGTTACTGTATTGCCTGTTGAGGCTTATTACAGAGCACAGATCTATGATTTTAAAAGAAGTAGATGCATTACCTTGAAAGAACAAAATGAACCCTGAAAACAACTGTATTAGTAGAGATTGACAAAATGTGAAACAAGATGTACATTTGTATATAAAAAAAATATTTTCTCAAGACATAAATGTCATGAATGTCAAAAACTATGATGTCATTGGCGGAAAACAAAGATATTAGATATATCTAAGACAAGCACATCTTTTAATCCAAAAAAACTGGAAAGAAAGTTTTAATTGGCACAGTATATAATTGACAAAATATTTTAAACAAACTGTTGTAAATTTCCACATCTGTCAGACAGAAATGGTGCATTGTTAGGGTACTGATTATTGATTCAGTTAAAAATGTCAAAACCCCTTTCTTCTTCCCAAAACAATTGTTTTTTTTATCAAGATTAAGGGACCCAGTATAAAACAGTTCTGAGTTTAAATGACAATGCCTTTAACGATCAATCAAACTGGACCAAAACAATAAGAAACATCTTGAAATCGTATTAAATTTATAAGGTTATGATTGAAATAAAATAAGCACGAGTTACTTCCCTTTTGTCAACATACTGAAGGTTCAATTGTTAAAAAAAAATTATTTCAACTTTTGAAACGACTACTAGACTTTAGTAAAAGACGTGTTTCTGAACAATTTTTATTTCTGTAGTCTTGCATAATTCATTAGGAGTACTATCTTTCTCCAAAAATCAAAACTATGTCATACAGAGGACTGAAAAAAAAGGAAATTATTATTTTTATGTAAATATCTGAGGTCAAAGATTTGGTCATAAGTCATGTAAGTACAATGTAAGTCAACTGAAACAAAAGTCATGTGTTAATTAAGAAATAATTCTTTCAAGCCATGCTCTATGCTCATTTTAACATGGGAAGGCAATTTGTCAATATCTTTATACGGAGCATTGGCAAGGTGAGCTAAAAATTGCTCATAGAAGAGTTATTTTAATTTACAGCGGTCATAAGTTCATAACAAGATCAACTGAGCAAAAGAAATCTGTAAAAAGTGATTTCTCATCACACAACATTGTACATATACAAAGATAGTAATATATCTACAAGGAATCAAAACAAACTTGGGATTACTTGGATTACTTTCAGTAAGAGCAGGAATGATGATTGATTAGCTAGAACATCTGACACTATTTTGAAACAAAGCAATCAAAAGATTATTGAGTATGAGTATATTCAAATTGGTCAAGCAGCTTAAATCAAAACATTATAAATTAAGAGAAAGACGATAGACATCTAGAGATGACAAAGCTCACACTGACCCTTTGAGCAAGATGAGTTAGATATAAATAACATGTCTTGTCGCTACACAAATAAGAACAATTCCTACCTGTTGATAACCGGAGGAATTTCTTACTGCTCTGGTCCAAAACGTTTGTCATCCTCTGATAGAAAGCATCTTTAGGGTCCAGCCCTTCTGTGTCGATTAATTGATGTAATATCTCCTCCTGACATTCCTTATATCCCATGTAAAACTTTTCCTGACAACATGGATTGGAACCCCCACCATCCGGTGGTAACTCTTTCGCCATCATTTCTACAATTATATCAATACAATTACTGAACACATTTTTGTATGAATGATGATGTTTAAAGGATAATGATCATCATGATCATATGATACAAGTTGCTTCTTGCCTCTAAGATGTTTTCAAAAAATGATACAAAAAGGACAGATGAAAGAAGTTAAATTCAAACCTGCTACAATAAAACATGGTTATATTGAAATTTCTGGGGCCCAGTGGTTTAATGGTGTAACCTAACTATAAACTTTATTCTTTAAATTGATAAAACAAATTTCGCTATACAATTGTGACGTTTGTTTTATCTCGGTTTGACAGTACTTATATCATACGTCAATGTAACTAAGTATGGCAGTTATTAGAACTCACATACTGATACCTGATACTTATATATCTGTATGCAGAATTTCATGAAATCACAATTATCAATCTCCCTTTTTTGTCCATCACAATAATCTCTGAATGAACAGTACTTATTCGTTAAATCATTTTATAGAATTAAATGTAACTAGAATATGCAAATCCTATTTCATTGAAGTATAATTAATGAGAGGAAGTATTTAGTCTTGTTTGACTTCATTTTTTGGTGAAAATATTTCAGCTCCTTTTACCCATATATTTTCAATACCTTAACTGTTATAATGTTTCATACCTCTGAAATTATGCAAGTTCAACAGGTTTCGTATAAGCTTTGATGCCATTTCTATTATCTCCGTCTTCTCAATACGACCTTGACCCTGAAATATAGAGGTAATTGTGATATTTTTTGGCAATTTACTATTAACATCTTGGATACATTTATATATCTAAAAATAAAAATGTCAATTTCTTTAGGATTACAGAAAAGTCAATAAGACATTTGTATATATGAAGTGAGGGCTCGAATATTAGGTTCTCCTAGGCCCTTCACCTACCAAACCCATATTCACACTCAAGATAAAGTATTCAACCTCAGTTCTCCAAAAATAAATCAGAATCAAAAATCTTGTGAGCACTGAAAGGCAAAGATTGCTTTATCTAACTAGGCAAATTATAAATTTGAGTTATCTTCCATTGTTTAATATTGATGTTTCAAGTTGAATCTATTTTGATCACAGATTTATACACCATGCATTACCCTCCTCCCTCTTTAATTATAAGTATTCAGTAAACAGAAAGTTGAAATATCCATTTTGATTTAAGTATTTTACCTGTTTCAAGTATCTTGGTGGGATAAGTCGACTGAGTTCTGCTAAGCAGTTATTCATGCGATCTCTTCGCCTCTTCTCTATGATTCTGTGCGACATTGGATCCTATAACAAATTACAAGTAAACCCATAAACAAAATGGTTCTGCTTTTTTTGTTCCATTTAAGGTTATATACATGTTTAGTACTATCAACAATTGAACTTTTTTTTTTAAAAGAAACAAACTTGATTTTGCAGTGATGTGAGAGCTTTTGCTTTGTGTCAGGTCTAAATGTGATTTTCTGATAAAAACTGAAATAAAAGTGCTCGTCCCATGTTGGGTTGTTGTCAAGTGCATGCAGGAATTTTTGTGTCATGAATTGTTTTCCTTCCTAAACAAAATCAATTTAGTGTCAGCGTCACGTAAAGTTGACACACTGGTAAACTTGTTCAGCATTCTCATGCTTATAAAAACTCAGGTTTATGACAGACAAGATAGTATTCAAAACTTACCCTTGGTAGTTTAGCCTTTTTTATAGACTGCATCTCCAATTCTTCTGGTGATATTGCAAAATTCAAAGGCCTGTAAAAAAAAAGTCACGCCTTTATATAGTAAAATTGATAATGTGTGAAAGAGACAACAACCCGACAAGAGTGCAGAAAACAGCCCACAGTCACCAAAGGGTCTTCAACACACCAAGAAAATCCTGCTCATGGAGGTAAAATATTTGCCAGAAGTTATCTTGAATTAACAAGTTGTTAATTTCTGTGTGATTTTGGTCTCTTGTGGAGAGTTATATCATTGACAATCATACCACATCTTCTTTTTTTATATTCATTATTAGGGCATGGGGACTACATACATGAGGATTGTATATAATCTACATGCACATGCAGTTTATACAGATATTTTTTGGTGCACATGTTGAAAAAATATATATATAGGAAACACGAAGAAGATTAGAATAGTGGTAAAAATATTGCTTATAATATATATTTAATTTTGAATTAAAACTTTATTATGGTTAACATGGTTAAGAAAGACAATATCAAATTGTTTGTAGTTAAACAATTAAGATGGTAAAAAAAACTTAAACAAGTAAGTTTTTAATTTTGAATTTTCCAATGGACATGTAAGATTCTTAGAGCTTGGTAAGCCTGGCTGGTGTAGTATCAGTTCTAGGAATAGTATATTATTGCATAGCAGTATAATATTTCCCACAGAAAGTAACTAAAAGTTAGCGTGCAATAAATTCGATTATTGCACTAGTACAATAAATCTTCTAAATTCATGACGTCATCAACGACAAAAACTTAGTTTAAACCAATTTTTACTTTCAAATATTATATTGCTATACAATAAAAGGGTTATTGCATGAATATTTGAGAATATTGTCCCACGTAGAACATATATTGCACTCACAAGCTCGTACAATATAAAATTCTACTCAGTACAATAATCCCCAATATTCATGCAATAACCCTATATTATTGTACATATATGAATGCAGCTTGTGACAATGATGATGGTTTTCAGAGAAATCAATCTAAAAAAAATATTATATTTTTTGGAAGTGTAGTTTGCTCACCAAAAGCTGGAGACTATTTTCTTAGTTTACTAGGGTACATACATCTGTCAAATATTTTTTCCACTTCTTCAAAATATCCCTTCGAGCACCTCTCACTTCCCAGGTGTACAGACACGTGCAAGTTTTCAGTCTCGAAAAATCACATTTTTATCGATATTTGGTTGAAAACATATAAATCTGATAGTTTTAAAACGTATGCATTTATATTTTACTTCAATTTTCTTCTGAGTCTTTTAAGTAATTAGAAATTCGTAAAACAAATAAAACATGCGTGTTAACACGTTTTGCTACATGACCTCGTAAAAATCAAAACAAATCTAAATAACATATTACCTTTCTGTAATCTCGAGCTTTATTCTCTTTGCTGCATGTTCGTCCATGAAAGAATCAGACATTGAATTTTCACATGTATTCATTTTGTTTACATTAGACACAATAACTTCAAACAGCCGCAGTTCCAACTTTTATAAATAAAGACCACAGCACATCTCACGTGTCATAAAATGTATGCATGTGACGTTGGGCTATTTCTGATTGAAGTCACGTTGGCATTTATTAAGCTCCTCCTTCGAACAAATCTGCCCAGCGGTCGATATTGTAAAGAAATATAATTTTGAAAAGCTAAGATTGTAATTTAGTTTAATTTTTAGTAAATAAACTAGTTGAAATGGTTGGGATAATGTGCCCAAATAAAACATTAATGTCGGAACACATGCACCAAAATTAATCATTGATTTTTTCCAACATAGCTCAGATGTATCAACATAATAACAGTAATGTTTAATATATTATTATTTGAAGGTGTTAAAAAAAAGAAATGTTCATCTCTGATTTCCGTACCCAAACCGAAAGGTAATCACCGTACAAACATCAGACAGGTACGATACTATTGGGTGACTATAAAGTGCGAAACGAAATAGAAACGAATGAATAAACCGAAATAAACGAAACAAAATGAAAAATTAATCAAATATATAATAACATCGATGCGAAATATATATACTATATCCCGTTGAATTTCAAGTCTTAGGCTGGATTGTTTATTGGAAAACAATAGATGAAAGTGATGAACAAGTGTTTAAAGTCCATTATCCATATTACATTCATATCGGAACAGGAGTACATGTAAGTTATGATGGATTGAATATCAGCATGTTTTATACCAGACATACATGCTAAATATATAAATAGGTAGTACATTATATCAAAATTATATGATATGATACAAAAATTTATCTATTACTTGTTAAATAAAAAGCTCGGTATTTTTTTCACAGCCGAAAGTCTGGGTGTTCATGGCTGTAATTCTATCCACAAATGTTTCCTCTTCGACACTTTTGTCGATTTCTTAACACACCAGATAAAACAAAACCAGAATGGAAAAAAGCTACACTATAACATACGCCATTTTTTAAATGTTATGCATTTTAAAAATCTTAATTATACAAACTATATCTAATTATTTATTTATCTAATTTTCGATAATGATACACAATGTACAATGCATCATAAGCCTATTTGGCTGGCTGAAAATAACTTGTATATATGAAAATTATTGTTTGCTATAATTCAGGTTGCACTTGAATATAAAAAAATATTCATTCATTCATTTAAGAAAAGGGTAGCGTACAATAACCGTAGCGGCCCCCCTTCTGACCCGAAGATGGTTATGTAAAACGCTAGATGAATTCGTAAAATGTAGATAGAAAAGAAAAGATTTATCGACTTTCAGCATTGATTTATTAACTTCATTTTACAGATCATTTGATTTTAACAATAATGTAAGTTCAAATATCTGCCGCTCTGGACTATCTTTCAGCTTTTAGTTTATTATAATGTTGAAGAATACGGATAAATTATAATGGGTACGGGGAAAATTGATAAGGGATACCGTGGTTTCACATATATAGCCGTACCTGTCAATATGATTTGCAAACATGTGGTTAAAGTAAACTATCTAAAAAACAAGTTGTTTTCATGATAATCAAATTTCGCGAAAAGATTATAGGCCATCTTTTTTTTTGTCTTGTATGTTATTTAGATTTTGTTTGTTTATTTTATGGGGATACCAATCTGTATGTGTCGCCTATCTTGTCGACACCAAGTCTTTTCAACTCTGCATCGCTAAGGGAAAATGCAACATTAGAGTCGATTAATCCATAATGAATTTCGCGGGGAATTTTCGCCGCTATTTATAGATTTGTCTTATGGTATGATGAAATGGTCTTATGGTATGGTGAAACGGTATTATGGTATGATGAAATGGTCTTGTGGTGTAATCAAATAGTATACTGGTATATAGAGGACACCTCTTGATATAAGAATTGTTAGCTCGATATCAAAATATGTTTTTATAAGATAGTTATATGACATAATGGTATGACAAAATTGTTTCATTTTATATCGAGATGATTGTATAGTATTCAAATGTATCGTTATGATATACTGAGGTGAGAAAATAGTATGAAAAAATTGATTAATGTTACATGTATATAAGGATGTCTTTATAGTATAAAAATGTATCTTTATGACATATCAATATCTCATAATAGTTCAGTAAAATGACAAATCAGTATAAAAATGTAGCTCCGTGTTATATCAAGATGTCTTCATACTATGACATATTATCTTCATAACAAAGTGAAATGACAGAATAGTATGAAAAGGTAACTCCATGTTGTATCAAAGTGTCTTTAAAATATATAAATGAATCTTAGTGATATAGCAAATTGACAGAGTCTTATAGTCAAATATCGTTATAGTATAGAACATTTGCTTCATGATATATCTCTAACCTTAATTATATGGTTATTCTTATCATAAGGCAGCTGTGGCGTTCCATAAAACTGTCTGTTGTTAATCTGTGGTTTACATGTTCTTATATACTACTATAGTCGCCGTCACGTAAAATTGGCACTATGATTTTTGTCAAAATTTTGTTAAATATCAGCCGTGTTCACTCGAGATGATGTTTTTCAATTAGCGGAAGAAAAATCCAGTCCAAATATCCACTACTGTCCTACCTTTTATTGTGTTTGCACTGTATAATCCTGACCTTCACATTTTTCAAGATTATTTACATTGTAAAACCGCCATCTTGGGTTCTATGAGGATCCCTGATTTACGCAACATTCGTTACTCTCCGGTAATATCATTGTCATTGATGATACAATTTCCCGCGTTTTTTTGCATTATGATGATTAAAAGCTCCGAGAACCACGAGAAAATAGACAGCACGTGGAATTCCACGGCAACACTTCCAGTAATGACAATGTCGGATTCCACCATACAATATAATCTTGGATTATGTGAAGGTATTGATTATACAGTGCAAATACAATAAAAGATAGGATTTTTGGAATGATATTTGATTCCGCTAAATGAAAAACGTCATCTTGAATGAATGCGGTTGTTAGTTTTAAAAAATTCAACCAAAAACGCTGTGCCAATTTTACGAGACGGCGACTATATATAATTTATTTAAGTATTTCTCTGTTCTGATGTTCTTTTGTTTATTTGTACTGTATCCCTGTCACATAATGATATCATTTGAGCGTCAATTTTATCATTGCCATATATGAGAAAGGTTTTTCTAGCCATAAAATTAGGTGCAACCCACCATTTTTTCTTAAAATGTACTGTACCAAGTCAGGAATCTGGTAATTGTAATCAAAAAGTCCGTTTCTATGTATGCTGGCGTTTGCTTTTGTAGCAGTTCAGTGTTTCTTTTGTTTCTTTGTTTTCCTGTTATAGTTAATGTGTTTCCCTCGTTTTGGTTTGTTACCCGAATTTGTTTATGCTGAATAGATTTATGACTATTGAACAGCGTTATACTGCTGTTGCATTTATGAGTCTCACAACCTCGAACCAGTTACTTTTTGAAGAAATAAACTGGTGCTTTGTTGTACTTTCAAACTATCAATATTATTAAAATATTGAAAAGGAAAAAAAGTCGTCATGTATAATTGTCATATACCTTTTTATTTCAATATTAAACGTCTGCCAACCTTGGACAGTTGATCTTTTATGAAGGAAACTGTTGCTTATTTTTTTTTTACTTTTTTACTATTAGACTATGCATTGGACATGTGTCAATATTATTGAAATTTCAACAAAAGTCGTCATTTATAATTGTTATTTCCTTTTCATTTCTATATTAAAAGTGGAAGTCTCTAGACCTCGGACTATTAACTTTAAAAAAAAAAGAAAACGGTACTTAATTTTACAGTTAGACTAAGGATTGAGTATTTCCCAATATCATTATAATTTCAAAATATTATATTTCATTTTATTATATTCTAAAGTTAAAACAAATGTTAAAAAAAATGAAACTGCTGCTTTTATATTACTCATAAAAGAAGGACGAAAGACACCAGAGGGACAGTCAAACTCATAAATCGAAAAAAAAACTAACAACGCCTGGCTTAAAATGAAAGAAGAGAAACAGACAAACAATAGAACACATGACACAACATAGAAAACTAAAGAATAAGCAACACGAACCCCACAAAAAACTAGGGGTGATCTCAGGTGCTCCTGAAGGGTAAGCAGATCTTGCTCCACATGTGACACCCATCGTGTTGCCTATGTGATAAAATCCGGTAAATAGTCTAATTCGTTATGTCACATTCATGAAAGGGAAGGGGATTGTAGTTACGACGAAAGGAACATATCCGATATCATTTGTGAAACGGTTATTCCATCACTGTCAACAAACTCGTGATGGCGTCCGTAAACTTTATGAAGGGATGATTTCAACTTCACCATTTGGAACTCTTGGTTTAATTGCTTCCTTGTGAGCAGCAACCCTCTATCAAGAAAATTCTGATAGGAAATGCAAGCATGGGAATATCGTATATATCATAAAATACGGACCGATTATTCATCAACATTATAATAATTATTTGTCATATCCTTTTTATTTCTGTATATGGTCACTTCTTCCTATTACTTGTATCAAATGATGGAATAGAAATGCTCATTTTGAGGTGATTTATAACGTAATTTGATACAGCTAACTAGAATAAGTAGCTATGCAAAGAAATAGAAATGGAATAGTAATTATACACAATCCCAAGGTGTGTTATACGACAAGAAAAAAAAATGAAATAGAAAAAATCTTATTAATATACCGTCAGAACATTTTTAATTTCTGAACAGATTTGCATTAATTGTATTCTTAAATACAGATGAGAATTTTTCTCTCCTATGATTAAAAGAGGGACAAAAGATACCAGAGTGACAGTCAAACTCATAAATCGAAAATAAACTGACAACGCCATGGCTAAAAATGAAAAAGACAAACAGACAAACAATAGAACACATGACATATCATAGAAAACTAAAGAATAAGCAACACGAACCCCACCAAAAACTAGGGGTGATCAAAGGTGCTCCTGAGGGGTAAGCAGATCCTGCTTCACATGTGGCACCAGTTATGTTGCTTATGTGATAAAAAATCCGGTAAATAGTATAATTCGGTAAGTCATATTCATGAAAGGAAAGGGGATTGTAGTTACGACGTAAGGAACATATCCGATATCATTTGTGAAACGGTTATTCCATAACCAACTCGTGATGGCGTTCGTAAACTTTACGAAGGGATGATTTCAACTTCACCATTTGGAACTCTTGGATTAAGAGCCTCCTTGTGATAACATTTGATATATTCTGATGAATACTTTTTTTTTCACTATTATTCTTATAAAATTTCCATATCGGAAAACGTCATATCTACATTAAACAGATATTAACTTTTGATCTGATTTTGATCTAATGAATATAGAAAATATAGAAATGTGTCTGGTTGTGCTTGTGTCCTAAGCCAGGAGCCTGTAATTCAGGGGTTTTCGTATGTTGATGTGTTACATACCCTTTTCGTTCATTTTTGTAAAACTGTTGTTGCCTTAAATTGTGTATAAGTATTAGAAAACTCACAAATACTACTATAATTAAAATTGTGTAAACCAAACGCGCGTTTCCTTAATAAAAGACTGATCAGTGCCGCTCGAATAACAAAAATTTAAAAGGCGAAATAAAGTTTGAAGTCGGAGAGCATTGATTTCCCTCATTTTTGAAAAGTTTCGCCAAATGTAGCCTTTGTTATACATAAATCCCTCTAATTTCTTTTAATTGAGTTCAGATATTTTATATCATCGGGTCATGTGAATTCCTACGTCATATTTTAGTACCATCCATATTCCATGGGTTTTGATTGAATACCCGTATGCATTGTGACGTTATTTCCTGGCCGCCCACAACAACATTCAACGTGAGATATGTCAAACATGTGCCTGTCGCTTTTAAAAACGTAAACTACTATCCAAATCACCTGTTTAGCCATTGTTATTGATATGGTGTGAAAAATATGGGTCACTAAAACAAAATTTGAGAAAATTTTCTGAATGGCATCTGCCTCTTGTACACCGGATCTTAGAGTCACAGGACTTTCATGTGGTATATAAAATGATTGTCAAAATGGCAATTTTTGAAATATAGAAGGGGGTCAAACTCATCATAGATACCAGGATAAAACAATTTTACGTAAGACACGCGATTTGTCTACAAGATTCACTTGTGATGCTCGAAAAACAACAGTTTAAAAGGCTTAATAAAGTTTAGTAGTCGGAGATCACGTGGGACCCAAGTTCTAATAGTTTTTGCAAATTATAGCTTAGATAATCTGTAAACCATGCTCTAAGTTCCTTCATTGCGTTTAGATTATACATGACATATTTAAGATATATCGGCGTGTCATATGTTTTCCTAGGTTATACAATTTTTCATCAACCAAATAACATGGGTTTCAATTGAATACCCGTATGCATGGTGACGTTATTTCCTGGCCGCCCACAACAACATTCAACGTGAGATATGTCAAACATGTGCCTGTCGCTTTTAAAAACGTAAACTACTATCCAAATCACCTGTTTAGCCATTGTTATTGATATGGTGTGAAAAATATGCGTCACTAAAACAAAATTTGAGAAAATTTTCTGAATGGCATCTGCCTCTTGTACACCGGATCTTAGAGTCACAGGACTTTCATGTGGTATATAAAATGATTGTCAAAATGGCAATTTTTGAAATATAGAAGGGGGTCAAACTCATCATAGATACCAGGATAAAACAATTTTACGTAAGACACGCGATTTGTCTACAAGATTCACTTGTGATGCTCGAAAAACAACAGTTTAAAAGGCTTAATAAAGTTTAGTAGTCGGAGAGCACGTGGGACCCAAGTTCTAATAGTTTTTGCAAATTATAGCTTAGATAATCTGTAAACCATGCTCTAAGTTCCTTCATTGCGTTAAGATTATACATGACATATTTAAGATATATCGGCGTGTCATATGTTTTCCTAGGTTATACAATTTTTCATCAACCAAATAACATGGGTTTCAATAGCATACACGTATACATTCTTACTTCCTGTTTCACAACAACACTCAACATGATAAATGTCAAACATGTGCAAAGTCGCTTTTAAAAAGGTTCACCAAGCTTAACTTTTTAGCCATTTTTGTAATGTCAAAAATATTCGTCACCAGAATAGCTGTTGAGAAAAAGATCAGCATGGAATCTTTCTCTTTGACCAGATCTTTGGGTCACATGGCTGTGATATAAAATAATTGTCTGTAAAACGTTTTCTAGTATTAAATATACAATTTAAATCTAATTTTATATAGTCTTAATAGTTAACGATGAAAAAAGTCATAACTTTCATATCTTAACCAAAATCTTCAAATGACACCTTAAATTTAAAAAACAACGATAACATGTTGATTCGAACAAAAAATTGTCTGAAACTGGCAGTATCAAAATGCTTGATTACTTGATTGACAACATATTTGTTGCATTTGGCGGACGTATTTTCAACAGATTGTCGGCATTCCTATGGGAACCAATTGTACCTCTCCTCTTGCCGTCTTGTTCCTTTATCATTATGCGGCTGACTTCATACAGGAATTTCTAAGGAAGAAAGATAATAAATTAGCAATGTTCTTTTACTTTTCTTTCCGCTATATAGATGACGTTCTCACACTAAATAATTTTTAAAATTTGGTGACCATGTTGCACGCATCTATCACATCGAACAAAAGATAAAGGATATAACAGATACATCTAAGTCTACATCTAACCTTACGACAAAAGAGATGATTTCAGCTTCCCAATTGTGAACTTTCCATTTCTATGTAGCAACATTCCAGCAGCGCCTGCAAACGGAGTATATATTTATCAATGGAAACGATTTTCCCTTGCGTATATTTTCTATCATTATTTCCTTGATAGAGTGTTGCTTCTCACAAGGAAACTATTAAACCATGAATTCCAAATTGTGAAGTTGAAATCATAAATTTCGTAAAAAAAATCGTAAATTTTACGGACGCGATCACGAGTTGGTTGACCGTTATTGAATAACCGTTTCACAGATGATATCGGGTATATTCATTATGTCGTAACTTCATCCCTTCCCCTCTTCACGAATGTGACCGACCGAATTAGACTACATACCGGGTTTGTAATAACATGACCAACACGATGGGTGTCACATGTGGAGCAGGATCTGCTACCCCTTAGCACTTAGGATCACTCCCAGTTTTTGGTGGAGTTCGTGTTGCTTAGTCTTTACTTTTCTATGTTCTTTCTATTATTTTCATGTTTGTCTTTTTTTCTTGTTAAGCCATGACGTTGTCAGTTTATTTTCGATATATAATTTTGACTATCCCTCTGGTACATGTGGTATCTATCGTCCCTATTTTGTAGAAGCCAAGTGCTATAAGGGAAATAAATTCATCCTAGATTCACGGATTAACATTATTTTACGCCATTAGAGTCACCAGTGACGAGTTTAAGTCGAGAGATAAAGACAATATTAAAATTTAATCGCATAAGATATCAACATTATTGCTGGTACTGAAAAGTAGTAAGCACATATTTTTGTGATTTAAGCAATTAAAAAATATAAAAACATAGCATAACATAACAAGCTTTTCAAAATCCTGTTCATATGTACATAGAAAATCAACAGTTGAAAATGTAAGCATGGAAATTTGTACTGATATGAATACCCATAACACGAAGATATGTATTATAAAATTCAATATTTGAAAGTGATTGTTTTTATCGTTTTGATCTAGTATTTGTTTTCAAACTCAGTATACATTGTAGAATAATTTTCATAACGGTTTTCTGAGAATGTTTCATGAATACATGTTATTTTTTATACTTGATTCCTTGAAAAAAAACTTTTTTGTTACTAAGTTTTTAGTAGGGGAACATTTTGTTCTCATCAGAAATGAAGTTCGATATTTTTATGGCCCCGCAACGAAGTTGTCGGTGCCATATAGTTTTAACCTTGTCCGTAATCCTGAAATTCTGTAATTCCGTCATTCCGTCATTCTGCAACAAACCATTATACGAAGTTTTTTCTTAACGCCTTCACATATTTGGCTGATTTTTGGTATGTGAGTTAACCATGATGAGTTTCAGATCAAGTTTAAGTTTGGTTCTGATCGGCTCATTTTTGCCAAAATTACGGGCTTTGGACTTTGATAAATTGTTGAAAATCACAGTCATACGGACTCTTTGTTTTATACACATCCAGATTTTGAGCTGATTTTTTGATATGTGATAATACGATCATGTTTGTGTCCACATGGGTTATTGAAATTGCAGATTTTTCAAGTTTTTGAGACGGGGCCATTCGTGTCGCTTTGACACATCTAGTTTTTATCTAACTTTTGACATGGTCAGGGATTCAGAATAGCCAATCGCACTTGCAGATAATCTAAACTTGAATGGTTAGATTTTACTACAAAAATAGGGGGACGACATCGTGGCTACATAGGAACTTTACCGTGGTCATCTGTGACTAAGCAATTAAAATGGATATTATAAGAACATTTATCGCAGAGAACAGTGATTAAAAGCCAAAAAGCTTGTATTCCATCAGATGTTTTTTTTTTTAAACAAAAATGTATCCTTACAATAATAAATCGAAAACGAACGTGTATGAAATCTTGTTATAATGCTTATTGTTTATGTAGGAATTGTACTTGTGTTAAAAACACATAACTAAATCAGATGTCAGATTTGTCATGCATAATCAAATAAGAAAATGTAAACAATGTGTGGATTTATCTAAATGTAGCTTCCTGTTAAGGTAAACCCATGCATTGGTATATTATTTAATGAATGAAAAGCCATAATGTTATCGACTTCTATCTTAGATTAAACCGTAGGACATTTCAACACCTTTAAGTATTTGTTGAAACCAATATCTATCGAGGTACATCACGAGTTTCCGGAATTCTGAACTCATGACATTTCAGACTTCTGTTAATGATATTAAATAATTGTTTAGTAAGGATATACTGATTTAGTTCACAAAAAGATTAGCTTCGTGTCATTGGTGAGTTTGTACAACCCCAGTAGCAGTGCCACAGCGGTTGGATATTTAGTCTTTCTGGAATTACCACCAGAGATGGCAGCTCTTATGTGGGCAATGATACATCATTGATACGTTCACTTTCTGAAAATTTACTGTGCACCAAATATCAAATTAATCTAAACAACACGGTTTCCTACTCTTTGCATAAAAAGCCTAAGCTATTTTTTGCGATAATTTCAAAACAGTCTGTTTCAAGTGATGCAAATCATTCTAAATCTTAAAGATGCACAAATGCATATATTCTCAAGAATAAATTAAATATATTTATCTTATAAACAATCTGCATATTTATATGCCTAGCAATCAATATTTTGCAAGCAAATTCTGAAAATTGCTTACAATATTATCCTGAACAGAAAGTAGAGGTCACCATAATAACAATCTGTCATTTTTAAACGACAACTGAGTTCAGTGAAAACTATCAAACCAAGACAAAAGATAGAATACTTTGATTCAGGTATATTTAAATTTTCAGAGTCTGTCAAAAGAAGCCACCTCTAGATAGTCAATTCAAATCAAAAGTAAAAAGAATGCAAAAAAGCTCAACAATTTTAATTAATTTACAATGTAAATATATAAAATAACCTATATTAAACTACATTCTTTTTTCATTCAATTGAACAAATTAGGAAGATGGTTAAAAGAACAACTTTAATAAACTTTTTCAATTTCTTATTCTCTGTATTTCCCGCCGTTATATATGATAACTTTACTTTATATTCAAATCTTGTTTGTAATGAGACAATGGGTCGGAAATTACCCTATTTTTGCAAGATTAGGAAGGGTTGTTTGAATTAAAACCAATCCATCTGTGGCTAAAATGTTGAATATTTTCATTGTTTTTTTTTAATTTTATTTTTGTATAATTTCCTTTTTAGCATGCAAAATTCCCATCCAACATATAAGTATGTACTCTTTTTTTGTAATGATAATTCTACTGATTGGTTGAATTACCAAAAAGGAACCTGGTAATGTGCCACAACAAATTATCTAAAAATACAAATACTGTAAACAAAATAAAAGAAAAGAACATATAGACCAAAAAGATTTGGGTAACCGCCACATTCATTTGAATTTACTATTGAGATCTAGGATTTAATTTTTTTTTTAATTAATTAATTTCTGTCTGGTATAGTTTCTGCAAAAAAGACTAAACTAGTCTAGTATTTGTAGAACTTATTCGGTTGATCATTTTTGCATTTACTTTTGATCTTTACTAAAGGTGTTTAGCTATGGAAAAAACACAAAATGAATAAAAAATTGTATGGACACCCCAAAATACCCTTTTTTGTAACTATTGCTCTTTGTGGTTGCTGTATCAGTGGTTATGTTGGAAAGCAATGTAAATTGCACAGTTTGAACAAAGTGATGAGTTTACAGATACATGAGTTGAAAAATGTGTTTATATTTCAAAATTGATCAGTTATACAAGAGATTCAGAACAGGTGAATAAATGCATTGATATAGGAGTATTTCATTATCACATATTCATTGCACGTTACATTACATTTCACTTTGTTTAATATCTAAGAATAAAAACTTTCGACCGCACACTTTGAATTCTTTTCCGATGAAGATAAGAATAGGTCAAGATGGTAAACAGTAAGAATACGCCTGACTTGTGGTATTGCTATTTCAACGAGGTGTCTGTTATTTAAAAAAAGCACTGAAAAGTTAACTAATGTTGAAACTGTTGCATAGTGCAAATACTATCTCCTTTTTTTTTTATTTCAAGATCACTAATCGCAACCTGTTTACATATGCATATTCTTTTTCCATTCACAAATTAGGAAGATGGTTAAAAGAACGACTTTAATAAACTTTTTCAATTTCTTATTCTCTGTATTTCCCGCCGTTATATATGATAACTTTACTTTATATTCAAATCTTGTTTGTAATGAGAAAATGGGTCGGAAATTACCCTATTTTTTCAAGATAAGGAAGGGTTGTTGGAATAACTAAAACCAATCCATCTGTGGCTAAAATGTTAAATATTTTCATTGTTTTTTTTAATTTTATTTTTGTACAATTTCCTTTTTAGCCTGCAAAATTCCAATCCAACATATAAGTATGTACTCTTTTTGTAGCAAACACTATTTTAGCAAGCAAATTCTGAAAATTGCTTACAATGTTATCCTGAAGAGAAAGTTGAGGTCACCATAATTACAATCTGTCATTTCTAAACGACAACTTAGTTCATTGAAAACTATGAAACCAAGACAAACTATAGAATACTTTGATTCAGATATATTTAAATCTTCAGAGTTTGGCTTACTGTTTGACTCTTTTCTGTCAAAAGAAGCCACCTCTAGATATTCAATTTAAATCAAAAGTAAAAAGAATACAAAAAAGCTCAGCAATTTGAATTTATTGACAATGTAAATATGTAAAATAACGTATATTAAACTACGTTCTTTTTTCATTCAATTGAACAAATGAGGAAGATGGCTAAAAGAACGACTTTAATAAACTTTTTCAATTTCTTATTCTCTGTATTTCCCGCCGTTATATATGATAACTTTACTTTATATTCAAATCTTGTTTGTAATGAGATAATGGGTCGGAAATTACTCTATTTTTTTTTTTTGGTGATTTGACTTCCTCTAATACCTTCCTTTAGTGCTGTTATAATACCATATTCTCTGTTCAATACCGTGACTGGAAATACAAAATACCATAAAACCTTCATATTATCCATTGTTAGGCAGGCAAAAAAAATATTTCAGCTTTGAACCTAGTAATATCGGTAAACATTTACAAGATGGCAGTAATGGTTGTCTGAAGGAATTTTATATGAATAATTAAACTCATAGATACCAGGATTAAATTTTGTATTTACGCCAGAAACGCGTTTCGTCTACAAAAAACTCATCAATGACGCTCCAATCCAAACAAGTTAAAAAGGCCAAATAAAGTACGAAATTGAAGAGCAATAATATAATATAAACACAACGAGGTCGACTAAGATTTCCAAAAATCAATTATTTACTAGAGGTCATCGAAAAATGATGTGAAAAACTACATGTATAGGGCACTGTATGGCCTTCAACCCAAACCGTATATTTATGCTTTTACATGGTTTGTATCACTATAAAGACAAGAAGCTTTGTTTAATTGCCTATGCGACAAGTCCCACTCAGAGAGCAAATGACATGCATAAATGCTTATTCAATTTATTAGGGATGTAATAGGCTAAAATTGTTCAATTCTGTACATTGGACACAACAGCAAGCATGAAGAAAAGTTTTCTAGACATACTCAATTTTTGGTCTTTAAATCTATACATTTGAAAATCAGTGAATGTTCAAGCTGCAAAAATCAAATCTCACAGTGCAATCACGTTCATAAAAGTATAGGCCTTTGGAAAGTTATGGTTAGCATTTGTTTCTGAAATGGTTTAAGTAATAGTATTTTTAACAATAGATTTCTTGTTTATAAATTGTACACAATGTTGTTAGACACTGCATGATGTGGTCATAGTTTGTGCTACAATTTATTCATTTTCAGGAAATTCGTGCCAAGAGAGGTAACTCATGTTCATCACTGAAAAAACATTGATATCAGGCAGAAAAAACAAAGGTAGATCAGATATTCTAATTATAAATAATTTTATTACTTATAAAAATCACGGGTTTGACATTTCTGTGTCCCAACTCATTAATAACATGTTTTCGGTTTCAAGATCTTTAGATACCACAATATCTGAAATGTAACCGATTGTCCGTTATTGATTGTGACATGTTGTGGAGTTCGCATTCGCATGGTTGCTGAGGGACGATTAAAAGTTGATTTTAAATGTCGCGTAACCAACAACATTGTGTTTTCAACTGACTGTATACAAGATAAAATTGTGAATGGAAATGGGGAATGTGTCAAAGCGACAACACGCTGACCATAGAGCAGACAACAGCCGAATGCCACAAATTGGTCTTCAATGTAGCGAGAAACTCCCGCATCTGGAGGCGTCCTTCAACTTGCCCCTAAAAAATATGCATACTAGTTCAGTGATAATGGAGGTCATACTAAACTCTGAATTATACACAAGAAACTAAAATTAAAAATCATACCAGACTAACAAAGGCCAGAGTCTCTTGACTTGGGACAGGCGCAAAATTGCGGCGGGGTTTAGCATGTTTTTTGAGATCTCAACCATCCCCCTATACCTCTAGCCAATGTAGAAAAACAAACCACAACAATACGCACAGTAAAATTCAGTTTAAGAGAAGTCCGAGTCCGATGTCAGAATATGAAACAAAAGAAAATAAACAAAATGACAATAATACATAAATAATACCAGACTACTAGCAGTTACTGACATGCCAGCTCCAGACATCAATTACACTGATTGAAAGATTATGTCTTCATCATATGAATATCAGGCACAATCAGTCCTGTAAGGGGTTTAGTATTATACCATAATGAAATATATGAGAAGAACATAATCCGTGTTATGCGACCAACTGGTTTTAGAATAAATGTGTTTAATTCCGATGCAAAGACCCTATAAATGAATCAATATTAAAGCCAAAATATGCAGTCTTTAAGGACCTGACAACAGTATCGTAACTATATCCCTTCTTAACAAGTCTGTTAAAATAACATGTCAATTCTTCGTATATAAGGGTTTAAGAGAATTTAGTAACAAAAAGGTATAGAACAGACACTGTATGTATTTACTACTGATCACAAATAGATACTTTTAAGTTTCTACAGTTAGAAGGGCACAAGAAAAAAATTTAGGATATCAACAGTGGATTTATTGCCATTTAGGGGGGTTTTGAAGCCACTTAATTTTAATACTCTCATCCATATAATTGCATTAAACTTTAAATGCATACCATATAATTAAATTTCATGACCTTTTATTCATTACAGTTAATAGTTATCAAAGGTACCAGGATTATAAATTAGTACGTCAGTAAGCCATGTATTGTCCTTTTGTATATACAAAGTGTTTCCTACAAATTTTAGCATTGTGATTGTACAACATAGAACTTTGATACAACACTGAATATATACTTTGTGCTGCTCCATATGTCACAGCCATACATCTTGTTATTACATTGCAATATATATCATCAAGAACATGATATCTGTAACCGAAAGTTGGACGGACTAAAGGACGAAACAATGAATCGACGAACTATCTAACAAATGAACAGAATAACAGACGAATAAAGAACGAAACACCATTCTTGATGCCCCCAAATGAATATTTCAAAATAATGTATGGATATTCCTCAAGTTCTCACTAAGAATGTGTCTGATGGGAATAGTCTTTACCGTCAGTTTTCAATCGCCTCTTTTGCTTTATTGTTAGAATCAAAACTATTTATTTAATCGTATTTCGTAATTTAATCACATTTAATTGTTAATCGTAATTTAAGTTCAAACGGTTGGTTATTTTTCCTTATAAAGTTTGTTAGACAAATTTATTTATTGACCTACATTCAAACCTATTTTGCAGCTTCAATGTTCATGTTAACAAGCCTATACCTATTTCCTCGAGAGAAGAACAGTATTTGCCATGGAGGTGAAATTAACAGTAACTTTTTATATACCTCTATTTTAATTTTTGCGTAAGTCATTTCCAATATCAACGAGTAAATATCAACATCATTAAATATTCAGTTTTTATATATCCTGGTTGTTTAAAAACATTTCACAGTGAAAGCATTAGGAATTGAATAAGATGGTAGGCATATACTTCATTCGTTATTTGTTTGTCGAAATTTAGTGATTTTCGTTAGTTCATGTCTGTTGTATTTGGGTTTTTTTTAATTTGAATTCTTTAAATCAGTGCGTAATTTTTTTTATTTGAATTATTTCACATTTTTCATGTTGGGATTTTGTATTGCTAATTATCGATATGAGTTTTCTCATCGTTGAAGGCTATGTGATGACCTATAATTGATTGCATCTTAGTCATCTGAACTCATATAGATAGTTTCCAGTTGGCTGTTGTACCACATCTCCTTATTGTATATAGCTTATTTTATGATTACTGTATACTACATTTATACAGATTTCATGAACAGTAAATTGTAAATATGCATAAACAGAGAACACCGCAATAAAGTGATAACATTCAGAACTGTTATGATAATTTGATATGATTTTTGTAGAAGAAAATCAGCTGCAAACAGTTTGGATAGCACTTAAATTACGTATGTTGGAAAACATGCACCGAAGATAAGGTTCAATATATATCTTAAAAGCTGAGATATCAAAGCATGATTTTTTTTTCAAGAAGCTTGGGTGTCAAAGCAAGTGTTGAGTCGTGTGTAGACATCATTACATTACATTTTGTAGAAAAGTCTTGGAATGTCCTTTTACCACAGAATTCCACACAACACGACATAACGACCAAAGGTACTAGGATTATAACTAAATACGCCAGCCGCGCGTTTCGTCTACATAAGACTCATCAGTGACGCTCAGATTAAAATAGTTATAATGCCAAACAAGTAAACAGTTAGAGAACATTGAGGACCCGAAATTCCAAAAAGTTATGCCATATACGGCTAAGGTAATCTATTCCTGGGATAAGACAATCCTTAGATTTTCAAATAAAATTTCAAAACACGCCGCAGAAATGAAACTATAGCCTTGCTGTTTTCATTATTCCAATAGATATTTTTTAAATTTTTGGTACTTTTGCTTGCATAGGAAAATCATTTTTTTGATTTATCTTATTTACGGACTACGTCGTGTTTTCATTCATGCGTCTTTTTTTCTTTCTTCTGAAAATGTTAATTTCTTATACAGTTAACTCTCGTTGTCTCGAAGTCGGTTGATTCGAAATTTCGGATGAGTCGAAGTTTTCACGTGGTCCCGAACGTGGTTCCATATAGATGTATGTAATTCGACTCCTGATGAGTCGAAATTGGATGAGTCGAAATTTCGGTTGAGTCGAACTAAATTTACAGTCCCAAGGTTAACAAAAGCATTAAAAATTCATTATTTATCTCGAACTAATACACATATGTCAAAACATGACCTCCGGCATTTAAATGGATTGAAGAGTTAATCTGACAATACACGTGTAATTAAATTCCAGTCACTGACCACTGTATTGATTTATGACATGCTATTTCCACGAGTGTTTACCTAAGATTATGTTATATAGAATTTTTATAAATAATTAGTGGTGCATTGTTAATGTTCATGAAAAAGTATTTAAAATGTAAACATTGTTTACAAAACAATTAATTGTGATTTACACTAATGAGCTTTGGTGTGTATAAAGTAAGGATTATGACTTCCGTTGATGATCACATAAATCGGCGTCTTTAATCTTGTTGTATTTTCTTTTGAAAAGAAAGAGTGAGATAAAACAAAATGAAGAGGAATCTTAATTTTCTAAAGTCTCTTGTATCCGAGAATAAACAATTTTGTCAACTATAAACGACCTGAATAACGGAACTATCGATTGGAAATTTCTCTCTCGGGTAAAAGCCATAGGAAAAGGTTGTAAATGAAACAATTGAATAAGTAAAAATAATGTTATTATAATAATGAAAGACCTTGATATACACTCGCATCGATCTGATACCAAAATATCGATCCCTTTCCCATATTCACCCGGATTTAATTTAGCTTTACCAAGATAAGAAAGAGTTGTGTCCCTTCTTCTGTCAAACTTCCAGTTTTCGTTTGAGTCGAACTACGTGTATCTCGAAATATTTCTCTGGTCCGACTGACTTCGAGATAACGAGAGTCGACTGTATTATGTTCTGGTATACAGGTGTATTGATATATAAGTGTTAGTTTAAATTATAGTATAAAAGATCTTTTTAACCGATTTCGTTTTTCGTAATGATTTATAAATAATGTAAAAGGAAATCAATACAGAATGATACAATACGATCGATATTTTTTATTTGAATGTGCAACGGAAATTATAAGTTTTATCAGAACACAATAAATTGAACAAACTGAAAATAGATGAGGGGCGACTCTCTGCTCACGGGACGTGTGTATATCATATATATATTGCAGTGATGGTATGTCATTTATTACAAGTAATTCATAGTGTTAACATCAAGTGGATAAAATAAATGAATGTACGATTTTTCACATGATAAGCATTATGCAACCCATCTGTACACATATATAAGAAATGAATTATTAATAAACCGGATATGTAAAATATATGACACTATAATAAAATGAATTTATCTTTGTCTTATCTTTTATCTTAAATAAGGAGATGTCCATTCTTATTTATAATTAAATTGATAGTAATTGCGTACTAAAACGTCAAATTTCTTTTAATTAATTGAATATTAGATTTAAACAAAAAATCAATTATTTTCTAACACAGTACAAAGCATTGACCTTTTTTCAAATCAATCTTTTATGTCTGAGGTAAAACAAATAAATTACGAATACGACAACGTGGACGACATTTCATTCGTTATGTGTCCGATATTTTGCAACCTTATCTGCAGCCAATAATGAACCATTAATGAGACTTAAGATATTCTAGAACGAATGAAATCTCGTCCAAGTTGTCGTACAGGACACTTGCAAATTAGGCTCCTTTTTAAAAAAAGTCACTAAGACTGAGAGCAGGGAGTCCTTGATATAATTTGAATCTTTTATATATATATATTGATTTAAAGAAAGACAAGGATTATAGTTCAAAATGTCTGCATTGTTTATTTTCATTGTTTTATATATGTAAACTGTATATTATGTATAATGTTTTAAGCCATTGGCCCATATGGGCGTAAAGTGCTTTTCAATAAAGTAAGATTATACTATTAGTATATAAACTCATCACTAACTCATGTGTGTTATATTGTTATATTGAAAAAACTGTAAACCTTTGGTGTTTTTTTTTACAAAGATGCCTTAGATGGAAACCATGGCCATAAGTTGACAGCACCTAACAAATATTTCTTTAATCAGGTGGTGTTGTAGAGATTTTGTCTAACGGGTTCACCAGCGCATACATAATTACATGATCTAAAGACTAATGTGAGACCAGCCTAACTTAAGGTGTATGTCGCTTAGTCGTTGGGGTGAGAATAAATGTTGAGACACTTTGTATATGCAACATTGTTTTTAAAAGCTAAATCTAGATTTCAGCTCCTCCCTAACAGATTCATATTGAGCATAAAACTATCGAAGCCACGGTCAGGTATAATGTGCACATATGTTGTTCTTTTGGATTCGGCCATTTGTCTTTGGGGAATTATAATTATTAATAAAAAATGGTGGACAATATACTTAGGATATATTAAAACCCGGATAACCCGCACTTTGTCCGGTTGCCGAAGTTCAAACGAGAGGTCTCTTTGGTAAGGTCACTACATATATGAAAAGATCGGGAAATTGATGTACGGGGAGACAATTATTCAACAATAGTACATCTATACAAATTTTGATAAAGGATTTTCTTTTACAAGAAAGCTCATGTACGCTTGTTTTATAGAATCAAGAAGATGTCCGCAAAATCGCGGTAAAATTAGGCAAGTATCGAAACAAAACATGGGTAGGGGATTAAGGCTTAAAAAGTGGATTGATCCGAACGTTGGCTGCATGTGTTAACACATTAAAAAGAGGAGGGATTCCTGCGTTTACACATTTAAAGGAGAAGTAGTGCCTGTGTTTATTCATTATCTGGGGAAGGTGTCCGGACGTCGGGTGACTGCGGTTACACACAAGATGGGAAGGATCACGTCGACACGTTCAACGCCTACTTCATTTTATGCAGTTCTGCACCTAGGTAAAATTGCTAGTTGTCGCTAAATTTAACAAAATGTTGCACTTACAATACAATACTGTTACTTATATGCCTATATGTCATATTTTCTATCCTTACTTTCACTTGGATTTCGCGAGCAGGACCTCGACTGAGCATGTGCGAAAGCGTATAGAACACGGATCGATAACAGTTTACAAATTTTTCAAAAATTTGCGTTTTTTGTTGAAAAAGGATCTTTCAAAGTAAAATTTAGCAAGTACAAAAGACTTCATTTATACGTCATTTCACAAAAATAAATCAGCTTTTGTATGGTTTCAGAGGAGTTGCGGCCAAAGAAAATTGGTCTCTTCCTATATTTGTATAGATACGAAAATCAAGTACCGTATTCAATGTTTCTTTTCATTTTAAATTTCACATGACTTTAAGGACGATTACTCTATTAAGGAGTCATTTACCAGTTTTGGTCAAAATAGACAGTAAGAACATTTAAACAGTCTTTATATGTTTGCCATTGTCAGATTTTCTCTTAGTGTAACTATTTTTCAGATAAAAGACATCTGCACCATTTGAACTATGGTAGATTATTGTCTCATATGCGATCATAATACATTTCCTCAGTTCAATACAATAAAAGCGTTCTATTTTTGGGCTAAGCAGACATTTTTGTTAGCAGACAAGATCATTCTAGAACGTTTTAATAAGATACCAAAGAATGATTGAGAGTTTGAAATCTTTTTGCCTAGTAATTTTTTGAGACAATGATGATAACTCACGATGGAAGCCAATCAATGAGAAAAGTCACTTCCCTTTGAACTTGATAAGTTAAAAACTGTATAACTTTTAAACATTATTATATAAATGGATTTTCACATAAAGAAAAAAATAGTGCCATCCAAAATAGACATATTTACACTTTTGTTGTTATGCTGAATTGTGTTTCCGAATAAACTATATATGTCTACGAATAAACTGCTGACATCAAGTAATAATAACTAATAATTATGATGTCAATTTTTTCAATTGTCATGCAAACGTTTACAGGCACATCTGTGATTTGAAGTTATGGTGATCTTATTTAAATACAAGTGTAAATTCGTCTGTACATAAAATTCATAATTTCAAAAATATTATCTAGCTTCTTCTATTTTGAAGGGCTTCACGAACTTTAACATTACAGTTACTGTAAGAGATTCTATTCCTGGAGCTTACTTGTCCATCTCTTCTCTGTTCTGACTTATTTTACCTTCATGACTTATTTTACCTTCATGTATATTTCTAACTAGTATTGGGGATCTCAGTTCGGAAATCTTTCCGTTTTTTTATGGTTTTTTTGTGATATTAGTCTCTCATTGTGACTAAGATAAAATTGAGAATGGAAATGGGGAATGTGTCATTTGTTCCATAAGGTTCATCTTATGTTATGTCAGAATTCAATGATGACTGAAAGTTTGTTTTGTTATCATATTTTATCCTTGCATATTGATCTTTTGTAGGTATGAGATCTGAAATCTTTACTTAATATACATTGGATGTCAGAGAGACAGAAGCAAAGTAAATAGTTATCAAAGGTACCAGGATTATAATTTAGTACGTCAGACGCGCGTTACGTCTACATAAGACTCATCAGTGACGCTCATATCGAAATAGTTATAAACCAAACAAATACAAAGTTTAAGAGCATTGAGGATCCAAAATTTCAAAAAGTTGTGCCAAATACGGCTAAGGTAATCTATCCCTGGGATAAGAAAATCCTTAGTTTTTCGAAAAATTCAAAGTTTTGTAAACAGGAAATTTATAAAAATGACCACATAATTGATATTCATGTCAACACCGAAGTGCTGACTAATGGGCTGGTGATACCCTCGGGGACGAAACGTCCACCAGCAGTGGCATCGTCCCAGTGGTGTAAATAGTTATCAAAGGTACCAGGATTATAATTTAGTACGCCAGACGCGCGTTTCGTCTACATAAGACTCATCAGTGACGCTCATATCGAAATAGTTATAAACCAAACAAATACAAAGTTTAAGAGCATTGAGAATCCAAAAATTCCAAAAAGTTGTGCCAAATACGGCTAAGGTAATCTATGCCTGGGATAAGAAAATCCTTAGTTTTTCGAAAAATTCAAAGTTTTGTAAACAGGAAATTTATAAAAATTACCACATAATTGATATTCATGTCAACACCGAAGTGCTGACTACTGGGCTGGTGATACCCTCGGGGACGAAACGTCCACCAGCAGTGGCATCGACCTAGTGGTGTAAATAGTTTACAAAGTAAAACTCTTGCTGTTACTTACTATTCTGCAAGTAGATTGCTCCAATAAAACGGATTAAAGTTACATATTGACTCAATATTTCAAGTGCGATACGATATATCTCATCTTAAGGAAGTTCCTTTGGAAATATTTTATTTTTGTTTTAGATAAACAAACCTTGATCCTGATTTTCTAATAATTTCACTAAATTGTAGGCAAGTTTTTGTTCTTTATCAACTTTCTGCAAAAAGGTTTTGTGTAATTTTTATGAAACTTTATCAGCCATGGCTGATTTTTTCAGTGACATTTGAAGAGCGAATCTGAGAAATGGGAAACACATATGAATACTTGTGTTTGTACTGATGGCTTGTAAGTAATGTTACCTCTCTCTATTTTACAAATAATATAAATATAAATAATATTTTAGCAATAATCTTGATTTTGTACTTAAATGAATATTTCCGTGCTACAGCACTTGGATGGTGTAAACTATCTTAAAAACGTATGGTGTAATGGTTTATGGAAGATAGTGTAATGGTAGAAGGTGTATGGTGCTATGGTGTATTGTGAATGGGACGGTGTATGATGTTATGAATGAATGGTTTGATTGTGTGACGTGTATATAAAGTGTGGTTATCAAAGTTGAAAGCAATGCAAAATTTTGATTTTTAATTTTATACATTAATTTGCAACACTGTGATCAAACTTCGTTTTTAAAATAAATAAAAAAGATTGTAGTCGCAGGCTTTCTTTGAAATTAAATTGCATAATGGGTAATTTCGGATGGTGTAATTAGGATGTGTAAGGTGTATGGTACAAAGTTGTAACGTGTATGGTGAAATAACACAGAGTGTATGGTGTTAGTGGGAAGTTTACACCATCAAAGAGGGACGAAAGATACCAAAGGGACAGTCAAACTCATAAATCTAAAACAAACTGACAACGCCATGGCTAAAAATGAAAAAGACAAACAGAAAAACAATAGTACACATGAAACAACATAGAAAACTAAAGAATAAACAACACGAACCCCACCAAAAACTAGGGTTGATCTCAGGTGCTCCGGAAGGGTAAGCAGATCCTGCTCCACATGTGGCACCCGTCGTGTTGCTTATGTGATTACAAATCCGGTAAATAGTCTAATTCGGTGGTCACATTCATGAAAGGGAAGGGGATTGTAGTTACGACGTAAGGAACATATCCGATATCATTTGTGAAACGGTTGTTCCATAACGGTCAACCAACTCGTGATGGCGTCCGTAAAATTTACGAAGGGATGATTTCAACTTCACCATTTGGAACTCTTGGTTTAATAGCTTCCTTGTGAGCAGTAACCCTCTATCAAGAAAATCATGATAGGAAATGCAAGCACAGGAATATCGTATCAATTGGGAGATATATACGCCGTAGGCAGGTGCAGCTGGAATGTTGCTACTTAGAAATGGAAAGTTGACAATTGGAAAGCTGAAATCATCTCTTTTGTCGTAAAGTTTTGTTTTCAACCGACCCTATTGTCAATTTCTAGATGTAAGTCAAGATATGAAGTCGACTTAACGGTATCTGTAGTATCCTTTATCTCCAATTCGATGGGATAGATGCGTTCCACATAGTCACCAAATTTTGAATTGTTAGTGAAAGAACGTCATCTATATAGAGGAAAGTAGAGTTAAAGGATATTGCTAACTTCTTATCTTTCTTCCTAAGAAGTTCCTGCAAAGGACTGTACAGTTTATTACACAGTAAATTTCTGTTCAGAGTAAGAACAATATGTATGACTTACAGTATTGTTAGGAGATTACTTTCCTTCATTTCAGATCACATTATCTATGGAAAGGTACCGGTATGTTTTTTAGAGATGTTAACTCATAGTTATTCTCGTATGCAACACAATCACGACAGAGGAGGAGCTTTGCGTACAGTGATTTACAGATGTTGGACAAATCTGTGACATCAAAATCCCTCTAAATGTCAATAGAGCACGTTGTTAGTGAAAAAAACAACGCAAAACAAAAAAAGCTGTAAATGATGTTCTATATTGGTGAATGAATGGTTCAGATCACTCGAAAGGTGTTCACATTTTTTTTTCTGTTGCATCTGCATGTAAGGATTTGTAAGGAGTTTTTCAGTTTTTTTGGAAATTTTATAAACTTGTTTATAACAATTTTATTTTAAAGAATGACAGAAACTTCATGGCGCATTGACTTTTATATATTTGCATTTCCCATATTGTCATTGAGTGTTCCTGAAAATCGTAAATCCAACAAAGCGTTATGGACACAATTAATTTTTAAAGAGTGGTTGTAATTTTTTGAGTAACGATAGTTTCTTCCGCAAATAAGTATCCTGATTTTTTTATATTTATTTTTTACATTTCAGAATTTTAGAAGTCTCAAAAGAAATAAAGTTTTAAATTCCAACAGTTAAACCTTATCTTTTCTTATAATGAGAGGCATATACAAAAAATATATATGTAGCAAGTTTATAGTTACCCTATCACCTTGATAAGTAATTGTTATCTCGGTTATGCTTTAATAAATTGCAGCAAATCATTTTTTGGCTATGGATTTTGAAAAAGTAATATTTCAGATTTAAAATCAGCTGAAGATGTTAAAAAATCATTGTATAGAACTTACTTTTTAACGACTGTAAAATCACATATATAGGTACAAGACTGCATGATATGCAAAAAAAAACCAGCAGGGTTGACGTAAATAAAAATATGGCCATCACTGGTTGTATTACTCTTGCTAAAGTGAAGTGTCCATTTGGATTTGTAAAATTTGTGCATGAATCAGTATGAAATTAAATCCAGTAAGAATGGATAGTTTAAGTATGATGTCTCTGCACGTTAAACACCTTTAAATGACAGTGGTCTGTTTGACGGAGAAACGTATGCCTCTAACAAGCTATCCCTTTTAGAGAATTTAAGTCTGAAATTAATTTGTTCATGTATGCATTAACATTTCATGTGATGTTAGGACTAAAAATATCCTGAAGTGTATACCTTCCTTTGAGCCATAATTACTATATATCACCTTAAATTACATCTCAGCAATACTTAAAACATTACACAATATCAATGTATGAAGATGACGTATGATTGCCGCTCACATCTTTCAACCAGAGACCAAATGACATTGAAGTAGGTAATTACAGAAAACTTACTACCTTAAAAAATAGCATTTAAATAGTGTGAATGCCGTACTTTAACCTATAATGGTTTAATTTTTAAATTGTTATTTGGATGGAGAGTTGTCTCATTGGCACTCACACCACATCTTCCTATATCTTTTTTAAGTAAAGTTTTTAATCAAATAACTTTCAGTTACCATCTCTAAAAATATTCCGGTACCTATCCATAAATAATGTTATCTGTAATGAAGGACATTACTCTCCAAACAATATTCATGTACACATTCACATAGAGTGAGATATGGAGGTTAGATTGTATCCACCCTGAAAAAGGGAAAAAGGTTATGCAAATTATAACCTTACTCTATATCTTATGTAGACATGTGCAAATTAAAAAAAAAACTGTTAAGAAGAAAGTGTGTCGTGAAGGAAACAAAATTGCTTCACTCTTAAACTAGAAGTACTGCCATTGAAACCCAAAAATTAACCCCCTCATTTCCTCCTGGCAGAAATGTATTACTTTGACTTGTGTTTTTTCCACCTTTTATTAGAAATCTGACCAAAAATTAAATTCGATTTTATCCAATTAACTGTTTAACTGGTCAGAAATTTTAACCAACTGCTGTAAAAAAAACAATAGTCAACAAAGTGCAAAATATAACAAATGAAATATAAAAAATCTGTCATATTGTTTTTGAAAAATAAATAAGGGCAAGACATTTTTAATGCTTTTTTAGTCATCATCAACTTAATCATTAAAAAGGACAATTGTGAGAACAGAGTTTGAAACAGTGCTGGTCCCTTATTCAAACAAGTGTACATGATAAAATTTCAACAGGGAATAAAATATCAAAAGTCTGTGATGACATAAAGAAATGATGCCCTAAAATATATTACTAGTTAATTTCCTTATGTTTCGGACTGAAATCCATTGGTCATGAGATATGTTGATCAAGGAAATCTCATACTTCTTAAGCAAACATTAAAATTGTTCAAGAAAAAATTAGTGTCACATATCATCTTTGTGGAACAAAATTGCCTCATCATTAAGAATCATTACAAAATGATGAAACTTGTTTCAAAACCAAGATAATATATCATATAACGAAATTAATCTAATAGAAAAATGTTAAAAAAAAAAATTTGTATCATTATGTCTATTTGTTTCAAAGCATATTATGCAGCTTTTTAAACACTAGCCTTATATTTGATTTTTATATAAATGAATGGTAAAAATACATGTTTTGATTATTCAAGTCTTTTTTTATTCTGTTATGTGATGATGGCCTCTAAGGAAAAATAATTTACCTATACATTCCAGTTCACACTTAAAAGTAAATTGTATCATAAAGATGCTGGATACATTAATCATCATACAAGGACCACTGGTTACATATTGAAGTTAATTTCCCTGAACTTAACACTTTGAAGTAACAACTAAAACCTAACCAGGAGGCACACTAATCTTTTCTTTATTAGATATATGTCACAATATTGTTATTATTGTTGATGTTATCATGAACAATACTTTTATGTTAAACAACTCTAGGAATAATGTTCAAAAGGGTACTCAAAGTTATTGCCTTTGAAAGAAATATATAAGGCTGATTATTGCTGATCACATCGACATAAGTTGAACTTTGTTTGGCCTTTTAAACGTTTGTATTCGAGCGTCACGGGTGAGTCTTTTGTAGACGAAACGAGCGTCTGGTGAAAATTCTTATTTTAATCCTGGTACCTATGATAGGTTTATTTACACCTGACTCATGTGACAGTCGACTATTGATCACAGGATAACAAAAGCAACTAATGGTTTAAATGAAACAAATTTCGGTGGATTTTGAAATGCAACAAAATTTCCCCTACCAAAATAAGATGTCGGTATGTACGATAATTTTGGACACACATTTACTTTTTACTGGTGATTTTTTTTTTTATATTTGCTACACAAAATGCATGTATAAAATCTGATATATTTTCAAATACATAATAAGAGTCTTGTTATTTGACAAGAATTATAGTTCATCTTCTACCATTTAACATTAAGTCATGCAATATCCCAATTCTTATGCTTACGATATTTAACGTTCAGGTGAGACGTCCTTCTTTTAACATTTGAGACGAAAAACGAAAATGAAAACGCCGTTTCTTTGTTCAATAAAATTAACGATACCAATGTTCTTGCACCAGATGCTATGCATTTTTCTAATGAATCAATACACCTCGTTGATGGTGTATGAAGGGATACCTTTTAATAATCATTATTAACGTCAAATTTTGACAAATTATTTGAGTTTTTTTGGAAATTAAAAAAAATATTTCTATAACTGAAAGAGGCAACACTGAACCCTTTTCCTGTTTAAATTTTTGAGACATGTGTCATATAATTGACATTTGAGGTTGTTGTTTTTTTTATATTTTACGCATTATTTAGGTGGTATGGGCGTCTAAATTAAGAGTGATAGAATGTGTTTATACTTTGCCAAAACGTAGTATATGTTAAAATATGTTCAAAAGTATAATGAAAATTATAGGTCACCGCGCATTTTCTCAAGCTACTGGCTGTGACAAAATGATACATTTTGTATGGAATATACAGAAAAAACCATCATTATGTAACTAAGAGTTGAAAAAAATGATAGAATTGTAAAATAAAATACGAGAAGCAAGATTTTAGAAAATGCTTTGAGAACGTCAAAAGAAAAGATAGGGTCATCATTATTTTTTTCCGGCTTAAAATCAAAATAGCAAAATTCAATGTGGATTCCTTAAAAATGCACTTTTTTTGAGTTACCTCCCATTAAAAGGCAAACATTAAAAATCAAGCAAAAATAATCTACTTATGTAAAAATATTAATATTGATTTATGAAATTACAAACTTGTTCTTTTAAATGAACATTCACATTAGTCATCTGCATTTCTGCCTCAAATTTTGCTACTTTGATTCAAAATCTGGACCGTGTTTTTTTCTGTTTTTTACAATCCAAGATGGCAAAAGACATACATACCCCCTTGAAAATATTCAAAAGTCTCGAAATGACCTCATTCAAAAAGTCATTAATCAGTCAAAATCTTCTTTAAGCCAATCAGTTTATAAAAATGATCTCAAGCTTTATATCAAGCTTTTTTCATATATTGATTGTGCTAATTTGAGATTTATCTTGTAACTTTTGAAGAAAGACCCCAGAGTGACAGTCAAAATCATAGATCGAAAATAAACTGACAAATAGAAGAACACAACCCACAACATAGAAAACTAAAGACTAAACAACACGAAGCATCAAATAGATATAGGAAGATGTGGTGTGAGTGCCAATGAGACAACTCTCCATCCAAATAACAATTTAAAAAGTAAACCATTATAGGTTAAAGTACGGCCTTCAACACGGAGCCTTAGCTCACACCGAACAACAAGC
Organism: Mytilus trossulus; assembly: GCF_036588685.1. Classification (NCBI taxonomy): domain Eukaryota; kingdom Metazoa; phylum Mollusca; class Bivalvia; order Mytilida; family Mytilidae; genus Mytilus; species Mytilus trossulus. The sequence goes on from NC_086373.1 coordinate 43,418,481, forward strand.
TATAAAGGGCCCCGAAATTACTAGTGTAAAATCATTCAAACGGGAAAAAAACTTCTTTTCAAAATAGATTTTCAGCTTTAAAAAAACCCAAGATACAGCACTTATTCCATTTTCTTCTTTAAAGAGAAATAGTTTCACAAATTTTGAATTGTCAAATATGAATTCTTTCTTCCAGTTTTTAAACTTTTTGTGTAGTTTTAAAAGTTAAACATTTTGAGATATATTTAACAGTGCGGTTGGGATAAGGTGTCTGGCCTGTTATCCTAGTTAAACAGAAATTGTCCGTGTAGTGTTTAAACTTTCTATTTATGATCTAGGTATTGATAGGAGTAAATGTTGTAATTTTAATATCAAAAGTGTTTTTTTATTGTTATTATTCAAATTAGGGAGAATAGTTTGTATGTAAACATTTTTATAGTATTTTTTCTTTTTTTTTCATATTGGGATCACAGTTTAAATTTTCAGTAAATCAAACTGATTAGGTACCTTCTTTCGTAAATTGTTTGTTGTAGTTTGAGAGTTATCTCAAAGACAATGATTATATGAAATACATGATATGAAGTATGAAGAATATTGTCTGTTTGTCTTTTTCATTTTTAGCCATGGCGTTGTCAGTTTAGTTTCGATTTATGAGTTTGACTGTTCCTCTGGTATCTTTCGAACTCTCTTATATAGCTCTTGGGACGGCACCAACCGTGGAATATATTATGATTACCCATCCGGAGCACCAGTGATCATCTGGACTTTTGGTGGAGTTCGTGTTCCTCAATTTTATGTTCTTCTATACTGTGTTTTATACTGTTTCATACTTTGGTTTGTCATGGAGTTGTAAGTTGACTTTGACTTATTCACTATGGTTTCTGTCGAAGCTCATTTACTATATTTTTGTTTGATACAAATTGTTTACGCAATCGCTGTCTCCTAGACAGAACAATAATTCTGATTGAAGAGTCCTTGCAGGTTTCACAAAATTTCGTTATAAAATTTCATTGAAATCAGCAGTATTTGCTAGAGGCCTTTGAGTATTTATTACAGGCCAGGACAGGGTGAGAAAGTCTGTTCAATCGTATTTTTAAGAGAAACATTACTCACTGATAAAATGTAAACAAACACAAACACTTACTGTAAAACCCCTCAAAATTCTTCAAAAGTCTTCAAAAATTATAGTACCTCGTCGTACCCCCGCAACCCAGTTAAACTAACGTCAGGGTCTAAATAAAGCATTTCCATTTCAGTCAGATTCATCAAATTTACCGTGTTAAAATTCAGTTTATTGTCGAAATAAAATTGAGAATAGAATTGGGGAATATGTCATAGAGACAAAAACCAGACCAAATAGCAGACAACAGCCAAAGGTTAACAATGGGTCTTCAACGCAGCGAGAAAATCCCGCACCCGGAGGTTGTCCTCAGCTATCCCCTTAATAAAATTGTGTACTAGTTCAGTGAAAATGGACGTCATACTCAACTCCAAAACATATGAATGAACTCTTATTAAAAAAAAACACTAAAAAAAGCCTGACTTAAGACAGGCGCAAAAATACGGCGGAATTAAACATGTTTTGTAAGATCTAATCACCCCTATATTTCTAGCCAATGGCAATACTCATAGTAAAACTTAGTTTAAAAGGGGACCGAGTCCGATTTCAGAAACTAAGGAAAATGACAATGATACATACTATACAAAGGACTACTAGCAGTTACTGCCATGTCAGCTCCAGACCTCAATTAAACTGATTAAAAGATTATGTCTTTATCATATGAAAATAAAGTATAATCCCTCCTGTTAAGGGTTTAGTATCATGCCATCCAGTAGAGCCATGAGTAGAACATAACCCGTAGCATGCCAACAACTGGGTTTTAGAATAAATGTGTTTATTTCCGATGAAAAGACCTTATGATTGAATAAATATTTATACTAAATAGGAAATCCTTAATGATTTGACATTATCCTTTCCGAATAAGTTTGTTTAAAGGTTTGGTTTTGAGGTGAATGCCGATATGTTTGTGATTTGTAAAGAGTATTACCATAAATTTTGGGATGTGATATACCTGAACGTATAAGATGTCTGCATGTTGATTTATATTTACAAATAATGTCCTTGTACTGATGATAAAATTTAGTAAATGTTTTGACTAGTTTGTGATATCGAAAACCCTGTTGTAAAAAAAATTCAGTAATACAGAGATTTGTTTTGTTGAAATTCAATACGTTGTTATATACACTAGCGAATCGAACAAGTTGAGATATATAAACACCATACGATGGTGATAAGAGAACGTCACCAACTAAAAATGAAAACCTGCATGTTGTGCTTTACATATGAATAAAAACGAATATATTGTAAAGTGTATTGATATCTTCAAGTTAATGTTTTTAAAATAACTTCGTAAAGAAACATACATTTTTTTTTATATTATCAAAATGGAAAAATAATGTGGCTTATTGTTGAGCAAAATTAAGATATGATCATGAACATATTACAAAAAAATCCTTTTAACATATCAAAATAGTGTAAATAAAACATTTATAAATGTAATAACAAAAATACCCAACTGCCAGTTAAATTCAAAAAGCGAAAGTCAATTAAACTGACAAAACCAAACGCTCGCCTATATCTACCAACAGAACGACTTGGTACATTCGTGAGAAAAAATACGTCTCTTTGAATACACACACAATCTTTGGTACAAAAAATGCATAAAAATCTTTCGAAAGTTTAACATTTTCTACGAATTTTCAATAGATCTTTCCTCTTTTGGTCCTTCTGAGCCACATGTGAGTTGTCCTACCTGCGTATGTATGGAAACACTTGGACCACAGAAGTTCACAGGGATACTAATGGGATGATATGCTGTTGATCCCTTGGAATCGTCTTTAAACACACTTTTGAAATATGTAGGAGGTATTGTTACGGGAACATAATGTGTTCCAAGAGGATGAAGTACAAAGGCAGGTAAAGGCACCTGTTTTGAATCAAAACGACCATTCTTCCCAAAGTCATTCTGATTACTTGGAATTTTATTTTTCTCGCAATAACTATTTGAAGAACCATTTTCAGATCCTAAATATTGACTGTATTCAGTGCTAGGACTGGAAGTACTGTAGCTTATTATGTTTTTCTTTCCTTGTTCATTTTCACCCTCCATTGAATCTGAAGATCTATCACTTTTGTGATGCCAAGGACTTCTTTCTTTGGAAAACCTTTTTGTTATATTGTGCTTAAATTTGTAAGCATGTGACTTGTGGTAATCAATCTTACTGCCATTATTGCCTTCGGATGAATTTTCCTCACTGGAACATGTACTACTTCTTGACCTGTTACTTTCATATTGCTCTGCTGTATCACCCTGAACAGACTGTAGTGTAATGCACGATACACTTCCTTCTGACAATGACTGGCTTCTGATACTGCTATATCCTGATGTTAGACTGGATGCTTGATCTGTTTGATTCAGCAAGGTACAAAGATATTCATCTTGTTTAATCATGGCCATGTTGTTTTCAGAAATGCCCATGCCTTGTAGCACTTGACCATTGCTCTGTGAGTTCAAATTTGAATTAGCAGCTTCTGACGTCAAGGAATCATCAGGCTTTACATCTTGGACATCAGATGCAGATTTTACTACAAAAGAAAACAACTAACATGATTTTTTTGTAATATGGAAAATGTAAGTTGAGAGAAAAAACTTTACTTACATGTACATTACATTCCGGGAGTAGATTTATATAGAGATGACATTTTGTGTACATAGGAGATATACACATCTCCTGTTATTTATAATTTGCAACACTTTTAAAATAAGTATCAAAAATTATCAAATAATTAGAAACTAGTTATTTAATTTTTTACACACAAAAAAAAAAACCAATTAAAAAATTATTACAAATGTGCTTACTAAGTAATAAAATATACTACATAATTTTATATAAATATAAAAACATGTACATAATCGTATTTGTTGGGAAGCAAAATTGGATTCACAACATTCAAAACTCACCAAAATCTCCTAGAAAAATCAAGAGTTAGACAATGAACACTGATTGATTAAGACAATACTCAATTATGACATTTCAAAACCTTGTTGATGATCATTGATGATAAGGTTGTACCAAGTTGTTCCATTTTCTTCAGACATAAAGTGCACAGGTCACAACCTGAAAATCATCTTATCCAAACTATTCAGGTAACATCCAATGACAAAACCATTTAAGTTACAAGATTAAACATTCATCATGCAGAGCTGTAGTGCAAAAACTAGTACTGGACCAGTACTTATCGACTGTTCAACCAATCTTAAACATAACCGAAGATTATTTTGAAAATTGCATCACCAGTTTTTGAATGGCTCACCCTATTTATGAATATCTGTAAAGATGTTCAGATAAACTACAGAACAACTGGTCATGAAATTTTCTTAATGACTTTCAGCTATGCCTAAGACTTTGAAGAAGAAGTCACAACTAATATGGAATATAGAGTATTAGTTTCTACACTCAGTAACATGTACACTGTATAACAGACTATTGTCACGACGGTATCTCATAAAGGAAATAATAAATTCAATGAAGTCTAGTTCTAATCTGAATTCAAGCACATCACAACTAAATAGATTTAGAAGTCTATTAGTTCAAGTAAAAGTCAAAGATATGTTTAGATTACTTACAATGAATCCAAACATTATAGACAATAGCCTGTTATTACAGTTGTTCCACACGTCACAAAAATATAACACAAGAAACATTAAAATCATCATTGTGTATCATGTGCATCTGTGAAGCAGTGTTACTGTATTGCCTGTTGAGGCTTATTACAGAGCACAGATCTATGATTTTAAAAGAAGTAGATGCATTACCTTGAAAGAACAAAATGAACCCTGAAAACAACTGTATTAGTAGAGATTGACAAAATGTGAAACAAGATGTACATTTGTATATAAAAAAAATATTTTCTCAAGACATAAATGTCATGAATGTCAAAAACTATGATGTCATTGGCTGAAAACAAAGATATTAGATATATCTAAGACAAGCACATCTTTTTGAAAACTGGAAAGAAAGTTTTAATTGGCACAGTATATAATTGACAAAATATTTTAAACAAACTGTTGTAAATTTCCACATCTGTCAGACTTTCTTCTTCCCAAAACAATTGTTTTTTTTATCAAATTAAGAGACCCAGTATAAAACAGTTCTGAGTTTAAATGACAATGCCTTTAACGATCAATCAAACTGGACCAAAACAATAAGAAACATCTTGAAATCGTATTAAATTTATAAGGTTTTGATTGAAATAAAATAAGCACGAGTTACTTCCCTTTTGTCAACATACTGAAGGTTCAATTGTTAAAAAAAAATTATTTCAACTTTTGAAACGACTACTAGACTTTAGTAAAAGACGTGTTTCTGAACAATTTTTATTTCTGTAGTCTTGCTTAATTCATTAGGAGTACTATCTTTCTCCAAAAATCAAAACTATGTCATACAGAGGACTGAAAAAAAGGAAATTATTATTTTTATGTAAATATCTGAGGTCAAAGATTTGGTCATAAGTCATGTAGGTACAATGTTAGTCAACTGAAACAAAAGTCATGTGTTAATTAAGAAATAATTCTTTCAAGCCATGCTCTATGCTCATTTTAACATGGGAAGGCAATTTGTCAATATCTTTATACGGAGCATTGGCAAGGTGAGCTAAAAATTGCTCATAGAAGAGATATTTTAATTTACAGCGGTCATAAGTTCATAAGATCAACTGAGCAAAAGAAATCTGTAAAAAGTGATTTCTCATCACACAACATTGTACATATACAAAGATAGTAATATATCTACAAGGAATCAAAACAAACTTGGGATTACTTGGATTACTTTCAGTAAGAGCAGGAATGATGATTGATTAGCTAGAACATCTGACACTATTTTGAAACAAAGCACTCAAAAGATTATTGTGTATGAGTATATTCAAATTGGTCAAGCAGCTTAAATAAAAAAAAATACAAATTAAGAGAAAGACGATAGACATCTAGAGATGACAAAGCTCACACTGACCCTTTGAGCAAGATGAGTTAAATATAAATAACATGTCTTGTCGCTACACAAATAAGAACAATTCCTACCTGTTGATAACCGGAGGAATTTCTTACTGCTCTGGTCCAAAACGTTTGTCATCCTCTGATAGAAAGCATCTTTAGGGTCCAGCCCTTCTGTGTCGATTAATTGATGTAGTATCTCCTCCTGACATTCCTTATATCCCATGTAAAACTTTTCCTGACAACATGGATTGGAACCCCCACCATCCGGTGGTAACTCTTTCGCCATCATTTCTACAATTATATCAATACAATAACTGAATACATTTTTTTTATGAATGATGATGTTTAAAGGATAATGATCATCATGATCATATGATACAAGTTGCTTCTTGCCTCTAGGATATTTGCAAAAAATGATACAAAAAGGACAGATGAAAGAAGTTAAAATCAAACCTGCTACAATAAATAGATATAGGAAGATGTGGTGTGAGTGCCAATGAGACAACTCTCCATCCAAATAACAATTTAAAAATTAAACCATTATAGGTTAAAGTACGGCCTTCAACACGGAGCCTTGGCTCACACAGAACAACAAGCTATAAAGGACCCCAAAATTACTAGTGTAAAACCATTCAAACGGGAAAACCAACGGTCTAATCTATATAAACAAAACGAGAAACGAGAAACACGTATATATTACATAAACAAACGACAACTACTGTACATCAGATTCCTGACTTAGGACAACATGATTATAATGAAATTTCTGGGGCCCAGTGGTTTAATGGTGTAACCTAACTATAAACTTTATTCTTTAAATTGATAAAACAAATTTCGCTATACAATTGTGACGTTTGTTTTATCTCGGTTTGACAGTACTTATATCATACGTCAATGTAACTAAGTATGGCAGTTATTAGAACTCACATACTGATACCTGATACTTATATATCTGTATGCAGAATTTCATGAAATCACAATTATCAATCTCCCTTTTTTGTCCATCACAATAATCTCTGAATGAACAGTACTTATTCGTTAAATCATTTTATAGAATTAAATGTAACTAGAATATGCAAATCCTATTTCATTGAAGTATAATTAATGAGAGGAAGTATTTAGTCTTGTTTGACTTCATTTTTTGGTGAAAATATTTCATCTCCTTTTACCCATATATTTTGAATACTTTAACTGTTATAATGTTTCATACCTCTGAAATTATGCAAGTTCAACAGGTTTCGTATAAGTTTTGATGCCATTTCTATTATCTCCGTCTTCTCAATACGACCTTGACCCTGAAATATAGAGGTAATTGTGATATTTTTTGGCAATTTACTATTAACATCTTGGATACATTTATATATCTAAAAATAAAAATGTCAATTTCTTTAGGATTACAGAAAAGTCAATAAGACATTTGTATATATGAAGTGAAGGCTCGAACATTAGGTTCTCCTAGGCCCTTCACCTACCAAACCCATATTCACACTCAAGATAAAGTATTCAACTTCAGTTCTCCAAAAATAAATCAGAATCAAAAAGCTTGTGAGCACTGAAAGGCAAAGATTGCTTTATCTAACTAGGCAAATTATAAATTTGAGTTATCTTCCATTGTTTAATATTGATGTTTCAAGTTGAATCTATTTTGATCACATATTTATACACCATGCATTACCCTCCTCCCTCTTTAATTATAAGTATTCAGTAAACAGAAAGTTGAAATATCCATTTTGATTTAAGTATTTTACCTGTTTCAAGTAATTTGGTGGGATAAGTCGACTGAGTTCTGCTAAGCAGTTATTCATGCGATCTCTTCGCCTCTTCTCTATGATTCTGTGCGACATTGGATCCTATAACAAATTACAAGTTATAAAACCATAAACAAAATGGTTCTGCTTTTTTGTTCCATTTAAGGTTATATACATGTTTAGTACTATCAACAATTGAACTTTTTTTTTAAAAGAAACAAACTTGATTTTGCAGTGATGTGAGAGCTTTTGCTTTGTGTCAGGTCTAAATGTGATTTTCTGATAAAAACTGAAATAAAAGTCCTCGTCCCATGTTGGGTTGTTTTCAAGTGCATGCAGGAATTTTTGTGTCATGAATTGTTTTCCTTCCTAAACAAAATCAATTTAGTGTCAGCGTCACGTAAAGTTGACACACTGGTAAACTTGTTCAGCATTCTCATGCTTATAAAAACTCAGGTTTATGACAGACAAGATAGTATTCAAAACTTACCCTTGGTAGTTTAGCCTTTTTTATAGACTGCATCTCCAATTCTTCTGGTGATATTGCAAAATTCAAAGGCCTGTAAAAAAAAGTCACGCTTTAGCCTTTATATAGTAAAATTGAGAATGTGTAAAAGAGACAACAACCCGACAAGAGTGCAGAAAACAGCCCACAGTCACCAAAGGGTCTTCAACACACCAAGAAAATCCTGCTCATGGAGGTAAAATATTTGCCAGAAGTTATCTTGAATTAACAAGTTGTTAATTTCTGTGTTATTTTGGTCTCTTGTGGAGAGTTATATCATTGACAATCATACCACATCTTCTTTTTTTTTTATATTCATTGAGAAAGTTATTAGGGCATGGGGACTAAATACATGAGGATTGTATATAATCTACATGTACATGCAGTTTATACAGATATTTTTGGTGCACATGTTGAAAAAATATATATATATAGGAAACACGAAGAAGATTAGAATAGTGGTAAAAATATTGCTTATAATATATATTTAATTTTGAATTAACACTTTATTATGGTTAACATGGTTAAGAAAGACAATATCAAATTGTTTGTAGTTAAACAATTAAGATGGTAAAAAACACTTAAACAACTAAGTTTTTAATTTTGAATTTTCCAATGGACATGTAAGATTCTTAGAGCTTGGTTAGCCTGGCTGGTGTAGTATCAGTTCTAGGAATAGTATATTATTGCATAGCAGTATAATATTTCCCACAGAAAGTAACTAAAGGTTAGCGTGCAATAAATTCGATTATTGCACTAGTACAATAAATCTTCTAAATTCATGACGTCATCAACGACAAAATCTTAGTTTAAACCAATTTTTACTTTCAAATATTATATTGCTATACAATAAAAGGGTTATTGCATGAATATTTGAGAATATTGTCCCACGTAGAACATATATTGCACTCACAAGCTCGTGCAATATAAAATTCTACTTAGGACAATATTCCCCAATATTCATGCAATAACCCTATATTATTGTACATATATGAATGCAGCTTGTGACAATGATGATGGTTTTCAGAGAAATCAATCTAAAAAAAATATTATATTTTTTGGAAGTGTACTTTGCTCACCAAAAGCTGGAGACTATTTTCTTAGTTTACTAGGGTACATACATCTGTCAAATATTTTTTCCATTTTTTCAAAATATCCCTTCGAGCACCTCTCACTTCACAGGTGTACAGACACGTGCCAGTTTTCAGTCTCGAAAAATCACATTTTTATCGATATTTGGTTGAAAACATATAAATCTTATAGTTTAAAACGTATGCATTTATATTTTACTTCAATTTTCTTCAGAGTCTTTTAAGTAATTAGAAATTCGTAAAACAAATAAAACATGCGTGTTAACACGTTTTGCTACATGGCCTCGTAAAAATCAAAACAAATCTAAATAACATCTTACCTTTCTGTAATCTGGAGCTTTATTCTCTTTGCTGCATGTTCGTCCATGAAAGAATCAGACATTGAATTTTCACATGTATTCATTTTGTTTACATTAGACACAATAACTTCAAACAGCCGCAGTTCCAACTTTTATAAATAAAGACCACAGCACATCTCACATGTCATAAAATGTATGCATGTGACGTTGGGCTATTTCTGATTGAAGTCACGTTGGCATTTATTAAGCTCCTCCTACGAACAAATCTGCCCAGCGGTCGAGATTGTAAAGAAATATAATTTTGAAAAGCTAAGATTGTAATTTAGTTTGATTTTTAGTACGTAAACTAGTTGAAATGGTTGGGATAATGTGCACAAATAAAACATTAATGTCGGAACACATGCACCAAAATTAATCATTGATTTTTTCCAACATAGCTCAGATGTATCAACATAATAACAGTAATGTTTAATATATTATAATTTGAAGGTGTTAATGTTCATCTCTGATTTCCGTACCCAAACCGAACGGTAATCCGCGTACAAACATCAGACAGGTACGATACTATTGGGTGACTATAAAGTGCGAAACGAAATAGAAACGAATGAATAAACCGAAATAAACGAAACAAAATGAAAATTAATCAAATATATAATAACATCGATGCGATATATATATACTATATCCCGTTGAATTTCAAGTCTTAGGCTGGATTGTTTATTGGAAAACAATAGATGAAAGTGATGAACAAGTGTTTAACGTCCAGTGGCAAATATTACATTCATATCGGAACAGAAGTACATGTAAGTTATGATGGATTGAATATCAGCATGTTTTATACAAGACATACATGCTAAATATATAAATAGGTAGTACATTATATAAAAAATATATGATATGATACAAAAAATTTATCTATTACTTGTTAAATAAAAAGCTCGGTACTTTTTTCATAGCCGAAAGTCTGGGTGTTCATGGCTGTAATTCTATCCACAAATGTTCCCTCTTCGACACTTTTGTCGATTTCTTAACACACCAGATAAAACCAAACCAGAATGGAAAAAAGCTACACTATAACATCCGCAATTTTTTAAATGTTATGCATTTTAAAAATCTTAATAATACAAACTATATCTAATTATTTATTTATTTTATTTTCGATAATGATACACAATGTACAATGCATCATAAGCCTATTTGGCTGGCTGAAAATTACTTGTATATATGAAAATTATTGTTTGCTATAATTCAGGTTGCACTTTAATATAAAAAAATATTCATTCATTCATTTAAGAAAAGGGTAGCGTACAATAACCCCAGCGGCACCCCTTCTGACCCGAAGATGGGTATGTAAAACGCTAGATGAATTCGTAAAATGAAGATAGAAAAGAAAAGATTTATTGACTTTCAGCATTGATTTATTAACTTCATTTTACAGATCATTTGATTTTAACAATAATGTGAGTTCAAATATTTGCCGCTCTGGACTGTCTTTCAGTTTTTAGTTAATAATAATGTTGAAGAATACGGATAAATTATAATGGGTACGGGGAAACCGTGGTTACACATTTATAGCCGTACCTGTCAATATGCTTTGCAAACATGTGGTTAAAGTAAACTATCTAAAAAAACAAGTTGCTTTCATGATAATCAAATTTCGCGAAAAGATTATAGGCCATCTTTTTTTTTGTCTTGTATGTTATTTAGATTTTGTTTGTTTATTTTAAGGGGATACCAATCTGTATGTGTCGCCTATCTTGTCGACACCAAGTCTTTTCAACTCTGCATCGCTAAGGGAAATTGCAACATTAGAGTCGATTAATCCAGAATGAATTTCGCGGGGAATTTTCGCCGCTATTTATAGATTTGTCTTATGGTATGATGGAATGGTCTTATGGTATGGTGAAACGGTATTATGGTATGATGAAATGGTCTTGCAGTGTAATCAAATAGTCTACAGGTATATAAGAGGACACCTCTTGATATAAGAATTGTTAGCTCGATATCAAAATATGTCTTAATAAGATAGTTATATGACATAATGGTATGACAAAATTATTTCGTTTTATATCGAGATGATTGTATAGTATTCAAATGTATCGTTATGATATACTGAGGTCAGAAAATAGTATGAAAAAAATTGATTAATGTTACATATATATTAAGATGTCTTTATAGTATAAAAATGTATCTTTATGACATACCAATATCACATAATAGTTCAGTAAAATGACAAATCAGTATAAAAATGTAGCTCCGTGTTATATCAAGATGTCTTCATAGTATGACATATTATCTTCATAACAAAGTGAAATGACAGAATAGTATGAAAAGGTAACTCCATGTTGTATCAAAGTGTCTTTAAAATATAGAAATGAATCTTAGTGATATAGCAAATTGACAGAGTCTTATAGTCAACTATCGTTATAGTATAGAACATTTGCTTCATGATATATCTCTTACCTTAATTATATGGTTATTCTTATCATAAGGCAGCTGTGGCGTTCCATAAAACTGTCTGTTGTTAACCTGTGGTTTACATGTTCTTATATACTACTATAGTCGCCGTCACGTCAAATTGGCACTATGATTTTTGTCAAAATTGTGTTAAATATCAGCCGTGTTCACTCGAGATGATGTTTTTCAATTAGCGGAAGAAAAATCCAGTCCAAATATCCACTACTGTCCTACCTTTTATTGTGTTTGCACTGTATAATCCTGACCTTCACATTTTTCAAGATTATTTACATTGTAAAACCGCCATCTTGGGTTCTATGAGGATCCCTGATTTACGCAACATTCGTTACTCTCCGGTAATATCATTGTCATTGATGATACAATTTCCCGCGTTTTTTGCATTATGATGATTAAAAGCTCCGAGAACCACGAGAAAATAGACAGCACGTGGAATTCCACGGCAACACTTCCAGTAATGACAAATATCGGATTCCACCATACAATATAATCTTGGATTATGTGAAGGTATTGATTATACAGTGCAAATACAATAAAAGGTAGGATTTTTGGAATGATATTTGATTCCGCTAAATGAAAAACGTCATCTTGAATAAATGCGGTTGTTAGTTTAAAAAAATTCAACCAAAAACGCTGTGCCAATTTTACGAGACGGCGACTATATATAATTTATTTAAGTATTTCTCTGTTCTGATGTTCTTTTATTTATTTGTACTGTATCCCTGTCACATAATGATATCATTTGAGCGTCAATTTTATCATTGCCATATATGAGAAAGGTTTTGCTAGCCATAAAATTAGGTGCAACCCACCATTTTTTCTTAAAATGTACTGTACCAAGTCAGGAATCTGATAATTGTAATCAAAAAGTCCGTTTCTATGTATGCTGGCGTTTGCTTTTGTAGCAGTTCAGTGTTTCTTTTGTTTCGTTGTTTTCCTGTTATAGTTGATGTGTTTCCCTCGTTTTGGTTTCTTACCCGAATTTGTTTATGCTGAATAGATTTATGACTATTGAACAGCGTTATACTGCTGTTGCATTTATGAGTCTCACAACCTCGAACCAGTATCTTTTTAAAGAAATAAACTGGTGCTTTGTTGTACTTTCAAAAACTATCAATATTATTAAAATATTGAAAAGGAAAAAAAGTCGTCATGTATAATTGTTTTATACCTTTTTATTTCAATATTAAACGTCTGCCAACCTTGGACAGTTGACTTTTTATGAAGGAAACTGTTGCTTATTTTTTTTTTTACTTTTTTACTACTAGACTATGCATTGGACATGTGTCAATATTATTGAAATTTCAACAAAAGTCGTCATTTATAATTGTTATTTCCTTTTCATTTCCATATTAAAAGTGGAAGTCTCTAGACCTCGGACTATTAACTTTTAAAAAAAGAAAACGGTACTTAATTTTACAGTTAGACTAAGGATTAAGTATTTCCCAATATTATTATAATTTCAAAATATTTCAAAACTGCTGCTTTTATATTACTCATAAAAGAAGGACGAAAGACACCAGAGGGACAGTCAAACTCATAAATCGAAAAAAAACTAACAACGCCTGTCTTAAAATGAAAGAAGAGAAACAGACAAACAATAGAACACACGACACAACATAGAAAACTAAAGAATAAGCAACACGAACCCCACCAAAAACTAGGGGTGATCTCAGGTGCCACTGAAGGGTAAGCAGATCTTGCTCCACATGTGACACCCATCGTGTTGCCTATGTGATAAAATCCGGTAAATAGTCTAATTCGTTATGTCACATTCATGAAAGGGAAGGGGATTGTAGTTACGACGAAAGGAACATATCCGATATCATTTGTAAAACGGTTATTCCATCACTGTCAACAAACTCGGGATGGCGTCCGTAAACTTTATGAAGGGATGATTTCAACTTCACCATTTGGAACTCTTGGTTTAATTGCTTCCTTGTGAGCAGCAACCCTCTATCAAGAAAATCATGATAGGAAATGCAAGCATGGGAATATCGTATATATCATAAAATACGGACCGATTATTCATCAATATTATAATAATTATTTGTCATATCCTTTTTATTTCTGTATATGGTAACTTCTTCCTATTACATGTATCAAATGATGGAATAGAAATGCTTATTTTGAGGTGATTTATAACGTGATTTGATACAGCTAACTAGAATAAGTAGCTATGCAAAGAAATAGAAATGGAATAGTAATTATACACAATCCCAAGGTGTGTTTTACGACAAGAAAAAAAAATGAAATAGAAAAAATCTTATTAATATACCGTCAGAACATTTTGAATTTCTGAACAGATTTGCATTAATTGTATTCTTAAATACAGATGAGAATTTTTCTCTCCTATGATTAAAAGAGGGACAAAAGATACCAGAGGGACAGTCAAACTCATAAATCGAAAATAAACTGACAACGCCATGGCTAAAAATGAAAAAGACAAACAGACAAACAATAGAACACATGACATATCATAGAAAACTAAAGAATAAGCAACACGAACCCCACCAAAAACTAGGGGTGATCAAAGGTGCTCCTGAAGGGTAAGCAGATCCTGCTTCACATGTGGCACCAGTTGTGTTGCTTATGTGATAAAAAATCAGGTAAATAGTATAATTCGGTAGGTCATATTCATGAAAGGGAAGGGGATTGTAGTTACGACGTAAGGAACATATCCGATATCATTTGTGAAACGGTTATTCCATAACCAACTCGTGATGGCGTCCGTAAACTTTACGAAGGGATGATTTCAACTTCACCATTTGGAACTCTTGGATTAATAGCCTCCTTGTGATAACATTTGATATATTCTGATGAATACTTTTTTTTTCACTATTATTCTTATAAAATTTCCATATCGGAAAACGTCATATCTACATTAAACAAATATTAACTTTTGATCTAATGAATATAGAAAATGTGTATGGTTGTGCTTGTGTCCTAAGCCAGGAGCCTGTAATTCAGGGTTTTCGTTTGTTGATGTCTTACATACCCTTTTCGTTCATTTTTTTGTACATAAATTAGACGGTTAGTTTTCTCGTTTGAATTGTTTTACATTTGTCATTTCGGGGCCTTTCATAGCTGACTATGTGGTATGGGCATTGCTCATTGTTGAAGACCGTACGGTGACCTACAGTTGTTAAGTTGTATTGTTCGTTATAAGAAGTATTTGAGATATGACTGTGAGAAGTACAAACAAAGCTGTTAAGTTCAACTGATGTATATCTTTTCTATAAGATTTTTTAAAATAAAAAAGACTTTACTCAATTTGACCAGGGAACCTGTAAAAAAGTTCAAAATTATTTCAGTGATTTTGTAAAATCATATGTCAAAATCAAGTTTTCATTAGCTGAGTTTGGATTCGTATTCGCGTTTCGAATGCATGGCGGGAGGTGCTTCCCCTTTCAGTACACCATACTTGATTCATTTTGAGTTTAAGCGATTCACTCAAGTTGTTTTTGTGACTTCGATTTCTCTTCTTAATCGATTAATGAGTTTTGAAGACTGTAAAACTGTTGTTGCCTTAAATTGTGTATAAGTTTTAGAAAACTCACAAATACTACTAGAATTAAAATTGTGTAAACCAAAAGCGCGTTTCCTTAATAAAAGACTGATCAGTGCCGCTCGAATAACAAAAATTTAAAAGGCGAAATAAAGTTTGAAGTCGGAGAGCATTGATTGCCCACATTTTTGAAAGGTTTTGCCAAATGTAGCCTATGTTATACATAAATCCCTCTAATTTCTTTTAATTGAGTTCAGATATTTTATATCATCGGGTCATTTGAATTCCTACGTCATATTTTAGTACCATCCATATTCCATGGGTTTCGATTGAATACCCGTATGCATGGTGACGTTATTTCCTGGCCGCCCACAACAACATTCAACGTGAGATATGTCAAACATGTGCATGTCGCTTTTAAAAACGTAAACTACTATCCAAACCACCTGTTTAGCCATTGTTATTGATATGGTGTGAAAAATATGCGTCACTAAAACAAAATTTGAGAAAATTTTCTGAATGGCATCTGCCTCATGTACACCGGATCTTAGAGTCACAGGACTTTCATGTGGTATATAAAATGATTGTCAAAATGGCAATTTTTGAAATATAGAAGGGGGTCAAACGTGAGATATGTCAAACATGTGCATGTCGCTTTTAAAAACGTAAACTACTATCCAAACCACCTGTTTAGCCATTGTTATTGATATGGTGTGAAAAATATGCGTCACTAAAACAAAATTGAGAAAATTTTCTGAATGGCATCTGCCTCATGTACACCGGATCTTAGAGTCACAGGACTTTCATGTGGTATATAAAATGATTGTCAAAATGTCAATTTTTTAAATATAGAAGGGGGTCAAACTCATCATAGATACCAGGATAAAACATTTTTACGTAAGACACGCGATTTGTCTACAAGATTCACTTGTGATGCTCGAAAAACAACAGTTTAAAAGGCTTAAGGTGGTATGGGTGTCTTTCGCCATCTTGGATTGTAAAAAACAGAGAATCTAAGGTCCATATTTTCTATCAAATTAGCAAAATTTGATGCAAGTATGCAGATTTTTCATGTGTTTTTACATTTAAAAGATTCAATTTATAAGAATATAACTTATAAATATAAATATATGTACAAGTGTAGATTATTTTTGGTTGTTTTTAAATATTTTGAAATTGTTATTTTAAGGGGAGGTAACTCTAAAATAGTGCATTTTCTGTTGGATTGTTCATGGAATTTTCCTACTTTGTATTTTAGCCGGGAAAAACGCACGGTGACCCTATCTTTTCTTTTGATATTATCAAAGCATTGTTTGAAAGCTATATTTTCCTAATTTATTTTACAATTCTATCATTTCGTTTAGTTTCTATTCACAAAATGGTGTTTTTTCCTGTATAATCCATACAAAATGTGTCATTTTGTCACGACCCGTAGCTTGAAAAAATGCACGGTGACCTATCATTTTTATAATATTTTTCAACATGTATCAATAGATACTACATTTTGGCAAAGTATGAACAAATTCTATCATTTTTATTTTAGACTCCCATACCACCTTAATAAAGTTAAGTAGTCGGAGAGCACGTGGGACCCAAGTTCTAATAGTTTTTGCAAATTATAGCTTAGATAATCTGTAAACCATGCTCTAAGTTCCTTCATTGCGTTGAGATTATACATGACATATTTAAGATATATCGGCGTGTCATATGTTTTCCTAGGTTATACAATTTTTCATCAACCAAATAACATGGGTTTCAATAGCATACACGTATACATTCTGACTTCCTGTTTCACAACAACACTCAACATGATAAATGTCAAACATGTGCAAAGTCGCTTTTAAAAAGGTTCACCAAGCTTAACTTTTTAGCCATTTTTGTAATGTCAAAAGTATTCGTCACCAGAACAGCTGTTGAGAAAAAGATCAGCATGGAATCTTCCTCTTTGACCGGATCTTTGGTTCACATGACTGTGATATAAAATAATTGTTTGCAAAACGTTTTCTAGTATTGAATATACCATTTAAATTTTTTTTTTTTATAGTTTTAATAGTTAAAGATGAAAACAGTCATAACTTTCATATCTTAACAAAAATCTTGCAAATGACACCTTAAATTTTAAAAACAACGAAAACATGCTGATTCGAACAAAAAATTGTCTAAAACTGACATTATCAAAATGCTTGATTTCTTAATTGACAACATATTTGTTGCGTTTGGCGGACGTATTTTCAACAGACTGTCGGCATTCCTATGAGAACCAATTGTACCTCTCCTCTTGCCGACTTGTTCCTTTATCATTACGAGGCTTACTTCGTACAGGAACTTCTAAGGAAGAAAGATAATAAATTAGCATTTTCCTTTTACTTTTCTTTCCGCTATATAGATGACTTTCTCACACTAAATAATTTAAAATTTGGTGACTATGTTGCACGCATCTATCACATCGAACAAGAGATAAAGGATACAACAGATACATCTAAGTCTGCCTCATATCTTGACTTACATATAAACATTGATAATGAGGGTCGGTTGAAAATAAAACCTTACGACAAAAGAGATGATTTCAGCTTCCCAATTGTGAACTTTCCATTTCCATGTAGCAACATTCCAGCAGCGCCTGCAAACGGAGTATATATTTCTCAATGGAAACGATTTTACCGGGCGTGTTTTTCCTATCATGATTTCCTTGATAGAGTGTTGCTTCTAACAAGGAATCTATTAAACCATGAGTTCCAAATTGTGAAGTTGAAATCATCTCTTCGTAAGTTTTACGGACGCGATCACGAGTTGGTTGACCGTTATAGAATAACCGTTTCACAAATGATATCGGATATATTCATTATGTCGTAATTTCAATCCCTTCCCCTCTTCACGAATTAGACTACTTACCGGGTTTGTAATAACATGACCAACACGATGGGTGTCACATGTGAAGCAGGATCTGCTTACCCTTTAGCACTTAGGATCACTCCCAGTTTTTGATTGAGTTCGTGTTGCTTAGTCTTTACCTTTCTATGTTCTTTCTATTATTTGTTTGTTTGTCTTTTTTGCTTTTTAAGCCATGACGTTGGCAGTTTATTTTCGATATATAAGTTTGACTATCCCTCTGGTACATGTGGTATCTTTCGTTCCTAGTTTGTAGAAGCCTAGTGCTATAAGGGAAATAAATTCATCCTAGATTCACGGATTAACATTATTTTACGCCATTAGAGTCACCAGTGACGAGTTTAAGTCCAGAGATAAAGACAATATTTAAATTTAATCGCATAAGATATCAACATTATTGCTGGTACCGAAAAGTAGTAAGTACATATTTTTGTGATTTAAGCAATTAAAAAATATCAAAACATAGCATAACATAACATGCTTTTCAAAATCCTGTTCATACGTACATAGAAAACAGTTGAAATTGTAAGCATGGAAATTTGTACTGATATGAATACACATAACACGAAGATATGTATTATAAAATTCAATATTTGAAAGTGATTGTTTTTATCGTTTTGATCTAGTATTTGTTTTCAAACTAAGTATACATTGTAGAATAATTTTCATAACGGTTTTCTGAGAATGTTTCATGAATACATGTTATTTTTTATACTTGATTCCTTGAACAAAACCTTCCTTGTTACTAAGTTTTTAGTAGGGGAACATTTTTTTCTCTTCAGAATTGAACACAAAAAATATAGAAGTTCGATATTTTTATGGCCCCGCAACGAAGTTGTTGGTGCCATATAGTTTTAACCTTGTCCGTAATTCGAAATTCTGTAATTCCGTCATTCCGTCATTCTGCAACAAACCATTATACGATTTTTTTTTCTAAAAGCCTTCAGATATTGGGCTGATTTTTGGTATGTAAGTTACCCATGATGAGTTTCAGATCCAGTTTAAGTTTGGTTCTGCTCGGCTCATTTTTGCCAAAATTTCGGGCTTAGGACTTTGATAAATTGTTGAAAATCACAGTCATTCGGACATTTTGTTTTATACGCATCCAGATTTTGGGCTGATTTTTTTTATATGTGATACTACCATCATGTTTGTGTCCACATGTGTTATTGAAATTGCAGATTGTTCAAGTTTTTGAGACGGGGCCATTCGTGTCGCTTTGACACATCTAGTTTTTATCTAACTTTTGACAAAGTCAGGGATATCAGAATAGCCAATCGCACTTGCAGATTATCTAAACTTGAATGGTTAGATTTTACTACAAAAATAGGGGGGACGACATAGTGGCTACCTAGGAACTTTACCGTGATCACCTGTAACTAAGCTATTAAAATGGATATTATAAGAACATTTATCGCAGAGAACAGTGATTAAAAGCCAAAAAGGCTGTATTCCATCAGATGTTTTTTTTTAACAAAAATGTATCCTTACAATAATAAATCGAAAACGAACGTGTATGAAATCTTGTCATAATGCTTATTGTTTATGTAGGAATTGTAGGGATGATCGTACCTGTATTAAAA
Source organism: Mytilus trossulus (assembly GCF_036588685.1). Classification (NCBI taxonomy): domain Eukaryota; kingdom Metazoa; phylum Mollusca; class Bivalvia; order Mytilida; family Mytilidae; genus Mytilus; species Mytilus trossulus. The sequence goes on from NC_086373.1 coordinate 43,438,611, forward strand.
ACACGTAACTTAATCAGATGTCAGATTTGTAATGCATAATCATAATATTTTTGTATAATTTCCTTTTCAGCATGCAAATTCCCATCCAACATATAAGTATGTACTCTTTTTTTGTAATGATAATTCTACTGATTGGTTGAATTACTAAAAAGGTACCTAGTAATGTGCCACAACAAATTATTTAAAAATACAAATACTGTAAACAAAATAAAAGAAAAGAACATATATACCAAAAAGATTTGGGTAACCGCCACATTCATTTGAATTTACTATTGGGATCTAGGATTTAAAAAAAATGGGAGAACGTCTACAACGTGAGGAGCTTGACATGTTAGAAGTCTTCACCTACAATATGTGCAGCTCCATTTGTGTGTATACATATTTTACGTACCCTAATATTTCTTTGATATCATATTATTTGATCATTAAGTAAAGACAATTCATAATTTATATAGAATCTGTAGTTATCAAATGACCGTGAGACATTTATTTTGTGAACAAAACAACCAACACATGTCCAACAGACCTAGACATCTGAATTTCATTCTATTGTTACATGCTAGTTGATGATATAGCTCAATTTTTTTATTCTTTTTTTTTTTATAAAAATCTAAGAGAAAGTTAGGCTTCAGACCAAATGCAATGTCATTCATATATAATAATTTTTTTGAAGGGCCATTACTCTTAAATACATTTTTAAAAATCTTTCATCAGAATTGATTTTTCAAATACATTTGATAAAAATTTGGAAAAAAATGTGTACATTTGAGAACGCTTACAATACAGACTTTCATGTTATTAATATTTTATGGGTCTAAAACCTTTTTTAAAAAACCTCATTGTTACTGAAATTCGATTTTTTTATAGAAATTGTTGATATAAATTGTCTGTTTTCAAGTCTGGTTAATTCTTTCACTTGTTTTTCAAAACTTATACTTTAGGTTGATAAACCTACAATATAAGTTTTATAAAAAATCTGGCAAGAATTGTACACGCGAGAGCACTGAAAATGCAATTTTCCATATATGTAATGTTTCTTTTGGGCATAACTCTGTTCAAAATGGTCCATCGGCCCTCATTTTCGAACTTGTCTGAGATATTGCTTATTTAAACTTCTAATGATACAAGTTTTATAAAAACCTGACAAGAATTAAACACATGAGAGCACGAACCATGCAACTTATGTTTTCAAGGTGCATAACTGTTTCCATTTTTTTTTTATCAGTATCAGGATAGAGACAATGTCGATATAAACCTACGATATCAGTTTTTATTAAAATCTGGTAAATCATTATACACATGACTGTGCTGATAAGACAGGCGAGACAGATGAATGGACGAACTGAAGGACGCCACGTATTTGGTCCTCTACAACGCGTCAAGTTATTTGTAAAATCAGAAAGTTGCCTGTTCTAAGAGCATGTTTTGGAAAAATTAACACATAGTCAAAATCTTTTAAAAATCTTAATGGTTTATATCCATAATAAACTGTTACCGTGAATATGTAAAACAAAAGTCTGAGGGTACAACATTTAAGGTGTATACACAATAAAAGGGACATGAAAACTACAATTTTAGAGAACCTTTTAACTTTGATGGTTTGGGGGTCGTGTTGTGGACGAAAAAGCGTTAAGTTTATTTTTCATTCTTTCTTTTTTATACCACACAAGTATCAAGTTATTTCATTTTCCCGTCTGCTTGATCAAACTTTTCATTTTTATAAAGTTGCGAATTTGATAAAATCAGGAAATTTGGACCGGTGAAAATATACAAAAGTATCAATGTTTTACCACTTAATGATTACTTTTGACAGGTGAAATTCAGCTCATGTGTCAAATTTCTAAGTGTTCTTTTAAAGTTTTTGCATTGAGCTCGGTTAATTGTTATTAAATACATTCTGTATGATATAAGGACTTGAAAACAGATAACCGATATTTACATGATGAATGAAGCGTTTAGCATAGCCTATAAATAACTCGAACAGCCTTAGGCAAGTGCTGCTTTTACAAGTATTTTATTGAATGTTAAGGGAGATTAACGCATTTTATTTCCGTTTGAACATAAAATCATCGTCCATCAGATAGCCAAAATAAGGAAAGCAATTACACAGCGAATTGTAAAATCACAAAAATACTGAACACCGAGAAACATTCAAAACGCACGGAAAGTCCCTAATCAAAAGGCAAAATCAAAAGCTCAAACACATTAACCTAATGGAAAACACCTGTCATATTTATGACTTGGTGCAGGCATTTTTTTACAGGATTAAACCGGGTTTTATAGCTTGCTAAACCTACACTTGTATGGCATCCGCATACAATTCCATAATATTGACAACAATGTGTGCTTTATGCATTACCCGTATGATGTCAGGTGTTATATTTAACCGTCTGTACTGCCTAACGAAAAGTCACAAGTTCGCATGGTCGTTTGTATAAACATCCGATTCGTTTCGAGTGACGAAACTCACAAAGCTATCTGACTTTTTAAATCAAATAACATTGTTTTCTTTAATTATCATCTGTTAAATCTTAATTTGTGGTAATAAAAGCACTATATTTTTTTTAAAATTTTATAAGAAAACACTGTGTGATCCTGTTCCTTCAGGATCAATGATATAATATAAACTCATTATAGATGCCATAATTTAAAAACTATGCCAGGAGCAGGTTTTGTCTACAAAAGATACATCAATGACTATTTAATCAAAAAGTGAAAAAGCCCAAATAAATATCGAAGTTTAAAAACATTGCGAACCCAATATTTATGCAAGGTCTTGCCTTATACATCTAGGTTTATCTATTGTTTTTCAAATTTTACCAAAGAGTCATTCTAACCCATCAGTCGAAAATGAGATGACAAATCCATGACAAAAAAGACAATAAAGATAGTATACAAAACACAACATAGAAAACTAAAAATCGAACTAGGTAAGTGATTTTTCAACCAATTACCCTTTCAATTAGTTTGAATTTTATAAAAGTAGATATGAACAACTTGACCTCTAATTTGTTTTTTTTTTTTATTTTTCTCATACGATGACATGTAAATTGTATAATTATTTTGCAATTATAATAATACTGGTAATCAAATATTTGTTCGCTTTTTTGTTGTTGTCTCAAATGTAAATCTTTAAGTTATGATTATTATAAGTCCTTAAACTATTCCTCTTATGAGTTCAGTATATTGACACGAATAACACGCAGACATCATTCATAAACAACAACCTCAAATGTTGACGACATGTTTTGGTGAAACGTGAATTAGATTATTTAAAGATGAGGAAACGTGAGTATAAATTGAAAAACAGCGCTTTAATTTCTAAGAGCTAATGGAACCTTCAAATGTCAAAAACTTTTAATATTAAGCATCTGGCATAAAAGTACTTGCATTCACATACGTTTCGCCAAATTTTACCAAATACAGATCACGATTGTCCAGCACGTGTTGATAATTAGTGGGCTTGATATTTATGCGATAATCAAAATTGTCATTATTTACAACTTTGATCGAGATCTGTGTACTGAACGCTCATGAAAAACAACTTGTGAAAACTAGTCAAAACCGGCTTTGTATGAAACAGATACAGCTGTAACAACGTGACGGATTTTAAATGTTGTTATTATGTCTCCTTCAAATTAAGGGAGTTCGTAATATGCAATGACGAATGTTAAGGGTTAGAGACAAAAGCCTATTGCACAACAATACTCACTCGGATATAAATTTCATAACAAAAGAACGGATGTCATTTATTCTTTACCTATAATAAAGCTAACACAATATATATACAATATTAGGTCAATGTCAGAAAAATATCAACTTTTTTGTATGAAGCTGAGAAACTGTGGAAGGGCGAGGTTCTACCGAGCCCTTCCCCAGTTTTGCGCCGAGTACAAAATAGTTGATATTTTTCTGACATTGACCTAATATTGTTTTTATACTGCAACTTAAATAAATGAATTCATAACTATTTAAATTGTAGCACAAATTTCAAACTTATATTCATCCCTTAGTAAACCCCTGACTGTGGAAAAGTGTTCCATGACGAAATTGACATTGCACAAAATATAGCTGTGTTACTATTTTAGGAAATAAACACAAATAGTTGCAGTATAAAATTATAACTGTGGAATCGACCCCAGGACATTTTGTCATATCAAGTTCAAAGAATGTAGATAAGAAGCGAGTCTTATTGATAATTCAATGTAGCCATATTAATTATTCTGCATGGTCATCAAAGACATGTTTATTTAAAGTTGTTCTTACCGAAAGATTATGTAAACTAATTTGGTTTAAACTGTCAAAGCAGAATTAGACGATACAACATCTAAATACAAATTCATAATAAGTGAAAGACGTCCAGGGATTGCTGAAGATCTACAATATCGATGGTAGTCATATGTAAACCGTTTTAGAAAAATTATCCAAAACTAGTTTACTATTCTTCATTCGAGATGAACACTTTTCCCGCCATTTAATTCATAAACATTATACTTAATGCAATGCATGGTGGATCGACAGAATAAAGTCTCCTGACTATTTCTTGTGTGTTGTTCTTTTAGATCATATAGCCAGAAAATCTCAACTTGGATACTAAAATTTTGTCACATATTGTTTTAATTTTTTCGAAGATTTTTTTTTTCATGAGCTCATTTGATTGACGAAGTCCGTAAATAATGAACATGCATAGTTCTAGGGTATTTAATCGTAAACGCCAACAGATTTAACAGATGGTATGTGACGTGACTGCTGAGAAACGAATGGAAAATTGACATATATAAAGTCGTACTATGAAAAATAAAGATAAACACAATATTAATATTTTTAAATAACGCTACATATGAAATCAAAAATTGAGCAACAAATATCCCCAACACAAAAATTGGATTATACGTAGAAAGCAAGGAAACAAATTAAAACATACTTTACGTTTATGACTCTTTTAACTTGCCTGATTCGAGGTTCACTAATTAGTCTTTGTACACGGAACGCGCGCATCAGTCGTACAAATTTAAAACTGGAGTTTTTGCTTTCATCGTTTTTGGTACAATTTCGATTTTGAGTTTCTATTGCTCTTCTTTTTCGTTATGGCCATCCAACTTGTTTGTTTCTAGGACCAAGTAAGAAGCTTATGAAAATACGACGTGTTTTGCGTTCTTATACGTATGATATTAAGTAAGTTTATACCGATCATAAATTTTATTTACAGTTTTATTCTATGTACAATGTAGTATTATTTTCGCTAAAAGACACAAAAATGTAAGGAAAACCTCATTCAGCGACAATTTTTTTTAGTAAATATCCAGGGAGGTTAACTTATGTTCTCTGCGATATCTTCTTATTTATAGATCTTTCCTTGCTAGTATTTTTGCTTTCTAAAGTTTCACTCTAGATTTTATTGTTTTCAATAGCATTAAAAACAAATTGGCAAACAAAATACATTGGTAAAATTCGTTATTTTAGGGCAATTACTCTTCTTACGAATCGCTGGAGAATCATGGTTAAATAGACGCGAGTTTAGCTTTACATCATTACATTACCGCCCCTCCGATTATTTTCGCAATGCATTTTCAGAATTACCGACAAGTCTTGAATTCTGCTGAAATTTCCTTTTTAATTAGTTGGTTTTAGATGACAGGCGTGATCATTGGACAATTAGAAAAAAGAGAAATTCTTTATTAATGAGTTTAGTATAAAACACAAACACCAAATACTTTCTTTTAAGAAAAAAATCCCTTATCTGCATTAAATAGTCATAAATGAGCTACATTTGCATTATTATTTCCTGTACTCTATTTTGCCGACAGTTCTTCTGTAGGCAGTCACCTTATAGTTGCTAATTTCTACGTCATTTGATGGACACTTGTCTCATTGTCAATCAAACAACATCATCATATCTTGATATCAACAAAGACACCTTCATATGATCTTCGTCAAACGAACAGCGTAAGGCGATAGAAAAACCATGATGAAAGAAAGGGTGAACATACGCAGAATGTAGATTGTGTTAACTGATTCTGACAGAACTACTTCAATACACGAAATCATCTATTAACAACAGGAATGACAAATCTTTATTAATTCACAAGTGGAAATGCATGAAAATTCAAAAACACGAAATACCTTGGCGCTATAGCATACATGTATATATCCAAAAGGCTAAACAACATAAAACAAACATTGCCGAATGATGCATGAGAATGAATTCGATGTTATTTGAAACCTTGCAGAAGTAGAAAATGTACACCTTACAATCATAACAACAGACAGTTATCCTAAGGCTTAACGAATCCGCGATACGGACTTGACCACAAAACTAATCTATTCAAAATTTATTACCAGATATTTCTGTCATAAAAACTACTTTAGAAAAAATATATTTGATAAACAAGCAATGCATATAAAATTACTTTACAGACTTAAGCAAAATCTGTCCATTTTATGTTCAGGGTATAATCATTCTAACTTGATGGTATTGAACATATCAAAGTTAAATAGGCTAAAACATATTTTGATGTTTTAAAAAAAAAAAACTGCCATTGTCAAGTTTTCTGAAATAGTTGTATTTCATTTCAATCGAAAGTCTCTATACAGAGAATACAAAAGAACACCATAGAATCAAATATGTTGTTATTTTTTTCAGTTTATACAGGTTACAATAAATTTTCTTAATTGACAATTCAAATAAAAATCACGATTAAACAGACAACATTATTCGAAACAAATGAACACATTTTCACCATGCAAACACACCGCAAAATTGTTAAGCTTACTTTATTCAATGGTATGTTTATATCAAATCCGAACTCTTTTATAAACACCACCATACGAAACTGAGATAGAATCAACAACTGCCTTAATGTCTTGCAGATTTTCAAGTAAAATTGTTCGTCATATTCTCTAAAAGAAAATTCCACTGAAAGGACGCTTTCTTTTCTATTTAATTCATTTTTTGGATTATATAATTTTGACGTATCTATACATCCCACCATGTGTTTATGTGATACGATATATTTTATATTCCTGTCTTACACTTTTACTTATGCACTATATGGTTTCTATGTACCATTTTGTTTTTCCTTGTTGAAATTTTTATTTAATAAATAGCAATTAAGACTATAACACAGTTTTTGACATTTTAACCTCAGAAGTCTGTTTTCCCCCCGCACACCATAATCAACATAACAGAATTCTAATTGAGAGATTTAGCTAGCTATAAAACCCGGTTATATCCAGCATTTTCTAAATAAGAAATCCCAGTACCGTCCGAGTAAGGAACATGACAGCTATTTTCCATTCGTTTCATGTGTTTTAGCTTTTGATTTTGACGTTTGTTAATGGACTTTCCCTTTTAAAGTTCCTTGGAATTCGTTTTTTTTGGGTTATTTTACTTTTGGAGAAAATGAATAAAATTGAGAATGGGCTTTTATATGGTAGCTCAGTAAATGTGATGAATATAATTTTCAGTCTGTACATCTTCGTAGGTCTGGCCATTGTCAGTTTTCCTGACCTAATCATTCTGCTGTCTCTATGAATGAACTTCTGTCAAAAATGTAGGAGCCGTTGGTTATTCATCATATTTTCAAGAAGTTCTATTACCTTTCCAAAACTTCATTCTCTGTGTAGCTCATGTTAAGAAACCACGGTTACAATCCCTATAAAAACAATTATTGTACTTTTCACATAGATGTATTTACACAAAAACAACTTTGCTAATAGGGCATTCCATTATTTATTGTTTCGCCATACAGATTGTTTCATGATCCCTTCAGCAGTGGCATATTTGACAGTGTTACTGATGTTCTTGTTAAGTGTATATTGTCTTTAAAAGCTATTTGATGTTAGGGTAGTAAGCTCCATTTTGTCTACTCTATATTTCTTTTACTAATCTATTAGTTGTTTTTCTGAGGTGGTATATTCGAGTTGTTTAAAAGTCTAAGCATTTATTCATCGCCAATGAGAAACAAAAAAATCTATATCTTAACCATCCCCCTTTTTCATACAACCCTATCATAATTTTTCTTTCAACCATTTTTTGGTTTTCCTTACCCCTAAAAACTACAGAAAAATGTTTTGAATTTGTTTTTATGTTATTAGCAGTGCAGATTTCATTTGTATATTTTGTGTTTAATTTGTAGTTTATAAACCTTCTACAAACTAAATGAATTAAAACCAAAAGTCTTTATTGCTTTCAAATCATCTCAATAAAAGACAAACTGTAATAACATGCAACCTTTCAGATATGACAATCAATGAATTTAATGAGCTTTTCTAATGTCTAAAACCATGGCCAAAACTTTTCAGATATGCCACTCAGTGAATGCTAAGAGATTTAATGCCAAAGAACCCATACTGCTAACACATTAACACAAAATGTATTAATATTAATACCGTGGATCCTCCGAAATATCAAGTATAAAAATATCCGAAACAGAGGTCATCATAGATACAGATAGTGTCTGCAATAACACTTTTTTTTGTATCCCTCGATATGAAAAATACCTCGAATACGACAAATTAAAATCATCATGCCATTTATCTTTGCTCCCGGTCGTGTACAGATCTGCTACAAAACTTTTTGAACTTTTTTACTTATCAACACTGTACTTTTCTAAATGTAAAACCAAAATATGATTCAACTTTTTATAAATTCAAGGCTCTTATAAAATATGATATTATTAAGAAACTTTGGGTTTCAACTGCCTCACGCAAAGTTGAAGTGACATTTGAAGTGACATTTGCTGGATTTAGCTATTATCCGTTGGTCCTTTTTGGTGATATAGCGCTGCACCTGATTCATGTAAAAACATAAAGCAATAGTTCATTGACAAATAAAAGAATGTTTAGCTTATAAATAATAGAATGTCAATAGAATAGAAGTTTTCACATCAAAGTTATACTCTTTTTAAGCTGTGTTCTTTATAATAATTTATGTGATAACTTTTTTTCAGTTTCTTGATCTGAATATGGATCGTAACATTAAGTTTATTGCCGCATACTTCAATACTTTCACTGAAGCAATAAAGTAAGGAGTTCCACCAATTGATCATCTTGTATGGATGTTGCAAACTACAATTTGCTAAAAAAATAAATAATGAAGAAATAATTGATGCAATATATACTTTATTGTAGTTTTAACATGGGTAGGCATTATATTCGTGATTATTTTTGCCCGAGCGATAGTGAGGGATAAAAAAATAACACGAATATAATGCCTACCCATGTTAAAACTACAATAAAGTATAGCTTGCATCAATTATTTCGATTCTGATTAGGACAGTTAAGGTAATTTCTATGTCTGATGTGTATAAGTGTAGAGCGCTTGTGTAGGCTCTTCCATGAACCTCCCTTTTATATCTGTAAACAAGCAAACGACTGGCAATGTGATTTTTCAGAGGGAAGAGTTTTGAACAGCCAGCATGAACGGTTGTCGTATCTAGGTCAAATATGTCAATTTCGAATTGCAACACATTATAGTCATGCTAACAGAATTAGTAATAAAATCTGCATAATTTAAGAGTTAGGAAGTGTTTTAAAAGTTCATAAAATATATTAAACGCATGCCAATTCGATCAAATTCATTATTCTGCAGTAGTCAATATACGCATGTGCAAACACATTTTATTGGATTTAGAGCATGGGTTTATTCATCAAGCGAAAGAAGCACGTCATATTAGAATGGCAATTAGTATTGTGTAAAGTAAGATAACAAAACACCTGAACTCCAAGAAAAAATCAAAACGAACTTTTCATTTCAAATGGCAAAACCAAAGAATCAAACACAGCAAAAGAACGGAAACAACTGTCATATTCTTTACTTGCTACAGTTATTTCCTTGTATAGAAAATGAAGGATTAAACATGGAAATATAGCTATCTAAACCTCGCTCTTGTATGATAGTCCAATTAAATTACATACAAATAAAAGAGTACCAACCATAGCACTAAAACACAATGGCGGGATGTATAAACATCTATTGAGTCACGGCAAAACGTACTGAAAAAGTGCAGTAAATGTTTTAATCAATCTGAATCATATGAAAAAAAGTAAAATCACAAAAATACTGAACTCCGAGTAAAATTCAAAAACGAAAAGTCCATAATCAAATGGCAAAATCAAAAGCTCAAGCACAGCAAACGAATAGATAACAACTGCCATTTTCCTAACTTGGTAGAAAATGAAGAAATTGGTGATATGCACCTTGTTTTATAGCTAGATAAACCTCTCACTTGTATGACAGTCTTACTCCATTATATCGACAACGATGCGCGAACAAAACAAACAGACACAATAGGGAAAAAATTAAGCAAATTCTTTCAAGGTATAATAATGCATTAACCTTTATTTCTATGGATGGATTGTGGTCAGCAATTGATTTTTTTCAGAATTGTTTCAAAGCATATAATCGGTGGTACTGTTCATGTTATTTAACCCTGCATGTTCTGTTACATTTTTCGCTACGTTTTGTTTTTATTAAATTTAGGACAAGCGTGCCAAGAAATGTAACTCAATTGTTTAACTGAAAAAAGTATTCGGATTTGGCAGCAAAAATAAAGGTAAATTATACTAACGAAACAATACAAACATCTATATTTTTTAGTTCCACATTATCCATAATATAGATGTGTCAAATCACCCTTATGCACATCAAATCTATTTTGCAATAAACACAATCATTATGTTGACTGACTAATTGCAACTGGTTTTTTTTCATCTGACTTGGTGATTTGACTTCCTCTAATACCTTCCTTTAGTGCTGTTATAATACCATATTCTCTGTTCAATACCGTGACTGGAAATACAAAATACAATAAAACCTTCATATTATCCATTGTTAGGCAGGCATAAAAAACATTTCAGCTTTGAACCTAGTAATATCGGTAAACATTTACAAGATGGCAGTAATGGTTGTCTGAAGGAATTTTATATGAATAATTAAACTCATCATAGATACCAGGATTAAATTTTGTATTTACGCCAGACGCGCGTTTCGTCTACAAAAAACTCATCAATGACGCTCCAATCCAAACAAGTTAAAAAGGCCAAATAAAGTACGAAATTGAAGAGCAATAATATAATATAAACACAACGAGGTCGACTAAGATTTCCAATAAATCAATTATTTACTAGAGGTCATCGAAAAATGATGTGAAAAACTACATGTATAGGGCACTGTATGGCCTTCAACCCAAACCGTATATTTATGCTTTTACATGGTTTGTATCACTATAAAGACAAGAAGCTTTGTTTAATTGCCTATGCGACAAGTCCCACTCAGAGAGCAAATGACATGCATAAATGCTTATTCAATTTATTAGGGATGTAATAGGCTAAAACTGTTCAATTCTGTACATTGGACACAACAGCAAGAATGAAGAAAAGTTTTCTAGACATACTTAATTTTTGGTCTTTAAATCTATACATTTGAAAATCAGTGAATGTTCAAGCTGCAAAAATCAAATCTCACAGTGCAATCACGTTCATAAAAGTATAGGCCTTTGGAAGGTTATGGTTAGCATTTGTTTCTGAAATGGTTTAAGTAATAGTATTTTAAACAATAGATTTCTTGTTTATAAATTGTACACAATGTTGTTAGACACTGCATGATGCGGTCATAGTTTGTGCTACAATTTATTCATTTTCAGGAAATTCGTGCCAAGAGAGGTAACTCATGTTCATCACTGAAAAAACATTGATATCAGGCAGAAAAAACAAAGGTAGATCAAATATTCTAATTATAAATAATTTTATTACTTCTAAAAATCACGGGTTTGACATTTCTGTGTCCCAACTCATTACTAACATGTTTTCGCATTCAAGATCTTTAGATACCACGATATGCGTCTTATCTGAAATGTAACCGATTGTCCGTTATTGATTGTGACATGTTGTGGAGTTCGCATTCGCATGGTTGCTGAGGGACTTAAAAGTTGATTTTAAATGTCGCGTAACCAACAACATTGTGGTTTCAACTGACTGTATACAAGATAAAATTGTGAATGGAAATGGGGAATGTGTCAAAGCGACAACACGCCGACCATAGAGCAGACAACAGCCGAAGGCCACGAATTGGTCTTCAATGTAGCGAGAAACTCCCGTATCTGGAGGCGTCCTTCAATTTGCCCCTAAAAAATATGCATACTAGTTCAGTGATAATGGAGGTCATACTAAACTCTGAATTATACACAAGAAACTAAAATTAAAAATCATACCAGACTAACAAAGGCCAGAGTCTCTTGACTTGGGACAGGCGCAAAATTGCGGCGGGGTTTAACATGTTTTTTGAGATCTCAACCATCCCCCTATACCTCTAGCCAATGTAGAAAAACAAACCACAACAATACGCACAGTAAAATTCAGTTTAAGAGAAGTCCGAGTCCGATGTCAGAATATGAAACAAAAGAAAATAAACAAAATGACAATAATACATAAATAATACCAGACTACTAGCAGTTACTGACATGCCAGCTCCAGACATCAATTACACTGATTGAAAGATTATGTCTTCATCATATGAATATCAGGCACAATCCCTCCTGTAAGGGGTTTAGTATTATACCATAATGAAATATATGAGAAGAACATAACCCGTGTTATGCGAACAACTGGTTTTAGAATAAATGTGTTTAATTCCGATGCAAAGACCCTATAAATGAATCAATATTAAAGCCAAAATATGCAGTCTTTAAAGGACCTGACAACAGTATCAGAACTATATCCCTTCTTAACAAGTCTGTTAAAATAACATGTCAATTTTTCGTATATAAGGGTTTAAGAGAATTTAGTAACAAAAAGGTATAGAACAGACACTGTATGTATTTACTACTGATCACAAATAGATACTTTTAAGTTTCTACAGTTAGAAGGGCGCAAGACAATTTTTTAGGATATCAACAGTGGATTTATTGCCATTTAGGGGGGTTTTGAAGGCACTTAATTTTAATACTCTCATCCATATAATTGCATTAAACTTTGAATGCATACCATATAATTAAATTGCATGACCTTTTATTCATTACAGTTAATAGTTATCAAAGGTACCAGGATTATAAATTAGTACGTCAGTAAGCCATGTATTGTCCTTTTGTATATACAAAGTGTTTCCTACAAATTTTAGCATTGTGATTGTACAACATAGAACTTTGATACAACACTGAATATATACTTTGTGCTGCTCCATATGTCCTAGCCATACATTTTGTTATTACATTGCAATATATAGCATCAAGAACATGATATCTGTAACCGAAAGTTGGACGGACTAAAGGACGAAACAATGAATCGACGAACTATCTAACAAATGAACAGAATAACAGACGAATAAAGAACGAAACACCATTCTTGATGCCCCCAAATGAATATTTCAAAATAATGTATGGATATTCCTCAAGTTCTCACTAAGAATGTGTCTGATGGGAATAGTCTTTACCGTCAGTTTTCAATCGCCTCTTTTGCTTTATTGTTAGAATCAAAACTATTTATTTAATCGTATTTCGTAATTTAATCACATTTAATTGTTAATCGTAATTAAAGTTCAAACGGTTGTTTATTTTTCCTTATAAAGTTTGTTAGACAAATTTATTTATTGACTTACATTCCAACCTATTTTGCAGCTTCAATGTTCATGTTAACAAGCCTATACCTATTTCCTCGAGAGAAGAACAGTATTTGCCATGGAGGTGAAATGAACAGTAACTTTTTATATACCTCTATTTTAATTTTTGCGTAAGTCATTTCCAATATCAGCGAGTAAATATCAACATCATTAAATATTCAGTTTTTATATATCCTGGTTGTGTAAAAACATTTCACAGTGAAAGCATTAGGAATTGAATTAGATGGTAGGCATATACTACATTCGTTATTTGTTTGTCGAAATCTAGTGATTTTCGTTAGTTCATGTCTGTCGTATTTTTTTTTTTTTTATTTGAATTGTTTAAATCAGTTCGTATTTTTTTTCATTTGAATTATTTCACATGTTTCATGTTGGGATTTTGTATTGCTAATTATCGATATGAGTTTTCTCATCGTTGAAGGCTATGCGATGACCTATAATTGATTGCATCTTAGTCATCTGAACTCATAAAGATAGTTTCAAGTTGGCTGTCGTACCACATCTCCTTATTGTATATAGCTTATTTTATGATTACTGTATACTACATATATACAGATTTCATGAACAGTAAATTGTAAATATGCATAAACAGAGAACACCGCAATAAAGTGATAACATTCAGAACTGTTATGATAACTTGATATGATTTTTGTAAAAGAAAATCAGCTGCAAACAGTTTGGATAGCACTTAAATTACGTATGTTGGAACACATGCACCAAAGATAAGGTTCAATATATCTTAAAAGCTGAGATATCAAAGCATGATTTTTTTTCAAGAAGCTTGGGTGTCAAAGCAAGTGTTGAGTCGTGTGTAGACATCATTACATTACATTTTGTAGAAAAGTCTGGGAATGTCCTTTGACCACAGAATTCCACACAACACGACACACCGACCAAAGGTACCAGGATTATAACTTAATATGCCAGCCGCGAGTTTCATCTACATAAGACGCATCAGTGACGCTCAGATCGAAATAGTTATAATGCCAAACAAGTAAAAAGTTGAAGAGCATTGAGGACCCGAAATTCCAAAAAGTTGTGCCAAATACGGCTAAGGTAATCTAATCCTGGGATAATACAATCCTTAAATTTTCAAATAAAATTTCAAAACACGCCGCAAAAATGAAACTATACTCTTGCTGTTTTCATTACTCCAATAGATATTTTTAAATTTTTGGTACTTTTGCTTGCATGGGAAAATCATTTTTTTTAATTTATCTTATTTACGGACTACGTCGTGTTTTCATTCATGCGTCTTTTTTTCTTTCTTCTGAAAATGTTAATTTCTTATATTATGTTCTGGTATACAGGTGTATTGATATATAAGTGTTAGTTTAATTTATAGTATAAAAGATCTTTTTAACCGATTTCGTTTTTCATTACACACTATTGATTTATAAAAAATGTAAAAGGAAATCAATACAGAATGATACAATACGATCGATATTTTTTATTTGAATGTGCAAAGGAAATTATAAGT
Source organism: Mytilus trossulus (assembly GCF_036588685.1). Taxonomy (NCBI): domain Eukaryota; kingdom Metazoa; phylum Mollusca; class Bivalvia; order Mytilida; family Mytilidae; genus Mytilus; species Mytilus trossulus. Next base: position 43,453,706 of record NC_086373.1, read on the forward strand.
TTTATCAGAACACAATAAATTGAACAAACTGAAAATAGATGAGTGGCGACTATCTGCTCACCATGCTCACGGGACGTGTGTATGTCTTATATCATATATATATTGCAGTGATGGTATGTCATTTATTACAAGTTATTCATAGTGTTAACATCAAGTGGATACAGATGATGAAAATATTAAATTTGTTTAAAATAAATGAATGTACGATTTTTCACATGATAAGCATTATGCAACCCACCTGTACACATATATAAGAAATGAATTATTAATGAACCGGATATGTAAAATATATGACACTATAATAAAAATGAATTTATCTTTGTCTTATCTTTTATCTTAAATAAGGAGATGTCCATTCTTATTTATAAGTAAATTGATAGTAATTGCGTACTAAAACGTCATATTTCTTTTAATTAATTGAATATTAGATTTAAAAAAAAAAACAATTATTTTCTAACACAGTACAAAGCATTGACCTTTTTCCAAATCAATCTGTTATGTCTGAGGTAAAACAAATAAATAACGAATACGACAACTTAGACGACATTTCATTCGTTATGTGTCCGATATTTTGCAACCTTATCTGCAGCCAATAATGGACCATTAATGAGACTTTAGATATTCTAGAACTAACCAACATTATTCCTTTACTGACTATAGAGTAATGTGTGTTATATTGTTATATTGAAAAAACTGTAAACCTTTGGTTTTTTTTACAAAGATGCCTCAGATGGAAACTATGGCCATAAGTTGACAGCACCTTCAATGAAAAAGTTTGTCAAAAATAAATCTTTTAAACAAATATTTCTTTAATCAGGTGGTGTTGTAGAGATTTTGTCTAACGGGTTCACCAGCGCATACATAATTACATGATCTAAAGACTAATGTGAGACCAGCCTAACTTAAGGTATATGTCGCTTAGTCGTTGGGGTGAGAATAAATGTTGAGACACTTTGTATATGCAACATTGTTTTAAAAGCTAAATCTAGATTTCAGCTCCTCCCTAACAGATTCATATTGAGCATAAAACTATCGAAGCCACGGTCAAGTATAATGTGCACATATGTTGTTCCTTTGGATTCGGCCATTTGTCTTTGGGGAATTATAATTATCAATTAAAAATGATGGATTATATACTTAGGATATATTAAAACCCGGATAAGTCGAAGAAAAAACATTATGAAAAAAAGAAAAAAGAGAGAAAAGAAAAACAGGCTAAAAAATAAAGACAAATCATAACTGACAAAAGATCATTCAAAACTGTCTTATTCATCAAAAAACGAAGATGAAAGGTTAGAAAAAAACCAGCGAAAATGTAACGAATAAAAAATAATCTTTACAGAATAAATTGAGATTTAATATCTTAACATTTCATGAGAATGTGATAACTATGTTATTTACACTTTCTCAAATCTTTGACACATGTTCTCTGTTAATTTTTACACTTTTCTCATTATTTTGCAATATTAATATTCAAAAGTGTAAACTTAATTATGTAAGGGATATAAGCAGATAACAGTCCATTCAGTAAAATATTAGACCTGTTCAATATTTTATAGAATGGACTGTTAGAGGCTTATATCTTACTTAATACATTGTTGAACACGTCGAAAAAATAAAACAAAAGAAAAAACAAGCAAGGATTATTTTCATCAAGTATGAAAATTGTTTTATGAATCAACTTTCTTTACATTAAAAAATATCCTACATGTTGCCCCTTTTAAAAAGTAGCTCAACGTAAACAATAGTCAAAAAGAAAGTACAGCTGAAGGTAAACAACATGTATAGCTACGTGAAGATAGACACAGCGTATGCGTATCATGATTTCTACGTGCGCAAAGACTACTCATATTTTCCGCTCATAGTTTCCGTAAATACCTTTACATGCGTGTTGTGTTTCAAAACGAATAAAGTGATGAAACTATATTTTAACGAAAAATAGAAGAAAGTGATGTTGTTATTAGTGATTGTGTTGTTTCAAATGTGTATTCAGAATCTATTCAGATACATTATATCAGTGTGGATTACAAACTACAAAGTCCTTTCCTATTAGTTTCTTGTTTCTTATCGGGTTTAATTTTTACTAGGTGAATGAGAAAAAAAAAGAATAGCATATGAAGGGTTCTTCATGAATCATATCGAGTGCACCGCAGTCGATTTTATGATCTATAATCAATATGAACAAATGAAGAGATAACAACATACAATCAGTTAAATTATTTTGTTGGAATTTCCAAGAGAAGACTGTTATTGTTTACCCAAACGGTACCACCTGAATACCCACCCCCTTTTGCCCCCTTTTCCGTTTTTTTTTTATTTCTGTAAGGTCGTGTCGCTCTTTATCGTTTATTTGTGTATTGAGTCCCTTGTGTTTTTTCAAATGTGTCCGAAACGTAATTTTGTCTCGATTTGTTTTTGACTTTTATAAAACGATCACAACGAACAAAGTGCGAATGGAACACACGATTGGTTTGTTTGACAGATAAAATAAGGTAATGTCTTCCTTTATTCTGCTTCCCATATTCATCGTCGTTCATAAGTGAAGTGTTGCATTATATTCACATTTAAGCAATAATATCAGACTTAAAAAACAACAACTTGTAAATCAACGACGAAACCTGAAAATTATAAAAACTATTATAGTCCCCTAGTTCATGAAGGAAGTTCTAGATTTGCACTTTGCACACAGGATAAGGTTGAGGTTGTTCATGGCCCTTGTATTGCGGCATGGTCTATCAAATTTTAGAAGCATTACTTTATTGCTTTTTTCATTTTACTTGTAGGTGAACATGATGTTAGAAAGAATAAGAGCAACAACCGAGGTCAATTTTAACAACATAAAGACGGACGAGGATAAATCTTTTGAAAAAAGAAATACAGAAAAGAAACAAACAAGACTTACAAAGTGCATAATTAACGTACTGAATAATTGCTAACAGAGACAACCCAAAAACACGAGAAAATGGCTGTGATATAAGTATTGGTAGCGTAAAAAATCAATTTGAAAGTGATTTCTTTCCTCAAGAAACCGTTTTGATGAGTGACAAGATTATTGTATTGGAAGGTGACTTTAATAAAATGTTTTTTAATAGTCATTTGTTCTATAGTTGTATTTTTGTTTACATGATAAAACAATTGGGGTAATTTTTTTTTTTTTTTATTTCAGTGAACTATCATTTACCTGTCAAAATCTGTTATGCTACCTTAAGCTGTCCAATATTTTTAAGAAAGATGAGGGCTATTCTTAAAAGTATTGGACAGCTAAAGGTAACATAATGGTTGCTTACAGGTAAATGATAGTTCAATAACTGAAATTAAGAACGGGTAAAACAATAGAATGACGTCACAACAATGTTTTAATCTGTAATAAAGTAAAAATATTGATAAGAGTTCGGACCAATTCACTTGTATATGTAACCCTCCAAGGGTAAAATTTTAGAGGGTCTTTTAACCTAATGGAATTTGAACATCTAACAATCTTTTTCTCATCGTTGACCTACATTCAATTAGTTCTACATTATGTTGTTGAACACAATTCGTTTTTCAAAAGTTCTCATTCTACACGGTCTATTTTTAAATTTTGAAGCAAAGGACATCTTTCATAAATATGAGGTGACTTATTCTATAAGACAAAATTTCCAAAAAATATTTTGTTTTAAGTTGACAGAACATATAATAATGCCAACATATTAAAAAAAGAAATTGTCCGTCGTTAACCGTTGTTTTGATTGACAAAAATTGCACACAACGATTTTTTTTTATATTTGACCAGACACACTAAAAAATACGGATGCTAAGCTTTCAAGTGATATACTATGAAGTCGTTTGTAAGTTGTGGAATAGAAGTATAATGTTATGTTTAATGTCACTCCACTATATTATATTATAAAACATTGCTTGCTAAAAGAAGGAGTTACTGCAAGTAAACAAAACTACAAAGTATATCTAAATGATTTGTGTATTACTTAAACCAAGTTGTTAGTGAAACCAACATGCTTGAATCGTCTATGGCCATGTTACTATGGGGGACCTTGATATCGTTCAGAATAGAGAGGTTAAAAACGTTTTGAAAAAAAGAGCGTCCTCCATCTAAAATAGTGTCGTCAGGTCACCAAAGATGCTCTTTCCTCGTTTTGTAAAAATTGTTGTATACGGGAAAAATCTGATAAAAAATCTCTTGATTCTTATTTAAATAAATGTATGAATGTTGTAGATAATAGAATATCACATTATGAAAATAATGTAGAAGTATATAATAGAGTACATTATACGCCTATTTCCAGAATAAGAAATAAACTTCAAGAACTTTCAGAGCGGTTTGTGTTTGTAACGGCCGACAAAGCAGCCAACAATGTGAAGGTGGTATGACGTAAAAATTACACGAACGTTCTTAAGAATGAAATTTTAAATTCATCTACATTGAAGTACATGCGCTCCACAGAAAGTCAAATATCAAACAAACATATCATAACCACATCAAATATATGGCTTCTTCTGAACATTTGAAGGTCCCTACTATGTATTGGTTACCTAAACTACACAAAAAGAAGTAAAATATCGTTTCATCGAGGCCTCTAGTAAGTTTTCTACAACTATTCTTTCAGTGCTTTCAACAAGTTTCTTCACTACTATCAAAGAGCTTATAATATTGTAATAGAAGACTGTAACTTCTCAATACTTGGTGCAAGCGCAACCTGGTAAAGTGAGGGGGTATTGAATCAACAAACGAATATTTTCACTCAATATGATTAACCTATTTCCTGCATGTTTATGTATGCAGTAAAAGTTTCACCTAGTACTTGAGTGTGAATATTTAATTATCACCTATTAGTTGCTCGTCAAATGACTTTGCTTTTCACTCATAACTAAGTTTCAAACCGTCGACTATACTGTTTGAGTACTTGGACGGCGAAATTAATGATATTTCAATGCGTGTTATAGTATCATCATTATTGATAAGTGACATCAACGTTTAGGTGTGATGTCAATTGTTTTGTAACATACTGAATATTATTTTGTCAAGTAAATGTGTAATTACTGACAATGCAGGGGCAAATACTTTCCATAGAACCACACATTTTCGTGTTCAAAGAAGTTATTTTTTCGAGGGCTTGCTTACAAACTTTTGATAAACTGCATATTCCAAAGGAGTAGGTCCGGTAAGACCCTTTTTTGGCCCCAAAATATAGCAGTTTTACAAAATTGTTAAAATGTAAACTTTTAGCTATTTATTGGAAAGTAGAATGCTTCTGCTACCTAAATAATGTCTGTTTTTTTACAATACAATGCACATATATCGGGTATTAGCAAAATTAAGTCATGCTAAATTACTAAAATCTTCACAATTTTTGCATTTTAGTTAAATTTTAGACGGTTTCTGTCTTAAATGAAAGTGGCCGCATTTGTGTTCATTGTTAATATTAAAATGTAAGTTGTATTTGATGATAAAACATAACATATATAAATGTTGAGGATGAACACGGATGCGGCCACTTTCATTTTTGACAAAAAAAAACATCTGAAAAGTGACATTTTTTGGCATATTTGATAGATTTTTCATATTTAAGCTTGAATCGGAGCATTTTTAATGAGTAACTCAGTTAAATAAGATGTAAATGTCTGTTGACGTTAGGAATAAACTCATCATAGATGCATGGACTAAATTTTGCCTCCGTGTGTCCGTCTATTCGCTGTCTGTTCGTCCCGCTTCAGGTTAAAGTTTTTGGTCAGGGTAGTTTTTGATGAAGTTGAAGTCCCATAAACTTAAAACTTAGTACACATGTTCCCCATTATATGATCTTTCTAATTTAAATTCCAAATAAAAGTTGTGACCCCAATTTCACGGTCCACTGAACATGGAAAATGATAGTGCGAGTGGGGCATCCGTGTACTATGGACACATTCTTGTTTAATTTATACTGTAATTTCTGCATTTTTCACATTGCTTTGCATATGTCATTTCAGCTAATGTTATATTGTTTAAGTATTAACTATTGTTATCACATACCGCTGTTCAAAACTCATAAATCCATGGACAAAAAACAAAATCGGGGTAACAAACTAAAACCGAGGGAAACGCATTAAATATAAGAGGAGAACAACGACATAACACCGAAACGGACCAAGCATCAGACAAAACACCACGAGAATAACAAATATAAAATGAAAACCAAATTCATGAATTTGGGATAGACAAGTACCGTGCCACGTCTTATCTCAATTTCTCAAAAATAAGAGAAAACACAAACGACTCAAATGCAACACACACAGAAACGAACAATAATATAACAATGGCCATCTTCCTGACTTGGTACAGGACACTTTTAAAGGGGAATAAAAGTGGTGGGTTGAACCTGGTTTTGTGGCATGCCAAACCTCGCACTTTAATCATTAACATCTTAGTACTTGGTGCAAGCGGAACCTGTTAAAGGGAGGGGTATTGAATCCACAAACGAACCTTTTCACGCAATATGATTAAACTATCCCTTGCCCTGCATCAAATACAATGTTTGCAGAAAAGTTTCGCCTTATACTTGTTAGTTTAACAACCAACAGGTGTGAATGTTTAATTATCACCTATTGGTTGCTCGACAAATCACTTTGCTTTGCACTCATCACAGTTTGAATTATTGGCCGGGAAATAGATAATACTCTATACGTATAACAGTAGCATCATTATTGACAAGTGACATCAAGTGTGCCGTCAATTGTTTTGTAACACACTTTTGCATACTGGTACCTGGTTTTAAACAGGAAGACATATACCTTTGCGGCAAGACATTTTATCAAATAATCTTCTTGCATACTTCAATATGGCATCCCATTTGTTTAATTAATACATCTATAATTAGATTCCGTTTATTTGTTTAACTTATATGTTTGTAATCAAATTCCTTCCATTGTTTACATTATTTCATCCCGGTTATCCGCTCGCCCTTTGGCTGTCCGATTTCCAAAGTTCCAACGAGAGGTCTCGTAGTTAAGGTCACTGCATATATGAAAAGATCGGGAAATTGATGTACGGGAAGACAATTATTCAACAATAGTACATCTATACAGATTTTGATAAAGGATTTTCTTTTACAAGAAAGCTCATGTACGCTTGTTTTATAGAAACAAAAAGATGTCCGAAAAATCACGGTAAAATTAGGTAAGTATCGAAACCAGAACATGGGTAGGGGATTTACGCGTAAAAAAGTGGAGTGATCCGAACGTCAGATGCCTGTGTTTACACAGTAAAAAGAGGAGGGATGCCTGCGTTTTTACATTTAAAGGAGGAGTAGTGCCTGTGTTTACACATTAAATGGGGGAGGTGTCCGGACGTCGGGTGACTGCGGTTACACACAAGATGTGGAGGATGACTTCGACACGTTCAACGCCCACTTCATTTTTGGCAATTCTGCACCTAGGTAAAATTGCTAGTTGTCGTTTAATTTAACAAAATGGTGCACTTACAATACAATACTGTTACGTATAGGCCTTTATGTTATATTTTCTATCCTTACTTTCACTTGGATTTCGCGAGCAGGACCTCGACTGAGCATGCGCGAAAGCCGCTATATACAACTCGTTAAAAATATACAAATGTTTCAAAATTTAGCGTTTCTTGTGGAAAAGGGATCTTTCAAAGACAAATTTAGCAAGTACACAACACTACATTTATACGTCATTTAAAAAAAAATCCGCCTGTATGGTTTCAGAGGAGTTGCGGCCAGAGAAAAAATGGTCTATTCCTATAGTTGTATAGATACGAAAATCAAGTACCGTATTCAATGTTTCTTTTCATTTGAAGTTCCACATGACTTTAAGGACAATAACTCCATTAAGGAGTCATTTAACAGTTTTGGTCAAAATGGACAGTAAGAAGATTTTGACAGTCTTTATATGTTTGCCATTGTCAGATTTCCGCTATCTGTAACTGTTTATAAGATAAAAGACATCTGCATCATTTGAACTCTTTTGAATTGTTGTTTCACAGGCGATCATAATTCATTTTCTCATTTTAATACAAGAAAAGCGTTCTATTTTTAGGCTAAGCAGCAATTTATGTTAGCAGACAAGATCATTCTAAAACGTTTTAACAAGATTCCAAAAGGATGATTGAGAGTTTGGAATCTTTTTGCCTAGTAATTTTTTGAGACAATGATGATAACTCACGATGGAAGCAAAGCAATTAGAAAAGTCACAACTGCCCTTTGGACTTGATGAGCGAAAAACTGTATAACGTCTAAATATTATAAATGCATTTTCACATTAACCAAAAAAATAGTACCATCCAAAATAGACATATTTACACTTTTGTTGTTTATCTGAATTTTGCTTCCGAATGAATCTAAATTTGTCTCCGAATAACCTGCTGACATCAAGTAATAATCACTATTAATCATGATGTCAATATTTCTAATTGTCATGCAAAATTTTGCAGGCACTTGTGTGCTTTTAAATTATGGTGACCTAATTTGAATACAAGTGTAAATACGTCTATACATAAAATTCATATATTCAACAATATTATCTGGCTTCTTCTATTTTGAAGAAGCTTCACGAACTTTAACATTAGTTACTGTAAATGATTCTATTACTAGAGCTTACTTGTCCATCTCTTCTCCGATCTGCCTTATTTTATCTTCATGTATACCTTCTCATTTTTATTTAGTATTGGGGAACTCAGTTCAGGCATCCTTCCAATGTGTTTATGCTTTATTTTTTGTGATATCAGTCTCGCATTGTGACTAAGAGACTATACATGTTATGTTATGCATGGGAATAAAGATACACCATTCCAAAAAAAAAAGAAAATTGTATGTTTGTTCTTAAACCTGCATTATGGAAGAATTAAGATTAAGCAAACGATACACTGATTGAAAAAAAGATAATCAACTGTTCGGAAGAGTACAAAATGGCTAAATATAAGGGATGTTTGACCAAATATATAATAAAATTACGTATGGCCTTTGCCTTCAATAAAAATGATTTGAATTTTTAGAATTAGAATTTGTTTAACTTTTAAAATGACACATTTCAGATTTCAGACGGCTGATAAAATTGTAAAAGAGCAATAATCTTGATTTTGTCAAACTGAGAGTTGTTTTCAGTATGATTCTCGTATACTAAAGAATCAGGACAGAGAAGGAACTTTGCGCACATTGAATTACAGATGTTGGACAAATCTGTGACATCAAAATCCCCCTAAATGTAAATAGAGCACGTTGTTATCAAGTTCAGTGGAAAAATAACACAAAACAAAAAAGCTCTTAATCACACACCGTGATGTTCTACATTGGTGTATGAATGGTTCAGATCACTCGAAGGGTGTTCACATTTGTTTCTGTTGCATCTTCAGGTGTTCGTTTGTAAGGATTTTTTCTGTTTTTAGGAAATTTTCTGAACGTTTTTATGACAATTTTGTTATTAAGAATGACAGAAACTTAATGGCAATTGACTTTTAAAGTTTTATATATTTGCATTTCCCATATATGCATTAAGTGTTCCTGATAATCGTAAATCCAACAAAGTGTTTTGGACTTTATTAATTAAAGATAGTTTCTTCCGCAATTAAGTATCCTGATTTTTTTATATTTATTTTTACATTTCAGAATTTTAGAAGTCTCAAAAGAAATAAAGTTTTAAATTCCAACAGTTAAACCTTATCTTTTCTTATAATGAGAGGCATATACAAAAAAATATGTATGTAGCAAGTTTATAGTTACCCTATCACCTTAATAAGCAATTGTTATCTCGGTTATGCTTTAATCAATTGCAGCAAATCATTTTTTGGCTATGGATTTTGAAAAAGTAATATTTCAGATTTAAAATCAGCTGAAGATGTTAAAAAATCATTGTATAGAACTTAATTTTTAACGACTGTAAAATCACATATATAGGTACGAGACTGCATGATATGCAAAAAAAAAACAACAGCAGGATTGACTTAAATAAAAATATGGCCATCACTGGTTGTATTACTCTTGCTAAAGTGAAGTGTCCATTTGGATTTGTAAAATTTGTGCATGAATCAGTATGAAGTTAAATCCAGTAAGAATTGATAGTTTAAGTATGATGTTCCTGCACGTTAAACACCTTTAAATGACAGTGAAGGAGAAATGTATGCCTCTACCATGCTATCACTTTAAGAGAAATTAAGTCTGAAATTAATTTGTTCATGTATGCATTAACATTTCCTGTGATGTTAGGATTAACAATATCCTGAAGTGTATACTTTCCTTTGAGCCATAATTACTATATATCACCTTAAATTAGGTCTCAGCAATACTTAAAACATTACACAATATCAAAGTATGAAGATGACGTATGATTGCCGCTTACATCTTTCAACCAGAGACCAAATGACATTGAAGTAGGTAATTACAGAAAACTTACTACCTTAAAAAAATAGCATTGAAATAGTGTTAAGTAAAGTTTTTAATAAAATAACTTTCCGTTACCATCTCTAAAAATATTCCGGTACCTATCCATAAATAATGTTATCTGTAATGAAGGACATTACTCTCCAAACAATATTCATGTACACATTCACATAGAGTGAGATATGGAGGTTAGATTGTATCCACCCTGAAAAAGGGAAAAAGGTTATGCAAATTATAACCTTACTCTATATCTTATGTAGACATGTGCAAATTAAAGAAACGATTAAGAACAAAGTGTGGACTGATATGTAGGAAACTAAATTGCTTCATTCATAAACTAGAAGTGCTGCCATTGAAATCCACAGATTAACCCCCTCATTTCCTCCTGGCAGAAATTTATTACTGTGACTTGACAGAAAGTATTTCTCTCCAACTTTAATAAGAAATTTGACAAAAAATGAAATTCAATTTATCCAAATAAACTGTTCAACTGGTCAGAAATTTTAACTAACTGCTGTAAAAATCAATAGTCAACAAAGTTCAAAGTATAACAAATGAAATATAAAAAATCTGTCAGATTGGATTTGAAAACTAATAAGGGCAAGACATTTTTAATGCTTTTTTAGCCATCAACAACTTAATCATTACAAATGACAACTGCTAGAACAGAGTTTGAAACAGTGCTGGTCCCTTATTCAAACAAGTATACATGATAAAAGTTCAACTGAGAATAAAATATCACAAGTCTGTGATGACATCAAAAATGATGCCCTATCATATATTACTAGTTTCATTATGTTTCGGACAAAAATCCATTGACCATGAGATATGTCGACCAAGGAAACCTCATACTTCCCAAACAATAATTTGATTTTTTCAAGAAAACATTAATTAGTGTTCCAGATCATCTTTCTGGAACACAAATGATTTATCATTAAGAAATATTACAAAATATTGAAACTTGTTTAAAAAACAAAATAATATATCATATATCGAAATCACTCTAATGGAAAAATGTTAAAATTGGGTTATTTTTCATTATGATTATTTTTTTATGTAGCTTTTTGACCACTAGCCTTATACTTGATTTTTTATATTAATGAATGGTAAATACATGTTTGCATTTTTATTATTCAACTCTTTTTTATGCTGTGATGTGGTGATGGCTTCTAAGGAAAAATAATTTACCTATATGTAATATAAGTATTATTGTTTATACAAACAAACATTCCAGTTCACACTTAAAAGTTAATTGTATCATAAAGTTGCTGGATAGATTTGATTTACATACAAAGACCACTTGTTACATCTTGAAGTTAATTTCCCTGACCTTTTACACTTTGAAGTATCAACTAAAATCTAACCAGGAGACACACTAATCTTTTCTTAATTAGAGAAATGTCACAATATTGTTATTATTATTGTTGTTATCATGAACAATACTTTTAACGTAAAATAACTATTGGTATAATGTTCAAAAGGGTACTGAAAGTTATTGCCTTTGAGAGAAATATATAAGGCTGATTTTTGCTGATCACATCGACATGTGTTTAACTTCGTACTTTATTTGGCCTTTTAAACGTTTTTAGTTCGAGCGTCACTGGTGAGTCTTTAGTAGACGAAACGCGCGTCTGGCGAAAATACTCAATTTTAATCCTGGTATCTTTGATGAGTTAATTTACACCTGATAGTCGACATGACACATGATAACAAAATCAACTAACGATTTAAGGTAGATCACCAGTATATATTTTTTGAGACAGAATTTTTTTATAATTTGCCAAAATGAAGATTTTACTATGGTCTTTTCAAAAATTTAATAAAAAGTATGGGTCACCATGCTATTTTTCAAGCAATAAGTCGTTGAAAATTGCCAAAATTTGGTTAGTTTGTTCATGAAAAAACACATTTGTGTGCATAAAAAAAGTTTTATGAGATAGAATCTTGAAATAAATTGTGAGAAGAAAGGTTTCATAATATGTTTTAAGAAAATAAAAATAAAACATGGTGTCACCGAACTTGTTTTCTTGCTACAAGTAAAAATAAAAAAAATCCCTATTAGCCCAGTATAAATTTTGAACTAAAAGAGTTATCTCCCCTTAAATGGCTTATTTGAAAAAATTAGTTTAAAACCAAAAAAAATGATATTTGTTAAAATATTTTGTATAATACGAGTAATAAACAGGTTTTCTCCAAATAGAAAAAAAAGTCTAACTATTGGATTGCAAATCAGTCTCTAAATTTGTAGATTTAGACAAATAACTAGACCGGTTTTGTACTGTGATTGTACAATCCAAGATGGCGGTATACCATCAATCTACCTTAAATGAAACAATCATTCGATTGATTTTGCAAATGCAAAAAAATGTTCCCTACCAAAATTAGTTGTATGTACGATTATTTTGTACACGCAATTAGTTTTTACTGATGAAAAATTGCCCAACATGAAACAAAATCAAACTTGATTGATACATTTTTATGCTATATCTGTATACCTAATATCTAATCACTTGCTCCAAGCAACATAGAATAGAGTTCTTTTAACAAAACAATTTTCTATTTCATAGGACCAAAACTTCAGCAAAATTCATTCAACAGTAAATAAACTCTATAAATTCTTTTGATATAACAACAAAATATCAAACCAATGGATGGAAGCATAACAGTAAAAGTGTGGAAAACTTAGACTTCAGGAAATTTTCTATATATTTGCTACACAAAAAGCATGTATAAAATATGATTCCTTTACAAATACATAATAAAAGTCTTGTTATTCGATGTTGTATGAAAGGATACCTTTTAATCAACGTTGACAAATGATTTGAGTTTTTTTTTGGAAATTAAAAAAAAAATATTTCACTGAACCCTTTTCCTCTTTAAATCATTGAGACATGTGTCACATTTGAGGAAATTAATTTTTATATTTTACGCATTTTAAGGTGGAGTCTAAATTAAAAATGATAGAATTTGTTCATACTTTTCCAAATGTAGTATATATCAATATATGTTCAAACATATAATAAAAATGAGAGGTCACCACGCATTTTCTCAAGCTACCAGCTCCGACAATATGAGACATTGTGTATGGATTATACAGATAAAAGCATCATTATGTAATTATAAGTTAAAATAAATGATAGAATTGTAAAATAAAATATAAGAGAAAAGCTTTTAGAAAATGCTTTGAGAATATCAAAAGAAAGATAGATTCACCGTACATTTTTTCCGGCTGAAAATAGCAAAATTCCATGTGAATTCCTTAAAAATGCACTATTTCGGAGTTACCTCCCATTAAAATGCAAATTTAAAAACAATAAAAGTCAAGCAAAAATAATCTACACTTGTAAAAATTTTAATATTAATTTATAATATTACAAACTTTATAAAATTTCACATTAGTTATCTGCATTCCTGTATCAAATTTTGCTACTTTGATTGAAAATCTGGACCTTGGTTTCTCTGGTTTTTTTACAATCCAAGATGGCGAAATACACCCATACCACCTAAGAAGTAAGCAAAAGTCATTAAATGTCCTTATTCATTTAAAAAGTCATTAATTTGTCAAAATCTTCTTTTGGGCCAATCTGTTTATAAAAAAGATTGTTTACAAATCTTTATCTCAAGCTTCTTTCATATATTGCCTGACTGTGTTAATTTTTCCTGTAACTTTTGAGGAAAGATACCAGAGTGACAGTCAAAATCATAGATCGAAAATAAACTTACAACGCCATGGCTAAAAAAGAAAAAGTCAAACTGACAAATAATAGAACATAATACACAACATAGAAAACTAAAGACTAAGCAACCAGAAGCATCACATACATCTTTTCAAAATAGATTTTCAGCTTTCAAAAAAACAAGACATAGCACTCGTCCCATTTTCCTCTTTAAAGAGAAATAGTTTCCCAAGTTTTGAATTGTTAAATATGAGTTCTTTCGTCTAGTTTTTAAACTTTATGTTAAAAGTTCAACATTTGAGATCTAATCAACAGTGTGGTTGGGATAACGTGTCTGGCCTGTTATCCTAGTTAAACAGAAATTGTCCGTGTAGTGTTTAAACTTTCTATTTATGATCTAGGTATTGATAGGAGTAAATGTTGTAATTTTAATATCAAAAGTGTTTTTTTTATTGTTATTATTCAAATTAGGGAGAATAGTTTGTATGTAAACATTTTTATAGTATTTTTTCTTTTTTTTTCATATTGGGATCACAGTTTAAATTTTCAGTAAATCAAACTGATTAGTTACCTTCTTTCGTAAATTGTTTGTTGTAGTTTGAGAGTTATCTCAAAGACAATGATTATATATAATACATGATATGAAGTATGAAGTATATTGTCTGTTTGTCTTTTTCATTTTTAGCCATGGCGTTGTCAGTTTATTTTCGATTTATGAGTTTGACTGTTCCTCTGGTATCTTTCGACCCTCTCTTATATAGCTCTTGGGACGGCACCAACCGTGGAATATATTATGATTACCCATCCGGAGCACCGGTGATCATCTGGACTTTTGGTGGAGTTCGTGTTCCTCAATTTTATGTTCTTCTATACTGTGTTTTATACTGTTTTATACTTTGGTTTGTCTTTTCGTCGTTTTTTTTGTGTTTTTTTTTGTCATGGAGTTGTAAGTTGACTTTGACTTATTCACTATGGTTTCTGTCGAAGCTCATTCACTATCTTTTTCTTTGATACAAATTGTTTACGCAATCGCTGTCTCCTAGACAGAACAGTAATTCTGATTGAAGAGTCCTTGCAGGTTTTACAAAATTTCGTTATAAAATTTCATTGAAATCAGCAGTATTTGCTAGAGGCCTTTGAGTATTTATTACAGGCCAGGACAGGGTGAGAAAGTCTGTTCAATCGTATTTTTAAGAGAAACATTACTCACTGATAAAATGTAAACAAACACAAACACTTACTGTAAAACCCCTCAAAATTCTTCAAAAGTCTTCAAAAATTATAGTACCTCGTACCCCCACAACCCAGTTAAACTAACGTCAGGGTCTAAATAAAGCATTTCCATATAAGTCAGATTCATCAAATATACCGTGTTAAAATTCAGTTTATTGTCGAAATAAAATTGAGAATAGAAATGGGGAATATGTCATAGAGACAAAAACCAGACCAAATAGCAGACAATAGCCAAAGGTTAACAATGGGTCTTCAACGCAGCGAGAAAATCCCGCACCCGGAGGTTGTCCTCAGCTATCCCCTTAATAAAATTGCGTACTAGTTCAGTGAAAATGGACGTCATACTCAACTCCAAATCATATGAATGAACTCTTATTAATAAAAAAACACTAACAAAAGCCTGACTTAAGACAGGCGCAAAAATACGGCGGAATTAAACATGTTTTGTAAGATCTAATCACCCCTATATTTCTAGCCAATGGCAATATTCATAGTAAAACTTAGTTTAAAAAGGGGAGCGAGTCCGATTTCAGAAACTAAGGAAAATGACAATGATACACACTATACAAAGGACTACTAGCAGTTACTGCCATGTCAGCTCCAGACCTCAATTAAACTGATTAAAAGATTATGTCTTTATCATATGAAAATAAAGTATAATCCCTCCTGTTAAGGGTTTAGTATCATGCCATCCTGTAGAGCCATGAGTAAAACATAACCCGTAGCATGCCAACAACTGGGTTTTAGAATAAATGTGTTTATTTCCGATGAAAAGACCTTATGATTGAATAAATATTTATACTAAATAGGAAATCCTTAATGATTTGACAATAGTATCGTAACTTTATCCTTCCGAATAAGTTTGTTTAAAGGTTTGGTTTTGAGGTGAATGCCGATATGTTTGTGATTTGTAAAGAGTATTACCATAAATTTTGGGATGTGATATACCTGAACGTATAAGATGTCTGCATGTTGATTTATATTTACAAATAATGTCCTTGTACTGATGATAAAATTTAGTAAATGTTTTGACTAGTTTGTGATATCGAAAACCCTGTTGTAAAAAAAAATTAGTAATACAGAGATTTCTTTTGTTGAAATTCAATACGTTGTTATATACACTAGCGAATCGAACAAGTTGAGATATATAAACACCATACGATGGTGATAAGAGAACGTCACCAACTAAAAATGAAAACCTGCATGTTGTGCTTTACATATGAATAAAAACGAATATATTGTAAAGTGTATTGATATCTTCAAGTTAATATTTTTAAAATAACTTCGTAAAGAAACATACATTTTTTTTTATATTATCAAAATGGAAAAATAATGTGGCTTATTGTTGAGCAAAATTAAGATATGATCATGAACATGCTACAAAAAAATCCTTTTAACATATCAAAATAGTGTAAATAAAACATTTATAAATGTAATTTCAAAAATACACAACTGCCAGTTAAATTCAAAAAGCGAAAGTCAATTAAACTGACAAAACCAAACGCTCGCCTATATCTACCAACAGAACGGCTTGGTATATCGTGAGAAAAAATACGTCTCTTTGAATACACACACAATCTTTGGTACAAAAAGTGCATTAAAATCTTTCGAAAGTTAAACGTTTTCTATGAATTTTCAATAGATCTTTCCTTTTTTGGTGCACCTGAGTCACATGTGAGTTGTCCTTCCTTTGTATGTATGGAAACACTTGGACCACAGAAATTGACAGGGATACTAATAGGATGATATGCTGTTGATCCCTTGGAATCGTCTTTAAACACACTTTTGAAATATGTAGGAGGTATTGTTACGGGAACATAATGTGTTCCAAGAGGATGAAGTACAAAGGCAGGTAAGGGCACCTGTTTTGAATCAAAACGACCATTCTTCCCAAAGTCATTCTGATTACTTGAAATTTTATTTGTCTCGCAATAACTATTTGAAGAACTATTTTCAGATCCTAAATATTGACTGTATTCAGTGCTAGGACTGGAAGTACTGTAGCTTATCTTGTTTTGCTTTCCTTGTTCATTTTTGTCCTCCATCGAATCTGAAGATCTATCACTTTTGTGATGCCGAGGACTTCTTTCTTTGGAAAACCGTTTTGTTATATTGTGCTTAAATTTGTAAGCATGTGACTTGTGGTAATCATTCTTGCTGCCATTACTGCCTTTGAAAGAATTCTCCTCGCTGGAGTATAAACTGCCACTTGAGCCGTTACTTTCATCTCTATCTGCGGTATCTCCCTGAACTGACTGTAGTGTAATACATGATACGCTTCCTTCTGACAATGACTGGCTTCTAATGCTGCTGTATCCTGATGTTATACTGGATGCTTGTTCTGTTCGCTTCAGCAAGGTACAAAGATCTCCACCTTGTTTTATCATTGCGACGCTTTTTTCTAATATGCCAATGCCTTGTAGCATTTGACCATTGTTATGTGAGCTTAAATTTGAAACTTGTGTTTTTGACGTCAAAGAACCATTAGGCTTTACATCTTTGATATCAAATGCAGTTTTTACTACAATAGAAAACAATTATGTGAAATGCGTGTACTACCGTTAAGTGAAAAATAGAGTAGAGAGAAAACCTTACTTCTTTATTATCTTAACAGGGGGTCATCTAAACAGGTCTTGTTTATTCTTTTTAAATTCTTTTTTATTCATAATTTGGAACACTTTTAAAAATAAGTATTAAAAATTATCAAATAACTAGAAATTTGTTTATCAATTTTATACATCAAAATATATTGCACCAGGAGGACATGATACTTTCATGGTTTGAGTTCAAGATAACAAAAATCAAACAGTTAAATAATTATTTAGAATATGCTTACTAAGTAATAATATATACTACATAGCTTTTATATAAATATGAAAAAAATTACATTATCCTATCCTATTTATTGGGAAGCAAAACAACAATCAAACTCACCGAAATCTCCTAAGAAAACTCAATAATTAAACAATGAACAGTGGTTTATTACACCATACACAGGAAAAATATTTCAAAACCTCATCGGAGTTAAGGTTGTGACAAATCTGTCTCAAAGAAAATGCATAGACTGTTTGCATAAGCAGCAACTTTAAAACATTTTTGTTAGTGGTATTCGTGTAACATTCAAGACAAAACCATTGATATTAAATTGGAAAACATTCATCATGCAGAACATTAGTGAAAAACTAGTACTGAAACATTGCCGGTCAACTCTTCAACCAATCTTAAACATAACAGAATATTATTTAAAAAATTGCATCACCAGTTTTAAAATGGCTCATCCCTATTGATACACACCTGTTAAGATATTCAGATAAACTAAAGAACAACTGGTCATAGAATTTTCTTAATGATTTTCAATTATGCTTAAGACTGTGAGGAAGAAGTCGCAATTGATATGGAATTTAGAGTATAAGTTTTTACACTCAGTGACATTACAGACTATTGATCAGATAATAACACATGGTGAACATTATTTAACAAAAGTTTTTTTAATACTGGTACTAAAAACAACCACACATCATAATATATAACTACACAGAATAAGAAGAATTGTAGTATTACTAATGTATTAGTTAAAGTCAAATACATGTTGTTTCAGCAAAGTAGAACGATATGGACTATAAAGAAATTCTTTGGTACACTTTTGTCTGTTTTATAGTACCTTAGATTATAACACAATGTTAACATCTGTATCCCTATGTTTGGCATTTTTATCTATTATATATGATTGTTTTGTTCACATATCGTTGTCAATTTAATTGAAAATTATGCGACTGCCATACAATTGAAAGGTTTAGCTAACTATTGAACTAGGTTTCAAGTCAGGAATATGAAAGTTGTTTTAAATTCGTTAGGTGTGTTTGAGTTTTTGATTTTGCTATTTGACTAGGGACTTTCTATTTTGAATTTTGCTCTGCGTATTTTTGAGATTTTACTTTTCACCACAGGAGAAATATTCGAATTTTCAGTAGGGTTGTGTGTATCAATGCAACTGTTATCCATAGGCTTCAATGCGCCATTGCCACTATCACATTTTTAGGTACATTTAATTGATATCACATAGTTCTCATTGACCCTTTAGAAAAGATGAGCTTAATATAAACAATCTTGCACATCACAACTAAGAGTGATTCCTACCTGATGATAATCTTAGATGTTTCTTACTGCTTTGATCTAAAACAGTTGTAATTTTCTGAAAGAAGTCATGTTTAAGATCCAAACCATCTGTGTCAATTAAATATCGCTGTATTTCCTCTTGACATTCTTTATATCCCATGTAAAACTTCTCTTGGCAGCATGGTTTTGTTCCATCACAATCCGACAATAAGTCTTTCTCCATCATTTCTAAAATTATTCCAATGCAAAAACTGTCAATTTGTAATTGCCTAAATACGATATTTTTCAAGATTAATAAGAATAGGAAAAGAAATGTTGTCAAGGTTTCCTTTTTTAGACCCTTGAATTAATTAGTTAACAGGTATTTTCAATCTTTAAACTATTGTCCTTTGTATAATCATAAGACAACATTAGTTTGTAAGATATTAGTTCCAGTATATAATTAGAAATTTGTAAAATATTTTTTATTTCGGTCTACAATGAACCTCAAAGTATCTCATTTACAAAGGACTTCGGCTTATTCAATAAATTGACATCTAATGCAATTATTTTGATATAATAGCTGGATATGTATAGGAATTTTTTATGCAAATGCTAATTTCAACATAAAAAAAATCAAAACTTAATTGCTCACAGAACTACAAAGACATAGTATAATAAAATCATCATAGATACCAGGACAAATTGTGTATATACGCTAGACGCACGTTTCGTCTACAAAAGACTCATAAGTGACGCTTGAATCCAAAAAAGCATATTATAGCTGTAAGCATATGCTGGTTATCAGTAGGCAATGCCTACACTGCTGATCGGAACCATGTCAACATTGTTATTATAAAGAAGAATTATTCATGAGAATGAGCATACTAATGCTGTTGCCGATTTAAATCATTTTTAAAAAAGTATTTTATATCTTATGTTGCAATGAAACTGTAAGTTACAAAAAATGAAAAATATTTCATACCTCTAAAGTTTTGCAAGTTCAACAGGTTTCGTATAAGCTTGGATGCAATTTCTATAATTTCTGTCTTCTCAATACGACCTTGACCCTGAAATACATTATTGCATTTTATAAATTTATATTGATTAATAACAAATATTTCTGTGATAGCCCTTCCTCAATTTAGAAACTATTCCAAAACTTAGGTTTCATTGCCTGCTGGAAAATTGTTTTCATTCTTAAAGATTTTCAAATGCATTTTACTTTTGTCTCATATATATGTTTCTTGGGATATTTTGATGATAAAATTAAAAAAAAATGATATATCGTTAATGTTTAATGAAATGACTTGACATATTCTGCTGACAAGGCAATAAGAAATTGGTAATTGACTATACATTAGAAAACATACCAAATAAAAGTAGCCAACGAAAAGATAAAATAACATATTATAGTAATAATCACAAATACTGAATTGAAATAAATGTCTTAAACATACTAATTTTTTTATATAACTAAGGTCGTTAGTTTTCTCGTTTGAATTGTTTTACATTGTCATATCGGGGCCTTTTATAGCTGACTATGTGATATGGGCTTTGCTCATTGTAGAAGGCCGTACGATGACCTAAAGTTGTTTCATTAGCAATCATACCACATCTTCTTTTTTATATATATTATATCAACATGAGGGTTTGTTCCTCAATATGGATAATGCCCCATGGTTTTATAAAACATAGCTCCACGAAAATGATATCTGTTATATTTAAGCCAAAAATACTCTTTGAATTTTATATAAAGTATTCTACCTGTTTTAAATAGCTTTGTGGAATAAGTCGACTGAGTTCTGCCAGACAGTTATTCATGCGATCTCGCCGCTTCTTCTCAATGATTCTGTGTGAAGTTGGATCCTAAAAACAATGATAATGATCAAATCTAGTACATTTGTCATAAACACATACTATTGTAGCTTGGCATTAATTATTTGGTTAAGCCGGCGCTTTTTAGAAGTCCATGAAGAATAATAATAAATTGAAGATTGAAAAACGCGTTATACATGGTACATCAAGTATCTAGAACCTATGGATCCATGTTTTTATTTTTCCAGTCTTATTACTTATTCTAATGTTTAGATAGGCAATTATAAACATTATTGTCTGAATTATTCAAATGAATCCAATTGTAACATATTTGTGTATATAATGATTAAGCTCAAGGAACTGCAATGGTTGTTTTAGTTATTTTAAAACCCTTATTCTGAGATTTTTGCATTAGTATTTGCATTCGGTTCTTACGGTAGATGTTCAAAGGTTCAAAGACATCAACTTTAACAAAAAACCTACTAACATGAATTTGCAATGAAGTAGTCTCGCTGAGATTTTACAATAAACACAGTTTAGGTTCGCTGCAGCATGTTATGTCAAGAACTTTGTGTAATGAGTCGATACATTATTTCCCTACTCTCCCTTCCCATTCAAAATGTATTCAGAGTCAGACTTATTTAAATGTTGTCCACCTTCTAGTTTGTTGTGAATTCTCAAGTTTCTCAATTAGATTCACAGACAAAATTGTATGAAAATCTTACCCTTGGCATTTTTGTCTTTTTAACTGAATGTATCTCACGTTCATCTGATGAAATTGCAAAGTTCAAGGGCCTGTAAAAAAGAATACCAAAACGAAATTCAAATGATGATCACAATTACATGATGCAAAAGAAAATCACTTTATTTTATCATTTAAGCATTGCAAAAATAAGACGGAACGGCATATTAAAAAAACTTCAGATGCATTTACATCGATAATAAAAAAAACTCAAAAATGGTAAAAATAGCGAAAAGAACTACAACATTATTTGATTTCCCTTATAAGCCAATTATTGATTCAGGAAAGTCGCAGCTTTTTTTTTACCATGCTCTTGCAATATCAAAATGCCAAAGACAATTGCAAATTAGTTATTGTAAAAAAATAAAGTGCTAAAGTAATTAAGACATTGTGTAAACATTTGACAAAATAAATGTATACAAACTGCCATTGCACCAAAAGCCAACTAGAAAACTGTAAGAATTGCTCAAGTTTATTGCGTGAAGTCAATAGCTTATGCCACGTACCAAATGTTCCTTTTCTTTTAAATTTTCACGTCAGTAAAACTTAAGTTAAACCTTACTTGATGGTATCAAATTGATAAAAAATAGTGTACATGCATGTCTGCCGTGCTTTTATTGGACAATATAAGCTCTTTATCTTAGCCGGCTATCTTTACTTACAATTTATGCAGCTATAACATTGATTAAAATAAGTTTGAACTCTAACAGAGAAGAAAGAACATATGTACATGTATGCTTAGTTAGAATTATATAACTTATAAAAATCTTGACTCAAAAGTGAAAAGAGTTTTCTCGTATGGCTCAAGTGCAAAAATATTACATTTTAAATAACATCATTTTTATTTTCTTCCACATATTGAATAATAATTGTCAATTTTTTTTCTACGACGTCAGTTTAATCATTTGAGTTACCTCTGACTTACAATGTTTGGAACACGTGCACATGTTCTGCTTCAAACTTAAAACATATTACAACAATAGTTATTTCGCTTATGAAATACATGCTGTTTTTAAAAGTTATTTAGAGTCTATTTGTCATAAGGAAAAAGCCGCATAACCTATATTCGATGTATGATAACATGTTCTGTTATAACTTAGTTATAACTTAAGATGATGACAATGGAAAACCCCCAAATAACGTTATCTTACCTATCTCCAATCTCGAGCTTTATTCTCTTTGCTGAATGTTTATCCATGAGAGAATCATACATTGAGAATTCACTTGTATACATGCTGTTAATATTTGATACAATGACATTCAACGGCCACAGTTCCAACTTTTCTAAAAAAAAAAAAGAAGGACCACGTGTCATATAATGTATGCATATGACCATTGGCTATCTTGTAAACTAAAAGCCACGTCTGCACTGTTCAAGCTCCTCCTTCAAATACGATTCCCAATGGTAAACAAACAAATTTATTTTTTGAAATGAAAATATGCTAATTTGTATAAAGTTTGTTAAAGAAAACCAACTGATAACATTGTGGATAGCACATAAATTATGGATGTCGGAGCACATGCACTGGAGATAAACATCAATATTTCCTAAAAGCTCTGGTGTCAAAACATGTGTCGAGCTTTGTGTGATTCTAGAAAATGTCTCAAAGAAGACAAGTCTGGGAATGTCCTTTGTCCACAATACACAACAGAACGATAAAAAAGCCGCAAAAAATGAAACAATACCATTGCTGTTTTCATTATTTTAATAAATATTTGTAAAATTTTGGTACTCTTGGTTGATAAAGAAAATGACTTTTTTGAATATTCTTATCTCCGGGTTGTGTCGTGTTTTCATTCATGTGTCTTTGTATACTTTTCCCCCTGAAAATTGCATTTATTATATTATTTTCTGGTAAACATAATAATTAATATATAAGTGTTAGTTAAATTAATAATATAAGAGCTTTATAAATGATAACGTTTTTCATTTTATAATATTGATTATAAATCTACATAATCATTATAAAAGTGTTATGAAAGAAACCAATGCTGAATGGTTCAATGCAATCGATATTTAGTATTTAAATGTATAAAGACAATTATTAGTTTGATAAGTACACAATTGATTAATCAAACTGGACGCAGAGAAGAGTGACAGTCTATAGACGGGACGCTGATATGTCTTATATCATAGATATTATGCAGTGGTTCTATTTTATTTATTACAAGTAATTCATAGTGTGAACACAAAGTGGCAACATATTATGGGAGTTTGAAATTTGGGTAATGAGCCTACGATTTATCATATACTAGGCATTATGCAAAACACCTGTATATAGGTATTAGAAATGATTTTTTTTAAATTGTTATTTAATTCATAATGTCAAATAAGGAGAATGTTAGTCTTATTAATAAGTATTTTGATAAAAACCCAGTACTATACGTACTAAACTGCTACGGATATTCAAAAATTGATTTGGAATAATTGATATTTAAATTTTAAATAAGCTTACTTCTTTTGTTAATTATTTCAAACACAGTAAACGGCATCGACCTTTTCTAGAACAATTTTTGATGTATGAGGTAAAATTTAAAATCAATCCAATTACGAACTTCTCAACATGGAAAAATTCATTTGTAATGTGTCCGATATGTTGCAACCTTATATCAGCAAATACCAGACACTTAATTAGTATTTATATTCTAGAACTAATCAACAGTAGTTTTTTTTCAAAACAATCATTGATCTAAATATGGTTTCGAGGAGATTTCCCATGCGGGTATCAGCAGCGTATAGAGCAATTGCTTGATTTAAAGACTTACATGAGATAAGTCAAAAATCAAAATCAAAATCAAGAAAGCACTAGCAGGCTACAAAATACTACACAGCATCATAAAGGTCGAGCAAAAACTTTCAAAGGGTGTGACTTGATATTTACAATTAAGAGCCAAACGTTGGATCGTTTCTTTATACAGAACCTATTTAAGAAATGCAAGCATTGTAATATCGTATCATTTTAGAGATACTCTCGAAAGGTTAGCACTCTGAACGTCTAGTGATGAGAAAATCTTTTATATTTTAAGCTGAAAGTAAAGTTAAAAGGAACGCGATTTGTATTGGTTTTGGGAAGTTCTTGTAATACTACAACTTGTTTCAGTATTAAAATTAGATTTTTAGTCTAATAACGAAATCCGAAAAATCATAACTGACAAAAATTAATCAATCAAAACTGTTTATTTAATTTGAAAACGATGTTGATAGGATAGAAACAACCAAAGAAAAGGTGACCAATAAAAACTATGGATCTTTACAGAAGATATTAAATATTGTAACATTTTATGGAAATGTGCTAACTATGACATTGACACTTTTTTTCAAACCTTTGGCACAAATTGTATGTTAATTTTTACACTTGAAGCATTGTTTTAGCAATATTAATATTTAAAGGTGTAAAATGAATTATTCTATAAAATTATCAAATAGTTTACAGTTCCTACCAAATTCACTTGTATGTGTAATCTTCATACGGTACAAATTAGATAGTATCAGCACATAATGGAATTTGTACATCAAAGAACATTTACCTCGTTGTTAAAATAGTTAACAGTTCAACACAATGTTGTTGAAAACAAAAAACAAAAACAAAAATCTTTTCAGTTCTCATTTACACATTTTTGTTTTAATTTTCAGACAAAGAACATCTTTAATACCTATGACTTAACTTTATTCGGTAAAACTAAGTTTTCCGAATATCATATGAAACAATTTGCTATTTTTTTTAAATTCCTTCAAAAATGTTTTTTTCTTCAAATTCCTGTTCAGGCAAAATACCAGATCAGTCATTGTCTGCAAAGATAAATAAAACTTTATTCGCAGTAAATAAAACTTTTGATTCGGTATTCAGTGATAACAGTTGCCTCACATATATTGTTTGGCTTTGACTAATTTTTGTCGTTTTCATTGGAACTTCTTGGATGAGATGCTATTATATTTGAACCTTGTCGTTAGCATATTCAACTGTGTTTGAAAAGTGACACTCAGCTGGCTGTAGTTTGTAATTGTATAAGACCGTAATACCTTGAATTCTTAAAAAAAATGATCCAATCAAATGACTGTTCAAGGCATATACAAGGTTGACTCCATTCATTTAATACAGTTGATACTACAAATAACAGGTGGGTTTTCTTGAAAATTATCTCAATTAGCGACATCTTAACTGTACGCGCGTCTGGTGTATAGACAAAATTTAGTCCTGGTATCTATGATGAGTTATTTCAACTTGATAATGTGTAATTGATATACATAACTCTGCTTGATACCAGGAAATAATTAATTGTAAAATCTATGAGTTATAATGTACATTTATTTTCTTTTTCATTGGGATTTTATTGATTAGATTGATTATTGTAAAGTCGTTACGTTATATCTTGGCGGCCAGTAGTTATTGGTGCAGTAAACCAATAGTTATCAAAGGTACAAGGACTATAATTTTGTACGTCAGACGCGCGTTTCGTCTAGATAAGGCTCACCAGTATCGCTCATATCAAAATATTTATAAAGTCAAACAAGTACAAAGATGAAGAGCATTGAGGATCACAAATTGTAAAAAGTTGTGCCAAATACGATTATGGTAATATAAGCCTTGGATAAGAAAATCCTTAGTTTTTCGAAAAATGCAGTTTTGCAAACAGGAAATTTACAAAAAAGACCACATTATTGATATTCATGTCAACACCAAAGTGTGGACTACTAGGCTGGCGATACCCTCGTGGACGAAACGTCAATCTGGGTTAACATCGACCTAGTGGTGTACATAGTTATCAAAGGTGCCAGGATTATAATTTAGTACAAGCCAATTTAGACATGAACACTCAATCGAACTTTTTAAGAAAAAAATAAAAAACCTATTATTTTAGACTACTTAGTGATTACGTTTGATTTTTTTATACTGACAATGACTTTTTTCTCTATTCTTTTAGTTGTAGTATATGCCTTTACTTATGATTTTTTTTCTAACTGTCCTGTTTGCTTTTTATATGTGTTCAAAATTTTATTTCATTCTTATTGCATTGATTGTTTTAATGTATAACACCTGTTTTAACTGCATTGATTGTGCTTAGAGTAATTTTTATAACTTAATGCGCTATATGAAAATTGTTCAATAATTAGGGGAAAAAAACTATAGAAAAATATTTTCATTCATAGGCTATTATTGCTTTTGAGCAGTCTATTATGATTGACGTCATATTGGCATTTTGTATTACTTGTATTGTACTAATCATTTGTAATACTTACAGCTTCCGTATATCTGTACCAGTTTTCCAGGTTACAGTAAAATATGGCGAACCAATTATATAACTTACAATTTTTAACACAAGAATAAGGGTTTCTGATATATTCAAAAAGTGCTCACAAATTTCATTTGGAATTCTTGTAAATGTATAATCTTATCTGTGGACCATGTTTTTCAAAATATCCAATCATGAAGGAGCTGTATTAGCTTATCGCCCTCTAATTGGTTTTCGAGAGCGAACTAATTATTTATTAATTTTTTCATTATTTTAAGTAATCAATTAGCAAAGCTTTTGTTTCAAACACACGCATCGAATTATTCTTAAAGCAACGCATGCTTAGGGCAGACATTTGAATTGTTCTTGTAAATGTTTTCTCTGATCCTACACTTCGAATGGATATTTTTATGTTATAGAAAAATTACATACATTACTTTCCATAGGTTAAGTCAGGTTGAAGCTATATTGTTAATTTAGACATGTTTCAAATGAACCATCGTTATCACATACTTTTTGTTACTGCATATTTTAAACTTTTATTTTGCTTTGCTTATAAAAAATATTGAACTGTGGTTCTTTTCCCCAATCCTGTAGTTCCAGTATTTCTTAGCCTCTTTCGGATCTGACTATTATAAAACAAATGCATTTAACAGCAGTGACGGACTGTAAATTGTAAGTATTTGGTTCAACCTGTAAGGAAGGGCATTGAATCCACACATTAATGTTTTCTCACAACATGAGTTAAATGTCCCCTGTTCTCCATCAAATACAATGTATGCAGCCAAAATGTCGCTAAGTACTTGTTTGTTTTAAAAAAAAAACCAGGTGTGAATGTTTAATTAACACTTTTTGGTTGCTCGTCAAATCACTTTGCTTTTCGCTCATAACTAAGTTTCAAACCTTCTACCACACTATTTGTATTCTTGGACGGCGGAATAAAGAATATTTCAATGCGTGTAATAGTATCATCATTATTGATAAGTGACATCAAAGTTTAGGTGTGATGTAAATTGTTTTGTTACATTTTGAATATTAAAGATAATTTGCAAACTGTCACCTTGTTTTTAACAGAAAGACCTTAGACTTGATGGAAATATTTTTATTAAACAATCTTCTTGTTTTTATACAGATATATTGCCATTTGTTTTAGTTGTCATTTTATTATCAAAGTCCTGCTTAAATAATCTTTAAATGATTATAACCTTTTTTTTATTATGTTTCCATATTTGATTAACTCTCTATAAACATACCTCTGCTTCCGATGTTTTGTGTATTGCACTTGATAATAATGGGAAAGGATATATTTGTATTTCTACGTTTTAACTGAACACTTTTGGACTAAAACAAGGAAATAACAAACAAATTTCCTAAATCTACAAGCAGACATATAAGATTCAATGATAGCTGTTAATTCTATATAGAAATATTTCTTTATGCTATTTAAATCAGTTTTTAAAGTTTATGCTATGTTTAAATCAAATTCCATTTTAATTTCACCAATAAATTGTCCATCAATGTTATTGTTCTTTATCAGGATAATATATTGTTTCCATTGAACACATATAACTTTTTTTCTATAAGCATTTACATTATAATTGGTTGCAGTACCATTGGAAACTGACTGCACTGATTATGTCGGACCGTACACATCGCTTTTCTTTTATGACCTCCTAAAAAGAGTGCACAAACAATATCATTTATGTTGACTTATGTGAGAAACAATAGCATTTATATTGACTTATTTGAGAAACAATATCATTTATGTTGACTTATTTGAGAAACAATATCATTTATGTTGACTTATTTGAGAAACAATATCATTTATGTTGACTTGTTTTAGAAACAATATCATTTATGTTGACTTATTCGAGATTCTGTCATGTTATTCATATATTTGTTTTTATTTCTTTCTATCTGTTTAAGAAAAAAAAGGCAAAAATATCTCCAAAACAAAGATAAAAATCTCCATGTTAAGTCCTATAAATGAGTTCCTTTTTGTTATGATGTAATCAAATTATTAAACTAACGCATGCATAGTACTTAATCATTCTTTTTTATGAAAGTTTGTTTTTTACATTTTATAATCTATAACATGTTAACGACAAATGATATTTAATTTAGTGATTGACAGTCGCTAGATCATTAATTTTTGAGTATATTGTCGAAGTTTAACGGATCTTTAATTGATAAAGAACATAAAGTGAATCTGGATTTTTTTTCATATATTTTCCATGCGTTCCTATTTTTTTTTAACAGTTCTTAATTGATTGGGTGCATAAATATTGTTCTTTAAGAATCAGTCAATACTATTTACCTTCCAGTGCACGTTTGTTTACATTTTGTCATCCCGTTTATCCCTTGGCACTTGGGCTTTGCGGTTGCAGAAGTTCTAACGAGAGGTATCACTGCATATAGGAAAGTATCGAGGATATAATGTACGTGATCATGTTATGGTTGCGGTTGGATTATCTGTTAAGTCTTATCGTTTGTAGTCCAATTGATTATAAAATTGCCTTTCCATCAATCTATTGTGATGACCATTGTTTGGATGAGTATTGTGTAAATAAATATATGAAGTTCGTGATGAGATGTAAGTTGCGTAAGCGTGTCACTGTTTCTGACATTTGGTGGTGTCTATCGTTGATGGAATGGTCGTTGTTCTTCTGCAGGTTGCACATTGTGTATACTTTTATAATATTTGTTTGTGCGTTTCTCCGTGATGAATGTTCTTGGGTGTGTCTGTGTTAAGTTTCTTTCACATTGTTTTGTCATAATAGCGATATTTG
Organism: Mytilus trossulus; assembly: GCF_036588685.1. Lineage (NCBI taxonomy): Eukaryota > Metazoa > Mollusca > Bivalvia > Mytilida > Mytilidae > Mytilus > Mytilus trossulus. Next base: position 43,483,659 of record NC_086373.1, read on the forward strand.
TCATTATTATCATAAAGCGGGAGGTTCAACCCACTATGTTTTCTAAAAATGTCATTTACAAAGTCGGGAAAGCTTAAAATGTCCTTTACAAAGTTTAGAAAATGGCAGTTGTTATCAAAAAGTTCGTTTCTATGTATGATAGCGTTTGTTTTTGTTGCATTTAATTGTACCTGTTGTTCCCCGTTTTATCCTCTGACTGTTGATGTGTTTTTCAACTTCGTAATTTGTTTGGCCTTTTTAATATTTTTTCTTATTCGAGCGTCACTGATGAGTCTTTTGTAAACGAAACGCACATATGGCGTAAATGTAAAATTTCAATCCAGGTATTTATAATGAGTTTACTTGAACAGCGGTTTACCAAATTACGTATTGCTATTTCCTTGGGTAAAAACGATTAGGGATTTTACAAATAAATTTGTTCAAATGACACATTTAAGATTTCAGACGTCTGATTGCATTGTCAGAAAACAATAATCTTTATTTTTTCTTTAAATGAAAATGTTTGTGCTACGGTTTATCTTACGGTAAATTTCTTTTTCAAGAAGAATAACATGTGTTTGTAATGAAAATAATATTTATTACTTGCAGGTCAAAATTCATGTTATTCACTTATACAAGACAATCTGCTTTGCTTACTTTGAATGTCTACATTACAGAAGTTGGACAGATATGTGACATCAACATCCCTCTAAATGTCAATACAGCACGTTATTATAAATGTCAGTGGAAAAATAACACAAAACAAAAAACCTATAAAATTCACACACTGTGTGGTTCTATTGATGAATGAATGTGTCGGAGTATTCCGAGAGTGTTTCCACTTGTATAAGTGTTGTATCTTAATGATGTCATTCTTACTGGGTTTTTCAGTTCTTGGGAGTTTTGTCAACATTTTTAATAAGAATTTTGTTATAAAAATAATAAGATAGAAACTATATGTACTTGACTTTCATATATTTGCATTTCACACAGTTGACACTGAGCGTTTCTGATGAAGGTATAAGAAAAGAAGCGCTTCGAACACATGCAATCTATATTCAATAAAACCCATAGGCAGTGTGTTCTGTAATTAAGTATCCAAAATTTTAAAAATTAGTTTCTGAAGGAATTGAGACGTCTCCTAAGATAAAAGTTGAAAAAGTGTTAGAAATTCCAATAGTTGAAACCATATATCTTCTTAAACCTTAGGTGTATAAAAATAAGAAAATGTTGTAGCCATTATCCTTTCATTTAAACATATGTTAATGTCATCTCGGTTAGGTTTAAATGACAACTACAAATCAATTTTTATCTATTTATTTTCAAAAAGTAATACTTCAGCTTTAAAACGAATCAAAGATTTTAAAAATCTGTTGTAGAGAACTTTTCATTTGTTGATAAGAGTAATAAAAATCAAACTATTGTGACAGGATTTTCATTTCCGAAATCCTTCTTTTTGTAATGTTTTTTCCGCTTCATACTTTTTCCCTTGTTTTTCTCAGTTAACACTTAATCCTTTATATTCCATATTCCGTTTTTTTACTCCCTATAGCGCATATTTCAAAAACGTTTTATCTCCTTTTGAAGGTTCTCATAAATACAAGGCATTTGCAAATGAAAGATACAATCTGTTATATACCTAAGACCAGTACTTTTCGCATATGCCATCTCTGAAAAATCGTGATATTAATGGTATTTTCTTTTCTTGAATTTGCAGGGTAAAATAAGTCCCAAATTGTACACTCTTATTCCTTTAGGAGTAGAAAAGTTTTTGTTTAAATAACATCTTCCAATAACGGCTTTCAGAAAATACTGGACGATTACAATAATCTTATTTGATTTAGTGCAATTTTAAAATGCATTCACTTTTATATCAATGTTATTCTAATAAGATTAAAAGTGAACTATACAATCATATATAAAGGAACAAGAATTCATGATATGCAAAATAACTAGGTTTGACTCGAATAGAAATATGGTCATAATTGGTTGCTAAAGTGGAGTACTCATTTTGGCTGTTTTAAATTTAGAAATGAATCAAGAAGACGCTAAGTCCGAATAGAATGGATAGTTTAAGTATCATGTCTCCTGTAGTTTGATTGCTCATCTCTGCACGTTAAAAACGTTAAATAATGGTGGCATGTTGAACGGCATAATTTCTTCAATGGTTTCGGTACTTATACATCTTTGGATTTTCCAATGTTTGGCTTTGAGCGTTCCTGATGAAGGTAAACCCAGAAAACCGCTTCGGACGCCAAAAAATAATAACGTGTTGTTTACAATATTCTGCATCTAACGAGACATCTCTTTTAAAACATTAAGTCTGAAAATTAAGTTATCAATGAATGGATTAACATGTCTTGTGATGTCAGGATAAAAATATTCTTAAGTTTTTTATTTCCTTGGAGCCATCCTTACTATATAGGAACTTAAATCAAGTCTCGATAATACTTTAAACATTACAAAATAGGAACATAAGAAGATGACGTATGATTGACACAGACAACTTTCGACAGGAGACCAAAGTACATTAAGTAGGTAATTACAGGAAACTAACTTCCTGTAAACTATACGCAAAACGCATTCTGTATTGCAAGATTTAAAAGTTCATATATTAGGAGTTTGTAAATTTGTTAATTTCAAATGGGGTTCACGACGTCACGTCTACTGCTAACGGTGACGTCATCTATATGTTATGTTGTGTTTCACGTTTTTTTCTTCAAAACACAAAGGATTAATTCGTTATACGGTTTACCACTAACCCCTATGAACCAAGTAGGGGTGATTAAAATTCATCGATTTGAACTTCGGCTTCACGCCCTATGAATTAACTAACCCTCTGTGGATCTGCAGGGGATTAGTAGCGAACCAAATACTTTATAATGCACATGTTTGATCGATGTTTGTGTGTTTTTTCTATGATCTCTGACTTAAAAGTTATGTATTAATCTCATCTTTCTTTTTTTTCTTTTATGAATAAAAATGATCAATTGAAACTCTTAATTTTGAATTGAACTCTTCTAACTTTCTTTAAATTATAATATACGGACAAACACTTATATTGACGTATGTTTGCTAGTTGTTTCATGACAAGCATATCCCATCTCCTTCTCATAACGAAAATTATTATGTGCAACCTAAATTTAATAAGTACATTTCTAATGAATAATGCTTTTAAGGAATACTAATCCATCCTATATAAATTATAAAAAAAATTCATGAAAACTTTATTGTATTCCAGACCATCCTTGTTAAACACAACTCCTTCATGATTTAGAAATATTACAAAATAATGTAACGTTTTTCATTTATTTAAATAAACCCATTAACATTAGCCTCATTCAGAATATTATTATGTGCAACCTAAACTTAAACGTACATTATGTTTCATTTCCAATGAATAATGTTTTTAAGGACTACTGATACTTCCTATATAAAATATACAAAACTTTATTGTGTTCCAGACCATCTTTGGAAAAAAACAATTCCTTCATCATTTAGAAATAGACGAAACGCGCGTCTGGCGTACAATATTATAATCCTGGTACTTTTGATAACTATTTACACCACTGGGTCGATGCCACTGCTGGTGGACGTTTCGTCCCCGAGGGTATCACCAGCCCAGTAGTCAGCACTTCGGTGTTGACATGAATATCAATTATATGGTCATTTTTATAAATTTTCTGTTTACAAAACTTTGAATTATTCGAAAAACTAAGGATTTTCTTACCCCATGAGTAGATTACCTTAGCCGTATTTGGCACAACTTTTTGGAATTTTGGGTCCTCAATGCTCTTCAACTTTGTATTTGTTTGGCTTTTTAACTATTTTGATCTGAGCGTCACTGATGAGTCTTATGTAGACGAAACGCGCGTCTGGCGTATAATATTATAATCCTGGTACTTTTGATAACTAGTAACACGTTTTAAAAACAAAATAACAAATTATTTATTTAATTCAACCCATTGAAACATGTTTTATTCATTACATCTGATGCAGCTGTATTAAACAGTAGCCTTATTCAAATCATTATATTGATGAATGGCAAATACATGTTTGCATATTTATTATTTAACTATTGCATTATTTATGCTGTTCTTTAGTTAGTATCTCTAAGGAACAATAGTTTGCCTATATGTATTGAAAGTATTGTTTATACAAACATGAATTTCAGCTCACAATTAAAAGTTATTTTATAATAAAGATGCTAGATAGATTAAATTAACATACAAGAACCTCTTGTTATATATTAATGTATAATATAGGTTAATTTTCCGGACATTTAACACTTTAAAGTGCCAACTAGAATCTAACCAGGAGACACACTAATCTGTTCTTAATTAGATAAATGTCACAGTATTGCTATTATTGTTGTTGTTATCATACTTTTATATTAAAAAAGACTTGTGACTAAGTATTATGTCTAAATTTATTCCTTTTTGAAGAAATATATAAGGTTGATTATTGCTGGTCACAGCAACATGTGTTCAACAGTTCATACATGGAAATGAATGAGTGAAACACGTCAAACCACGCCCGCCGTAGACGCGGGGTTTTATCAAATTGATAGGCATCCGTCGTTACATTGTCCCCAATGGAGACCCCTGTGTCATTCATGTTTGCTTATGTAATTTGGCTATTAAGTGTCTACTGTCTACATGTCATTTTTATTTTGTTGACAACCAAACTTTCAAACCAAATCTTTATATACTAGTATATGGAAGAAATCAGTTAAGGTTTTAAGTAACTTGTGGTAACACAATTCCTGGTTAATTTACCAGTAATACATAAATTACGTTCGTTAAAATCAAAAATGTCACAACAGACACGGGCATAGCAAACGAGTTGTGAAATATAAACACCGTATATTGCTGACAAAGAAAAATCACCATCCAAAACACGAAAATCAAAAATAGGGAACCAACATTTCTTCTGTTTTGTCGTAAATTTTAGTATGGGGTTCCCGTTTAAAACCAAAATATCTAAATCTAGAAAAGGACAGTCATTACCGTTTAAATTTGATTAATAAGTAGCAACATTCCAGCAGCACCTGCATATCTCCCAATTGATACGATATTCCCGTGCTTGCATTTCCTATCATGATTTTCTTGATAGAGGGTTACTGCTCACAAGGAAGCTATTAAACCAAGAGTTCCAAATGGTGAAGTTGAAATCATCCCTTCGTAAATTTTACGGACGCCATCACGAGTTGGTTGACCGTTACGGAATAACCGTTTCACAAATGATATCGGATATGTTCCTTACGTCGTAACTACAATCCACTTCCCTTTCATGAATTTGCCCTACCGAATTATACTATTTACCGGATTTGTAATCACATAAGCAACACGACGGGTGCCGCATGTGGAGCAGGATCTGCTTACCCTTCCGGAGCACCTGATATTATCCCTAGTTTTTGGTGGTTCGTGTTGTTTATTCTTAGTTTTCTATGTTGTGTCATGTGAACTATTGTTTTTCTGTTTGTCTTTTTTCATTTTTAGCCATGGCGTTGTCAGTTTGTTTCAGATTTACGAGTTTGACTGTCCCTTTGGTATCTTTCGTCCCTCTTTTAAAGTAAGTTCCTTTGGATAAATTTCGGCAGTATATTGAGAAATTTCTTGATAACTTAACGAAAACGTTTTCATCAAGATATTTGTCAGTATTATGCAATATAGACGGATCTTTAATAAGCTTGGTCATAAACTGTGATTCATAACAGTACAAAAACAAGTCTGCTATCAAAGGGGCGCAATAAGTGCTCATAGGGAAACCTACAACCTGTCGATAAACTTTTTTGCCGAAACGTAAATAAATATTATCAAGGAAAACTAATTGCTTCAATCATCTCATCACAGCTCCAGTAAGTATCAAAAATTGAGAAAGAAAATGGTGAACGTGTCAAAGCGACAACCACCCGACCATAGAGCAGACAATTACCGAAGGCCACCAATGGGTCTTCAATGTAGCGAGAATTCCCGCACCCGTGGATGACCTTCAGCTGGCCCCTAAAATATGCATACTGGTACAGTGATAATGGACATCATACTAAACTTCGAATTATACACAAGAAACTAAAATTAAAAATCATACAAGACTAACAAAGGCCAGAGGCTCCTGACTTGGGACAGGCGCAAAATTGCGGCGAGGTTAAACATGTTTATGAGATCTCAACCCTCCCCCTATATATCTAGCCAATGTAGAAAATAAACGCATAACAATACGCACATTAAAATTCAGTTCAAGAGAAGTCAGAGTCCGATGTCAAAAGATGTAACAAAAGAAAATAAATAAAATGACAATAATACATAAATAACAACAGACTACTAGCAGTTAACTGACATGCACGCTCCAGACCTCAATTAAACTGATTGAAAGATTATGTCTTCATCATATGAATATCAGGCACAATCTCTTCCGTTAGGGGTTAAGTATCATACTATCATAAAATATATGAGAAGAACATAACCCGTGTCATGCCAACAACTGGTTTTTTTTAGAAATAAAGGTGTTTAGTTCCGATGCAAAGACCCTATTAGTGAATTAATATTAAAGCCAAAATATGATATCTTTAATGACCTGACAACAGTATCATAACTATATCCCTTTTTAATAAGTCTATTTAAAGGTTTTGTTAGTTTCTGAGGAGAATACTGACATTTTTGTACTTTATAAAGAATATTTCCATAAAATGTTGGATGTGAAATACCTGAACGTAAAAGATGTCTTCATGTTGAGTTATATTTACGAATTATTTCCTTATCCCGGTGATAACATTTAGTAAATGTTTTGACCAGTTTGTGATATCGAAAACCCTTGTGTAATATTTTTTCAGTAATATATAAATTTCTTTCGCTAAAATCTAATACGTTGTTACATACACGAGCGGATCGTACAAGTTGCGATATATAAACACCCTAAGATGATGAGAAGGGAACGTCACCATCTAAAAATGGATAATTAACAATAGGAAATCAAAAATCATCTCTTTTATCATAAATTTGTGTATTAAGCTTCCCGTTAATGATATAGATATCAAGATCGAGGAAAGGGCAGTGCTCATTGTTAGTATTAGTTTTATCTAAAGTAAGTTCAACAGGATAAATGTCTTTAGTATACATACTGAAGTCGTCATTATTGAGAGCCAATATATCATCCAAATATCTAAATGTATTGTTAAATTTTTGTATCAAATGTTGTTTTGATGGTTCTTTGCTAATTTTAGTCATAAATTGTAACTCGTAACAATACAAAAACAGGTCCGCAATAAGTGGTGCACAGTTAGTTCCCATTGGAATTCCAATCTAGCATATATACGTTTCTCATTAGAGAAGAAGGCTTTTAATGAGTTGCAGCAAGTATAATTGCATTCAGATTTACCAAACGACCATCATATAGGAAATCTTTTGTTTGATAAGATAGTGTGAAAGTGTAGTCTAAAGAGTAGAAACATCAAAACTGTCAACAGAATTAAAAGAACCATCAAAAGCACGTAATTTATCTAAAATATTCAAAAACAAATATACACTACTAAAAATACTTAAAACAATGTAGTTAATTTCAATATTTCATAGGTAACCAATACATAGCAGAAGAAGCCTTAAGCTGTGATGTGGAAATAGTATGTTTTTACTACATGACTCTCTGTGGACCGCATGTATTTGAATTTAAAATTTCATTCTTTAGAACGTCCACTTCTGGAAATTATTTACAAAATGTGATATTCTATTATCTTCAACATTCAAACAATTATTTAAATAAGAATCAAGAGATATTTCATCAGATTTTCTCCGTTTACACAGTTTTTACAAAACGAGGAGAAAGCATCTTTGATAATTTGACGACACTGTTGCGAATCTTTTTTAAATGAAGGACGAAATATTGGTTCTTTTTTCAATTTGGGTTTTTTTTTCTCTTTGTCCTGAAAAATATTGGGGTCCCCCGTAATAACATGGCCATATGAAACATTTCTAAACCTCGACAATTCATCGTTTCAAGTTAAAGGAGTGTTGTTTTCTACACTGACTTCTAATGCTACCGACGTATAATAATTAAAAAGTAAACCTCTGCTTGGTTGTTTGTATGTGTATAAAATAATAGGAGGTTCTGTGTTATCAAAATAGGGAGATATACAGTTTCCTACGGTAGAGTCATTAAATTCGTTATCCAAGTGAGAAGTTATGCTTGCTATAAAACCTGGTGTTATCCATAAGTTTTTTTTTATCAATCCTGGTTTTTGCATAAGGAAATGCCTATACCTAATTGGGATTATATGACACTTGTTTTCTCTTCATTTGGTGTGCTTGAGCTTTAAAATTGCCATATGATTTACTTTGTGATAGTATATGTTTTCTATTTGGTCCTTTCTTTAGCTGCTCTGTTTATATAATGAATATTTTGTCTTGTATTGTCGTAGTGGTGGTCATCGTACAATGTTATTATACATCAACTACTCTTTATGATGTGAGATTCTGACAAATATGCAGAAGCCGTTGGGTATTCTTCATATTTTCGCGAAGTTCTATTTACTACGCTTGTCAAACTTCATGCTCTGTAAAGCTTATGTTTAGAAACCAGTTACCAATATCTATTTGATACAATATAAACTTACTATCGTGTTAATTTGACCTATTGATACAATTCGTAATGCATATTTGTTAACTTATTTATTGTTATATCTCTTCTCTCTATTTCTAAAATATACCAGTTTCGATAGGAGTTTGGCATGACTGCACATTTTCACTTCATTTAGGTCAGCTTCATCAGATCTATCGTGTTGAAATTCAGTATAATTGTCGACCACTTGCATGTGTGCTTTATATATGAATAATAACGAATATAATTGTAAAGTGTATAAATATCTTCTAATTAATTGTCGCCGCGATATAGCCGTTTTGTACTAATGCGGCGTAAAGCAACCAACAATCAATACCGCAATCTTATTAACTGTTTTCAAATGATAAAATATACGGTAATGATAAAATAGAGTGTACCTTAACTTATTAAAGAAACATTCCATTCTTTTTTATTTTCAAAATAGAAACAAATAAGGATGCAAATAAACTCATCATCGATACCAGGACTAAATTTAGTATCTACACCAAACGCGCGTTTCGTCTACAAAAGACTCATCAGTGACGCTCGAATCCAAAAAAGTTAAAAAGGCCAAATAAAGTACGAAGGTGAAGAGCATTGAGAACCAAAATTCCTAACCGTTTTGCCAAATACCATGCAACTTGTTGTATCTATCAAGATATAATCATGAACATCATAAAGCTGAAAACATGTTGTACATAAAAATTCCTTTTAACAACACAAAATATTGTTAATTAAACATTTATAGATGTATTTACACTAATACCGATAGTCCAGTTCAATTCACAAAGCGGATGTCCATTAAACTGAAAAAAACAAACGGTCAACAGAACGACTTGGTATATTTTTGAATATAAACACAATCGTTACAAAAATATGCATATAATCTTCCGATTTCTAAAGTCAAAACGTTTTCTATGAATTTTCAATAGATATTTTCTCTTTCTGTCCTTCTGATTCACATATGAGCTGCTGTTCTACCTTGTGTGTTTAAGGAAACACTTGGACCACAGAAATTGACAGGGATACTAATAGGATGATATGCTGTTGATCCCTTGGAATCGTCTTTAAACACACTTTTGAAATATGTAGGAGGTATTGTTACGGGAACATAATGTGTTCCAAGAGGATGAAGTACAAAGGCAGGTAAAGGCACCTGTTTTGAATCAAAACGACCATCCTTCCCAAAGTCATTCTGATTATGTTGAATTTTATTTTCCTTGCAATAACTATTTGAAGAACTATTTTCAGATCCTAAGTATTGACTGTATTCAGTGCTGGGACTTGAAGTACTATAACTGATTATTTTTCGCTTTCCTTGTTCATTTTTATCCTCCATTGAATCTGAAGATTTTTCACTTTTTGGATCCCAAGGACTTCTTTCTTTAGAAAACCTTTTTGTTATATTGTGCTTAAATTTGTAAGCTTGTGACTTGTGGTAATCATTCTTGCTGCCATTACTGCCTTGGGATGAATTCTCCTCGCTGGAGTATAAACTGCCTCTAGAGCCGTTACGTTCATCTCTATCTGCTGTATCTCCCTGAACTGACTGTAGTGTAATGCATGATACGCTTCCTTCTGACAATGACTGGCTTCTGATGCTGCTGTATCCTGATGTACGGCTGGAAGTTTGTTCTGTTCGCTTCAGCAGGGTACAAAGATGTTCATCTTGTTTTATCATTGCAATGTTGTTTTCTGAAATTCCCATGCCTTGTAGCATTTGACCATTGCTCTGCGTGCTATAATTTGCAACTGGTGTTTCTGACGTCAAAGAATCATTAGGCTTTACATCTTTGATATTAGATGCAGTTTTTACTAAAATAGAAAACAATTAAATGAAACGTCTGTTCTACCGGTGAGTGAAAAACAGAGGAGAGAAAACCCCTTCCTACATTATTATCTAAGACAGAGGGTAATCTTGACAAGTCAAGTTTATTCAAAATGTTTTTAATTCATTTTTATTCATAATTAGGAACACTTTTAAAATAAGTATCAAAAATTATCAAATAACTAGAAATTTGTTGATCAATTTTATACATAAAAAAATTTCAATAAACTTTTGCACCAGGAGCACATGATACTTTCGAAGTTTGTGTTCAAGATAAGAAATCAAATAATTAAATCATTATTTAGAATGTTCTTACTGAGTAATAAAATATACTACATAGCTTTTATATAAATATAAAAAACATGTTCATATTCCTATTTGTTGGGACGCAAGTTGAACATGTTGGATACACAACAATCAAACTTACCAAAATCTCCTAGAAAAAGTCAACAATTAAAACAATGAACACTGATTACACCGTACACAAGTATAACATTTCAAACCACTTCGTAGTTAAGGTTGCGCCCAAACTCTCTAACAGACATTGCAATGACTGTTTGCATAATCAGAAACCTTAAAAAAAGTTACTGCTATGTATGTAACATCCAGGACAAAACCATTGGCATTACAATGTAAAACATTCAGCATGCAGAACATTAGTGAAAAACTAGTACTGGAACATTGCCTGTCAACTCTTCAACCAATCTTAAACATAACCGAAGATAATTTTGAAAATTGCATCACCAGTTTTAAAATAGCTCATCTCTATTCATACACATCTGTTAAGATACTCAGATAAACTACCGATGGTCGTGGAATTTTCTTAATGACTTTCAATTATGCCTAAGACTGTGAAGAAGAAGTCGCAATTAAAATGGAATTTAAAGCATTAGTTTTTACACCCAGTAACATGTACACTGTATTACAGACTATTGTTCAGACAATGACACATGGTGAGAATTTATTAAACTAAAGTCTATTAATATAAAAAAAAAGAAGATGTGGTATGATTGCCAATGAGACAACTATCCACAAAAGACTAAAATGACACAAACATTACCAACTATTGGTCACCGTACGACCTTCATCAATGAACAAAGGTCATACCGCATAGTCAGCTATAAAAGGCCCCGGTAAACACAAAATTTGAAATCGTTAAACATAAAATTTGAAATAAAACTAAAATAAACAACTAAAATAATTTCATAGACTAAGAGGACTACTAGTGTTACAAATATATACGTTAAAGTTAGATACATTTCAGCAAAATTTGAACAAAATAGAATTACTATTACAGTTTTTTTTTTACGCGGTCAGCGGTATTATCCCGTCACTGCCACTTCTACTTCAATTGAATACTGACAGCTCAAGATATAATCAAGAATATTTAAAGTGGCGTGAATCACCAACAATCAATCAATTGTTTTCTGGTTTGTTTGAAAAAATGCTTTTGGGGGCCAGTTATGAAAAATAATGCTCTTTGAATATCAACCGCATATCTTAAGGCACATTGTTTTTCAGATGTTCAGCTGTTTAATGAATATATTGTTTAATGAATATATATCTATTATTCTATTTTGAAAATGCATTATATCTTTTAATTTCATACTACATTGCGTGTATAAATAAATATCAATAGATAACAAAAATTGCCAAAATTTCGTATCCATTGATGATAAGTTTCAAATTAATGTGTAAAACATAATTTTCGGTAGTACATGTGTATCTTACCAAAATCTTTTAGGTTATTTTGATAAGAAGATAAAGAAGTTACTGATTGCTTATAGATCTTGTTTTCTTAAACTTCCTTAAACAACGTAATGAGGTTGGTAACAGTCGAATTACTTTTAATTTTGACCTCATACTTTGTCATGAGAACTGCAGTGTCCTTCTTCGAACGCATGAAATTCATAAAGAGTTGTCTTTCATTTTGAGAAATAATATAGTTCTCACTGACGCATTAGGAAAAACTAGCTTAATATCAACATCATGTCACAACACTCATAAGAATGGTTAATACCTTTTGATAATCTAAGATGTTTCTTACTGCTTTGATCTAAAAAAGTTGTAATTCTCTGAAAGAAGTCATTTTTAAGATCCATCCCTTCAGTGTCAATTAAATGTCGCAGAATTTCCTCCTGACATTCTTTATATCCCATGTAAAACTTTTCTTGACAGCATGGGTTTGCTCCACCACAATCCGACGATAACTCTTTCTCCATCATTTCTAAAATAATTCAAATGCAAAAATTGGCAATCGATAGCTCTCTATGTTGTATTAAGATGTTCCAGAAGAACAATATAATAAGGGAAAAGGAACAAATGAATAGTTTGTATTTATTAATATAAAGGTATTATCAATCTATTAAATACTGTCCTTCGGATGATCATTACACGTCATTCGTCTGTGAAATATCAGTACCAGTATTTTAGAAATATATCAAATATTTCTTCTTTAGGTATTCAAATTTGTTGGCATAACATGCAAAAATTTAAAAGCTTCCAAATGGCTTTAACTTGAGACATGTTCAACCTTTTTCGTTACTTGACATTTATTCCATTTATTATGACAGCATTATTGAAGAAGTATTGTAATGGGTAATGCAAGTGCTTCTATAACATGTTAACATATATTTCAAAAATCACTTATTTACAGAACCGGAAGTCATGACCATGACTAGTATATCATAGTTATATATATGTTCCGGACCATATGAGTATTTGGACCATACGCGTATGGTCATGACCATATGGGTATATACTCATATGGTCCGACCATACGCGTATGGTCGGACCATACGCGTATGGTCGGGGTAATAAACACTCTGTTACAGTTTACTTTTCATACTTCTAAACTCTTCATATGGTATGACCGTTCATTCAAAATACGCTATCATAAAGGTAATTTTATCATTATATTATAATAAAAAGATAAAGCTAAATAATAATAAAAAGTTTCACATAGTTACTTAATTTTACTTAATTGTCAAATTTAAAGTAAACACATTTTATACCGATGGTCATTACCGATTTGTTATTACGAGTAATGGCAATATGTCGACTTAAAAATTAAATTCCAAAAATTTCTTAATGAACTGTTACATAAGAAGTCACTGGAAAGTAGCATACTATTAATTTATTTAAGTTGTGTTGTGAAGATGGTGTATTGCAGTCATTTTACGATATTTGAGATCTAGAGCTTCTTAAAAACACCGTAGACATCAGAATTGCCAAAGACCTCGGTATCACTGAACGCAGCTGCAAAAAAGGCTTGTTTTTCACTCGCAAACAAAATGTGTAAATGAAAAAGATCGTGCACAAATTTCTTACAAATGCAAAAAAGCTATGATACCGTGTGGAAGTGAATGTCATCCAAACCTAAATGCAGGAATGTAACTAGCGATGAAAACTAACTATGGCATCAATATTAAATTTTACGTATTTTTTTTTATTATAAAATTACAAAAATTGACATGTTTTAAACCATCACTGTTTTTTTAGATAAAGTTTTTGTATTATTGAAACGTTTATAATGTAATTTGAAAAAAATATATATACCTATATGGTCCAAATACTCATATGGTCCGGCCCGTTAATAACCAAACGAGTATTATACTCATATGGTCCGACCATACGCGTACGGTCGGACCATACGCGTATGGTCGGACCATATGAGTATACGCATATGGTCATGACCATACGCGTATGGTCCAAATACTCATATGGTCCGGAACATATATATATATATATATCTATGATGATCTGTAACTATGTCTACACTGATATTGGAAACAGGAAATATATATAATCATGTGACAAGTAACTGAATACCAATGGCCTATTTTAAATACTTATAAAATCCCGTGAAAATAATCTTTAAATCAGACTGCTAAAATTTATATGAAAGTAAATGGAAGTATGTCGTTTAGGAAGGAGCATAATGTCCTGCTTCATCGATGGAAACCTATGTTCGGCAAAATATCACATCTCTTATGTTGCAATAAAACTATTAAATACACTAACAGATGATATATTTCATACCTCTAAAATTATGCAAGTTCAAAAGGTTTCGTATAAGCTTGGATGCAATTTCTATAATCTCCGTCTTCTCTATACGACCTTGACCCTGAAATATATTATGGAATTAAATTTGGAATTGAAATATGCAGCTTTATTATTTATTCATGTATATGTTTATATTTTCTGATATTCATTTTTTGTTGATACTTTATTTCTTGCGTTTGGTCAATTCTACAGAAATGGCAAAAATAAATTAGTATTTGAATGTACATTAAAAAAAACGAAATCGAAAAAAAATCGAAAAAAAAGATGTAACAAAGAAAGTTAAAGCGATGATCTCTATTAACAAAATAATCCATTACAAACTCATATTAACATTCAGTTTTAAAACTCAACCAAGTTAGAATAAAATAATTATGTATGCTACCTGTTTTAAAAGACTCGGTGGGATAAGCCGGCTGAGTTCTGCCAAGCAGTTATTCATGCGATCTCGTCGCCTCTTCTCTATGATTCTGTGTGACATTGGATCCTAAAATAACCAATGGTAATGTCAGTTTTCAAAAATATATTACAAACGATTACCATGGTATGCTACAATAAAATATTTGGTTTGGCAGCCGATTTTCTAAATCCGTCGACAACGGTTGGGTCTTCATCGGTCCTGTATGTTCTAACTGATAATTCTACTTTTTCAAAGAGAGTTGAACCTTTTTAAAGTACAATAAGATTACAACCAAACTGAAGATTAGAATATATCATTGTCATATAACAAAACAGAACAGAAAAATAAAGGCAACAGTAGTATACCGCTGTTCAAATCTCAAAAATCCATGGACAAAAAAACAAAATCGGGGTAACAAACTAAAACCGAGGGAAACGCATTAAATATAAGAGAAACAGTCAGATACAGGTATGTTATTGGCAGCAACTTCAAACCAGTTGTAGTCAATAGATATACGATTCCAATTTAGATGCGCTTAACACATGTTTCTACCGTAACCCTCATCAAGTATTCTAGCTAAAGCTCTTATATTGTTATCATCCCGTTTTGTAATTTATTCCCTTGTGAAGGTCAGCAACATTCTTAAATAAAGTCAGTTCTGTTCCGTTGCAAAAATTTTTGTCAATTGCATGAAAGAATTGGATTTCATGACTTAATTCGCCATTTCTCTTCTTTTACAAAATATATATAGGGTCATCTCCTCAGACTTATCTAAATGTTGACAATCTAATTAAGCTTGTTTTACATACTCAACTTTGCCAATTATATTTATCACAGACAATATAGTATGGAAATCTTACCCTTGGTATTTTTGTCTTTTTAACTGACTGGATATCACGTTCATCTGGTGATATTGCAAAGTTCAAAGGCCTGTAGAAAAAAAAAACTGAAATAAATTGATGATCAGAATTTCATAATATAATAAGCTCGTAAGAAAATCACTTTATTTGATACATTAGTTTGAACGCATCTAATGAAGATTGCGACATGGTATTCAAATATCCGGTGATATTCAACGTGCAACTTTGGTCCTTTTCGTAGCCGGCTTTATAAATTAAAACTTATGCAACTCAAATGAGCATCGTCGTTTTGGTTTATTTCAAACACTGCCAAAGAATAAAGAATACATGTACATATAAGCTTATTAAAAAAAAAAATAATTAAAAAAAAAAAATTCTGTCGTCAGAAGTTTTTCATGAAAAGGTTTTTCTGGCAATCGTTTGAGCATCTTTGTGTTCATCAATAAGATATGTTTTACATTTATTTTCTAAGAGTCTTTCAGTAAGGAGAAAAAGTCAAGCTAATACTGCATTCATGATAGTATGCTTTGTTATGAATTATAAAAATTGCCATCGAAAAAAAACACAATAAAATTTGCTTACCTTTCTGCAATCTCGAGCTTAATTCTCTTTGATGAATGATTATCCATGAGAGAATCATACATTGAAAATTCACTTGTATCCATTCTGTTTTTTGATATAATGACATACAACGGCCACAGTTCTATCTTTTGTAAATAAAGACCACAGCATATACCACGTGTAATATAATTTATGCAGCGTTAGGCTATTTACAAAAAAGTCACGTTGGCATTTATAAAGCTCCTCCTTCAAACAAGTCTACCTTGTGGTCGAGTTTATCAAGAAATATGATTTTGAAACTGTAATTTACTGCAATGTATTTACAAAAACATAAGCTGTAAACAGTTGAGATAGAACATAAATAGAGTATGTTCGAACATATGAACCGAAGATAAATATTGATTTTTGAAAAGAGCTCAGATGTCAAAGCATTTATTTTCTTCAAAAGCTTAGATGTCAAAACATGCGTCGAATCATTTGGTAATCTAGATAAGTTATGAAAGTAGCAAAGTCTGAGATGTCCTTCCGCCACAAAGCGACCAAAATATATTGCAAAACCAAAGGCATTATCATTGCTGTGTTCGTTAATACAATAAATGAATTGATGAAGGAATTACATTCTTAATTAATCTAATTTACAGGTTTTGTCGTCTTTCCACTCACGTGTTTTCCTCTGGTATAACTATGTATTAATATACTTAACGTGTTGGTTAAATCTAAGGTATGATTAAAAGATCTATAAAATCGATAACATTTTTCGATACAAACTTTTGATCAATGCTCTCGATATTTATTAGATTTACAAAGTAAATTATTTGTTTTATCAACAATTAATGAATTGTTTCAACTGGACACAGAGGAGGTGCAACAATCGACAAACAGCAAGTATGTATGTTTTGGGCTACAGATATATTGCAGTCATGATATGTTACCAGTAATTCAAAGCGTTAACATCAATTAAACACAAAGAACAGATATTTTGTTTTTGAAAATTGTTTAATAAGCTTATAATTTGATACATGACAAGTATTATACAACTTTCCTGTACATTATATTAGAGATAATTTCAAAAAAGTCAATTAATCGAATATGTAAAATTAGGAGAAGTTTATACTTATTTAGTATAACATACAAAAAAGAAGATGTGGTACAACTGTCCACAAGAGACCAAAATGACACAGACATTTAAAGTGTATTGATAAATCATGGTACTAAAATGCATATACTGAATCAACAAGGATATGTATCAATTGATTTTAATTACTCGAAATTTAGATTTTAATTATATGTGGGTTGTTTTGTTTGTTTTAATTAATATAACCATAATACATACCATTGACCTTTTTCAAATCAATCTTTAATGTCCGAGTCGAATATGTAAAATAAGGAGAAGTTAATATTTATTTAAAATAATATATATATTCATAATTTATGGTACTAAGAATGCATATACTGAATCGATAAGGATATTCATCAAGTGATTTTAATTACTAGTACTCACGGTTTAGATCTTAATTTGTTTTTTTAATTAATATAAACATTGTACAAAGTATTGACCTTTTTTCAAATCAATCTTTAATGTCTGAGTTAAAAAAATCAATTACGAGTTCGACAACTTAGACGACATATAATTCGTTATGTGTCCGATATTTTGCAACATTATATCAGCAAAAACTTGAGACTTAATGAGAAATCTTTGTGTTTTAGAACTAATGACAGTATTCCATTACTGACATATCATGTTTGTAACTTTTACATAAATAAAACTGTATGTCTTGAGGTTTTTTTAAAGATTGAAATGATTCCTATTAGATGACAATCAATCACAACTTTATTTCTCATTTGAAAACGATGTTGAAATAACATAAACGACACCATTTTATCTGCACTATATGCGACAGTTAATGTCTCTTCAGTATTGTTCGAGGTAAAAATCCAACGCTTATCGAAAATATGAATAATAATAAACCAAAAAGGATAAAAAAAAAAAAAAAAGTAAAGCCAAGCTTGGCAAGGAATCATAGCTTTGCATGAGGGAGATAAATTCCTTATTTTTGAATGATTTCCCAAATTTTGTAACAGCAACATTAAATATCACAAAATCCGTATGTTCAAGTCAGTATAGAACTGGCTAATTGGCTGCATGGTGATAGTGTAGAAACAAACAGAGAAATTGTGACGAATTAAATTACGGTCCACTACAGAATAAATTAATATCTTATAGTTTAGAATTACATTGAAATGTGATAACTATGCAATTGGCACATTTTCATAAACTTTCGACACATATACTCTGTTAATTTTTACACTTCAATATTGTTTTGCGATATCAAAATTAAATCGATAGAAAAGTAATTGTTTTTTATGACTACAGTCAAATATTTTAGAAGATACAAAAATAAAACATATTCACAGAGACAAAATTTAAAAAGTTCTTGTAAAAATCTAACTTATATCGGATCATAAGTTATCTGCAAAGATAGATAAAACTTCAATAGCAGTAAATAAAATATTCGATTTGGATGTCTGTGATTAACAGTTGCCTGATACACATATTTTGGTTTTCAATTATTTTGTCATTTTCATTTGAAATTCTGCGAAAGGTTGCTGTCTTATTTTAAAAAAAAACGTCATTATCATATACAACAGTGACTGACACTTAAAATCTCTCTTTGAGAAAAATCTTTATTTGAAATCTTTATTTGATTACTTAGATGACAAAACATATAACATTGTTGACATTTTGAATAATATAAGAAAATTGTTTTTAATTGACCTCTGATAGTGATATGACGGAAATTGCACAGTTCGAGATTTTATATGATCGGACAAAGCACAAAGTACAGGTAATAAACTTTGTGGTGGTATATAGTCTTTTGTTAGGTGGGTTCATTGAAATGTAATGTTATGTTTAATGTCACTCCATTATATCGTGTTATAAAAACATAGCATGATAAATAAAACAAGAATGTGTGCAAAGTATACGGGTGCCCCACTCGCACTATCATTTTCCATGTTCAATGGACCGTTAAATTGGGTAAAAAATCTAATTTGGCATTAAAATTAGAAAAATCATATCATAGGAAATATGTGTACTAAGTTTCAAGTTGATTGGACTTCAACTTCATCAAAACCTAACTTGACCAAAAACTTTAACCTGAAACTCCCACTTTCATTTACTATGTTCAGTGAACCGTGAAATTGGGGTCAAAAGTTTTATCTGGCTTTAAAATTAGAAAAATCATATCATAAGCAACAAGTGTATAAGTTTCAAGTTGATTGGACACAGCATCATCAAAAACTACCTTCCGTAGGTGGGGCATACAAATATGTATCTTGCTAGCAACCAAATCTAAATGTGGATGATTTTTTTTTTAATTTATTCAAACTAAGGGTTTTAATAAAAAAAAAAAATAGGCACGGCGATGGAGAATTTAATCAACCCCATCTATATGACAAATATTTTCCGAAATACATACATATACAACCGTTTCTTGTAATTTTAAAATCTTGAGTGTCGAATCGCAAAGTGTGGTTCTCCTACAGTTCTCGTCCGGGTTAACTTTCAATACGAAAGCAAATATTGCAAAGATAAACGCACCATAGATAACAGGACTAAATGTCTGCACGTCAGATCCGCGTTTCGTTTAATAGAGACTTATCGATGACGCTCGAATAAAAAACTAAAGGCTCCAAGGAGCATATATCAGTCACCTAACATATTTATTTTCAATTGATGAATAAATTAATGCAACCATTATACTTTTGACAAAATCTACTATTCACCCCTATGCTCTAATTTTACTCTGCCATGTTGGTTGGCTGGCAGGGTCACCAGACACATTTTTTTTAATAAGATACCCTTATGAAAAGTGTTGCTAAGTTTGGTAAAATTTGTCTCAGTTGGTACAGAGGATGACTTTTGTAAAAGATTACAAAAAATTACAAAAATTGTTGATAATTTGACTTTAAAGGGCAACAACTCCATTTTGGTCCTGTTGACTGATTTGAAGGTCTATATTTGCTACACATTATTGCTTTTACACAGTTTATCTCAATCTATGATAATATTCAAGATAATTATCAAAAACTGCAAAATTCACTTAAAATTACTAATTCAGGGGCAAAAACCCAACAATGAGTTGTCCGACGTGTCTAAAAAAAAATTAAAACAGATAGATTTTAAACTGAGTTAAGTTTTACAGATTGTCCAATTTGCTCTGAATGCTTTAGTTTCAGAGATGTAAGCTCAAAAGTGCATTTGACATGTAAGTTCTATCTTTAGCCATGTTGGTCATTTTGGTTGGCAGGCAGGGTCCAATAACGCATTTGTCAAACAAGATACCCTAATGATGATTTTGACCAAGTTTGGTTAATAGTTGTTAAAGGTGCCATGATTATAATTTAATACGCCAGACGCGCGTTTTGTCTACATAAGACTCATCAGTGACGCTCAGATCAAAATACGTATTACTTATATAGCCAAATAAGTAAAAAGTTCAAGAGAATTGAGGACCCAAAATTCCAAAAATTGGTTCCAAATATGTCTAAGGTAATCTTTTCCTGGAATAAGAAAATCCTTAGTTTTAGAAAATCCTAAATTTGTGCCTGTAGTTTCAGAGGAAAATTTTTTCCAAGACTACAAAAATTAACGAAAATTTGTTTGAAATTTACTATAAAGGAAAATGACTCCTTTAGGATTCAATTGACCATTTTGGCTATGTTGACTTATTTGTACATTTTACTTTGGTGAACTTTATTGCGGTTTTCATTTTATCTCTAAATCTTTTATTTGATTTTATCTTTAAAATCAAATAGGAAGTTTGTAGGTTGCTGTTTTTAAAATGATCTGTGCCAATGTAATGACAAGCGTTTGGAAGAAAGTCGAACATTTCTAAAACCAAATTATCTGTCTTATCGGTCGTCCAACTGTCTATATGACTCTGCTCAGCTCTAAATAAAATTGCATATCACGGCTTTCTGACGTGAACTATGTTGACCCGGTCTTAATAGCTTTGACTCGGATATATCATAATGGTTAAACCGACCGTTGATAAGTTTGACTCGAACTTTTCCGGTAAATTACCAGTTACTGATGAAACAAAGAAAACACTTCTAAAAGACACAAAAAAAAAGCCCAATAAAGCAATTATCAGGTTATCTGCGTATTGGTATTATAATAGTTATCAAATATACAAGGATTATAATTTAGTATGTCGACGCGCGATGTCTACATAAGACTCATCAGTGACGCTCATATCAAGATATTTATAAAGCCAAACAAGTACAAAGATAAACAAATCAAAGTACAAAGATGCTTCACACAATATGAAGTTTTTTTTAAATCTCGTTTGCTGCGCTCACTCGACAAAAAAGCTTCATACTGTGACTCTCGCAGCTGATATTCAACAATAAATTAACATGCAGATAACCTGATAATCGGTATGTGTCAGTCTTTCAACATATTGCCAAAGTTTAAAATAATACAAATAATCTGCGGCATTTTCGTTGCCGGAAATTATTGTTTGGATGTAAGTTGAACAATCTATCCAAAAAATTACAATCGGTTGGATATAGGTATTATGAAAATGGAAAATACTAATTTGATAAATTTGATAGCAAAATATCTTAACAGAATTTTTGAAGATTTTAAAGTTTGATATTTGTTGGCATATATACGTTAGTATTTATTATTGCATATTTTTAAATGCAAGAAAATAAAAATTACCTTGAAAAAAGATGCCAGAAAGTTAATTTATAGTAACTTTTTTAAGATTGAAAACACGTTTTAATTTTTTAGCTATATATGTGACCATATTTGGTTGTAATTTTCATGACCATTCAAGTTGTGAAATCATACTAGTGTAGCTTGACCTTTTTGGTTCCTTTCTGATAATGTGATAATAACGGACTAACTTTCAAGGTCTTAAACTACAATTCTAAATCGATTTTTTAGCTTTTCATCGTACATACTTTATTTGGCAGTAAATCTTTACAACAACACATGTTTTTCAGAGTTGTTAATGTTGATAATGTTGATATTGTTTATAGTTTTGATATTGTTTATAATGTTGATATTGTTTATAATGTTGATATTGTTTATAATGTTGATATTGTTTTCAGGGTCGATAATGTTAATTATTTAAATTAATGAAAACATCTGAGTTTGACGTTATTTGCGAAGATTTATTTGTTTAAGTTACTTGAATATAATTTGCCAAAAAGAATGCGGGTTTACAACATTGAGCTTACGTCATCGAGTGTCTTACAATAAGTTTCTAGGTTTTCTTAAACGGAAGATTATATAGACAGATGAAATATACGTAACACCAAAATTATTTTCATTTGTCTGTGTATAATATAAAGTATTTTTTTCACAGTTGATGTTTTTCTAAAAGTGTTTTACATTTCAGAGCGGCTTTAAACTTTAAATTTGATAATCCCTTACCTTTATTAACTATGTCTTTACATTGTATCACAGATCAACTTTACTCGTTCGTTGTGTGTAAATATGTGTTATGGCGTTTTTTGATTGCGCCTAGTCATTCAAATGGATATTTTATAGTGTGTGTTTTAGACTATTGTTTCAAAAAAGGAAGAAGGTTTGGTACAATTAAAACGTTTTCTACCGCTGCAATTGTTTGCACCTGTCTTAAGTCAGGAATCTTATGTTCAGTGGTTGTCGTCTGCAGTTTATGTGGTTCATAAGTGTTTCACATTTTTCGTTCGTTTTATGTTGATTAGACCGTTGATTTTCCCGTTTGGATTGTTTTACACTAGTTATATTGAGGGCCCGTTATAGCTTGCTGTTCGGTGTGAGCCAAAGCTCCGTGTTGAAGACCGTACTTTGACCTATAATGGTTTACTTTTATACCACATTGTTACTAGGTTAAAGAGTTGTCTCATTGGCACTCATACCACATCTTCCTAAATCTTAGTGGCAGAAAAAGCAAACATACAGAATAAGCAGAATGAATCAGCAGATTTGGATATTTATTTCAACCAGTAAATAGATATACGATACTCCATAGACATATAATTTCGGCTACCAAAGATATCTTAACCATCTGAAAGAAGTATGAAGCCCATATATAAGACAAAACCAGGAAATGTCAATAGCTGAAAAACATCAACCTAACCAAAGCTACGGATTTTATACCTTACAGAGTCCTTTAAAAGCCAGCAGAAGATATTTCTTTATACTAAAAGATAATATACAACACATCCATTAAAGCAAGAGTTGTACCAATTGTTTGGCGCGTCGTTATCCCGAATTAAAAGAAGAAAAAGACAACAGACCCAGATACCTACTGACATGTTTCCTATGCGTCTGTCCATTGCAAAATTATTATAAAGAATACATCACCTTATGTAAATCATGAACTATAGAAATAAATGAGATTTTAAAAAGTTACTATAATTTTAAAAACCACAGAGTGCATGTAATGTTAAATAGCAGAAAAACTAGGTTCAATAATTAGTGAAATACAAAAAAAATGTGTTTTTTTTGTCAAAACTTGACACCATGATACATGATACCATCTTCTGATCATTAACAAGATACTTTCCGAATTTGTTAGAAATACAGGATAGTTTAAAAAAAAAATTAAAAAATTAAAAGAAAAAATAACCACAGAGTAAATATAATTTTAACTTTTAAAATTAAGTCCATTTAAGGCTAAAATACGGATAAATATTATTTTTTTTTAACTTACTTCTGTATTTTCAAACCGACCTCCACTAAGTAATCTACACAATGTTCTAAATACCACTGACACAATTACTATTTGTTTGCTTTAACAAAAATAGATATAAAAAAAATTGACATATATAGTTGAAGGTCAAACTATACAATAAAAATCATGTCTTAGATAAATGTAATTTATTTGTATGATGTCTTGGTTTGGTTATCATTTTTTTTTGTTAACATTTTCTGGCTTTTACCGTTGTTATTGGAGATAAATAAAGGCAACAGTAAAATACCGCTGTTCGAAAATCATAAATCGATTGAGAGAAAACAAATCCGGGTTACAAACTTAAACTGAGGGAAATGAATCAAATATAAGAGGGAAACAACGAAACAACAGAACCACTTAAGTGCAACAAAATAACCCGACAATGCATCATACAAAGAAACAACTACTAGTATAAGATAACAATTGCCATTGCCTGAATGGTGGTTTGAACCTGGTTTTGTGGCCAGCCAAACCTCCCGCCTCTATGGCAATATTAGATATAACACTAAAAAGACAACACTGTATGACAGGACTGAAATATATATAAAAGAGGGATGAAAGATACCAAAGGGACAGTCAAACTAATAAATCTAAAATAATTTTTTTTTTAAGGGACGCCATCACGAGTTGATTGACCGTTATGGAATAACCGTTTCACAAATGAATATTTTCCTTACGTCGTAATTAACTACTATCCCCTTCCCTTTCATGAATGTGACTACAATCCTCTTCCCTTTCATGAATGTGACCTACCGAATTAGACTATTTACCGGATTTGTTATCACATAAGCAACACGATGGGTGCCACATGTGGAGAAGGATTTGCTTTCCCTTCCGGAGTACCTGAGATACCCCCTAGTGTTTGGTGGGGTTCGTGTTGCTATTCTTTAGTTTTCTATGTTGTGTCATGTATACTAATGTTTGTCTTTTTTTCATTTTTAGTCATGGCGTTATCAGTTTATTTCCGATTTATGAGTTTGACTGTCCCTCTGGTATCTTTCGTCCCTCTTTTTAATAAGCCAGACGTGTGTTTCATCTACCTAAGAATCATCAGTGACGCTCAGGTCAAAATGGTAAAGAAAGTCAAACAAAGATGAAGAGCATTGATGACCCTAATGATGTTTTCAGTATTTTAAATAATTTCCTAGATCCTTCATTGTTGATTTTTGATATTTCTGTTCATTACTGTTTCAATATTAGTATAACATTTTTGTTTTTATATAAATGCAACTGAATTTAAACTGGTTAAACTAACTTTATTTAAAAAAAATAACTCCCAATGAATCCATTGGTAGTTTTAATCATATATTTACTTATTTTTTACCATATCATCTATTACAGTTTTCCATAAGGAAAACATTGTCAAGAATTGATCTATATAGAATGTATATGTTGTAAAGATTAACATACCCCCACTTATATACTTACAACACCAGAAAAGATGAGGTTTGTTTCTGATGCATCTAATAGAGATCACACACTACAACATATCGCTGTTAAACATTTCCATGTTATGATGTTTTAAAATATCAGCAAACAGGAAATATGTTACGAACGAATTCTAAAAGTATTAACACTCATTTGCTGATAATATTTGCTATTCACAGTTTCTGTCTAGTCAATGTACCATGACTACAGGGACAAATAATATTTATGAAAATTAGATGCTCAAATGCTATAACAACTGCATACAAATATCATTGACATATCATTACTGGTTTCCTATACACTGACCTACTGTGGGTCATTTGGTACAAATTATCATTGATTCTATGGGTAAACAAAATCTAAAAGTTTAAATGTTCAAAAAGATTTTCCCAGGCAGAAAACCCTAGCTGTTTTGGGCACAACTTTTTGGAACTTTTGGTCTATAATGCTCTTCAACTTTGTACCTTTGTTTTTGCTTTTGAACTTTATTATCAGAGCGTCACTGGTTGGTCTTGTGTGGATGAAACGCGCTTCTGGTCTATTTAATTTTATACCTGGTACCTTTTGTTAGCTATCATTCGTGTGTTTTTTCTGTCCTATATGTTCTCCCATTTATTTGTACTGTAGTCCTATCATAAAATGTTGTCATTTTAATGTTATATTTTACAATGCCATAAAAGCGGGAGGTTTCAACCCACCATTTTTTTTTATTAAAATGTCCTGTATCAAGTAAGGAAAATGGCCACCGTTATATCATAATTCGTGTATGTGTGTTACATTTTAATGGTGTGTGTATGTTGTGTCGTAGTTCTCCTCTTATATTTGATTTGTTTCCATCAGTTTTAATTTGTAACCCGGGTTTGTTTTTTTCTCAATCGATTTATGAATTTCAAACAGCGGTATACTACTGTTGTCTTTATTTATCTTAGACATTATATAGTTTTGATAAATGTTTTACATTGTTATAAATTAAATATGAGAATTTTAGTTAAATCGGTGAACATGAGTTTGACATCTAGTGACATCCTGTATATAAATTAAAGAAGATGTAGTATGATTGCCAATGAGACAACTATCCACAAAAGACCAAAATGACACAGACATTAACAACTATAGGTCGCCGTACGGCCTTCAACAAAGAGCAACGCCCATACCGCATAGTTAGCGATAATAGGCCCCGATAAGATATTTTTACAGTAATGATACACATGTTTGTGTTCATTTTGAAACATGTCTTTTCATCACTTACAAACATGTTAAACTCCTCCTCTTTAGTACTTTGAAAAAAAATATAATAAAAAGATAATTCAAATGTCTATGCAAGAGCACAATTATAATGTACATTTTTGAAAGGGGTTGACCTTTTATAATACTTATGAGCTGATGTATTACACCATTACAATTTGAACTCATCTCTAAAAACCCAATCAATAGTGCTTTAGCCAATAATTTTATTGTAACATTTCTTGCAAAAAATGCCGAGCAAAACTGACATTTTTTAGTCTCTAAGGAACAATCATGTTTAAATAGATTATTAGGACACAAGAAGTTTTGGATTGTTTGTAAATGTAACCTTCTGTGTTTGAGACCATCTCTTAGATTTATCCAATCAACAATGGGGTTTCAAAGTCACTTTTGCATAAGCTTCTAGTTTAAACAAAATTCGAGAGCATACTAATCATTCAATAAGATTTTGTAATACATTTGAAAATAATCAATCAGCTCCTAGTAAGGAGAGTTTTCTTTTACTTAATCTTGGTTATTTTCCTAAACCTATTTGTGTTTAGTTCCAGTATATTTTGGCCCCTATGTGATCTGATTAGTTTTAAACCAATGCATTTATCAGTAGGGACTCTCAGTATTTGGTTCAAGCGCAAACAAATAAAGGGAGGGGGTATTGAATCAACAAATGAATGTTTTTTACACAACATTATTAAACTATCCCCTGTCCTGCACCAAAAACAATGTATGCAGTAAAATGTTCACCTAGTACTTGTTAGTTCGACAACATACATGTGTGAAAGTTTCATTATCACCTATTGGATGCTCGTCAAATTACATTGCTGTTTGCTCATAAATAACTTAAAAATAAGTAATAAACATTAGACAGCACAGTTTTAATTCTTGGGAGAATAAAATATATTTCAATGCGTGTAACAGTAGCATCATAATTAATAAGTGACATCAACGTTTAGGTAAGTTGTAAATTGTTTTGTAACATATTGAATATTAAAAGTAATCTGCAAGCTTGTACCTTGTTTATAAAAGAAAGACTTCCAACTTTATGGGAAGTTTTTTTAACGAACTACTCGTATACATGCGGATATCTTTTCATATTTATTGATATTTGATTCACTCCTTATTAACATACCTCTGCTTCCAATGTTTTCTGTTTATCTCTTTATTACAAGTTAAACTGTGTATCTTGGAAATGATCTAAATGTATCTCAATATTTTCACTGGACACTTTTGGAGTAGAAAAAAAGAAATTATCAACAACTTAATTTTTCATGCGGACATACAAGATGTTGTTAATGCTATGCAAGACAAATATTTATATGTGCTACTTTAGTCATTTTTTTTTAAGTTTTCAATGTTTAAATTTTGGTCCTTCTTAGTTTCATCATTACATTTTACATCAATGTAACTTTTATCTATATGGTACATATACAATGTATTGTTGCCTTTGAACCAACACAACGTTTTTTCTTATATAAGCAATTACATTATAATTGGTTGCAGTACTAATTGGATCTGACTGATAATGTCGAATTGTAAAAACTTTTTTTTTATGACCTATAAGAAGTGCACAAACAATATATATCATCTATATTGACTTATTTAAGGTTCTCTTATGCTGTTTATAAGTTTCATTTTCTTTCTCTCTAATACTGTTTTCATAGGCAATATATCCCCCAAAAAGATCAAAATCTACAAAAAAAGTCATATGAAATGAGTATCTTTTAAAATTATTCAACTAATGCATGCATATATACTGAACTGAGTCCTTTTTCTAAGTGTTTTATTTTACATTGATAACAAATCTGTAACGTATTTACGACAATTAACATTGTATTGAATTTTTGTTTTTACATTGATAACAAATCTGTAACGTATTTACGACAATTAACATTGTATTGAATTTTTGTTTATCGCAAGCTTATTATATTTTGAGTATATTGTCGACTGATCTTAATAATGATATACAATCTACACCGTGCACTTATAAAACGTTAAAAGGTGTATTGACAGAGCCTTGACATGTGGTTTCATATATTCAAAGCGTTCCCATGAATTTCCTTTAGCAGTTCTTAAATGATTTTGTGTATTTGATCTGTTAAAATAAATACTATTTACCTTTCAATGCAGTTTGTTTACATTCTTTCATCACGGTTATCCTCTCGTACTTGAGCTGTGCAGTTGTCGAAATCCTAGATGTTTTTTCTTGATATCGAAGAACAACTCCTATACCAGTTTTAAAACACTTCATGGAGGTATAAAAAATATCATGTCAAAACAGTTTAATTCGGTTTTATTTGACTAAACAACACTGTAAGGTTGCAAAACCCATACACCATAGTAAGCTGTTGTTTGACTAAACAACACTGTAAGGTTGCAAAACCCATACACCATAGTAAGCTATAAAAGGTCCCGAAATGACGTCACTATCGACGACGTTGTTGTGTCTCACTGGCGCTTTATTGATGTCGCAGGCTCGACACAAATCAATAGACTAATACTTTATTGTCAACAAATGAAACACATCAAATCAACTCACACTTAATTCACAGGAAACTGAGTTCTCTAATCTACCTCGCACTAATTGAAAAATAAACTTTTTGGAAAATCTTTCACATATGACGACGAACATATTCAATTTGTCGTAACCATAACACCGTCATCTTTTACGCGAATGTGAACAACCAAATAAAACCAAATCACTCAATTTGTAATTTCGCGAATAACACGATGGCGGCCACACATTGAACATAATCTCTTTGCCTTTCTGGGGAACCCAAGATCACCCCGATGGATTTAAATCACCCAGTAATACCGATTTATTGAGTCGGCCAATCGAAACTGTTCTAAAGCCATCTCGCAACTTTACCACAAAAGAAAGTTGGGGGCATAATGTTTAACCTCAGTCCGTCCCTCCGTCCGTCTGTCCGTCCCATTATTGGTATATAAGTATTCCGCATAACTCCTCCAACAGTTTGAATCTTAAGAAGTTTTCTCTTTACTGTCTGTACATATAATGAAGGTGAGCGTCATGTGGTCATGGTTTAATTTATATTTATATTTGCTCTTTTTGGAGAAAGTTGAACTTTTTGGGGGAAATTTACTTGCATAAGTAGGGGGATTCCAGATAACTCCTCCTATAGTTTGAATGCTAATAATTTATTACTCTGCTGGCTGTTTGTACATGTATTGAAGGTGTGCTAGTGGTCAGGGTTTATCTTTTTTTTATTTTTCCTCTTTTGGGAGAAAAATTGAACTTTGTCCTTTTTTGGGGGTATAAGCGGTTTAATGAGTGGAGTGTGGGGGCATCACTTTGACTATTTAATTTTTTTTCTCGTGTTGTGCTGTTACACTTCAGTTACAGTCCGATGTTAGGTTAGGATTAATCGCTCACATACATGTTAAACTCCGCCACGTGAACTTTCTTCCTGCTTCAAGTCAGGATCATTAATTTCAATTGTTGTCGTTGTATACATATGTGTCATATTTGTTTTTTTGGTAATTAGACCATTAAGTTTTCGTTTGATTTTTTTTTTCACTTAGTGCATGGTGGCCTTTAGTAGCTGACTATATATATGATTTCTTATATCCCCTGCATTTTAACTCTGGTGGATAGATGTATCATTGGCAATCACACTACATCTAACTTTATTTCATCTCCTATGTTGCGTTTTGTTTACTGTAACATTGTTTATTTAGTACGCAAACCCCGGAGCCCTCTTTTCGGAAGCCCGAGCAAAAGTCCTTGTTCCGCGATAGAAAATTTAATTACGAACTCAAAAAGACATAAAAATAGCTCGAATTTCAACTCGAAATCTTGATTAATCTGAATGAGACTTAAATTCGAATCTTACTCAAACTCTACCTCAAGAAGTGACTCAAATTCAATGTTGTAACTAGAACTCTGCCTTTAAACTCGAAGTCGAACTCGAAACTCAATGCTAACAAGAACTTTAAATATAAGCATGACTTGAATTTGAAAACTAACTCAAAGTCCAACTCAAGCAGAAACCCGAAACTCATTCAAGGCACATACATGGAAATCTATCTAAAAATAAAACAGGTTTTTCCGAATTGATCCGGTGGTTTTACCTCATCAAGTAATTGGTTACCCACATCAAAGAATGACAGGACCACATTAAGAATGACAAGACCACATTAAATAATTATACAAACACATCAAGTAGTGAAAAATGGTCAAACTTTGAAACATCATAACGTAATGTTAAAACCATATTAAGAATAGACAAATCATCATTACGAAATAACAAAACCACACCATGTAATGAAACAACTACATTACGTTAAGTTACATACAACATCAAGTATTGTGAAAACCACATTGACTAATGACACAACCATACATTATATTTAGTTATGGTCAAGGAATAATCCCTATAATGATGAGGTCAAATGTTTGATTGTCATGTATAATTGTGCAAGAAATTGTGTAATTTTAACTAATGGGGGCATTATTTGAATACAAGTGTAAATACGTCTGTATATAGTATAATCTGACTTATGCTATTTTGAAGAGGTTTTACGAAGTTTAGTCTTACAGTTACTGTAAGTGAATTACACTTTTGAAGATATGAGAAAGGAATCTTTACGAGCAATATATCAGATGTGAGAGAGACAAGAGCAAATTAAAGCTTTGGCTGTTGCTTACTATTCTGATAGTAGAATGTCTTCAAAATGACTTATTTCTGATTCAATAATGATAAGATATATATTTATTCTCAAGATAGTTACATTTTAAATTAAAAATTAAAGACTAAAATTAAATTTATTTTAGATCAAAAAATTAAAATGCCAAGAAAGGAGAATTTTTCTGTTGATAAAGATTTTGATTTTCTAATGATTTTACACCAAGTTGTTGTCAAATTTTAGTTCTTCTACAACTTTCTTTAAAACGTTTGTGTTATTTTCAAGAGACTTCATACGGCAAAGTTGACATGACATCATTAGAGCGATATCAAAGAAATGCGAGATAATTGATATCGAATCTGAACCTTGATGACGAAAAACTGAGATAAAGAGAACGACACGTTGATTTAAAAAAAATAATCAACTATTTGGAAAAGTATAAAACAGGTTTGGATAGATATTCAACTAAATATGTAATAAATTACGTTTGTCTTTAGCTTCAATTAAAATAAAAAGGGTTTCTTACAAGTTTTGTATAATTTTTCAGCTTAAAAACATCATTTCAGATTTCAGACGGCTGATTTCATTGTCAAAAAAAATAATCTTAATTGTTAACATACTATATAGTAAAAAATCATTTCTGTAGATCACCGAAAGGGGAAGTGGTCTAGAACACAGTATTATTTTATTTAGGGGGTTCACTATACACGCAATTTTTATAAGTCTTCACTTCAAGGTTAATCGAGCAAATTTTTTTAAATAAGGCTTTTTACAGTTTTTTTACTTTACTACGGGCTCATAAGGATCTTAAATCTGATTTTATTGCTGTGTCCACAATAGACACAGCAATATTATTCTACGTATTTCACCTGTATCGGTTTGGACAATTCCATGGACTATTCCATACACACACCATTATGCTTAAGGGGTTTTCATATGTCATGTTAAGATGATATAGGCTATTTACCGTTGTTTGCCACCCAAAAAAATCTGGTAAAGTCACTTTTCTGAAAAACCAATATAAATATAGTTAACATATTTATATATTTAATCTAACTGTGTTCATTGACCCGAATGTTTTAATGACAACACACACCGAAAATTCGTTTTGGTCTATTCCATGACATTTGCGCGGGAAATATTCATCACAGACTTAATTTTAATGGACGTTCATTTGGGAAAAAAATTACTATCTATTTTATGTGAACAATTGTCATATGTGTTTGTGTTTCGTACATTTAAAAGATCAACGTTATTTAAATTCCGTATATCTTCATTTGACATCAGGTTTGTACGCATTTAGTCTCTTCTCTAGTCTGTAATCTAAACTGAAGGCCGCGAAGGGACACATGTCATGATGACACGTGCTGCACAATCCCACACATTTCAACAAACAAAAAAGTTACTATTGAATAGACTTTATCAGCTGTTTATAGTCATCTATATGCATTTCATCCCCTAATGTCAGTCATGATAACACTGGTGTCTTTTAATAAAAAGTATTTTGATACAGTTTACTCATTAAATGTCTTCTTAAAAAGAATAACATTTATTTATATTGAGAATGGGATTCAATATGCATTATTTGCAGGTCATAATTCCTTATTTTCTTATACAAGACAATCTGGACAGAAGAAGAGCTTTGCGTACATTGAACTACAACATTCAATATGTTGGACAAATCTGTGACATCAAAATCCCTCTAAATGTCAATACAGCACGATATTATAAAGGTCAGTAGAAAACTAACACAAAACAAAAAACTATGTGGTTCTATTGATGAATGAATGCGTCAGATAACTCCAAGAGTGTTCCAACTTGTGTTGCAACTTCAGGGGTTAATTCGTAAGGAGATAATTTATTTTGGGGGGATTTTCTGAACTTTTATATTAGAATTTCGTTATAAAAAATGAAGAGATAAACTATATAGCGCTTGACTTTTATATATAGGTTTTTTATAAGTGTCTGAAGTAATTGAGACGTCTCCAAAGATAAAAGTTAAAATAATGTTTGAAATTGCATCATTATACATTTCTATACGACAGGTGTCGGTATTTTGTTATGGCTTTGGTTGAATAATGTGCTATGTCTTATCGTTTGTAGTTCAAATAATTATAAAATTGCCTTTTCATACCATCATTGTCAAATAAATTGTTTGGTCGAGTATTGTGAAAATCATTGTATAAAGGTTCGATATTGCATGTTAGTTATGTAAGCGCGTCACGGTTTGTGATATCCTTTGGTGTCTTTCGTTGATAGGATATGGTCGTTGTTGTTCTGTGTTTTTTATGTTGTGTCGACTATTATATAATTTGTTTGTGTTTTTCTCTGTGATAAATGTTCTTGCGTGTGTTTGTTCCGTATTTCTGTCACGTAGTGTTGTCATTTTAGCGATGTTTTTAACATTGTCTTTAAGCGGGAGACTAAGCTTGTCATTTAACAAGGTTGAACCCACCATTTTGTCTAAAAAGGTCCTAACCATTCAGGAATATGGCAGTTGTTATCCAACAGCTCGTTTCTATGTATGTTGCCGTTTATTTTTTGTTCACCTCGGTATTCCTGGTGCTCTTTATCCCCCACTAATATTTGATGTGTTTTCCTCGGATTTATTTAGTTAACCGGACTTGTTTTCTCTCAATCAATTTATGACATTTGAACACCGGTATATTACAGTGGCCCTTATCTAAAACCATGTATCTTCTAATAATCTGATGCCTATACAAAAATTCAGTTGTATCCAGTGTTTCATTTTATCTAAATGTGTTAATGTTCTTTCGGTTAGGTTTAAATTACTAGTGACCATAAGAAATCAACGTTTAGCTGTGGATTTTAAACAGTAATATATCAGCTTTATTTTGATTGAGTTAAAGATTTTTTAAAAAAACGTTGTAGAGAACTTAACATTCAAAGACTATAGATAATAGATATAAAAACTATTGTTCAGGGTTTTTATTTCTCAAATCCTGCTTTTTTGTTTTTCCACTTCCTACTTATATGGAAATTTTTTAATACAGTGCATATGCAAATGTAAGATACATTTTTTTATATATTTTAGACCATTCATCTTCGTATATTTCATAGGACCATCATTCACAAGTAAAGAAAATCGTGATAATAATGGTATTTTCTTTTACCGTAGATTCGTTTATTTTCGTGGACTGCTTTTAGAAAATACTGGCCGACTACAATTACCTATTCATATAGTGCAACTTATAGTGGAGCGGCGAATGTTGAAAAAATAGCTTCGTTAACAAGTTTAAATTACCGAATTACCTCGTGGAATTTTAAAGTCTTAAATTGTCTATCGATTATTCACCCTCAGAAAAATGTTTATCGTAAATATCAAGTCTGGTACCAATGACGTTGAAAACAGACTTAAAGGAGGGACGAAAGATATCAGAGGGACGGTCAATCTCATAAATCGAAAAGAAACTGATAACGCCATGGCTAAAAATTAAAAGGACACACAGACAAACAATAGTACACATGACACAACATAGAAAACTCAAGAACAAACAACACAAACCCCACAAACCCCACCAAAAATAAGGGGGGATCTCATGTACTCTGGAAGGGGTGTTACCCAACTTACAACAAATACCCAACTGCTTATTCGTTAGACAAAGCTCATAACTTACCCCTTTAAAAAATAATTTGTGAACGAAATTGGCAAAAACAGTTACTCTTTCAATTCATAAACTATAAAAAGCATTTTTAAAGTAGCTCTATATGTGGAGCAGTATGCATGTGAATTTTTGTTTAAAATAACGCTGAAAAGTCATCGTTTTTGACGTAGCAATATTTGCACTAGCAATATAGATGTGTTTTAAAGCTCCAACAGGAAAGCCGCCGTATTATACTTCAATCGACCCGAGTTACTTTTTGAAGTTAATGCTTAAGAAGATATATATTTGGCTAAAAATCTGCTTTTATCCCGAAATTAAGTCCGGATATTTGTCGTACATTAACCGAAGCTTGTGTTGTTTCTAGTTGTATGCCCTTATAAGGCCATTTAGCGAAGATCGTTTGTAGTCATTATCAAGCTTATTTCTTGTACATTTTAGAATTTCCGAAGTCTTATGACTTCTTTATGTTGTTTGGTATCGATGTTTATTCATTAATTTTGAATTTAACAGGGAAAGTGAATATCATTGTAGGGTGCGCTTGGTTTTCAGGTGTGTTTGTTTTGTGTTGTATTCAAGTCAATCGACAACTTCCTCCTATCGTTAAAAATGTACCCGCACGATGCCAAGAAAGGCGAGTTAAAGTTTGTGTTTACAAATTCATTATCTGCAATTCTGCTATTAATTAAATTTTAAGAATATCAACAGAATCTGGACGCAAAAGACTGAAAATTATTACCAAACATAAACAAAGAGGACATCCTGAGTGAACCCGTGTTTCAATGCTGAGATGTTGATTATTTTCTAAAATGTTAAAACTTTGTATTATACGAGCTAGGTATTGACAGGAGTAAATAATTTTATTTCAACATCAAAAGTGTTTTCATTATTGTTTTTATTCCAATTAGAGAGGTTATTTGATTTGTATATTATTTTCGATTTCTTTCATAATTGAATAACAGTTTAAATGTTTAGTTATTAATCAAATTGATTAGTTATTAATATTTGATCCAACTGTCTCCCATTTTTCGCGGTGTTAGTTTGAGAGTTATCTCAAAGACAATGCATAAATAAAATACACGATCTGCAGTATATAGGTCGTATGAAGTATATAGGTCGTGGACGGGTTCCAATTGTGGAATATATTATCATTGCCCATCTGGAGCACCTGTGATTACATAGACTTTTGGTTAAGTTCGTGTTGCTGAGTTTATAGAGTTTTTTAAACTGTTGTTTTTCCTTTCGTAGTTTTTCGTTTTTAGTGACGGATGTGTAAGTTGCCTTCTAATTATTCACTTGGGATCTTCCTAATCTCTTTCATTACCAACTGATTCATACAAATTGTTTGCACCACCGCTGAATTAGAATCACTTTGTCTCCCAGGAAAGACAATAAATCTGACACAACATTTAATGCAGGTTTAACGAAATATTATTATAAAATTGAAATCAGCAGTATTTGTTAGAAGCCGATGAGTATTTGAAATTGTTAGACCATTGGAACAAGTAACAAGTTTTACTGGATAAGTGCGTCTTCAAAGTTTCTTTTCATTGTTGTTGAAAGATAACAATTGAAGAAAGGGAGAGAAAGTCCGTTCTTTCATATTTTTAAAGATAATCACAATGCCCACTGTTAAAATGTTAAATAATACTAACACTAGCTGTAAAAGCCTACAAAAGTATTCAAAAGTATTCAAAGGTGTTCAAAAGCTTTAAGTACCTTCTATCCAACAACCTTATTAAAATAACGTCTACGACAACATTAAGCAACTTCCATTTCAGTCACCTTTATGAGATCTACCCCTGTTATAATTCTGCATATTGTCAAACACCTACATGTGTGCTTCATATATGAACAATAAAGAGTTTATAAAAAGAATATTGTTATCTTTAAATTTATTGTTTTGAAGTGATAAAATATACAGCAATGATACATCAATGAAAAAATATACAGTAATGATAAAATACATTGTACATTTACCTATGAAACAAATATTAAAAAAAGGTGAATGTAACATCTTGTTGAGCAAACTTTATGGAAAGACCATTTCATCACATAAGATAAAACCATGAACATCATAAAGCTGAAAATATGACGCACAGACATTTCCGTTTATCAATTCAAAATAGTGAATATACAACATTCATCAATGTTTTTATAAAAATACCTAACTGCCAGATGTTCAAAAAGCACAACTGCCAAAACCAAACTTTTTCTGCTAACCGACCGACTTGGAAGAAAAAAAAATACGTTTTGTCGAATATAAACACAAGCGTTGTTAGAAAAAATAAGCATAAACAATTTTCAAAACGTTTTCTATGAATTTTCAATAGATCTTTCCTTTTTTGGTGCACCTGAGTCACATATGAGTTGTCCTTCTTGTGTATGTATGGACACACTTGGACCACAGAAATTGACAGGGATACTAATAGGATGATATGCTGTTGATCCCTTGGAATCGTCTTTAAACACACTTTTGAAATATGTAGGAGGTATTGTTACGGGAACATAATGTGTTCCAAGAGGATGAAGTACAAAGGCAGGTAAAGGCACCTGTTTTGAATCAAAACGACCATCCTTCCCAAAGTCATTTTGGTAACGTTGAATTCTATTTTTCTGGGAACAACTATTCGTAGAACTATTTTCAGATCCTAAATATTGACTGTATTCAGTGCTGGGGCTTGAAGTACTGTAGCTTACTATTTTTCGCTTTCCTTGTTCATTTTCATCCTCCATTGAATCTGAAGATCTTTCACTTTTTGGATTCCAAGGACTTCTTTCTTTAGAAAACCTTTTTGTTATATTGTGCTTAAATTTGTAAGCATGTGACTTGTGGTAATCATTCTTGCTGCCATTACTGCCTTCGGATGAATTCTCCTCCCTGGAGTATAAACTGCCTCTAGAGCCGTTACGTTCATTTCTATCTGCTGTATCTCTCTGAACTGACTGTAGTGAAATGCATGATACGCTTCCTTCTGACAATGACTGGCTTCTGATGCTGCTGTATCCTGATGTTTGGCTAGATGTTTGTTCTGTTCGCTTCAGCAGGGTACAAAGATGTTCATCTTGTTTTATCATTGCAATGTTGTTTTCTGAAATTCCCATGCCTTGTAGCATTATACCATTGCTCTGTGAGCTAAAATTTGAAACTGGTGTTTCTGATGTCAAAGAATCATTAGGCTTTACATCTTGGATATCAGATGCAGTTTTTACTAAAATAGAAAACAATTAAATGAAATGTCAGTACTACCGGAAAGTAAAAATAGAGGACAGAGAAAACCTTACTACATCGTTATCTAAGACAGAGGGTCATCTTGACCAGTCTAGTTTATTAATATTAAAATGGTTTAAATTCATTTTTATTTATAATTAGCAACACTTTTAAAATAAGTATTAAAAAGTTATCAAATAACTAGAAATTTGTTGATCAATTTTATACATAAAACATTTAATTAAACTTTTGTAACAGGAGCATATGATACTTTCGTAGTTTGTGTTCAAGATAAGAAATCAAATAATTAAATTTGTATTTAGAATGTGCTTACTAAGTAATAAAATATACTACATAGCTTTTATATAAATATAAAAAACATGTTCATATTCCTATTTGTTGGGAAGCAAATTGGACATGTTGGATACACAACAATCAAACTTACCAAAATTTCCTAGAAAAAGTCAACGATTAAAACAATGAACACTGATTACACCATACACAAGTATAACATTTCAAACCACTTCGTAGTTAAGGTTGCACCCAAACTTTCTAACAGACAATGCAATGACTGTTTGCATAAGAAGCAACCTTAAAAAAAATTACTGCTATTTATGCAACATCCAAGACAAACCCATTGGTATTACAATGTAAAACATTCAGCATGCAGAACATTAGTGAAAAACTAGTACTGAAACATTGCCCGCCAACTCTTCAACCAATCTTAAACATAACCGAAGATTATTTTGAAAATTGCATCACCAGTTTTAAAATGGCTCATCTCTATTCACACACATCTGTTAAGATATTCAGATAAACTACCGAATAACTGGTCATGGAATTTTCTTAATGACTTTCAATTATGCCTAAGACTGTGAAGAAGAAGTCACAATTGATATGGAATTAAAAGTATTAGTTTTTACACCCAGTGACATGTACACTGTATTACAGAATATTGATCAGACAATGACACATGGTGAGAATTTTTTTAACAAAAGTCTATTCAACCTAAAAATTGAACTTAAACTAAAATAAACAACCAAGAAACCTGCATAGACTAAGAAGACTATTTGTATTACAAATGTATAAGTTAAAGTTAAATACATTTCATCAAATTAGAACGAAATTGACTATAAATTACTTCAACACAGAAAAAAAAATTGAATGATCAGTAGAAAACATATGCATCAATGCAATTGTGTTATCTTATTATTTTTTGGTGTAAGCACAGAACTATGATTTTAAGTCTAAGAAAAAAGGTTCGTCACTTTAAAAGAGAAAAATGCATCCTGAAAACAGCTTTATAAGAAGAGATTAGAAAATGTGAAAAAAGATGTTTATTGTTAATATGAAACTTTCCCTTCAAGACCAATATCCCAAGTTTAAACTTATTTATATGAGCGGGTTTGTTCTTTATAAAACAAGAATGTTATCCAAAGGCTGCTATGCCCCATTGCCACTTCCACATTTTTTATCACAACGCTCCAAAAAGGTTAAATTGGAGTATCGGTGGCAAAATGGTCTAAGTAGTTGATCTACCGGATCACTAGCCTGTGAAAATTCATGTTAAGTTCGAACCCCCCCCCCCCCCCCCCACATGATAAGTGTGTTTGACTCCGACCTTGATAAGATTGTTAGTTTTTTTGTCCACGGTCGGTGGTTTTCTGTCGTCACTCCCACTTCCACTTCCAATGAAAACTGACAGCCAAGATATAGTCAAGAGTGTTCAAAGTGGCGTGAATCACCAACAATCAATCAATCATTCACTGGTTTGTTTGAACAAAATGCTTTTGAAGCCAGTTCTAAATTTATGCTCTTTGAATATCAACCGCACATCTTTACGCAGATTTTTTTTAGATGTTCAGCTGTTTATGATGATTTATCCATTAGTTTTTTTGTAAATGCATTATATCTTTTAATTCCATACTAAATTGCGTTTATAAATAAGTATCAATAGATTAAAAAAAACATCGCCGAAATGGTTTTGTTAAATTTCGTATCAATTGATTAGTTTAAAATTGATGTGTAAAATATAATTTTCGGTAATATCTTTAAATACTAAAAGCGTTTAGGTTATTTTGATAAGAAGATATAAAAGTTACAGATTGTCTTTAACTCTTGTTTTTCTTTAACTTCGTTTAAACTATGTAACTTTAGAACTGTTTGCTGTAAGTTGTCTTTGTTTATGATCAGATGATATTTGATTGTCTGAACAACGTAATGAGATAAGTTACAGTCAAACTACTTTTGACTCAATCTTTAAACTCATAATTTGTCATGAAAACTGCTGTGTCCTTTTTTGAACGCATGAAGTTTATATAGAGTTGCCTTTATTTTTGAGAAATAATATAGTGCTCATTGACTCTTTAAGAAAGATGAGTCTAATATTAAAATCATGTCACAACATTAATATGAACAGTTCATACCTGTTGATAATCTAAGATGTTTCTTACTGCTATGATCTAAAAATGTTGTAATTCTCTGAAAGAAGTCATCTTTAAGATCCATCCCTTCAGTGTCAATCAAATGTCGTAGTACTTCCTCCTGACATTCTTTATATCCCATGTAAAACTTCTCTTGACAACATGAGTTTGTTCCACCACAATCTGACGATAACTCTTTCTCCACCATTTCTGAAATTATTCCAATGGAAACATTTGTCAATTGATAGCTATAATTGTATTTATGATGTTTTAGAAGAACAATATAACAAGGAAAAGAAACAAGTGAATTTGGTTGTTTTGATTTATTAATATAAATTATAATCAATCCATCAAACATTGTCCTTAGGATGAACATTAGACGACATTAATCTGTAAGATATTAGTACCAGTATTTTTAGACTGGTTCTCTGTCCTTTATCTGTTTTGCTTTGACAGATACCCGTATGTAAGGGAGAGGACCAGCCTACAGTATTTTAGAAATTAGTCAAGTATGTCTTCTTTAGGTCTTCCGAATTTTTGCATGACATGCAAAACTGACAAAGTTTCTAAATTGTTTAAACGTGAGATTTTGTCCTGTATTTTAATATATGAGACAATGCCTTCTCTGTAAATATACTTTGGTAGAGGGTGTTTTATAAGATGTTAATTTTACAAAAGAATTAAAATTTGGTTAAGGTTTTGGCTTATTTCTTACTAAGGCTAAGAAAATATTTCAATAACCTGGAAGGATCTGCTTTATTATAAGGTCCACATGTTCAATAGGTTAACATTTATTCCATTCGTTATGACATCGTTGTTGAAGTAGTATTGAAATGGGTAATGCAACCTGTTGATATATTTAAAGAAATCACTTATTTACAGAACCGAAAGTCCATGATCAAGACTAGTATATCATAGATATATATATATTCATGATAATCTGTAAATAAAGGCAACAGTAGTATACCGCTGTTCAAAACTCATAAATCCATGGACAAAAAACAAAATCGGGGTAACAAACTAAAACCGAGGGAAACGAGTGTTTTATGCCTACACTGTTATTGGAAACAGGAGCTATACTCATGTGACAGGTAACTGTATAGCAATGACCTATTT
Organism: Mytilus trossulus; assembly: GCF_036588685.1. Taxonomy (NCBI): domain Eukaryota; kingdom Metazoa; phylum Mollusca; class Bivalvia; order Mytilida; family Mytilidae; genus Mytilus; species Mytilus trossulus. The sequence continues at coordinate 43,525,364 of NC_086373.1, forward strand.
CAAGTTCTTCTGTTCATAAAATCCAGTGTAAAATAATCTTTTAATCTTTAAATCAGAATGCTAACATTCCTCTTAAAAAAGTATTTGGAAGTTTGTCTTTTGGGATGGAAACCTGTTTTCGGCAAAATATCACATCTCTTATATTAAAGTGAAACTATTAAATACACTAACTGTTAATATATTTCATACCTCTAAAATTATTCAAGTTCAAAAGGTTTCGTATAAGCTTGGATGCAATTTCTATAATCTCCGTCTTCTCAATACGACCTTGACCCTGAAATATATTATGGAATTAAATTTTAGATTGACATATGCAGAATTTTTTTTAATCATTGATATGTTTATATTTTCTTATTTTTGAGGATCGAGGAACAATTCATTTACTTCGTTAAAACTTCATTTCTTGTTTGTGAACAAATGCGCAGAAAAGGCAATAATGAATTAGTAATTGCATGTACATTAACAAAATCTATGAATAAAAATAAAAAGTAATATGATAAAGAAAGTAAAAGCTATAATCTCTGTTAATATAATTACCATAAACAAACTCATATCAACATTCAGTTTTCAAACTCAATGGAGTAAGAATAAAATAATTTAGTATTCTACCTGTTTCAAATAACTTGGTGGGATAAGCCGACTAAGTTCTGCCAAGCAATTATTCATGCGATCTCGTCTCCTCTTCTCTATGATTCTGTGTGACGTTGGATCCTAAAATAACCAATGATAATGTCAGTATTAATAAATATATCACAAACTTTTACCATAGTACTATACCATAACATATTTGGTATAGCAGTCGATCCTCAAAGTATGTTGACAACGGTTGGGTTTTCATATGGCATGTATGTTCTTTTTACTTTTACTTTTTAAATGAGAGTTTCAACCTTATTTTTAGTACAATAATATTACAGTCATACTTTAAAACGTATCATTGTTATCATTACAGAACAGAACAGAAACCCTCAGGTACAGGTATGTCATTGGCAGCAAATAATTGTAGTAAATAAATGTACGATTCCTTTTTAGATGTTTCTACAGTAACCTTCATCAAGTATTCTAGAATCTTAAGATCTTTTTACTATTCCGTCATGTAATTAATTCCGTTTTTAAGGTAAAAAACATTCTTGAATGAAATCAGTTCTGTTCCGTTGTATAACGTTTTGACATTTACATGCAATAATTTTATGTCATGACTTTCCCTTCTTTTACTATATTTATCAATGGTCGTCTTCTCAGACTTATCTTAATGTTGAAACTCTAGTTAATAAAATTAAGAATGAAAATGGGGAAGCTTTCAAAGAGACAACAAATGGACCAAAGAGCAGACAACTGCTTGTTTTGTATTCTCAAAATTACCAGTCATATTTATCACAGACAATACAGTATAAAAATCTTACCCTTGACATTTTTGTCTTTTTAACTGACTGGATCTCACGTTCATCTGGTGATATTGCAAAATTCAAAGGCCTGTAAAAAATAACAATACTGAATTAAACTGATAATAACAATATCATGATATAATATACTTTCTCTTAAGCAAATGAATTTATTAGCGAAGTTTTTTAGAACGCTTCTAATGAAACTTGAGACATGGTTTGCATGTCTCGCGTGATAATCAACGTGCAACTAAGTTCTTTTTAGTGGCCGGTTTTCTAAATTCAAAACTCACGCAAATCAAATAAGCATCGTATTTAAGATTTATATCAAACACTGACAAAGAATAAAGAATACATGTACATGTATGCTTAGTAAAGTTTTAAAACTTTCAAAATCCTTCTCGGTAGTCAAATGTTTCTCACGAAAAGGTTTTTCCGGCAAAAGTTTATTATCTCCTCTACATGTTTATTGTCCTTTTTTTTTTTTTTTTTTTTCTTTTTTTTTTTTGTGTGTAGATATCACTTTGAGCAACTCTGTCTTCGAAATTGTAGAGCGTTGAGACACGTGCTAATTTTAGCTTCAAATTTTAAACACATCAATCAAATCTTATGGAACTTATTAAATAAGATATGATTTGAGTTTCTAAGAATACTTTCAGTAATCAGAAATAGGCCAAGCTTATATTTCATTCATTCATGAAAGATGCTTTCTCATGAATAAAAAGAATGCCATTAAAAAAAAAAACATAACATTATCTTACCTTTCTGCAGTCTCGAGCTTTATTCTCTTTGCTGAATGTTTATCCATGAGAGAATCATACATTGAAAATTCACTTGTATCCATTCTGTTAATATTTGATGTAATGACTTTCAACGGCCTCAGTTCTAACTTTTGTAAATAAAAACCACAGCACATCCCACGTGTCATATAATTTATTCATACAGCGTTAGACTATTTTATTTAAAAGTCACGTTGGAATTTATCAAGCTCCTCCTTCAATTAAGTCTACCTAGTGGTCGAGTAAACAAAGAAATATAATTATGAAAAGATAACAGTAATTTACTACAATGTATGAAAAACCTTAGCTGTAAACAGTGGAGATATGACATACACAGTGTATGTTGCATATGCACCGGAGATAAACATCTTTGAAAAAGTTCAGATTTCAAAGCATGAGATAAACTGTGTGGTAATAGAGATAATGTCTGAAAGTAGAAAAGTCTGAGAATGTCCTTTCGCCACAGAACGACAAAAACATACCGCAGAAATAAAGGCATTATCATTGCTGTGTTCATTAATATAATAAATGCATTGAATAGGAAATTATATTAAATCTAATTTACAGGTTTTGTCGTCGTCTCTCTACTCACGTGTTTGTTCTCTGGAATCACTGTGTATTGATATATGTATAAACGTGTTGGTTAAATCTTAAGTATAATAAAACGATCTATAGCATCGATCACGTTTTTCATCACAAACTTTTGATCAATGAATAGAACAAATTATAGTAACTAATCAAGTGTAAATGGAAACCTTAGCTGAATGATACAATGCAATCGACATTTATCATTTTAATGTGCAAAGACAATTATGTGTTTTATCAACAAACAATGCATAGTTTGAACTAGACACAGAGGAGGTGTGACAATCTGCACATGTGACGTTTGAATGTCTTGTGTTAGATACATTTCAGTGAAGATATGTTACAAGTAATTCATAGAGTTAACATAAATTGTACACAAAAAAACGGACAGTTGAAAACTATTTAATAAGCTTGTAATTTGACACATGACAATTCTCCTGTACATAACTATAAGAAATGATTTTAAAACGGTAAATTCATCGAATATTTAAAATATGGAGAAGTAAATAATTATCTAGTATTAAGTATATCGATAATTCCTGGTACTACGAATGCATATACTGAATCGACAAAGATATTGATTTTAATTACTCGAAATTTTGATTTTAGCTGCTTTTTCATTTATTTTAAAGACATTAAACAGCATTGACCGGTTTTCAAATGAATCTTTAATGTCTGACTTGGAAGAAATCACTTACGAATTTCGACATCTAAGACGATATTTCATTCGTTATGTGTCCCATATTTTGCGACCTAATATCGGTAGAAACTGGAGACTTAATGAGAAACCTTTATGTTATAGAACTAATCAACGAGCGGCTTTTACTGACCGATTTTTTTTATATTAATCACTACTTACATTAACAAAACTAAATGACTTGTTAGTGGGTTTTTACAGAGCTGGAAATGTTCGGCGTTAGATGACAATCAATCAAAACTTTTTTCTCATTGGACAATATGTTGAATAGTACGGTGACCGAGTAAGGAAAAGTCGCTTATTTAAGGAGTTTAATTGTCATTCGGAGTATACGGCTATAAATTACAGTATTGGTAGATCAAAGGTTAAAGTTAACATTTTGACTTGTCGTCAAAAAATCGTACGGTGCAATTTTCGTAAAATGGACTTTGAAGTACGTTAGTTTACTTAAACAAAAATTCGACTCAGAAAAGTTTTGAGGTCTATATTGTAAAAGAACATCCGTGTTATGATTTCTGTTGTTATATACATTGTTGTTACACCTTATTTTAACAATTTCAAATAAGTTTAGCAAAATTAATCCGTTATTAAAGAGTTTATGTAAAAGATTACCAACGCGAATATTTTGCATCTAATGGAGTATGTTTCAATTTAAAGAAAAATTCTAACGCAAAATGTAAAATAATTAACATTTATATGATATTTCATACCTTTATTAATCAATAATATTAAATTCATTTATCTCAGAAGCATTATTTCAGCAATATAAGCCAGACACAATTCCTAATGCTCATATGACGGAGCTATTTGTAGCTCATATGCAGCTTCTTAAAGATACATATAAGCAATGGGGATGTGCTGTATCACTTACATTCAAATACTAGGATGTCTTCCTTGAAGCAGTAGACATTTTGTTTTCAAACGTTATTGCAGAATGAGAAGGAAATGATCAATTCCTTCAGATCGTCATCCCAAATGTATCCTAAATATTTGTGTAGCCAAACGTACCAATTAATGAAGGTGGATGCCAGTTTACATACTCAATATCCTTCAACTTTCTGAGAATTTTATAGATGGCAACTTTGACTCCTTGACATTTTAACGGTACATGGGCCGACATGGCAACATAAAAGACCGTTATAAAAGCCCAAGGGGATCAGGTGGCACTGTAGGAATAACAAATCAAAAGTCCGCGCTTATAAGATTGGCCCTTACTAGAAATTTCTAAGAATCCTTTAGTCGTGTAACGCTAAAAAAGGCTAGAATTGCTGCAAATAATGCGAATTCATAAGAGGAAACAAAACCAATAGCAATGAAAAGAGATGAAGAACATGTTATTGCCATTGTGAACTAGTTAAATGATCCATGACTGATCCGTTTGATTTCTTCTCCATGTCGTATTAATATCTCTTCCAGAATGCATTCTACAACAGATATTCGATTTCATTGCTCACAGCTGTAGATGAAGGCTTGAACATGTTTAAACGTTGTATCACTAGTGCTTTTTCTTTAAATTCAGTCAAGGAGTTTTTATAGTCCAATATCAAAGTCAAAACTAAAAACGTTTGAACACATGACCACAAAAACATAACTTAAATATAAATCGGGGGAAATACTTTTAATCACACAAATCCATAACTTGTATTTGGACGTGCACTGATTTTGGAAAAAATGTTGAGATGGTGTTACCATGGAACATGTTCTGTCGCACCTTTTATGTCCCATTCGAATTTCCTTTTTTTTCAAGATGACGGCACCATAAAAAAATCATGCAAGTCTTATTTAGTGAAGCAATAGGAATCTGAAGTCTCTTGTGCACGGTCCTTACCATGTTACCTTCCTTTGTACCATCTATCTCAACTTAAATTAGAGATGGTATGACATTGGTTCAATGTATTGATATTAAGAATCCACCAAAGTGTATCAGATTATTGAGGGGAGAAGTATTCCTGACTGCAAAACTTTGAAATATCCCCTATGAGTCCACCTGATGTGAAATTGACAAAGGCCTTTATATTAACACAGTTAATGACTGGCGTAACTTGCTTAGCACTCAATAGGAGACCTGGGTCGATACTCACTGCCTTAAACTTTGACACGAAGTTTATAAAAATGGGAAAAAAGCGGAACAACAATCATAATACCTCTAATACAAATGTGATTTGTCTGTGTGATCACAACTTTAAATATATGACACATTCAAGCGAGTTGTGATTGCGTTGTGATTGCAGATGGGGAACATTAGCTGTCTAAAGGATGGGCGGAGATTTTCACCTATTCACTAACTATGTCTGTTTTCCCCAACCTGTACATGCAGTTACCGGATGTGACACAACTTAGTCTCTGTTTGGAGTAGGTAAACACACTGTTTACAAGATTTTGATGGACACGCACGACTATTTCAGTGTTTTTTAGAGTTTCGGTAATATTGACAAAGATAAACCCCCTGCTTGGGCATGAACATTAATTTCAAAGCTTTATGATCAGAAAACTCTCTTTAAAACTTGCCACTAGTAAAGATGTAAGTTTATTCGGATCACCTCCCTTTTAGGCGGCAGTGAAACAGCATTTTTCACGTACTTCGTTTCAAACTAAAAATTTGGACCGCATTACACATTGCTAAACCTCTTTTCCGTCAATTTTACAATACGGTTGGTGAAAGTTATATGATTCATTACACCCCGTGTATTTTAAATGGTATATGTCAGCAGAATTCCTGCAGGATCTTGTGATTTCATTGAAAGGAAAATCTCTATGTAAAAAAGTCAGGTGTTTGTTCACAACAAACCCTACATGTCCGGAGCTTTGCTACTGTAAAGGGTCAGCATTATGTAGAAATTTTAGATCATGTTCCTTGACAGATGAACCAGAAGATACTCCTGGTATAATTCTGTTTTGTGGATCTCTTTGATTAGATTTTGGAATTGTAACTGTTTTCGTGGTATTGAGTGCTTTTTGGTTTTAATGAATTATATGAATGAGCTTAGGCAAAATACGCCTTCATTATAAAAGGCTTCTTCCGGTAAAATAATAATATTTATCTTTTATTGTTGAGGTTGAATGTCAGTGTGCAAGGTAACAACTGTAACTTTAACAGAAATTGTGTAGAATAGATCAAGTGTTTGAAAAACGCCAATTACAAGAATAAATCGATTTTCTAATTCATTTTTTTTTACATTTTCGAGATAATTCATTGTTAATTGATTTGAAAACATGTCTGTTTCTGAAATTTAACCTTAATTGGTTTATATATCATCAAATTTTAAAAGTATGGAAGAAAAATAGGATAACACAAAATTTGATCTTTGACCTTATTTCATGCAAAACTGTTACCACATTTCTTTTTGACGACATCGATAATATAAAAGTACTCAATTTTCCGAATCCAATGATATATAATATAGCCATATAGTATGTTTGACGATTAAAAATAAAAAAATAGTGGGTCTGGTCACAGTACTTGAAATAACGTAAACGATACCAATTATCTGCACCAGATGCGAATTTCGACATTCAATATCTCTTCAGTGATGCTGGAGGCCAAAATATTTAAAAACTCAAAGCTTATTGAAAATATGAAGAGCTATGAATCAAAAAGGATCAAAAAGCTTTGCAAGTAATCAGAGCTTTGCATGAGGGAGAAACATTCCTTATTTTTAAATAATTTCCAAAATTGTGTAACAGCAACTTTATTTACCACAAAATTCGTATGCTCATGCCAGAATGGAACTGGCTACTTGACGATGATGAAAGATGAAAAGTGTAGAAATTAACAAAGAATTTGTAACGAAGTAAATTATGGTCCTTTACAGATTAAATTGATATTAAATAGTCTAGCAGTACATATGAATGTGATAACTATGTAATTGGCACATTTTCTTAAACCTTCGACAAATATTATCTGTTAATTTACACTTCAATATTGTCTTGCGATATCAAAATTAAATAGATTCGAAAGAAAATATTTTTCAATACTACAGTCAATTATTTTAGTTGTTACAAAAGGGGCAAGACCAAATTCACAGGGTTAAAGTTCAAAAGTTCTTTTAATAATCCAACTGGTTTTTAAACACCAAAGAACCTTCGTTGGTCGTCAGAAATTTAAAATTTCTGTTAATTTCAAAAACTTTTCAGTTGTACTTGAGGTTGTTGAAGATGATTCTCAAGCAATATATCTTTTATTATATATCAACACACTTTTTTTTAATATGAAATGAGGTAACTTTCTTCCGGAAAAAAAATCCGAACATCATATCAAACATATAAAAAAAAAAACTAGTCACAAAATTAAATTAAAAGGTAAATTATGCAATGAAAATTTCGATTTTTATGAACAAAATCACACTTTTTTTTAATTACTGTAAAATTGCATATATCGGATTAATAGTTATCTGCAACGATAGATTAAACTTCAGTCGCAGTAAATAAAATATTTTATTTGAATGTCAGTGATTAGAACAGTTGCCTTACAAACATATTTTGATTGTCAATAATTTGGGTTATTTTCATTTGAAATTCTGCGAAAAGTTGCTGTCTTATTTAAAACACGTCAGTTACATAAACAACAGTGACTGACACTTGAAATCTCTCTTTGAAAAAAATTCCTTATTTGCAATCATTATTTGATAACTTAGATGACAAAACATATGATATTGTTGACATTTTGAATAATATAAGAAAATTGTCTTTACTTGACTTCTGATCTTGATTTGACGGAAATTGCACAGTACGAGATTTTTTACGACCGGACGTTATTTAAATGTAATGTGTTATGAAACCTAATTTGATAAAACAAAACTATATATATACATCCTGCGAGCAGTGATAATTTTTTTGGGTTCAAACTACGAATTTTAATAAAGAAATGGGCATGGCGATGGAGAATTAATCAACACCATCGAAAGGACAAACATTTTTCGAAATACGTACATATTCCACAGTGTCTTATATTAGTCTTTGTAATTTTAAATCATGAGTGTCAAATTGCAACAAAAAAAACATATTCGAACGCAAGACTCTTTGAAGTTGAAGAATTTAAAACCAAAAATTTCGAAACGTTATACATATACAGTTAAGACTATATATATTCTCGATGGAAGAAAACTCCTAGTGTTTTGAGGATTAAGCATTTTGTAAACAGTACTTCTAAAATGTATCAACTTTCTATGTCTACACCAAAGTGTCCTCGACACAGAAGTTAAACAAACTATCAAAGATAACAATCTAATACTCTTGTTTACAAATTACAAACGTGGTTCTTCTCCTTCAGTTCTCACCAAGGTTAACTTTCAATACGAAATCAAATATTGCAATGTTTCTGATGAATATCTAAATAATCGCAGAAACTTGTGTAGGATAAACGCAGCATGGATACCAGGACAAAAATGTCTGTACGTCAAACCCGAGTTTCCTTTACAAACCAAACTACCTATCGTTGAGCGTCGAATACAAAACTAGAGGCTCCTAGGAGCATGTGTCACTCACCTGATATTTGATGCATAAATTAATAAAACCATTATACTTTTGCCAAAATCTACATTTTACCCCTATGTTCTATGTGTTGGCCATGTTGGTTGGCAGGCAGGGTAACCAGACACATTTTCATAAGCTAGATACCCTAATTATAATTGTGGCTAAGTTTGGTTAAATTTGTCTCAGTTGTTTTAGAGGATGACTTTGATAAAAGCTAACAAAATTTACATAAATTGCTAAAAAAAATATTTTGAAAGGCAACAACTCCTTATGGGGCAATTGATCATTTTGGTCATGTTGACTTATTTTTAGATCTTACTTTGTCAAACATTATTGCGGTTTGCAGTTTCTATAAAAATATTCAAGATAATAATTTTAAAAAATGCAACATTTCATCAAAATTACCGATTCAGGGGCAATAACGGGTTTTCTTATTCGTCTGAAATTTTTAGGACAACCACTCCTTAACCTTATAAACTTCTTTACATATTGTCAAATTTGCTCTAAATAATTTAAATGTTTCTCTAGTTGATTTAGATTAGACCGTTGGTTTTCCCGTTTGAATGGTTTTACACTAGAATTTTTGGGGGCCTTTCATAGCTTGCTGTTCGGTTTGAGCCAATGCTCCGTGTTGAAGATCGTACCTTGACCTCTAATGGTTTAATTTTATAAATTGTTACTTGAATGGAGAGTTGTCTCATTGGCACTCATATTGCATCTTCCTAATTCTATTTGGTTTCAGAGATATAAGCCAAAACTATATTTGACCCCAAGTTCTATTTTAAGACATGTTGGCCATTTTGGTTGGCAGGAAGGGTCACCAGACACGTTTTTAAACAAGATAGACTATAGCTAATGATGATTGTGGCTAAGTTTTGTTAAAGTTGTCTCAGTAGTTTCAGAGGACAAAATATTTGCAAGATTACAAAAATTTACGAAAATTTATTAAAAATGTTAGTTAAAGGGCAATAAATTCTTTAGGGGTCAGTTGACCATTTTGGGTCATGTTGACTATTTGTAGATTTTACATTGTTGAACATTATTGCTGTTTACAGTTGATCTCTTACTTTAATGATATCCAAGATAACAATTGCAACCTACAACTGCAAATTTCCTCCAAGTTACCATTTCAGGGGCAGCAACCCAAACAAGGGTTGTTTGATTTGTCTGAAAAAAAGTAAAATCACAAAAATACTGAACTCAGAGGAAAATCAATTCGGAAAGTCCATAATCACATGGCAAAATCAAATAACAAAACGCATCAAAAACGAATGGACAAGAACTGTCATATTCCTGACTTAGTACAGGCATTTTGAAATGTAGAAAATGGTGGATTAAACCTGGTTCTATAGCGCTAACCCTCTCACTTTAATAACAGTCTCATCAAATTCCGTTATATTTACATGATGCGTTAAATAAACAGTCACAATTAATAAAATAGTCAAAATATGGGTACATCAGTCATCATCGTATAACAATTTTAAAAGGGGACAATTTAACAGAACACAAAAACATCTTCTATCTACGAACACATTAATTGATTTCAGTGTCTGACGTCAGAAAATTTTTATACGTCACATAAATTTGTCGTTCAATGTGAATACAAACAGTTTTAGAATTTACATAGGCAATGTAAGCATACAGGGTTAAAAAATCTAAAGTATATAAGAATAAATTACAGAAATAGACCGAGATTCAAACTAGTCCAAAAGTTATAGGTAGAATTTATGAGAATCCAAAAATAGTTAATTCCACTACGCGATTGAATGATTTTGACGTTTGTGGTACAACGTATATAATAATTCATAATAGAAATATATCATGACATATAATAGACCAATATAATACTGACAGGATCTTTTAAAGTACAGAGTCACGTAATAAGAACAAAAGAAATACAAAAAGTCGCATATACAAAACAAACCACTAAAAAATGAAAGCCAATACAAACACATTGACGAGATGTATAAGTACCGAGCCACGTCAAACTGATATCACATAAAACCATTCAACAGTAAAAGTTAATATGTCATGACATATAATAGACCAATATAATACTGACGGGATCTTTTAAAGTACAGAGTCACGTAATAAGAACAAAAGAAATACAAAAAGTCGCATATACAAAACAAACCACTAAAAAATGAAAGCCAATACAAACACATTGACGAGATGTATAAGTACCGAGCCACGTCAAACTGATATCACATAAAACCATTCAACAGTAAAAGTTAATATATCATGACATATAATAGACCAATATAATACTGACGGGATCTTTTAAAGTACAGAGTCACGTAATAAGAACAAAAGAAATACAAAAAGTCGCATATACAAAACAAACCACTAAAAAATGAAAGCCAATACAAACACATTGACGAGATGTATAAGTACCGAGCCACGTCAAACTGATATCACATAAAACCATTCAACAGTAAAAGTTAATATATCATGACATATAATAGACCAATATAATACTGACGGGATCTTTTAAAGTACAGAGTCACGTAATAAGAACAAAAGAAATACAAAAAGTCGCATATACAAAACAAACCACTAAAAAATGAAAGCCAATACAAACACATTGACGAGATGTATAAGTACCGAGCCACGTCAAACTGATATCACATAAAACCATTCAACAGTAAAAGTTATATTAATAATAGAACAAAGACAAATGAAAGAACAATAAAACATGTTGTTAAGATGATAAACAACATCAGTACGCAGAATCTATACATCAAGACCATCGTGTATTATTTGAGAAGTTGATACGGAATATTTATCAACAAGGTCTTGGTACCTTCCGATGAACTTTTTTAGAAAAAGTACGAGACGTTCTTTGACATACCCCTGGTTCATCAACTTTCTACTCAGACACTGATGACGTTTTTCAAAGTCTGAATAGGAGCTGCAAGCTCTTGAATATCGAATAAGTTGGGAAATATATATCCCATATGCAGGTGAAGTTGGTATATTGCTACTAAAGTGGGGGAAATTTATAATTTCAAAATTAAAATCGTCTCGTTTGTCATAGATTCTGGTACTGAGATTACTGTGTAAGTCAAATTCGAGATATAATTCTAAAAATGAGGCGGAGGAAGCTGTGTCTGTTGTTTCTTTAATCTCTAGTTCTTGGAAATATATCAATGGAACCCAATCAGAAAAGTTCGGATTGTTTATGGAAAGAACATCATCAATATATCTGAAAGTGAAATTAAATAATCTGGCTTCTTTGATCCTCTTGTTTTTGACAAGTGTCTGGAGGAACTCCGATTCATATGAATATAAGAAGAGGCGCACAGTTTATTCCCATAGGAATGCCGACAATTTGTTGGAAAAGCCTACCTCCAAACTCAACAAATATGTTGTCGATAAGAAACTCCAGCATACTGACCACTTGTTCTTCCGTGTAGCATGTTTTACCTTTTTGTTTGTCACTATTAACGAAATATGCCTTATGAAATCCCAAAGTAATAAATTTAAAGCGTATGCTACCATTTTTATGTTGAAAGGCATTGTGGATAATTTCTTTTAGTTGATTTTTCAATTTTACATGGGGAATGGTGGTATACAGGGTTGAAAAATCAAAAGTTTTGAAGGAACTAATTTCAGAAAAAGACCGAGATTTAAAATTGTCTAGAAGTTCTTTAGAATTTTTAAAAATCCACATATGGTTTATACCACTACGCGAGTAAACAGTTTTACAGTATTTCTGAAGACCCTCTTTCACTGCAGACAGAATTTTAGTCAATCTAATGGACAATTCTTTAGTTGAACATGAAGATGAGCCAGCAATATACCGTTATTTGTACGGAATTTTATGAAGCTTTGGTATCCAATACAAACAGTGTAAGTCCTCCGATTTGGTGTTCAATGTAATGTTTATTGAAGCCATGAAGGACTTTTGATTTGCTAAAATCTCATCCTTGTCAAATGATATGTCTTTGTATGTTGGATTACCTGAGTGCTCCGTTATACCCAATTCTTTTACAAGACATTCGTAGTAATACGATTTGCATACAAAGACAATATTATTTGAAGCTTTGTCCGCAGGAACAACAACATACTTATCATGAAGAGTTGATAGACATTTCATGGCCTCTTTGTCTCTGAAAACGGACTTTGGTCGATCGTTCACACAGTTTTTCAACTTTTGAATGCGACGTTTTATCAGAGACCTGATAGTTTTAACCCATGCTGACAAAGTGTCCAGTTCAACTTCTTCTCGCTTAGCCCATGCTGTGGCGTAGTCCTCAATAGAATCCATAATTATTTTGAAGTTATGGTTACCTCCTTGTGATGTAGAACGTTGCAGATATTGATTGCATCGATTCCTCTATTGGCAAAATCAACAGGAAGGAATTTTCCTCATGTAAAGGTTCCGATCTTACTGGTTTGAAAAGATGGAAAAGAGCTACATAACAAATAATACTGACTAGTCTGTATATTGTAGAAAATGTATTGGTGCCTCCTTTGACAAGTGCATAATCTCTCAAACGTTTTAGAAAATTAACTGGCAGTGAAAAGAGAATAGTTCTTATGTAGTGTAACCCTAGTGGATGATGAAGATGTGAAAGAAGGTCATCAAAACTCCCAGATGGTGATCTAGATTTGGAAGACTTTTTTACATTAGGCCGATGGTAATGTTTTTGCCCATGACTACGTTGTTGTCGTACGGTAGTATTAAATAAACTCATTACATCAACATCACTGCAGGCAGGACTTGACAAATTTCCTACTACTTTAATATTGTCATTGCAACCATATGGCATTGCAGTCCCTAACTCCCTTATCCAGAATTTTTCTCTTTCTTTGCGGAAAGGAGTACTTAGTACAGGGCTATTTGTGTGGTGATAAATTTTCTCAATGATTTCAGGTCAGAAAGGTCTTGACTTAATAAACAATTTCGACCTTCTCAGGTTTGCTCTAAATGCTTTGATTTCAGAGATATAAGCTTAATCTCTGAAATCATGTAACCCCTATTTTCTATTTTTTCAGGGCGGCCATCTTGGTTGGTTGTTGGGGTCATCTGACACATTTTTTAAATTAAATACCGTAGTGATGATTGTCAGAGCTTATTGTTTGGATGTATGTGGAACGATTTATCCACAAAATAACAATCAGATGGATTCAGGTATTATTTAAATGGAAATTAGTAATTTAATAGATTTGATAGCAATAAACCTTAACAGTATTTGTGAAGATTTTAAAGTTTGATAGTTGTTAGCTATATACGTTTGTACTTTATATTTTTGAATGCAAGAAGTTTAAAATTACCTTTAATGGGATGCCATATTGGTAATCCAGAGTAACATTTTTAGCTCACCTGGCCCAAAGGGCCAAGTGAGCTTTTCTCATCACTTGGCGTCCGGCGTCCGTCGTCCGTCGTCCGGCGTTAGCTTTTACAAAATCTTCTCCTCGGAAACTACTGGGCCAAATCAAACCAAACTTGGCCACAATCATCATTGGGGTATCTAGTTTAAAAAATGTGTGGCTTGACCCGGTCATCCAACCAAGATGGCCGCCACAGCTAAAAATAGAACATAGGGGTAAAATGCAGTTTTTTGCTTATAACTCAAAACCAAAGCATTTAGAGGAAATCTGACATGGGGTAAAAATGTTTATCAGGTCAAGATCTATCTGCCCTGAAATTTTCAGATGAATCGGTTAACCTGTTGTTGGGTTGCTGCCCCTGAATTGGTAATTTTGAGGAAATTTTGCTGTTTTTGGTTATTACATGTATCTTGAATATTATTATAGATAGAGATAAACTGTAAACAGTAATAATGTTCAGCAAAGTTAGATTTACAAATAAGTCAACATGACCGAAATGGTCAGTTGACCCCTTTTGGAGTTATTGCTCTTTATAGTCAATTTTTAACCATATTTCATAAATCTAAGTAATCTTTTACAAAAATCTTCTCCTCTGAAACTACTGGGCCAAATCAAACCAAAATTGGCCACAATCATCATTGGGGTATCTAGTTTAAAAAATGTGTGGCGTGACCGGGTCATCCAACCAAGATGGCTGCCACGGCTAAAAATAGAACATAGGGGTAAAATGCAGTTTTTGGCTTATAACTCAAAAACCAAAGCATTTAGAGGAAATCTGACATGGGATAAAAATGTTTATCAGGTCAAGATCTATCTGCCCTGAAATTTTCAGATGAATCGGTTAACCTGTTGTTGGGTTGCTGCCCCTGAATTGGTAATTTTGAGGAAATTTTGCTGTTTTTTGTTATTATTTTGAATATTATTATAGATAGAGATAAACTGTAAACAGTAATAATGTTCAGCAAAGTTAGATTTACAAATTAGTCAACATGACCGAAATGGTCAGTTGACCCCTTTAGAAGTTATTGCCCTTTATAGTTAATTTTTAACCATTTTTCATAAATCTAAGTAATCTTTTACAAAAATCTTCTCCTCTGAAACTACTGAGCCAAATTAATCCAAACTTGGCCACAATCATCTTTGGGGTATCTAGTTTAAAAAATGTGTGGCGTGACCCAGTCAACCAACCAAGATGGCCGCCACGACTAAAAATAGAACATAGGGGTAAAATGCAGTTTTTGGCTTATAACTCAAAAACCAAAGCATTTTGAGGAAATTTGACATGGGATAAAAATGTTTATCAGGTCAATATCTATCTGCCCTGAAATTTTCAGATGAATTGGACAATCGGTTGTTGGCTTGCTGCCCTCCAATTGGTAATTTTTAAAGAAATTTTGCCGTTTTTGGTTATTATCTTGAATACTATTATAGATAGAGATAAACTGTAAACAGCAATAATGTTCAGCAAAGTAAGATCTACAAATAAGTCAACATGACCTAAATGGTCAATTGACCCCTTAAGGAGTTATTGCCCTTTATATTCAATTTTTAACAATTTTCATTAATTCGGTAAATTTATGTAAATTTTTACCAAATATTTTTCTCTGTTACTAATGGGCAAGGTTCATTATAGATATAATTGTAAGAAGCAAGAACGTTTAGTAAAGTAAGAACTTAATACACATCACCATCACCAAAATACAATTTTGCCATGAATCCATTTGTGTCCTTTGTTTAATATGCACATAGACCAAGGTGAGCGACACAGGCTCTTTAGAGCCTCTAGTTTAGATTGAAAACATGTTATTATTTTTTAGCCACAAATGTAACCATATTTGGGGGTAATTGTCATGACCATTCAAGTTATGAAATTATGTACTAGTGTAGCTTGACCTTTTTTTCTGACAACGTGAAAATAATGGTGTGGCGTTCAAGGTCTTAAACTACAATACTTTATCGAATTTTTTTCAGCTTTTCATCTTGCATACTTTATTTGGCAGTCATTCTTTGAAAATATAAAAAAAGAAGATGTAGTAAGATTGCCAATGAGACAACTATCCACAAAAGACCAAAATGACACAAACATTAACAATTATAGGACATCGTACGGCCTTCAACAATGAGAAAAGCCCATACCGCATATAGTCAGCTATAAAAGGCCCCGATAAGACAATGTAAAACAATTCAAGCGAGAAAACTAACGGCCTTATTTATGTAAAAAATGAACGAAAAACAAATATGGAACACATAAACAAACGACAACCACTGAATTACAGGCTCCTGACTTGAGAAAGGCACATACATAAATAATGTGGCGGGGTTAAACATGCTAGCGGGATCCCAACCCTCCCCCTAACCTGGGACAGTGGTATAACAGTACAACATAAGAACGAACTATCAAAATCAGTTGAAAAAGGCTTAACTCATCAGATAGACAAAAAATAAAAGTGGACATGGCCGGGTACATCCCGACACAAAAAGACACAATGGAAAGACAACTTTACAACAACAAATTGTTTTCAGAGTTGTAAATACTGATAAGGTTGATATTGTTTATAATGTTGATATTGTTTATAATGTTTATATTGTTTATAATGTTGATAATGTTGATATTGTTTATAATTTTGATACTGTTTATAATGTTGATATTGTTTATGATGTTGATATTGTCTTCATGCTCGATAACGTTGATTATTTAATTTGATAAAACATCTGAGTTTGACATATTTCCGAAGATTATATTTTTCACGTATTTAAATAATTTGCAAGGCCGAAACCAATTATGGTTTACAACATTGAGATAACGCCATCGAGTGCATTACGTTATCGATTGAATGTCGAGTTTTTCCAGGTTCAAAAAAATATTGCCAATTGTTTAGGAGTTAATATTACAGAACTTCATCATAGAGTATTAAGGTGTCAATTGTGAAGAATATTCTTGGTTTTGACCTGTAATAATTGATTTTGAAAGAAGAAAAAAATTCACTCACCGTTTCGATGTAAACCAAACTCCTATTTCTGGTTTACATGACTGTGAATTCCAATATGAATGTTCATCTATTCGGGTTATGTTCATGCATATTTTTAAAATAATCGGGAACGCACCAAACATCAAGCAAAAAAAACAAAGTAAGAGATATCAATTCTTTGAAATGACAATCCCGCACATAAAGCTTTAATGAAAACTAGTAGTAAGTTGTCAAGGTTTTTGTATACAGAGACATCATTAAAAGACACAAAAAGTATACAAATAAAAATTCTCCACGAAAGACAACTTAAAAATGTAAAACAATTCAAACGAGAAAACGTAAATTTAAGTCTAAAAAATGTACGAAAAACATATATAACTCTTCAACAAACGGCAACCCCTGAAAAACAAACCCTGACGTCTGATAGGCAAATACATAAGAAGTGGCGGGGTTAAACATGTTAGCGGGACCCAACTTGGGACATTGATGTAACGGTAAAACATAATTGGTTATCAAAGTTACCAGGATTATAATTTAGTACGCCAGACGCGCGTTTCGTCTACATTTGACTCATCAGTGACGCTCATATCAAAATAGTTGTAAAGCCAAACAAATACAAAGTTGAAGAGCATTGAGAATCTAAAATTCCAAAAAGTTGTGCCAAATACGGCTACGGTTTATCTATGCCTGGGATAAGAAAATCCTTAGTTTTTCGAAAAAAATCAAAGTTTTGTAAACAGGAAATTTATATAAATGACCACTTAATTGATATTCATGTCAACACCGAAGTGCTGACTGCTAGGCTGGTGATACCTTCGGGGACGAAACGTCCACCAGCAGAGGCATCGACCCAGTGGTGTAAATAGTTATCAAAGTTACCAGGGCGCCAGACGCGCGTTTCGTCTACATAATAAGACTCATTAGTGATGCTCATATCAAAATAGTTGAAAGCCAAACAAATACAGTGTTGAAGAACATTGAAAATCCAAAATTCCAAAAAGTTGTGCCAAATACGGCTACGGTAATCTATGCCTGGGATAAGAAAATCTCTAGTTTTTTCGAAAAATTCAAAGTTTTGTAAACAGGAAATTTATGAAAATGACCACATAATTGATATTCATGTCAACCCCGAAGTGCTGACTACTGGGCTGGTGATACCCTCGGGGACGAAACGTCCACCAGCAGATGCATCGACCCAGTGGTGTTAAGAGTTATCAAAGTTACCAGGATTATAGTTTAGTATGCTAGACGCGCGTTTCGTCTACATAAGACTCATCAGTGAGGCTCATATCAAAATAGTTGTTAAGCCAAACAAATACAAAATTGAAGAGAATTGAGAATCCAAAATCCCAAAAAGTTGTGCCAAATACGGCTACGCTAATCTATGCCTGGAATAAGAAAATCCTTAGTTTTTCAAAAAATTCAAAGTTTTGTAAACAGGAAATTTATAAAAATGACCACATAATTGATATTCATGTCAACACCGAAGTGCTGACTACTGGACTGGTGATACCCCCGACATAAGAACGACTATAAAAGTAAGTTGCAAAAGGCTTTAAAAAAGTTACCTTGTATACTATGCAAGAAAGCTGTAAAAGAATAACCAGAAAGCATTTTACAGTGTGATAAATACAGAGAGTAGACTCACATTAAATGCGATGGACATATCAAAGAAGCTGAGTAAATAAATTTCCACAAACATGAACATTAAGAAGATGGAGCAGGCATAAATGTCTATTCACCAACGTGATAACGTCAAGTATAAGCAATTCATTCATTTCAACTCGACAATGATAATTCTCAACACAAGTCTATACTCATTAAAACAAAGAGAAGCATGGCAATCACTGGTAGACACCAAAGATATATTATGTATTAGCAAGACAAATGTTGATAACCCTTTCAAATTCCATCTATGATACCAACTGGTTATAATGAAATAATCAAAGACAGAAAAAAGGATAACAGTGTGTCTGTCAACTACCAACAAGACAACACGTATTTTCACCGAACAAAATCAAACCGTAATGCGAGATGATAAGGTCAACAGCAACAATATCATATTGATATATCAAATAGGAAATGGAACATTCTTATCATAACCTACTGATGATACAAATATAAAACAAAATATATTGGACGTATTGGGCGACGACAACATTGGACAAGTTGTAGGAGAAACCCCAGGAGAATTTTTTTTTCTAGATTTGTGTTTTTAAGCAGATAAAAAGAAGGAAACATAAACTTTAAAACAAAGCCAAAACCAGACAAAAACAACACTGGAAAGTTTTACACTTTACAGACAAAGGTGAGAGAACAACTCCAGAACAATCACGATAAATATGTCAAAGATGTTCTACCACGAAAAGAGCCGCCAAGGTCACATACACAATATCAAAAAACAAATTATTTTCATATAAAAAGAAATGTTTGTCTTAAATAAAAGGCACAAAAAAACCATTTGCAACATTAGTATGCTTAAAAAGGATGGAACAGAAATCAAGCATGTACCAAGTTTTAAATAAGTTTTATAGACATAAAATAAATGGCTTGGTATTCCTATACAGAAGATTATATAAACCGGCAAGTATACTTAACAACAAATTTATTTTCATATTTGAAAAATATGTAGTAACTTTTTTAAACGTTGATGTTTTTTCTAAAATTATCTTTCATTTCACAGCGGCTTTATACTTTTACTTTAATCATCCCTTATTTTTATTAACTATTATTTACAATGTATTACTGACAAAATTTACTCGATCATTGTGTGTAAATTTGTGTGATTACGTTTTTTGATTGAGCTCAATTCCAATGGATATTTTATAGTGTGTCTTTCTATGTTGTAATATTATACTATTGTTTCAAAAGAGAGAAGGTTTGGTACCATTTAAACGTTGTATCCCGCTGCAACTGTTTGTGCCTGTCCTAAAAAAAACATCAACCTGAACAAAGCTACAGATCTTTGACCTTGCAGAGTCCTTTAAAAATCAACAAAAGATATTACAGACCCAGAAAACTACCTACCTGTTTATATGCGTCTGTCCATTGCAAAATTACAAGGAGCGCATCACTTTATGCAAATTATGGACAATAGAAATACAGGATATTTTAAGAAAGTTATTATAATTTCAAAAACGACAGAGTAAATGTAATGTTAACTGGCAGAAAGGGTAAGTTCATTTAAAAGTAAAATACAAAAAAAAGGATTTATTTCATGTGCAAGACTTACCTCAGGATACCATACCATCTTCTGATCATTAACAAGATTCTGTCCAAGTTTGGAAGAAATACAGGATACTTTGAGAAGGTTAAGAATTAAAATAAATTAACCACAGAGTGAATGTAATTTTAACTGGCAGAAAAACTAAGTACATTTAAAGGTAAAATACGGATAAACAGATTTTAAACAATCTACACAATATTTTAAATACCACTGGCACAATTACTATTTGTTTGCTTCTCAAATTAATAAAAATATATGAAAATTATAAAGTTTGACATATATTGTTAAAGGTCACACTATACAAAAAATCATGTTTCAGATATATGTAACTTATTATCACTATTGCTTTGGTAATCATTTTTTAAGTTAACAGTTTCTGTCTATTGCAGTTTTTATTGGAGATAAATAAAGGCAACTGTATTATTCCGCTTTTCGAAAATCATAAATCGAGAGAGAGAAAACAAATTCATGTTACAAACTAAAACTGAGTGAAACACCTCAAATATAAGAGGATAACAACGAAACAACAGAAACTCTAAAGTGCAACAAAAAAATGACAATGCAACACACGCAGAAAGATACTATAACTTTAAGATAACAATTGCCATTTTCCTGACTTGGTACAAGACATTGTTTCAGAAAAAAAGGTGGGTTGAACCTGGTCTTTTTGCAAGCCAAACCTCCCGCTTCTATGGCAATTCTAAATATAACACTAAACTAACAATAGGTATACAATACAAATAAATGAAAGAACAGTCAGGACAGACAAATACAAAAATAAACAATACAATAGAACAATACGACATGATTAAAGTGATCAAAGGTACCAGGTTTATAATTTGATACGCCAGACGTGTATTTCATCCACGTTAGACTCATCACTGACGCTCAGGTGAAAATAGTAAAGAAAGCTAAACAAAGATGTAGAGATTATTTGATGACCCAAATGATGTTTTCGTTATTTGCAATAGTTTCCTAGATCCTGCATTGTTGATTTTTGGTATCTTTGTTCTTTACTGTTACAGTCTATATATTTCAGGTTTGTATTTAGATAAAGGCAACTGCGTTTAAACTGGTAAAACTAACTGAATTTAAAAACAATAACTCGCAAGGAAACCATTGGTAGTTTCAGTCATATACTTATTATTTTGTTATATGTGTCATTTTTTGCTACACCATTTATTATAATTTTCTATGCAATAGGAAAGCAATTGTCAAGTATTGATCTATAATGCATCTGTTGTCAGATTAGCCTATCCCAACTTATAATTCTTAACACGGTGTTACACCAGAAAACATAAAGTTGGTTTCTTACGGATCCAAAAAGAGCTTACACACTACAACACATCATTGTTAACCATTTTATGTTCATTTAATATTTTGAGGTTTTAACATATCAGCAAACAGAAAATATTATGGATTTCATGGGTAAACAAAAACCCAAAGTTTTAATGTTCAAAGAAGTTCAAATTTTTCATAGGCTTGTTTACCAACATTTGCTAAACCACAAAATCAAGTTTCTACAAACTATCATTTTTAGTATGTTGTATATCAAATTCTTGGTGACATATTTTTAACCAACAAAATATTTTTGAAACATGTCTAGAAGGGTAGGATAAAAAAAAATTATCAAATCTACCCCAAAAGGACACTAGCTACGAGATATTTAAAACAAGAATGTGTCCTCAGTACACGAATGCCCCACTCGCACTATCATTTTCTTTGTTCAGTGGACCGTGATATTGGGATGAAAACTCTAATTTGGCATTAAATTTAGAAAGATCATATCATAGGGAACATAAGTTTGAAGTTGATTGGACTTCAACTTCATCAAAAACTACCTTGACCAAAAACTTTAACCTGAAGCGGGACAGACGGACGACCGGACGAACGGACGCACAGAACAGAAAACATAATGCCCCTCTACTATCGTAGGTGGGGCATAAAAATCATGAAATATTACTTTATTTTTGTTAAATCATTAAGAAAAGTGAAATAGTGGAATGATGTATCACTTTTAGCAGACAGTATGGTTCAGTTTTGTCAATATAAGATAAGAAACATTGATGATGAATTATTCACTTACAAATGAATAACTCGACCTCATGAAATCCGTATTCATGTGAACTTCGATTTAATTACTAAGCTATCATATAATATCGTATGCGTTGTGCGTGTTCAATTATTTAAAGGGAAAACAATGTTGAAAGAGAAACTAAGGTAAATCATTAGAATGTCTGCTTCGATCCCTAAAAATTATTCTTATATAGGTAAAAACGATTATTAACATATATATGAAATTAGACAGACATAGAGAAATCCAAATGCTCAAGCCTGATATTGATTTATATCTATATTTATGTTTATATCACTTGCATGGCAATCGGAGGTCTTCGTGAGTCAATGCTATAGTTTTATAATTAGATGGCGTCAAGACTAAAATACACATGAAACGAAGCTACATATTATCCAGCCCCTGTCGGGTATATTGTTTATCTTAGACTTTTTATAATTACGACAAAGGTTTTAGTTTAATTGGTGATCACAAATTCGACATCTAGTGCCCCTGTAATATATTTTTACAGTAATGATACACATTTTTATGTTTATTTTCAACACTTACAAACATGTTAAATTCCTCCTTTTTGACACGATGAAAAAAATATATAATAAAAAGTAGTGTTGTCAAATCGTATACTTTTGCCTAACCGGTTACTCGTATAATCGTTCGACTGATTAACCGGTTAACCGGTAGTTTAAGTTAATGTTTGAAGGCCTTATCAATATAATCCCTACACAGCGATATAAGAAGATGTGGTATGAATGTCGGTATGAATGTGACTACATTCCATCCATGTCATACATTTACGTTTTTATAATACGATGAATTGAAGTTTAGCCTTTGGTTTTATAAGGCTTGTCTGTGAAGATTCCTGTCGAAATTTGAATTTTAATAATCAAATACACGGTCTCAACTATGGCGTTTGTACTAACTTCTAATTGAAAAAGGACGAAAAAAACCCGTCTTGATCTCGTAGAATTAAATATGTCTGAAACCGATGATTCTTCCATTTTGTCTTGTTGGCTCCAAAAATAATGTGCGGTGTTTCAATTTAAATTGATTAATCCTGATATTCGTACTTTCAGGTATACATTGATTACATTCACGTTGGTTTGCTTTTTACAGTTTTGAGTTTTAAAGTATGACAAGGACTTGCTGCATGCACGACGGAGATTGCACATTCAGGTGTAGTTCTACACAATGTAAGATCAAAAATGAAACCATGAAGTAAATCGTACAATTTAATCGTATTAACGATTAACAATTACTGTTAAAAAACATGAAACAAATTATGTTTCCTTAAGATCTTGCCCCGAGCTGAGAGACAAGTTCTAATAAATTTTATATTGTTGGATTAACAATACCATTCAATATACTGGACAATTAAACCGTCAAATTAATTACCACGACGACAATTTTTAAAGAAAACACAACAATTTAAATGATCTAAATAAAATTTATATCAAATTTATCAAAATTGAAAAAAAATCTAGTTAACCGGTTAGCGTTTTTGGTATTCGGTATTCGGTCGTTCGAACGGTTAACCGGTTAACCGGTTAATCGTTGACAACACTATTAAAAAAGATATTTAAAATGTATATGCATGAGCACAATTCTATATGCCCTTTTATAATACTAATGAGCTGATGTATTACAACATTACAGTTTCAACTCATCTCTAAAAACCAAAACAAATGTGTTTTAGCCAATCATTGCGTATCATTTCATGCAAAAAAAGTGCCAAGCAAAACTTACATTTTCGAGTCTCTCGTTAAAGGAACAATTATGTTTGAATAGATTTATAGGACACAAGAAGTTTTTGAATGCTTGTAAATGTATCATTCTGTGTTTGAGACTATATCTTTAATTTATCCAATCAACAATGGGGTTTCCAAGTCACTTTTGCATGTGCGTCAAGTTTTTAAAAAAAATATTTCTAGAGCAAAATAAGATTTTGTAATACATTTGAAATAACCGATTAGCTCCTAATTAGCAGAGTTTTGTTTACTTAATCGTGGTTATTTTCCAAACCTATGTGTGTTTAGTTCCAATATATTTTGGCCCCTATGGGATCTGATTAATTTTAAACCAATGCATTTATCAGTAGGGACTCTCAGTACTTGGTTCAAGCGCAACCCAGTAAAGGGAGGGGTATTAAATCAACAAATGAATGTTTTCACACAACATGATTAAACTATCCCTTGTCCTGCATCAAAAACAATGTATGCAGTAAAATTTGCACCCAGTACTTGCTAGTTTAACAACACACGGGTGTGAATGTTTAATTATCACCTAGTGGATACTCGTCAAATCACTTTGCGTTTCGCTCATAACTGAGTTTCGAACATTCGACAGCACAGTTGAAATTCTTGGACGGGAGAATAAGATATATTTCAATGCGTGTTACATTTGTATCATATTGATCAAGTGACATCAACGTTTAGGTGTGATATAAATCGTTTTGTAACATATTGAATATTAAAAATAATTTGCAAACTGGTACCTTGTTTATTACAGAAAGACTTCCAACTTTCTGAAAAGATTTTTATTGTCAGTCTCTCGTATATATACAGATATCTTTTCATATTTATTAGGTCTTTCCACTTTTCGTGGAAAGACCTTTTGTTTTTCTTCTGATTTTTTTTTCTTCTTCTTCTGCCGTCTGAGATGCTTTTTTGTTTACAACATATCGAATGGATGTTTGACCGATGATGTTGTAAAGTAATGAGGGTTTCAAAACTCACCCTGTGTGACCAATCAGTTATTCTTATATGAGTTATTCTCCCCACGTCCCCTTTTTTCTTGTTATCGCTATATTACTAAAACCGTAAAAGATTTTAGCAAACTGTTTTCACCAAATTGTTCGACTACTCTTATAAATAATTTGATTAATTTGAATGGAGTGATCGGAAGACATCTTATGGGAGTTATTTCCCTTTGAAAATTTAAGATAGGCGATATGTTGGATCAATTCATACGTTATAAGTCGTAGAGGTCTACAGTCTTTTGATATGAAGTCCTTGGTCCATTTGAAGGAAATTGAGGTCAAAGTCATGTACAAATAGGTACATTTAATGATTTTGGCACTATTTAAAGAGTTTAATGTGTGTTTGAAGCCAACCAACGAACCAATCAATCAAACTTTCAATCAATCAATCCATCAGTCCATTCATGTTTCCGTCTCATGTGTTTAATATGGGGTCCAAGATCTAAGTTCGATATTGCATGTAAGTTACGTAAGTGCATTACTGTTTGTGATATCCTTGGGTGTCTTTTGTTGATATAATATGTTCGTTGTTGTTTTTTAAATAAATTTTTAAATAACCGCTTTCAGAAAATACTGGCCGACTACAATTACCTATTCATATAGTGCAACTTATGCAACAATACTGAAATGCATTCACCTTAGGTCCTATAACAATGTTATTCTTTTTACATAAAATCCTATATACATCCTATAAAACATCATATTATGCGTATGATTGACTAAAGTGTCCAGTTGGATGTGTAAAATGAGGACATGAATCAATATGGTTGATAGCTGTTTTATTTTTAAGCATGGTTTTGTCAGTTTATTTTCGATCTATGAGTTTGACTGTCACTCTGGTATCTTTTGCCCATTTTTCATACAACATCTTCCTATAAACATCGATTTCGAAAAACTTAAAAGTATTTCAATAGTACTATGTTCAAATCTAATCGTCTTATCAAAGCACTTTCCTAGAAATCTCTTAAAGAACTTACCATTCCATAGATTTTGTTATATGTAATGAAGAACAGACAAAATTGATACCAATGTGCGCACATGCATAGTGAGCAATGGAGGTTAGATTGTTTCTACCCTGAAAAAAAAGAGAATGTAAAACTATAACCTTACTCTTTACCTTCTGTACACAGCGCCGAATTAAAGAAATTTTAAGAACAAATCTATCAAAGGTACCAGACTTATAATCTGATACGCCAGATTCGTCTTTCATCTACATTATACCATCAGTGACGCTCAGATTAAAATAGTAAGAAAGCCAAACAAAAAAAAAGTTGAAATGCATTGAAGACAAAGAGTGGGCTTATTTGAAGTAAAATAAAAAGCCTAAAAAAAATTATGTTATGAAAACTGCCATTGGAAACAATGTCGAAATCCAAAGATTAATCCCGATCCTTCCTCCTGACAAAAGAGTCTTTCTGTGTCTTGACAGTAAGTGTTATTCTCCACTTTGTGCAGCTTAATTCATATTCTGACATCAATGCTGTTTTATCAAAACATGTCAACAAAGTGCAAAGAGGTAAAATAAAGCATACCTACAATCATATAACCCTTTAATTATACTAAAATGCAATTATAAAAATAAAGCTGTAATTTTTTTATACATATTGATTCACTCGCCAGAAAAAATAATTCATGCCACGAGTAGAAGTATATGTTATTTGGATCTTGTCTTGCTATTTACTTTTGCCTTTTTAAGTTTTTATCTATCTATTTAAATTTTTGAAATAGTCAAAAGCACGAAACATTGTTAAAAATTAATGGTCAATAACTACAATAAAGAATTGTCTGACGTTTTCGTTCAAGTTGACTTATTTGTAAATCGCATCTTGTGAATCTTTTTGCTGATTGAAATTTCTCTCTTTTTTATTAAGTTTTATTATCTTTTTGCTTTCAAATTAAAGGGCAGGAATTTAAGAAAAAAAGTAAAATTCGTCATTAAAGGGAAATAACCCCTATAGGAATTTGTCTCACAGGTTTGATACAAATATACAGTAGGTTGATCATACTTTGTCCAATGGCCATGTTAGCAAAAACGGAAAGGACAAGTTCAATGCATTTTTAGGCTGTATATTCTTAGTCATTAGCAAAGAAATATTCATAATTTTTTTTTTGTTAAATTAAGACCTAAATCAGTCATTTTCATTCCATCTGGTCCCTTATTCAAAATGATTTAACAGAGAATAAAATATCACAAATTGTGATGACATAAAAAAAAATAATGCTCCGTCATATTTCACCGGTTAGTTTATTATGTTTTAGAGTATAATCCATTCTCAATGAAAAATGTTGTTAAGGTAAACTCATACTTCCATAATAAATTACAGAATTGTTCAAGAAAACTTTTATGTGTTCCAGACCATCTTTAATGAACACACTGGCATCATCATTAAGAAATATTACAAAATGATTTAACTTGTTTCAAAAACAAAATAACAGATCATTTATTGAAATCAACCCATTGAACATGTTTAAAATAGTTTTTTCATCATGTTTAAAAAAAATTCATATTGTCTTACTCAGCTGTATTGAAAATTAGCCTTATTCTGGACTATTATATTGATAAATGTCAAACAAGTGGTTGCATTCTTTTTATTCAACCATTTGTTGTGCTCTTCCAAGCCTCTAAGGAAAAGTAGTTTACCTATATTTGATATAATAAAATTGAGAATGGAAATCTAAGGAAAAATAGTTTACCTATTTTTGATGTAATAAATTTGAGAATGGAAATGGTGAATGTGTCAAAGCGACAACAACCCGACCATAGAGCAGTATTGTTTGTACACAAAGACATTCCAGCCCACACTTAAAACTCTTCAAATTTTTTTTTTATTGTTATTAAATGATTACAATTAAAGAAAGGGCAAGAAAGTCCGTCCAGTCATATTTCTAAAGATAAGCACAGTACCCTATGATAAATGTCAACTTATCCTTTAAAAGTATTCCAAAGTGTTCAAAAGTTTTAGTACAACCTAGTTAAACTAATTCATATATGAATAATAACGAATCTATTGTAATGTGTATTGATATCTTCTAGTTTTGTACAAGCATTTAGTGTTACTGATAAAAAAAAAAACCAACATGTAGCTTCTGATTATTTAATATCATACTGAATATCTATTCAAATGCTATAGGCAATTCAGAATTAAGAAAAAAGCTATTTTCTATTTCAAAAGACCAAAATTTCAGCAAAATACGACAGTCATTAAATAATTGCACGTGCTTATCTATATATTATCTATTTATATTCATGTTTTTGTGTTTATCAGATCGTAAGACTGTCGGCATTGTTTGGAGGTCATCTCTCAACAAAAGTCACCAAAGAGGACATCCTGAATAAACCTGTATTCCAATGCTGGGATGTTGATTGTTTTTTGTAGATTTCCATCACATTTTTAATTGCACTTTTGAGCTTATGAAAAGAAAACCATTAACTTTTTTGCAAACCAAGTTTGTTATTGTTTCTTTGAATTCTCACGTCCATGTTAATTTAAAACTTTTTGTGAACTTTTAAAGTTTAAAATTTTGAAATATAATCTACGCTGTTGCACAAATTAAGTGTATGGCTTAATATTCAAGTTAAAAAATATTTTTGTAAAGTGTTAACACTTTGTATTGTATGAGCTACATGTAGGTATTGATAGGAGTAAATGATTTTATTTTGATTTCAAAAGTGTTTTCATAATTGTTATTAGTCCAATAACGGATAATTTTTGGTTTGTATACAAACTCATCATAGATACCAGGATTCAAATTTAATATTTACGTCAGATGCGCGTTTCGTCTACAAAAGACACAGTGACGTCCGAATAAAAAAAAATTAAAATGTCAAATAAATTACAAAGTTGAAGAGCTCTGAATACCAAACATTTCTAAAAGTTTTGCCAAATACAGCTCAGGTCTTCTAATCATGAGGTAGAACGGCCTTAGTATTTCAAAAATTCCAAGTTTTGTTAATAGTTAATTTATAATTATGGACATATCAAAGATAACACAAGTCAACACAGGAGTGCAAACTACTGTGCTGGTGATACCCTCGGGGAAATAAATCTCTACCAGCAGTGGCATTGACTCAGTGGTTGTAAATAAACTCATCATAGAAACCAGGATTCAAATTTAATATTTACACTAGACCCGCTTTTATGTTCGATCTCTTTCATATTTGGATAACAGTTTGTTTTTTTCAGTTTATCAAACTGATTGGTTACCAATGTTTATTCAAACTTTCTTTCATATTTTGAAGTGTAAGTTTGATTGTTATCTCAAAGATAATTCATACATAAAATACATGATATGAAGTATATAGGTCGTGGATGGATACCAATCGTGGAATGTATTACGATTGCACATCCGGAACAGCAGTGATTACCTAGAGTTCGTGTTGCTCAGTTTATAGTTTTGTATACTGTTTTATACTGTTTTATACTGTTTTATACTGTTGTTTGTCCTTTCGTCATTTTTCGTTTTTAGTGACGGATTTGTAAGTTCTTCAAATAGTCACTTTAGTATCTTCCTAATCTCTTTCATTAGCTTCTTATTCATACAAATCGTATACGCTACCGCTGAAAAAAAGAATCACTCTGTCTCCCAGGTAGGAATATACATCAGATATAACATTCAATGCAGGTCTAACGAAATATCATTATAAATTATAAAATATAAATCAGCAGTATTTGTAAGAAGCCTAAAACTATTTAAAATTGTAACAACATTGGAACAATTTCACAAGTTTTACTAAATTTGTGGGACTTCAAAGTTTCATTTTATTGTTGTCGAAAGATTACAATTAAAGAAAGGCAGGCGAGAAAGTCCGTCCAATCATATTTTTAAAGATAAGTACAATACCCATTGATAAAATGTTAAGTAATACTTACACTAGCTGTAAAAAAAAGGTTTTCAAAAGTAATCAAAAGTATTCAAAGGTATTCAAAAGCTTTTAGTACCTTCTACACAACAACCTATTTAAAGTAACGTCTAAGACAATATTAAGCAACTTCCATTTCAGTCAGCTTCATGAGATCTACACTTGTTAAAATTCCGCCTATTGTCGAACACCTACATGTGGGCTTCATATATGAATAAATAACGAGTTTGTTAAAAGTGGATTGATATCTTTAAATTTATTGTTTTGAAGTGATAAAATATACAGTAATGATACATTAATGATAAAATATACAGTAATGATGAAATACATTGTACATTTACGTGGTAAACAAACATTCAAAAAAAGTGAATGTAACTTGTTCTTGAGCAAAATTTAAGGAAAGACCATTTCATCACATAAAATATAATCATGAATATCATTAAGCTGAAAATATGTTTCACAGACATTTCCAATTTACAATACAAACTAGTGTATAAAAAACAGTTATCAATGTATTCATAAAAATATCTTACTTCCAGATAAATTCGTCAGGCGCAAGTCTGTTCAACTGCCAAAACCAAACTTTATCTACTAACCGAACAACTTTTTGGGAGAAAACAAATACGTTTTTTCCAATATAAACACAAGCGTTGTTAGGAAAAATATGCATAAAAATCTTTCAAAACGTTTTCTATAAATTTTGAAATCTTCCGTCTTTCTGTCCTTCTGATGCACATATGAGTTGCTGTTCTACCTGTGTGTTTAAGGAAACACTTGGACCACAGAAATTCACAGGGATACTAATAGGATGATATGCTGTTGATCCCTTGGAATCGTCTTTAAACACACTTTTGAAATGTGTAGGAGGTATTGTTACGGGAACATAATGTGTTCCAAGAGGATGAAGTACAAAGGCGGGTAAAGGCACCTGTTTTGAATCAAAACGACCATTCTTCCCAAAGTCATTCTGAATATGTTGAATTTTATTTTCCTTGCAATAACTATTCGTAGAACTATTTTCAGATCCTAAGTATTGACTGTATTCAGTGCTCGGGCTTGAAGTACTGTAGCTTACTATTTTTCGCTTTCCTTGTTCATTTTCATCCTCCATTGAATCTGAAGATCTTTCACTTTTTGGATCCCAAGGACTTCTTTCTTTAGAAAACCTTTTTGTTATATTGTGTTTAAATTTGTAAGCATGTGACTTGTGGTAATCATTCTTGCTGCCATTACTGCCTTCGGATGAATTCTCCTCGCTGGAGTATAAACTGCCTCTTGAGCCGTTCCTTTCATCTCTATCTGCTGTATCTCCCTGAACTGACTGTAGTGTAATGCATGATACGCTTCCTTCTGACAATGACTGGCTTCTGAAGCTGCTGTATCCTGATGTTCGGCTGGATGTTTGTTCTGTTCGCTTCAGCAGGGTACAAAGATGTTCATCTTGTTTTATCATGGCCATGTTGTTTTCTGAAATTCCCATGCCTTGTAGCATTTGACCATTGCTCTGTGAGATAAAATTTGAAACTGGTGCTTCTGACGTCAAAGAATCATTATGCTTTACATTTTGGATATCAGATGCAGTTTTTACTAAAATAGAAAACAATAAATGAAATATCAGTACTACCGGGGAAAATAAAAAGTGAAAATATAGGAGGAGAAAACGTTACTCCATTATTATCTAAGACAGAAGATCATCTTTACATGTGTAGTTTATTAATCTTAAGATGTTTAAAATTCATTTTTATTCATAATTAGCAACACTTTTAAAATAAGTATTAAAAATTATCAAATAACTAGAAATTTGTTGATCAATGTTATACATGAAAAAAAAAAATACTGTTCCACAAGGAGTACATGAGACTTTCGTAGTTTGTGTTCAAGATAAAACAAAATTAAATCATTATTTAGAATATGCTTACTAAGTAATAACATATACTACATAGCTTTTATATAAATATAAAAATCATGTTCATATTCCTATTTGTTGGGAAGCAAAAAGGACATGTTGGATACACAACAATCAAACTTACCAAAATCTCCTAGAAAAAGTCAACGATTAAAACAATGAACACTGATTACACCGTGCACAAGTATAAAATTTCAAACCACTTCGTAGTTAAGGTTGCGCTAGAATCTAACAGACAATGCAATGACTGTTTGCATGAGCAGCAACCTTATAACATTTTAGTGCTATTCATGTAATAGCCAAGACAAAACCATTGATATTACAATGTAAAACATTCAGCATGCAGAACATTAGTGAAAAACTAGTACTGGAACATTGCCTGTCAACTCTTCAACCAATCTTAAACATAACCGAAGATAATTTTGAAAATTGCATCACCAGTTTTAAAATGGCTCATCTCTATTCGTACACATCTGTTAAGATATTCAGATAAACTACCGAACAACTGGTCATGGAATTTTCTTAATGACTTTCAATTATGCCTAAGACTGTGAAGAAGAAGTCGCAATTGATATGGAATTAAAAGTATTAGTTTTTACACCCTGTGACATGTACACTGTATTACAGAATATTGATCAGACAATGCCACATGGTGAAAATTTATTTGACAAAAGTATATTTAACATAAAATTTAAACTAAAACTAAAATAAACAACCAAAATAACTACACAGACTTAGAAGACAACTAGTATTACAAATGTATTAGTTAAAGTTAGATGCATATCATTTCAACAAATTAGAACAAACGAGACTATAGCGTACATTTCCACAGAAGAAATATTAGATTATCAGTAGAGTGCATATGCATCATTGCCACTGTGTTATCTTATTACTTTTTAGTTTAAGCACAGAGCTATTATTTTGGGTCGTAAAAAAAAAAATCGTCATTTTGAAAGAGAAAAATCATCCTGAAAACAGCTTTATAAGAAGAGATTAGCAAAATGTGAAAAAGATGGTTATTGTTAATAATGAAAATTGCCCTTTAAGACCAATATCGCAAGTTTAAACTTATTTATATGAGCGGGCTTTTTTTTATATAAAATAAGAATTTTATCCATATGCTGCTTTGCCCCATTGCCGCTATCACATTTTTTAGCACAACGCTCCAGAAAGGTTAAATGGGAGTGTCGGCAGCAAAGTGGTCTAAGTAGTTGATCACCAATATCACTAGCCTGTAAATATTCATGTTAAGTTCGACCCCCCCCCCCCCCCACACATGACAGGTGTGTTCGACTCCGATCTCGATTTACTAGGATTGACAGATTCCTTGTCCGCTGTCGGACGGCGGTATTCTCCCGTCACTTCCACTTCCACTTCCGATAAAACTGACAGCACAGATATATTCAAGAGTGTTCAAAGTGGCGTGAATCACCAACAATCAATCAACCATTCTCTGATTTGTTTGAACAAAATGTTTTTAGGGCCAGGTATGAAAATTAATGCTCTTTGAATATCAACCGCATATCTTTACGCAGATTTTTTTCAGATGTTCAGCTGCTTCATGAAGATTTATCTGTTATTCTTTTATAAATGCATTATATCTTTTATTTCCATACTACTAGTATATTGCGTGTATAAGTAAGTATCAATAGATAAAAAAAATCCCAAAAGTGGTTTTGTTAAATTTCGTATCCATTGATAAGTTTCAAATTGATAAATGTGTAAAAAATAATTTTCAGTAATTTCAGTTATTTTGATAAGACGATAAAGAAGTTGCAAAACTATTGTTTTCTTTAACTTCGTTTAAACCATGTAATTTTAGAACTGTTTGCTGTAAGTTCTTTTTGTATATGATCAGATGATATTTGACCTTTGATTGTATGAACAGCATAATGAGGTTGGTTACAGTCGAATTACCTTTCACTTAATCTTTGACTCATACCTTGTCATGAAAGCTGCTCTTCGAACGCATGCAATTTATAAAGAGTTGATTTTAATTTTAAGAAATAATGTAGTTCTCACTGACCCTTTTGGAAAGATGTGCTTTATATCAACATCATTTCACAACACTAATAAGAATGGTAAATACCTTTTGATAATCTAAGATGTTTCTTACTGCTATGATCTAAAAATGTTGTAATTCTCTGAAAGAAGTCATCTTTAAGATCCATCCCTTCAGTGTCAATTAAATGTCGCAGAATTTCCTCCTGACATTCTTTATATCCCATGTAAAACTTTTCTTGACAGCATGGGTTTGCTCCACCACAATCCGACGATAACTCTTTCTCCATCATTTCTAAAATAATTCAAATGCAAAAATTGTCAATCAATAGCTCTCTATGTTGTATTAAGATGTTTTAGGAGAACAATTTAATAAGGGAAAAGGAACAACTGAATTTAGTTGCTTGGTTTCATTAATATAAAGGTATTATTATGAAAAAGAAGATATGGTATGATTGCCAATGAGACAACTGTCCACAAGAGATCAATATGACACAGACATTAACAACTATAGGTCACCGTGCGGCCTTCAACAATGAGCAAAGCCCAAACCGCATAGTCAGCTATAAAAGGCCCCGATATGAGTTTATTAAACAT
Organism: Mytilus trossulus; assembly: GCF_036588685.1. NCBI lineage: Eukaryota > Metazoa > Mollusca > Bivalvia > Mytilida > Mytilidae > Mytilus > Mytilus trossulus. The sequence continues at coordinate 43,560,002 of NC_086373.1, forward strand.
TGTCCTTCGGATGATAATTATACGACATTAGTCTGTAAGATAGCAGTATCAGTATTTAATGAATATCTCAAATGTTTCTTCTTTAAGTCTTCAATTTTTTGTAACAACATTCAAAAATTTAAAAAAACATTCAAATGGCTTAAGTCTGAAACATCGTCCTTAATTTTAAGATATGATATCACGCCTTCTTTGAAAAGGTACTTTGATACAGGGTGTTTAAAAAGATGTTTATTTAATAAAAAAAATATACATTTTGTTAAAGGGGCACTAGCTACGAGACATATAAAAATCAAAAGTATGATGTTTTTGTTTAATCATTAATAAAAGTGAAATAGTGAAATAATATTTTGCTTTTATCAGCTAATAAGGTTCAATTTCGTCAAAGTAAGCTAATAAACATTGATAATGACTTATTCACTTGCAAGTTAATAATTCGACCTTATTAAACCCGCATTCGTGTGAACTCTAAATTAACCCCGTAGAAAGAGATAGAAAAACGCATGCAATGTCCGTGTACGGTTATTTAAAGGAAAAGAATGTCAACATTGAAAGTGAAACAAAGGTAAATAATTTGATTAACTGATTCGATCTACAAAAAAGTCATTCTTATAAATCTAAAAACGACGGTAAACATTGTTTTTGAATCTATAATACAAAATTTAACAAACTTATAAAAATCCAGTTGCACGTGTTGCTTCATCAATTCATATCTATCTTTATGTTTACGCCGCCTTTATGGTCATATAAGGACAACTCGATAGTTAATTAAATGGCTTCTGGCTAAAATTCTCACGAAACGAAGCTACATCCTTTGGAGACCATGTCCTGTAAATTGTTTATTTATACTTTTTGATAGTTTGGAAAATATTTCAATAACCTGGAAGCATCTGCTTTATTATAAGGTCGACCTGTGCAATAAACTGACATTAATTCCATTTATTATGACATCATTGTTGAAGAAGTATTGGAATAGTTAATGCAAATGCTTCTATCAACAAGTTGATATATTTCTAAAATCTCTTATTTAAGTCAGAATGCTAAAATTCTTCTTATATGAAAGGATATGGATGTATGTCGTTTGGAAAGGAGCACAATGTCCTGTTTCATCGATGGAAACCTATTTTCGGCGAAATATCACATCTCTTATATTGAAGTGAAACTATTAGATACACTAACAGATAATATATTTCATACCTCTAAAATTATGCAAGTTCAACAGGTTTCGTATAAGCTTGGATGCAATATCTATAATCTCCGTCTTCTCAATACGACCTTGACCCTGAAATATATTAGGTAATTGAATGTTAGATTGACATATGCAGATTTATTATTTATTCATGTTTATGTTTATATTTTCTTATTTCTGAGGATTAAGGAATACTTCATGTTTCTTTAATACTTCATTTTTTGGTTTTGATCAATTCTTCAGAATAGACAATAATGAATTAATATTCAAATATACATTTAAAAAAAAATACGAAATCAAAGATCCTTCAAAAAAGATGTAATATAGAAAGTAAAAGCTCTAATCTCTGTGAACAAAATTACCCTTAACAAATTTAAATCAACATTCAGTTTTAAAACTCAACTAAGTAAGAATAAAATAATAAAGTATTCTACCTGTTTCAAATAACTTGTTGGGATAAGCCGGCTGAGTTCTGCCAAACAGTTATTCATGCGATCTCGTCGCCTCTTCTCTATGATTCTGTGTGACATTGGATCCTAAAATAAACAATGATTTGTCAGTTTTAATAAATATATCACAAACAATTACCATAGTACGCTACCATAAAATATTTGTTTTTAAAAGTCCTTTGAGTTGACAATGATTGGATATTCATCGGGCATGTATGTTCTAACTGATAATTCGATTATTTTCAAAAAGAGTTGCGGTTTTATTCTTAGTACAATAAGATTACAGCCAAATTAAGGATTAAAATGTATCGTTGTTTTCATTACAGAGCAAAACAAAAATCCTCAAGTACAGGCATTTCATAGGCAGTTATATCAAACAAGTGGAAGAAATTAAATGTCGATTCTAATTTAGATGCGGGTTACACATGTATCTACAATAACCTTCATCAAGTATTCTTGAACCTAAAGCTAAAATATTTTTACTATCCAATTATGTAATTTCTTCCGTTGTTAAACTCAAACAACATTCTTCAATGAAAAACAGTTCTGTTCCGTTGCATAACGTTTTGTCAAGTGCATGAATGAATTCTATGTCATAACTTGATACGCCATTTCCCTTCTTTTACAAAATATTTCTTTCTCAAGACTTATCTAAATGTTGACACTCTAATTAGTTATCTTTTTTTGCATTTTGAAGCTTACCAGTAATATTTTTCACAGACAATACAGTATAAAAAAACTTACCCTTGGCATTTTCGTCTTTTTTACTGACTGGATCTCACGTTCATCGGGTGATATTGCAAAGTTCAAAGGCCTGTAAAAAAAATACCTCTACTGAATTAAACTGATGATAACAATTTCATGATATAATATACTTTCTCTTAAGCAAATCAATTTATTAGCGAAGTCAGTTTGAACGAATCTAATAAAACTTGAGACATGGTATTCAAATAGCATGTCTCCCGTGATAATCAACGTGTAACTTTGCTCTTTTTAACGGCCGGGTTTCTAAATTTTAAAATTACGCAACTCAAATAAGCATCGTCGTTTTGATTTATTTAAATCACTGTCAACGAATAAAAAACACATGTACATGTACGCTTAGTTAGAAAAAAAACTTATCTGTATTCAAAACTTTTCTCACGAAAAGGTTTTTCTGTCAAAAGTTTAAATAACCTCATGTTTATAATTTCCTCTACATTGGGGTTTCACTGTTTTTAGTGGTTTTTTTTCACTTTGTCAGAATATCCATGTAAGCAACTCCGTCTTCCAAAAATATGTGTTGAGACACGTGCTAATTTTCAGCTTCAAATTTTAAACATATAGATTAAATCTTACGGAACTTATGAAATAAGACATGTTTTAAGTTTCTAAGAGTCCCTCCATTAATGAGAAAAAATACAAGCTAATATTTCATGATGCATGCTTTGTTTTGAATTATACGAACTGTATGAAAATAAATAAAACCAATAAAATTATCTTACCTTTCTGCAATCTCGAGCTTTATTCTCTTTGCTGAATGTTTATCCATGAGGGAATCATACATTGAAAATTCACTTGTATCCATTCTGTTAATATTTGATATAATGACATACAACGGTCTCAGTTCTAACTTTTGTAAATAAAGACCACAGCACATCCCACGTGTCATATAATTTATGCATACAGCGTTAGGCTATTTTTAAAAAAAAAGTCACGTTGGAATTTAACAAGCTCCTCCTTCAAACAAGTCTACCTAGTGGTCGAGTATACTAGGAAACATAATCATGAAAAGATAACAGTAATTTACTACAATGTATGAACAAATTGAGCTGTAAACAGTGGAGATATGACATACACAGTGTATGTTGCATATGCACCGAAGATAAACATTTTTGAAAAGTTCAGATGGCAAAGCATGTGTCGAACCGTGTGGTAATCGAGATAATGTCTGAAAGTAGAAAAGTCAGAGAATGTCCTTCGTCACTGAACAACCAAAATATATCGCAGAACTAAAGGCATTATCATTGCTGTGTTCATTAATATAATAAATGTATTGATTAAGGAAATTATATTCTTAGTAAATCTAATTTACGGGTTTTGTCGTCTTTCTACTCACGTGTTTTTTTTTCTTCTCTGGAATCACTGAGTATTGATATATGTATAAACGTGTTTGTTAAATCTTAGGTATGATTAAAAGATCTATAGCATCGATTACGTTTTTCATTACAAATTTTTGATCAATGAATAGAACAAATTATGATAACTAATCAAGTGTATATGGAAACCTCAGATTAATGATACAATGCAATCGACATTTAGTATTTTAATGTGCAAAGAAAATAATGTGTTTTATCAACAAACAATGAATTGTTTTAACTGGACACAAACATTTTTGAAAAGTTCAGATGGCAAAGCATGTTTCGAACCGTGTGGTAATCGAGATAATGTCTGAAAGTAGAAAAGTCAGAGAATGTCCTTCGTCACTGAACAACCAAAATATATCGCAGAACTAAAGGCATTATCATTGCTGTGTTCATTAATATAATAAATGTATTGATTAAGGAAATTATATTCTTAGTAAATCTAATTTACGGGTTTTGTCGTCTTTCTACTCACGTGTTTTTTTTCTTCTCTGGAATCACTGAGTATTGATATATGTATAAACGTGTTTGTTAAATCTTAGGTATGATTAAAAGATCTATAGCATCGATTACGTTTTTCATTACAAATTTTTGATCAAGGAATAGAACAAATTATGATAACTAATCAAGTGTAAATGGAAACCTCAGATTAATGATACAATGCAATCGACATTTAGTATTTAAATTTGCAAAGAAAATAATGTGTTTTATCAACAAACAATGAATTGTTTTAACTGGACACAAACATTTTTGAAAAGTTCAGATGGCAAAGCATGTTTCGAACCGTGTGGTAATCGAGATAATGTCTGAAAGTAGAAAAGTCAGAGAATGTCCTTCGTCACTGAACAACCAAAATATATCGCAGAACTAAAGGCATTATCATTGCTGTGTTCATTAATATAATAAATGTATTGATTAAGGAAATTATATTCTTAGTAAATCTAATTTACGGGTTTTGTCGTCTTTCTACTCACGTGTTTTTTTTTCTTCTCTGGAATCACTGAGTATTGATATATATATAAACGTGTTTGTTAAATCTTAGGTATGATTAAAAGATCTATAGCATCGATTACGTTTTTCATTGCAAACTTTTGATCAATGAATAGAACAAATTATGATAACTAATCAAGTGTAAATGGAAACCTCAGCTGAATGATACAATGCAATCGATATTTAGTATTTTAATGTGCAAAGAAAATAATGTGTTTTATCAACAAACAATGAATTGCTTTAACTGGACACAGAGGAGGTGTGACAATCTGCACAAGTGACGTTTGAAGGTCTTGGTTTATAGATATATTGCAGTGAAGATATGTTACGAGTAATTACATAGCGTTAACATAAATTGGACACAAAAAAACGGACATTTGAAAATTATTTAATAAGCTTACAATTTGACACATTACAAGTATTATAGAATTTTCCTGTACATAACTATAAGAAATGATTTTAAAAGGTAAATTCATCGAATATGTAAAATAAGGAGAGGTTTATACTTATTTAGTATTAGGTTTATACTTATTTAGTATATTGATAGTTCCTGGTACTACGAATGCATATACTGAATCGACCAAGATGTTGATTTTAATTACTAGAAATTTAGAATTTAGTTGCTTTTTTCGTTTATTTTAAAGACATTACACAGCATTGACCTTTTTTCAAATTAATCTTTAATGTCTGAGTTGAAACAAATCAATTACGAATTTCGACATCTCAGACGACATTTCATTCGTTATGTGTCCGATATTTTGCGACCTTATATCAGCAAATACTGCAGATTTAATGAAAAAATTTATATTCCAGAACTAATCAACAGTTTTCCTTTACTGACAGATGTTTAATGTTGATCACTACTTACATTAACAAAACTAAATGCCTTGGTAAGGGTTTTGTTACAGAGCTGGAAATGTACGCCATTAGATGACAATCAATCACAACTTTTTTCTCATTGGAAAATATGTTGAAATAACATAAACGACATCATTTTATCTGTATACTAGATGCAACAATTAATGTCTCTTGATCCTCGAGGCAAAAATATTTTAAAATCCAAAGTTTATTGTAAATATGAAGAGCTATAAACCAAAAAGGATAAAAAAAAAAAAAAAAAAAAAAAGTATAGCCAAAAGAGGGACGAAAGATACCAAAGGGACAGTCAAACTCATAAATCTAAAAACAAACTGACAACGCCATGGCTAAAAATGAAAAAGACAAACAGAAAAACAATAGTACACAAAACACAACATAGAAAACTAAAGAATAAACAACACGAACCGCCAACTTGTGATGGCGTCCGTAAAATTGACGGAGGGATGATTTCAACTTTACCATTTGGAACTCTTGGTTTTTAAAATAGCTTCCTTGTGAGCAGTAACACTATATCAATAAAATCATGATAGGAAATGCAAGAACGGGAATATCGTATCAATTTGGGAGATATATATCCCGTATGCAGGTGCTGCTGGAATGTTGCTACTTAGAAATGGAAAGTTCACAATTGGAAAGCTGAAATCATCTCTTTTGTCGTAAAGTTTTGTTTTCAACCGACCCTCATTGTCAATTTCTAGATGTTAGTCAAGATATGAAGCCGACTTAACTGTATCTGTAGTATCCTTTGTCTCCAATTCGATTGGTTCCACATAGTCACCAAATTTTGAATTGTTTAGTGAAAGAACGTCATCTATATAGCGGAAAGTAGAGTTAAAGGATATTGCTAACTTCTTATCTAAAGCTTTGCAAAATCATAAAATCATAAAAATACTGAACTCAGAGGAAAATCCAATCGGAAAGTCCATAATCACATGGCAAAATCAAATGACAAAACACATCAAAAACAAATGGACAAGAACTGCTATTTTTTTCTGACTTGGTACGGGCATTTTCAAATGTAGAAAATGACGAATTAAACATGGTTTTAAAGCGCTTAACCTACCACTTTGATGAAAGTCTCATCAAATTCCGTTATATTTACAATCATGCGTGAACTAAACACAACATAGTAAATAAAATAGTCAAAATATGGGCACAGCAGTCCTCATCGTGTAACAATTTTAAACGGAACAATTTAACAGAACACAAAAAACTTCTATCTACAAACACATTCATTAATTCGCGTGTCTGACGTTAGAAAATTGTATACGTCACATATATAAGTCGTCCAATGTATAAAAAAAAAAGTAAAATCACAAAAATACTGAACAAAGAGGAAAATCCAATCGGAAAATCCATAATCACATGGCAAAATCAAATGACAAAACACATCAACTGTCATATTCCTGACTTGGTACAGGCATTTTCAAATGTAGAAAATGGTTGATTAAACCTGGTTTTATAGCGCTAAAATTCTCCCTTTGATGACAGTCTCATCAAATTCCGTTATATTTACAATGATGCAAGGATTCAGGAATTGCATGAGGGAGATACATCCCTTAATTATAAATAATTTTCAAACTAGTGCAACAGCATCTTTATATAGCACAAAATCAGAATGGTCATGCCCGTATGGAACTTGCTACTTGGTTGCATGATGAAGTGTAGAAACAAACAGAGAAATTATGACGAAGTAAATTATGGTCCTTTACAGATTAAATTGATATTAAATATTCTAACATTACATATAAAAGAGGGACGAAAGACACCAAAGGGACAGTCAAACTCGTAAATCTAAAACAAACTGACAACGCCATGGCTAAAAATGTAAAAGACAAACAGAAAAACAGAAAAACAATAGTACACATGACACAACATAGAAAACTAAAGAATAAACAACACGAACCCCACCAAAAACTAGGGGTGATCTCAGGTGCTCCGGAAGGGTAAGCAGATCCTGCTCCACATGCGGCACCCGTCGTGTTGCTTATGTGATTACAAATCCGGTAAATAGTCTAATTCGGTAGGTCAAATTCATGAAAGGGAAGGGGATTGTAGTTACGACGTAAGGAACATATCCGATATCATTTGTGAAACGGTTATTCCATAACGGTCAACCAACTCGTGATGGCGTCCGTAAAATTTACGAAGGGATGATTTCAACTTCACCATTTGGAACTCTTGGTTTAATAGCTTCCTTGTGAGCAGTAACCCTCACATCGTTTATTGTGAGCATATAAACGTGATAAGTAACCTTTTCTGAAACCTTCGACACATATTATCTGTTAGATTTACACTTCAATATTGTTTTGCGATCTTCAAATTGAATCGGTTCAAAAGAAATTATTTTTCAATACTACAGTCAGATATTTTTATAGTAGATACAAAAAGGGCAAGACCAAATTCATAGGGATAAATTTAGAAAGTTCTTTTAAAAGCCGACTATATTTCAAATATCAAAGAACCTTTAACTGGTCGTTGAAAAACTTTAAATTTCAGTTAATTACAAATGCTTTCCAGTTCTACTTAATGTTGTTGAAAAAGGATCTCATACAAAATTTCTACACGCTTTTTTAAATATTGTAGAAAAGCACATCTTTAAAAAAATGAATTATTTTTATTCAACATCAATATAAACACAATATACTGACACTTAAAATCTCCCTAAAAAGTTCCTTATTTGAAATTAATTTTTGATAACTAAGATGGTAAATAATATTGACATTTTGAAAATAAGCAAATTGGCTTTACTTGACCTCTGATCTTGAGTTGACGAAAATTGCGCAGTTCGAGACACAGAACAACGTACAGATAATAAGTTTTAGGGTGATAAATTAGGTCTAAGGTGGGGTTATTAAAAATGTAATTTTATGGTTAATGTTACTCAACTATATTGTATTATAAAACATAGTTATATACTGTAAGAAACCAAATCTAAATGTGGATGATTTTTTGTTTTATTCAAACTAAGTATTTAAAAGAAAAGGACAAGGCGGTAGAGAATTTAATCAACACCATCTATATAACAAAAATATTTCGAAGTCTGTACATATACAACGATGTCCTATATTTGTTTTGGTAGTTTTAAAATCCCGAGTGTCGAATTGCATAAAAAATATGAACGCAAGTTTCATTGAAATTTAGTAATTGAAAACAAAAAACTCCAAAACGTTTTGCATATACAATAAAGATAATATCTATTCTCGATAGTAGAAAATCCGTAGCGTTTTGTAGATTAAGCATTTTGTAAACAGTAATTCTTAAATGTATTAACTTAATAATTTACCATGTCAACACCAAAGTGCTGACATCTGGGCTGGTGGTACCTTTTGAAACAAGTGGCCTCGACACAGAAGTTAAACAAACTTTCAGAGATAACAGGCTAATAATTTTACAAATGTGATTCTCAGTTCTCATCAGGATTAACTTTCAATAAGAAAGCATGTTTTGCAAAGTTACTGATGTTTACTTCTATAATCGTAGAAATTCATATAAGATAACCGCAGCATAGATACCAGGACTATAATGTCTGTACTTCAGATCCGTGCTTCGTTTACACTAGACCTATCGGTGAGCCTCGAATAAAACAAAAAGAAGAGCAATGATGAATCAAGATTGCGATTGGTTTTGATACAAAAAAATCAAATAGCAAGTTTGCAGGTTGCAGTTTGAAATAATATTTGTACCAATTTAATGACAAGCGTTTTTAAGAAAGTCAAACGTTTTCTAGAACGAAATCATTTGTCGTAGAATTCTGTCAACGTTTAGCCGAAGTTTTTAGCAATGTAAATAACCTGCGGCACTTTACGTTGCCGGACAGTATTGTCTAGATGTAAATTGAACAGTTTATCCAAAAGATCGGTTGGATTCTGGTTTTATTTTCAAAATGGAAAATATTAATTTGATCAATTTGATAGTAAGAAATCTTAAAAGTTGATTGAAGATGTTAAAGTTTTGTTTGCTCTATACGTTTGTACTCATTATTGCATATTTTAAAATGCAAGAAGTTAAAAATTATATTTGAAGGAAACGCCATTAAGGTTATTTTCAGAGTAACCTTTGTCAGATTGAAAACTGGTTTTTATTTTTTATCTAGAGATGTGACCATATTTGGTGGTAATTGTCATGACCATTCAAGTTATGAAAGCATAATAGTGTTGCTTTTTTTATTATCAGCGTTTCTGATAACGTGATAATTAAGGCCTGACTTTCAAGGTCTTAAACTACAATTCTATATCGATTTTACTTTTAACCAGCTTTTCTTCATGCATAATTTAAATCGCAGTCAATCTTTAAAATACAACTTTAAACTACAAATTATTTTCAGAGTTGATAATGTTGATATTGTAAAATGTTGGTTTACAGCATTGAGCTTACATCGGCGATTGAATTTCGAGCTTTTTCTAAAATAAAATGCAAATTTACCTACTTTTATTGTTTAGGAGTTAATAGTTATCAAAAGTACCAGGATTATAATTTAGTACGCCAGACGCGCGTTTCGTCTTTATAAGACTCATCAGTGACGGTATATCAAAATATTAACAAGTTGAAAGTTGAAGAGCATTTAGGGTCCAAAATTTCCAATAAGTTGTGCCAAAATACGGCTAAGGTAATCTATGCCTGGGATAAGAAAATCCTTAGTTTTTCAAAAAAAATCAAAGTTTTGTAAACAGTAAATTTATGAAAATGACGACATTATTGATATTCATGTCAACACCGGAATGTTGACTACTGGGCATGCGATACCCTCGGGGACGAAACGTCCACCAGCAGTGGCATCGACCCAGTGGTGCAAATAGTTATCAAAGGTACCAGGATTATAATTTAGTACGCCAGACGCGCGTTTCGTCTTTATAAGATTAATCATAAACTTCATCATAGAGAATTAAGGTGCCAATTGTGCAGAATATTCTTAGTTTTTACCTAAAATAATTGATTTGGAAAAAAAAAACTACACTCACCGTTACATATGAACAAACTCCTATTTCTGGTTTACATGACTGTGCATTTCAAAACGAAATGTACATCTATTAGGGTTGTTTGATGCATATTCCTTTATCAATCGGGAACGCAATATCATTTGTTTTTACCAGCAAGACCATGGAGCAAAACAAAACAAAGAAAGAGATATCAATTCTGTAAAATGACCATCTCGCACATGAAACATTGGTGAAAACTAATAGTAAGTTGACAGTTTTTTGTATACAGAGACAACATTAAAAGACACAAACGGTATACAAATAAAACAGAGTGACATATATAGGATCATACTACATGGGGACATGCATTCTATCCCGGTCTATCAAATATAAAAAAAAAGATGTGGTATGATTGCCAATGAGACAACTCTCCAAAAGAGAAAAATGACACAGAAATTAACAACTATAGGTCACCGTACGGTCTTCAACAATGGAAAAAGCCCATACACTATAGTCAGCTATAAAAGAGCTAGAAATGAAAAATTGTAAAACGATTCAAACGAAAAAACTAATGGCCAAATTTAAGTACAAACAAATAACGAAAAACAAATATGCAACACATCAACAAAAGACAACCACTGAATTACAGACTCCTAACTTTGAACAGGTCCATACATAAGAATGTGGCGCGGTTAAACAGGTTAGCGGGATCCAAACCCTCCACCAAACCTAGGACATTGGTGTAACAGTACAACATAAGAACGAACTATAAAAAATCAGTTGAAAAAGGTTTAACACATCAGATGGATACACATAAAGTTCCCTTTTAGACTATGCAAGAAAGCTGAACAAACATAACCAGAAAACATTAAGTGTGAGGAGAACAAAGAGTACACTCACATTAAATGCGATTGACAGATCAATGAAGCCGAATAAATAACTTTCCAGAATTATAAACATTAAACAAACCGGACCTGGCATAAATGTGAATGTCCATTCACCAACGGGATTACGTCTTTTCTCAAGTATTAGCTATTCATTCATTTCAATATCAAATTCTCACACTGATGATAAGAAGCAAGATACAAATGATTTGGTATGTGCGACACCTGGTACAAGAAAAAAACAAGTTGATAATTCTCAACAGAAGTATATACTCATTTAAGCATGTCAATCACAGGTAGACACCCATAGACAAGATATATCATGTGTTAGCGAGACCAAAGTTGATTAATCTGAATTTTGAGCAAATATACAAAATTTCGACCTCATTTTACTCAAAAAGTAGCACATGAAGGTATATTTTTTATTACATATTTGATTTAATCAGGTAAAAAATAGTCTATATGCAAATTTTCATCAACTTGTAAATACAGGTTCAAAACTGTATCGTATGCCCTTAATATATACGAGATCAAAAGTACAGATAGACGGAAGTAAGAAACTCTACTTTAAATTATTCTACAGAAACCAAAAAAGCACCCTAGAAGAAATAGAAATAGAAAGTCTTGATGAATCACTCAGTGAGATCGACAACTGCAACAATATCATATTGATAAAAGACTACACTTCCGAGTATCAACTAGGAAATGGAACAATCATCACCTAAACATGATACAAATATAAACCAAAATATATTGAGCGACGACAACATTGAAGTTGTAAGAGAACCCCCAAGAGAAATAAATGTTCTTGATTTGTGTTCTTTTATAAACACAAATCTAATACGGACAATAGAAGTAGAACCAGGAATGAGTGGTCATTACATTGTTAGAATCACTAGATGAAAAATACAAAGGCCAAAACTCACCAAACAAAAAACACCCAGGAAAATATATTTGTATAAAAAAGGGGGAACATTGGATGTAAAAGATCAAGAATCAAACTTCAACCAGTTAAAGGAAGACAGCAGTAAAGAAGACGTTGAATCGTCCTTGACACATTTTAAACATTTAGCAAAGGATAAAATTGACAGGAACATACCTTTGAAACAGACTACAACGAGATGGATCCTACACTGGATGGCAACACAATTTAAGCTGATGATAAGAAAGAAATATAGACTTTAAAACAAAGCTAATTACCAGACAAAAACAACACTGAAATGTTGTACACTTTACCGACAAAAGTGAGAGAACAACTCCAGGACAATCACGACAAATATGTCAAAGATGTCCTATACCAAAAGAGCCACCAAGTTCACATACACAGTTACAGAGAAAAAAATATTTTTTAAAGAGATATATGTTTTATATAAAGGTATTAAAAAGAAAGTTGCAACATAAGTATGCTTAAAAAGGATTGAACAGATATCAAACATGGGAAAGGAAAAGCTAACATCCTGAATCAGCAGTATTAATCAGCATTCTCGGATATTTATTTCAACCAGTACATAGATATATAAGATACTACATAGACAGAGAAGGAAGGCTACCAAAAATATCTGAACAATCTGAAAGAAGACCATAAATATAAAAATCAAACTAGTAATTTTTCAAACACCTGAAAAACATCAACCTTAACAAAGCTGCAGATCTTAAAAAAACAATCCGGGTTACAAACAGAAACACAACATTAAAATGTAACACACACTGAAACGAACTTTAATATAACAATGGCTATTTTCCTGACTTGGTATAGGACATTTTAATTAAAAAAAATATTGTGGGTTGAACCTAGTTTTTGGGCATGCCAATCCTCGCACTTCTATAGTAATGATAAATATAACATGAACATGACAAAATTACATTATTGAACTACAATACAAATAAATGGGAATACATGATATAGGACAAAGAAACACATGTATAATAGCTAACAAAAGGTGTTAGGTTTAACATTTAAAACGCCAGACGCACGTTTCGTCCACACAAGACTTACCAGTGACGCTCTGATGAAAAAGTTCGAAAGCCAAAAAAAGGTTCAAAGTTGAAGAGCATTGAGGACCAAAATTCCAAAAAGTTGTGCCCAATACGGCTTAGGTTTTCTGCCTGGGATAAGAACATCCTTATTATTTAGAATTAACATAAAAACAGTAGTTTTCCTATCTGTTTGACCCGTCGGAAATTTTATCCCGAGTTATAAAAAGGAAGATAAAAAAAAGACCTGTATCCTTTGCGGCTGTCCATTGCAAATTATAAGAATCACATCACCTTTAGAAGAATTATGGACTATTTAGATGGAAATAAACATCTGTCATCATAGTAGTAAGTATTCAGACAGAATTACTCGTGTCATCAACAACTCGTAACCATTGTTGAAGACCTAGCCAAAAGAGATTAAAAAAAACCAAGCAGTAAGTACTTATTAGAAAATACTAAAATTTATATTCAGTAGGACATTTGAAACTGTACCTCACCGCCACCAACTAAGACATATTAGTATTGACAGGTAAACAGCAAATTGGATAAAAAAAACAATAGCTTAAAAAAAGAAAACAGACAGTTCTTCTAAATAGGTACATATCATAACCTGAAGCAGAACGATTAGGAGTTCCTCAAAGCAATTTTCAAGGCCCGCTACTATTTCTCTTATTAATTATTGACATAGGAAATAAATAAACAGTTGGTATCATCATAAGACTCATCTCAGGTGACTGTTAAGTATACTGAAGCACCAAATCCTAAAACGATACAGAAATTCTACAGAAATACCTAACTGATTTAGAAAGGTGATCTATCAATTTGAAAAAGTCATTCAATCCAAAAAATGCTATGTTCATCATGTAACCTATTTTATCCGTACACCAATTGGAAGACCATACTTCTTACATGGAACAAAACTTAAGGTTATAGAACATTACCCCTACTTGTTAACGGAGTTTGGCAGCATTTCAATTGGAATCACCACATTACATCCAAGATACTAGTCAATAAAGCATCACAATAGCTAAATTTTGTAAAAACAAAATTGTATTGATGGCCACCAGATATCCATACTTACATTGCTCTCGTTATAGCACATCTAGAATACAGATGTCTAGTATAGGATCCTCATTGGAAGAAGTGTATAAAAAGGTACAAATGATTCAAAAAAGAGCTGCAAGATATATAACCAACAACTTCAACTACCTACCTGGCTCAATGACTAAAAACTTACATTATGTGATAACACTGTAGAAGCTAAACTAAATGATACAATTGTAAAATAAAATACGAGAAGATAGCTTTAAGAAAATGCTTTTAGAAAATAAAAAAAAAGATAGGGTCCACATATGATTTCAATCAGTATTTTTCAGATGATTAAAGAGATAAATGCTTTTTTTATTTTCAGTCAAAGGGGTATGCAATTTTTTACCAAAATCTGTGACATAAAAGAAAAACAAACAATATGGAGTATCCATCCATTAAAAAAATAGTTAATGCATGACCAAAAGAAAACCAAAAACACACACAAAAATCATTTACTGCTGTTCAACATCTCAAAGTCAGCAAAGCCTTCAACATGGAGCAAAACACATAGTCATTTTACTGTATATTCACCTTTAAACAATCTAATAAGTTATAGTTTGGCATAACTTTCTATTATAGCAGATAGGTGATGTATATTTCCTTAACTTAAGACATTTCACCAACAGACAAATTAAGATCTAAAACTGCCAATGTAATCTAAAGAGCTCTGAAAAGATTGAACAAAAAATTATGAAGTAATTTACAGTCTTTCAGTCAATTTTCAGACTTCAAAAATGTTCAGATATTTTGCTAGCAGTCAATTAGGATCTGTTCAGGCTGTGTTCAGCCTGATTAATAAATATTATTTACCTGTACACATCAAGTCTGAAAATTGACTAAATATGACTGAATAATACATTGACTTTCCAAATAATATTAAGATCAACACTACCTTTTAAGACTTAAAATACAGTGACTATTGTTTACAAAACAAGGAAATAATAATACACACTCCTTCAATACATGTATTATCCTTTATTGTAATACAATTATTCTCATATTAAAAGTAAATATTAGTTTATGGTATTTTCCCAAATGGCCTATCATTCTAAAATCAAATAAAATCTACACAATTTTGAAATGTCATTGGGACGCTAATACTATCACTAAATATTCCCATAATTCTTTTTCTTAAATAGTTTTTTTCTGATAAATATGTCAATATATCATATAAAATAAATTATCACTGAATACATATGTTTTTATCACAATAAAAATGGATTTATGGTTACACATCGCAGGGTAGCGTCATTCCATGTATGGTAACCTACACCATTGATTATTCCATTTCAAGTTAATTGGCTGAATTGTCTACCATTATCTGAAACTGCAAAAAAATGAATTTGTCAAATGTGCATGAGATATAGATTTCATAGACAACTAATAAAGCCAGGAAAGGCAGTCATTTTCTATTATGTAGGGTTGCAGTCTTGTAAATGAATTATAGAATAACAAATCAAAGAATTCAAATAGAGAAAAATATTTGACAAGTGACCAACCAAACACTTATTGATTGAAAAGGAAATACAAATGTAATGTCAGCCATGTAGTTGAGAGGAAAAATAAAGAACTGAAGAAGGCCAATGGCCGAAACGTCTTGAAAAATTGGTTTACTTAAGCAATTATACAAACACTAATTCACAAGTGCCAATAGTACATGAGTTAATTATCAGTGTTGTTCGGTCACGAGTTGATTATTTATTTAATATTTGAATTCTTTGATTAGTTTATCTTTATGGTAGTACTGCATCATTGATTTTTGTAAATCATCCATGCTTTAATTCTTAATCTGTGTAAGAATTTCATTGAAGGTGAAAAATCACCTGCCATGTCCACGATTTTACAATTCTGACTAACACATAGAGGAGTACAACACAAGTTCAAAATCTAACATGTTAGAATAATCATGAGAGAAAACGTTTTTGATAGGCTCATTAATTTGATCACGAGAAACACAAAATTTGATTGGCTGAACACAATTGTCTTCCCTTGGACACAGTTTAAAATCGAGAACAACCAAATTCTTCGTGTACATTTTCATTAAATAGTGTTTTAGGTGTTTTTTAAAGATTGTGGTCGTGCAATCGTGACAAAGGGGTCAAAATCGTGTAGTACACGCCTAAATTGTGAAAGTTGAAAGGTATGAGTTAATTTGTACAGAGATTAAAATACTTTTACCAATAATAACTATCTTCTTCAGCCAAAATCTGATGTTTTGCAATATTTTTATTAGTCCCTACTATGTTAAATATGAGTTTCAACTCAGAAAGTTAAGTCTTTGTTATTACCTGCTTGTTGTTGGGTCTTCTACATTTTCTGTGTTTTTTCTACTATTCACTGATGCAATTTCTGTATCTTTAATTTTATTTACCTGTAATGTAAAGTATTCATAAAACAGCTGTGAGTAAGCTCTATGTTAATGTTTTAAAACATGTTCATGTATTTTGCAAATCCTGACGATTTTTTAAAAATGTATTTCCAAAAAGGAAATGATTTGCTTCCAAGCAAACTTTTCTAAGAACTTGCTCTGTTTGCAGGAGATTATGACAGTTTACTTGTCAGAAAAAAAAAATGCCATTATGGACACAAAATCATGTCACAGTGTTTAAGTTTTTATAACTCCAAAATATCACTATAAAATATCCCAAGGCTAGCTGCCATGTCCATAATACATTTGTGATGAATGAGCTAAAAATTAAATTTGTTCACCATATATTTTTTTTTAATTCTAAGTTAATATCACATTATATATTATACAAATATAGCCTTTGTATGAGGTCGATACACGGATATATTGACCTGAAAGAAGTATATTGACTGAGGACAAAGTCCGAGGTCGATATACTTATTTGGGTTGATATATCCTGTATTGACCTCATACAAAGGCTATATTTGTTATATTATTAATTTCCGACCATATTTGCATCAAAATCGTCATTTAGGTTTTTTGGAATTTTAAAAATATTACATTGTCTCCTTGACAATAACAACATATTAGTTGTTATTTCATTTACTTTTTTTTTGACATCTTAAGTATTTGATGATTTTTTTCGTCAAATAATCGATCACAGATATCATGTGTTTCAAAACGTTGCACAATGTCCTGAAATTCATTACATGACGTCACAAAGTATATCGGTTTTTAGATATTCTAACCGTGCGATATGCTTTTTGCCGGTCAATAAAAAGTAAAAACACAAAAATACCGAACTCCGAGGAAAATTCAAAAAGGAAAATCAAAAATCAAAAGGCAAAATCAAAAGTCCAAACACATCAAACGAATGGGTAACAACTGTCATATTCCTGACTTGGTACAGGCATTTTCTAATGTAGAAAATGGTGGATTGAACCTGGTTTTATAGCTAGCTAAACCTCTCACTTATATGATAGAATATGCATTCTTATTCATATTTCGCCTTCGGTCTCAAGTAATGAATTAGCTTAACTTCTCTATGAGGGGTGAAGCTTACATATAATATCTCTGTTTAAAGAAACAAACTATACCCACCTATAGCTGGCCAGTGACCTTGACCCTAGTATATAAGCACCTGTTCCATAATAACTTGTCATTATTTTTCTAGAGGGTTTGAAGTGAACACTTCACATAAGTACTTTTTAGTTATTTTATTTTTATCTTAAATTTGGCAGAAAGTTATTTAAGTTACATTAACTTGTCTACGATGTAGGACAAGTTCTAATGTTATTTTGTTATTTACAAATAATAATTCCTCAATTGTCTACGATGTATGACAAGTGTTGATGGAAATGAATTTAAAAATTTCTTGTCTACGATGTATGACAAGTGTTCATGGAAATTAATCAAATATTTTATTGTCTACAATGTATGACAATTTTATATATTCATTAAATTTTTGCCTAATAGCACATTTGTTACTTAATTCATACTCCTGTTTGTTAAACAGGTAGATATTTAAAAGTATTTCTATTCACCTGAAGGTCGTGAGTACTTTTCACAATTTACACGTGTTTTACCTGCACAGGTACACATTTTTGTATTACAATGGCTGAATTTGTTTATGCAAATGTATTGTTTTTGCAAGATGTTTAGAATGATATTTACACTTACAAGGGTGATGGTTATGATTTTCATCACCTCTGGAATGTTTTAGAAATTAAAGATGATAAATTTAATAGGAATACAAGAGGTATTTTGAATAAATCCTCTTCTTAAACAGTTATAAAACCTATTAGTTTTATAATAGATCATAATGGCATGGCAATTGGAAATAATTGACAAAGCAACAGAACCTGTAAAAAGTAAGTTTTAAAATCTAGTGTTACTTGTATAACTTCAAAATCTACTTGATTTGTGATTGTTTCTAACGAAAGTGCTGTTGAGATTTAGATAGGCATGTATATTGATACATTTACTATTTATTATTAATGTAGTAAAGAACCTGTATGAATCATGAGGTTTGAGACAGTTGCACTGCCTTCAACTCTAGCAGAGTTTGTAGAGAAACCTGCTGCTATATTGGAATTTTGCCATTAGAGGCTTACTTTAATGAAGATTTAGTTCTAAATTTTGATCTTATCTACTGAAATGATACGGTGTATGTACCTCCTTTTGGAGTATGTGCCATGGCTGATGATAGTCCAGCCAGGGTTGAATTTGATACGTCTTTTGATCCTGCATTAAGGTCTTTTGATCCTGCATTAAGGTTTTCAGAAGCCTTTAAGGCTTCTTTTAGTGAGATTAATGGTCCATTATCTCATCCTGTTTGTTGAACAGTTTAATCATGATTTTGATAAAATCAGGAATATATAAAGTTCATAGAGGAAATACTATCACACTGAGAACTGTGACAATCCTAGTGTGTCTAGGATAATTAAAAAATCGAAAATGGCAATGCCTAGACAGGCCCACTCTGTGGTTTCAAAGATGCAGGAAACCCAGAGATACTTTATTAAGGGGTTGATCATCACCCCTATTGATGAGTTGGCTATTTCTTGTTGTAAGAATGAGCCATTGGATCTTGATAATACAAGGATTTTATTGTAAAATTATATTTGTTTGTTTTACCATGGGTTTCTGGTTAAACCCATAGGAGATGCTCAGAAATATCTAGATGATAAAACTTATTTGTAATTCTGTTGTGATAGTTGCTTTATCACATTTCTAGTTATGATTGCAAAAAGCAAACTTAGTGTTTATACAAAGATTCTAAAGCAAATTATAGATTCCTTGGAAGAGGTTCCAGGTCTAGCAATTAATTTACTCCCAGCTGTTATGGGAAAGGCAATATCAGTTTTTTAACTGCAGAGGCTCTGTTGGTCAACTAGTATACTAGTAGGCAATTCCCTTCATTTGAGAGGGAGAGGTTTCCAAAAAGGGAACAGAGAATCTGGAAGAGTCAAATTTCTCAACCAGTTGCTATATATACAGTAGATAACTTAAATATTATGATTTGGAAAATGTTACTAATGATCTATTGATATTAGATTTATTAAGAAATGGTTATAAAATTATTTTTAATGATGTACCACAAGGTTTATCCTTTTTGAATTAAATACATTTCACCTTTCATAAGGATGAATTAATTTCAGAAGTTCAAAAAATGATAGCGAAGAGAGCTATTTAAAAGGTTGATCGATCAATGGAAAATCAGTTTATTTCCTATATTTTCTTGGTTCCTAAGAAAGATTGGTCTTCAAGGCCTGTATCTATTTGAAAAATTCAAACAAACTTAGTTTGTGGCTTATCAGCATTTGGAGCAGGACCATTTTTCTTTTGTTTAGATGTAATTCTTTTTAAAATAATTATCTATATATATAGAGAGAGAGAGCTAACATCTATAGATCTCACAGATGCATATTTAGGTATCATTTATGATTATATCACAATTTCCTGATTCATGTGGAAAAGACATTGATATGATATTTATGTTTTTTGTTTTGGATTGGCTTCTGCATCAAGAGTTTTTACTAAGGTTTTAAAACCTGTCTTATGTATTTATGAAATAATGTCACTTGAAGTATATACATGCTATAGTTTATACATTGATGATTCTTTTATTATGGATCAGAGTTTAGATGATTGTATTGTGAATACAGAAGAAGTGGTGCAAATGCTTGATAAGCTGTGCTTCAGAAAAATTTTGAGAAGTTGGTACTCATTCCTTGGAAGCACATTGTTTTCCTTTGTCTCATTATTGATACTGAGCTATTTAAGTTTTTTCTGACAGATGAGAAATGGTAAAATTATCTCCCTTGGGAAATTCTTTTTAAATAGAATTGTGTAACTGTATTATAGATGATTTACATCATATATTGGTCTTGTGATGAATGCTTTTAATGCAGTATCTGTGGGAATGTTACATTGCAGAAACATGGCGAGAAATAATGTTGAAACACTGTATAGTTGTTGCAGTGTTTATTATCATCAATAGGTGAAATTTTTTAACAATTTAAAATCAGAAATTAGAAATTTGATTTATAGACCCATCCAAATAAGTTTTTGGGTTGTACCAGATTCCTCTGACATAAGGATTTGGGATCCAAATTTGAAGAAAATGTTTCTGTTGGTAGACGGAGCTTCTTTAAGAGTATGCACTCATTTCATATAGATTTCATAGTATTGTTGGCTATAATATTCTTCTGGAGAAAAAGTTTTAGTCACAGAGAGTTATACAATCAGAAAATACAATTTCAGTAGCTTTTATTATGCAATAGGAGGTGTAACCTCTTTGTCACTTAACATGCTTACTACAAATATTTCATTATTTGGGCTTGGTGTTCAAGAAAGAACATTTTTATCACAGCTCTTTATATTCCTGGTAAGAAAATTTTTTATGCTTATCATATGTCTAAAAAATTTACAGATTCAAAAGGATGTCGACAATTGAAAGAAGATATATTTGTTTTGTAGTTATTACGTTTTCATTTTCAATCTGTAGATAATTACTTCGTTGTCTTTTGACCAACCAGCTCCTTTCAGAGATGTTTTTATTTTCATGATCAGAATTAAGACCTTATATTTTCCCATCTTTTTCATTGTTGGGGATATTTATAAAGAAAATTATTAGTGATAAAGTTCAGAAGGCTCTTTTGATTATCCTTTTTGGCTTGCTCAGAGTTGGTTTTCTTTGCTAAGACCAATTTTAATTTATTTGCCAGTTAAACTGTTAAGCATAAAAATTAGTAACAATGTTACATACTGAAGATAATGTCTTTCCGTCAGGAAGAGACTTAATTTAACTGTATATTGTAAAAAATTTAAGTGAACCAACACCTGAAGGGTTGATTGTGCAGTAGGGTAAAAACGTGTGTATTATACTCAGAAATCACTTTAATATAAACAGGAGATTTCAGAATCATTTGTAAAATATATTTACACTTCATCTTGGAGACCATGCATCTATAATCATGCAAGCATTATCAATATTTTTTTGAGAAATTTCATTATTTGGTGTGTTCAATTAGAGAACCAATTCCTTATCACCATCTAAAAAGGATGTTATTGATTATTGAAATTTTTGTAAAACACAAGCTTTTCATATTCAGCATGTTTAATGTGAATTTTTCTTGGTCTATGTTGAAACAGACTTTATCCTTTAAGAAATAGATTTTACTGAATTTGTTTGTTTACTACATGTATTTGTGGAAGGTTGCTTAAACCTGAATCTGCAATTGAAGAGTTAGATACTCTTTCACTTGGGAGATGAATTTAGTGCTATCTTTTTTAAGTTCTTAATATTCATTGGAGTATTTAACATTGAAGACTGTCTTTTATACTTGTGTCTTTATTTGCCTTGACTACATCTGCCTTGAAGTACTATCTTTATCAGCTGTAGATTTACATTCTATGTCTTTCATTCAGAGACATGGCACTTTATTTTTTCATTTACATGAGTTTTTGAAAAATACTAGATCTGTTAGTTAGTTTACCTAATGAGGTGATCAAAGGTTTTGATAAACCAAAACTTTGTGTTGATTAAGACAATGATTTATCATGTTTTGTGTACAAAATAGGTGAGAGAATTCATCTAAGTCTTTTCATAAAGTTTAGATAGTTAGAGAGAGTTCTAATTTTATCCGAGGTTTTAAGGTTAACTCATTTAGAGGAACCTCTTCATAAGTGCATTTAGCTTCAGGATGTTCTATTAAGGACATATTATGGCAACAATTTTGTCTGGACATATGGTAAAACTTTTTACAAGTTCTATAACAGGAAAGTAAATAATATCAGTACTAAAACACTTTTCTTCAGTTGTAGTTACTGGATGATCTTGTGATTTTTATCCTTTATTAAATGTTGGCATTTATATAAAAATTGTTTTTAGTTTGTGTCTACACTTTAAACAAGCTAATTCATTACTTGAGACCGAAGGCGAAATATGAATAAGAATGTTCCTTCATCCAAGCATATCTTGGATGTGCAGGATGAAGGTCATTCTTAGAATATGAGCCTGAGGCTCGAAAGTAATTAATTCCCACCCTAGGGATTATCAGTCAGACCCACCCTTTTCCACTGGGTTTTATATTTGGTCGACACAAACTTGCTTTAAATTATGACAAGTTATTATGGAACAGGTGCTTATATACTAGGGTCAAGGTCACTGGCCAGCTATAGGTGGGTATAGTTTGTTTCTTTAAACAGAGATATTATATGTAAGCTTCACCCCTCATAGAGAAGTTAAGCTAATTCATTACTTTCGAGCCTCAGGCTCATATTCTAAGAATGACCTTCATCCTGCACATCCAAGATATGCTTGGATGAAGGAACATTTTGCTATCCGCCGTTTTCTCTCTACCTTCGAAAATATAGTTTAACATGTGACTATCTTTAAACGAATCAAATTAGTTAAAATATACGAATTAATAATATTATAATTGATTCTAACATTTTACATTTTGTAATTTGTTTTCCTAAAATAGCTAGGTATAAATAAATGGTCATTTCAAATGTGTGTCAAATTCAAAACTGTGCTCTGATTGGCTGACATTATCAAATTATTATCAAAAAATCTTCCAAGCTCATTTTTAAAGACAAGCGGACCTCCACTAAGCAATCTACACAATATTTTAAATGCCACTGACACAATTACTGTTTGTTTGCTTCACAAACTAATAAAAATGTATAAAAATAATGAAGTTTTGACATATATTGTTAAAGGTCAAACTATACGAAACAATCATGTTTCAGATATATGTAACTTATTTGCATATCTTGCTTTGATAACTTTTTTTTATCAACAGATTCTGTCTTTTACATTATTATATTTTTTTAGATAAATGATGTTTTCTGTATATTTTTTGATATTTTCCTAGGTCCTGCATTATTGATTATGGTATTTTTTACTGTTAACAGTAATAAAATTGAGAATGGAAATGGGGAATGTGTCAAAAAGACAACAACCCGACCAAATAAAAAAACAACAGCAGAAGGTCACCAACTTCAATGTAGCAAGAAATTCCCGCACCCGGAGGCGTCCTTAAGCTGGCCCCTAAACAAATATATACTAGTTCAGAGATAATGAACGCCATACTAATTTTCAAATTGTACACAAGAAACTAAAATTAAAATAATATAATACTAACAAAGGCCAGAGGCTCCTGACTTGGGACAGGCGCAAAAATGCGGCGGGGTTAAACATGTTTGTGTGATCTCAACCCTCCCCCTATACCTCTAGTATCTATTTATGTTTTTAAGATCAAAGGCAACTGGATTCAAAAGTTCTGGTAAAATATACTTTATCTAAAAACAATAACTCCAAAAAATCAATTTGTAGTTTCAGACATATAGTTTATCAGTTTTATCTTCTATGGATGAAAATTTTGCCAGTTTTCAAGGCAAAAAGAAAAACAAGTCAAAAATCTTCTTTAAAGTACTGAGTAATAAGAATTTCTCTAATTCTTAACTGATTAACACTTTTCCTGACCTGTTGATTATTTTTATTTAATCAACCCGTGGTTCCTTTAATATCAGTTATTTTTTGAAAATTTGATTAGGACGTCAAGTTTTCTTGCTTTCCTCTTAGTTTCATATTGTTACGTCATGAAAAAAAGGGACCATGCCTGATGACATCACATAAAAAGAACACATCTTTTGAGCAGATCAATAGAAAAGAAGGGATGATTTTGCCTTCATAATGTTAAAAACATCATTAGAGAAACAGATTCCACCACCAAATCTTGTGTAATACTATATTTATCTTTTCTCAACGGTTAAACTATAAATATTTTAAAACCTCAGCGAGCCTCACGATATAAATTGGAAGATTTAACTGTCAGGAGTGGATTAATATTGTATCACACTCAATGCAGTGGTAGAATCCATATGTATCTGTTGTAAACATAAAGTTGGTTTATGACAGATACAAAAAAAGCTCACACAATACAACATATCACCGTTCAACATTTTATGTTCATTCCATATTTTGAAAGTTTTTTAAATATCAGAAAACAGGATATATGTTATCAACTGCTTACCCTTCCGGAGCACCTGAGATCACCCCTAGTTTTTGGTGGGGTTCGTGTTGTTTATTCTTTAGTTTTCTATGTTGTGTCATGTGTACTATTGTTTTTCTGTTTGTCTTTTTCATTTTTAGCCATGGCGTTGTCAGTTTGTTTTAGATTTACGAGTTTGACTGTCCCTTTGGTGTCTTTCGTCCCTCTTTTATCAACAAATCCTAAAACTATGAACACTCATATAATTTGACTGTTTACAGTTTCTGTCCAGTTAATGTACCATGACTGAGAATACAATGACAATAATATAATTAATGAAAATAAGACACTCAAATGTTACAACTGCCTAAAAACAACTGACATATTGCTGACTTGGTACAGGCATTTCTTTATGTAGAAAATGGTGGCTTAAACATGGTTTTATAGCTAGCTCAACATCTCACTTGTATGATATATAGTTGCATAAATTTTCAGTATATTGACAAAAATGTGTGAACAAGACAAACAGAAATAATAGGTAAAAATGTCAAAAAAGGATACAACAGTCTATAAAAATAAGGAGAAATGGTATGATTGCCAATGAGACAACTAACCCCTAAAATTCAAATGAATGAAGAAAATTTAGGTATTTATAGGCATTGGTACAGCTTTCAAAAATGAGAAAACCCCATACATGATACTATAATGAGACTGGATAAGAAAAATATGAAACAGCTACTGGAACTTACCATTTGAACAGCATTTCTTACATGTTCCCTTTTCTCTCCATATACATGAACATACAAAACCTTTTCTGTATGTTCTACACCCCTGGTTTCTAATGCTTGGCCTCTCAAGAAAAGTTTGGTTTTAGTCTGAAAAGTAAATAAAGATTAACTCACTTTATATGAAGAGAAAAACAATAAGAAAGGTTAGAAGGACGAATACCTGCCAAAATCAATTTGTAAGTTTATTTTGTTTGTGCAGCACCCATGTCTATTTATATAGTAGCAGCATTTATTATTGGTTCAGAAATCCAGAAAGAACTACTTATTTTATTTTTTTATGCAGAACAATAGAAGTAAGATAGACACTTTATATAATAAAATCTGGTAAATAGGTCATTCAACATGGTCATTGTTTTTTCTTCTTACAGATGTAATTTCAGTGAATAATTGTTTTGCGTATTTTTGTGGTTTAGTAAAAAAAAATTGCATTGTATTAATTTAATTCAAAAATGTCAAGCAGAAACAGGCATTTTAGAGTCTCTTGTTAAAGGAACTATTTGTTTGAATAGATTATTAAGGCACAATAAGTTTTAGAATGCTTGTACATGTAAAATTTTGTTGTGGAGACCATGTGTTTTATTTCATCTAATCAGCAGGGGGGGTTCCTAGTCACTGCTACATGTGCTTGTTTTTCAAGAGCATACTTATTATCCAATCAGACTGTACATTAAGCTTGAACCAAACAGCTCTAATTATACAATCAGATTTTTCCTTTAAATTGTACCAAACAATCAGCTCCATGAGAAGACCTTTTATTTTAGGCACACACACTCAGTTGTCCTAAAATCAACACTTGCTTGAGGACATTTCAATTGTTCTTGAACATTTTTCTTCCCACCATATACTATCAAACAGATATTTTAAATTTATAAGGCATTCCTTTCATTACACACATTGCTTTGCATAAGTTGTTAAGTTTAATGCTAATTTGTTATTTAGAGTAGAAATGAAGAACTAACAATTCTCACATACTTTTTATTGGGAGTACAAAAGATTTTTAACAATATCTTGCTTTCCATATCCAACTAAGTTAGACATCACGTGACTTTTGTGACGTGTAATAGCCGCCATTTTGTATTATACTTCCCCATATAAAATGCATATATGCTACAATAAAGTTGAATTTTCTCATAAACCTGATTCGTTTTCTTACTTTTGCAAATCAATCATTGATATTCAAACATATTTCTATCAAACAATGTTGGTCCTAAAAGTTTAATTTTTAATTAACTTCGGTCAAATCGGAGTCGTAAAACATGCACTTTTTCTCGTCATTTCTCCGTTGACTCAATGCTAAATAACCGATACCCATGTCTAATTTTACAACAAATAAAGAAATTCTGTAAATAAAACACAAACTTTGCAAATCGATTAAGTATATTCAAAGATATAGCTGGCGACGAATACTACTTAAAACACTTTAATTTCAGGGAAAATTCGGTCAAACATCGATTTAAAAAAGGGAATTTTCCGAGATATTTCAAAATGGCGGCTGATGTTTCATATGGAAATGTTGCATCAAATCAATGATTTCTATAGTAAGACTTTCCTAGATTATATTTAAATTTTTTATAAAGAATCTCTGATGTTTCTGTTATTTTTCTTAAGTGATATTTCGATATCATTGATTTCAAAACTTCTTAATAAAAAAAATATATATTTTAAATGTGACACGGGAACATTTATTTTGACAGATATTCATCCAGGAGATACTGTTACCAGAAAATAGTTTACAATATCTATTAAAAAAAATTCTCTTCTTTTTTAAAGGTGTTTTTCAAGTTTTCTGTATATTTTATCTTTCTTTAGAAATATATTTATTTATTCCATCCTAAGAGAAAAATAAAACAATGTCCAATTATAATGGATAAATATTCTATACCTTTAAAAATTTCATTCCTTGACCGAACAGGTGAAATCTAACTTGGGTTATAATGTTACATCATAATATATTGTCAGGTAGACGTGCAAACCAAAAGCAACCAGGTGACATTCAACATCATGTCAGTGTGTATACATGTATTACCAAAGTTTAGATTTTGTGATATACAAAAGTTAAAAATAAATGTACAAATAAATATCTTTTCCTTCCCGTGTCAAATCAGAAGAAGTATTGTTCATAATAAACTTTAGGAACATGTGAATATTATGAAAATGTCTTTAAAAAATATTTTTTGCTTAAAAGGCATTCAAATATTTATGTTTCTATAATAATTTCAAAGAAATATTCTGATTCAAATATGAATTTAAATGAATTTCGATCATTAAATATGATTTTATTGGGTTTTTTTTCCATTCAACATTTAAAGCTAAATCCAGGCAATGAATCGATATAAAGTTTAAATTGTGTAAAAAAAATAATTATTGTATACATTCCAACAGAGACATATAATACGATTGGCCTGGTCTGAGACTACTATAACAGTAACTATAATGTCATTTACCACACCTAAACCTTTGAAATTATCTCACATTTGTGAACTAAAATCATTAAAATCAGCAACACATAAATTTTAAATGAAGAAAATAAACATCACCCCAGAAAGAACATCTAAATTACTAAAAAACTTAAACCCATCAAAAGCTATTGATCCAGACAAAATATCACCTCATTTTCTAAAAGAAGTTCATCATGAAATCTCACCTATAATATCTGACTTGTTTAATTCGTCAGTAAATACAGGCACAGTACCAAACGACTGGAGAGAGGCCTTGGTTACACCAGTTTTCAAAAAGGGAGCAAAATCTAAACCTGAAAACTACAGGCCCATCTCTCTAACCTGTATCCTTAGTAAATCACTAGAACATATAATAGTATCATCCATAATGAAACATCTAGACATTTACGATTTACTATATCCACTGCAGCATGGTTTTAGATCAAAAGTTAGCTGTGAAACACAACTTTTAACTTTTACACAGCAAATACTGGATTACATGGCAAACGGTAAACAAACTGACGTAGTTGTCATGGACTTCTCAAAAGCGTTTGATAAGGTGGACCACCAAAGACTTATCCTAAAACTGAAACGCATGGGAATAAATAACATAACAACAAATTGGATAGAGGCATGGTTATCGCATAGATCACAAAAAGTGGTGGTTGACAGTCACACATCAAATAGTTGTCCTGTATTGTCAGGCGTTCCCCAAGGGTCTGTACTCGGGCCATGCCTGTTCTTAATTTACATTAATGACATGCCAGACAACCTTAAAAGTAATGTTCGCCTCTTTGCAGATGACACTATTGTGTATCTAACAATCTCATCATTAGATGACTGTCACACCCTTCAATCAGACCTACATAAACTGGAACAATGGGAGCAAGAATGGCTTATGTCTTTTAACCCAGACAAATGTGAAATCATCCACATAACAAGAAAACATAAACCAATCATCTATAAATACACATTACATAATCATATTTTAAAATCAACAAACAAAGCAAAATATCTTGGCGTTTCCATCACAAACGATCTGACATGGAATTCTCATATAAATGACATCACGAACAAAGCAAATGCATCACTGAGATTTATAAAAAGAAACGTCAAAACTAACAGCATAAAAACAAAAGAACTGGCTTACAAAACATACGTAAGACCAAAAATTGAATATTGCAGTGTCGTCTGGGACCCCTGGCAGAAACAACAAATACATAAAATTGAAATGGTACAGAGAAGAGCTGCCAGGTATACACTCAACCAATACAGCTATCAAAGCAGTGTAACAGCCATGCTTGAACGTCTAAGATGGCCAACATTACAACAAAGAAGAAATCTTGCATCCGTCACCATGCTATACAAAATTCAACACCAATTAGTCTCCATCCCAGTAAATACATACCTAATACCATCCAAAGAACATAAATGTATACAGCCATTCTCTCCCACAAACTATCATTTGTTTTCATTTTTTCCTAGAATAATAAGGTTGTGGAATACCCTACCATACCAAGTAGTCTGTAGCCCAGACTTAGAAGCTTTTAAGTCTGGTGCAAAACCACATATGTATTGCTAAATCAAACCATGTTTTTAACTATATACAAAAAAAAAAAAAAAAAAAAATGTTTTTTCTTGCAATTATTGTAAATATGTTGTTTTAATTTGTTTCCCTAGCATGTGCCTTCTTGTAATCTTCAACATATTGAAGTTAAGAAGTATTATGTAGATGTAGATTTAACAGTAGTCTCAGGTCTGGTTTTGACAATATTGTATACCCGATAATATCTATCGACAGAGTTATTGGTCCTGAATAGGACTGATATAGTTGGGTATGCTTTGTGAATAAGTTAATCAAAAATATTAAATTGTATTTCTATTCCCCAAATGTGTGTTTGTTTCGTTCAAGTATATATGAGCTCCTTTGGGATCTGATTAGTGTTAAACAAATGCATTTATCAGCACTGACTGACTTACTTCTCAGCTTTTAGTTCAAGTGCAATCTTGTATTGAATCAACAAATGGAGAATTTCACATATTATGATTAAACTATCCCCTACCTTGCATCAAATCCACAGTAGACACTTAAAGTCTCACCTACAGTACTTGTTAGTTAAACAACCAATAGGTACTAATTGATTTTATAAATTGATGAATATTTTTAAAATTATCACCTATTGGTTACTCGTCAAATCACTTAGCTTTTCGCTCATAACAAAATTTCAAACCTTTGACTACACAGCTTGAGTTCTTGGCTGGGAGAATTAATAATATTTCAATACGTGTAACAGTAGCATCATAAACTGACAAGTGACATCAAGGTTTAAATGTGCTGTCAATTGTTTTGTAACATAATGAATATTGACGATAATTTGCATACATGATACTGGTTTCTGGTTTTAACAGAAGCTGTTTAATTAGTAGCAAGTCTTTTTATTGAACTATCTTCTTTTTCTATACCTGCAAATGTTATTCTATAATTTTTTTTAATAAATAAGTTTTAATCAAGTTTATGTTAATCAAGAATGTGTCCATAGTATTACTGATAGTGCATGGATGCCCCACTTGCACTATCATTTTTTATGTTCAGTGGACCGTGAAATTGGGTTAAAAACTCTTATTTGGCATTAAAATTTGGAATATCATATCATAGGGTACATGTGTACTAATTTTTAAGTTGATTCGACTCCAAAGTCATCAAAAACTGCCTCGACCAAAACTTTAAAGCACAGACCAGAAAACATAATGCCCATAAATGGGGCATAAAAATACTTTCATTTATTATGACTTGCATCTTCATATTTTTCTATATTTCTATATTCCCTGTAAACATACCTCTGCTTCCAATGTTTTCTGTTTTGCTCTTAATAACTGAATGAAGTTTATCTGTGGGAAATCATCTAGGTGTATTTCAATTTTTTCTCTGAACACTTTTGGACTTGAAAAAAAAGGAAACAATTAAGACCCTCAAAAACCTTTATGCAAATACATTAGATTCAATGAAGTGATGTTTCAACTACATAGAACAAATACTTATTCAAGCTACTTTAAAAGTCAGTTTTGTAATTTTGATTTGTCAAGATGGTTTTCTTTTTAAGTTTTGTCATGTAAATTGTATATCCACAGTGTGGGAAAGGAGTTTTCTAATAATTTGGGAAACTGTCAAACGGGGCTCCAACATTTGCAAAATAACAAGTTGCTTTGATGGAAACTTTGATGAACTCTTATGTTACTATATAACGTTTCTGCTTCAAGTTTTGGTAGCTAAAACATTCTTTATGTAAATATGAACCAATAAAATAATAAGAGAGATATATGCATTCAAACTTTTTCTTTTAAGAATGGTGGAGCTCCGTGTAAAACGATCAAAATTGTCACAAAAAAAGCAATAAAAATGTCGAATAAACATCGAAAAATTAATATTTGCATCTGAATTTTCACATGTACCCTTTCTGATATATAGTCTTACCTGTCTGAAAGTTTCAAAGCCATTTTCCCAGTAGAAATCCAAATATATTCATTTTCTACGTGTCGGATAATTTTATTGACTGTACTATAATCAAGCAACTTGTTAGTTTGCAAATGTCAGAGCCCCGCTTGACAGTCTCCCAAATGACCAAATTATTAGAAATCATACAGTTCCGTTCCCACACTGTGATATCAATTCAACTGTTATTTTATACAGATTCAATACTGCTGCAATTATTGAATCAACATCTACTTTCGACTTATAAGTATTACCAGATATTCTCTTTTATTTTATAAATAGCTACAGTCTCATCATCTTCGCTAGCCAAGGGTTACGATCCACTCCAGCTCTCTTCACCCTTGGCGGATTGAGATAAAATTTTGGAGACACAGGGTAAGGATTTTATTGGTTGCAGTCGAAACTCGCTGCATCCAATCAAAAAGCCCCTTAAACATGATCACATGTAAATATAGAAAGTGTTTGTAAACAATTGCCACATGTTTATTGTGCAACAAATCTTTACATCCCTAAACATGCAACTATATTTTGTGACAACTTGAATGTTTTTAATCAACTAATAGAAGTTCCTGTGTATGTTTCATGCACAAATGTATGAATGTTTAGGTATATTTTCGTTTCCAGGTTAACCAAGTGTGTAGAATCTAGACACCACCTTGTTTTTACCTCCAAATTGAAGAGTTCAAGTGCAACCATTGGTCAAGAATAATGTATTCGGAACGGACGTGACTTAAATCTTCCAGCAGATGGCACAACATTGTTTTCACAAATGTTGGCTGAATTTGCAAAGGGTGAAGAGAGTGGGAGTGGATCGTAACCCTTGCTAGTGAAGATGCAGTCTCATTGGACTACAACTCCATTACCAAATTTCTGGTTAATCAAAATTACTGTTTTCAACATTAATGTTGCTGTGCATTAAATGACTGCACTAAATGCTGCTTCTGTAATACTCCTGAATAAAATTATACTGTTTACCTGAATAAATTACCATAAAATACCAAAAACATTTAATACCTCATGACCATTATGAAATATGAATTAATATTGGTATCCTAATATATTTACTCTAGATCTGAAATTATGTTGTTTTATTATGGAGAAGTGCAATTTTTGAAAACATTCAATATCAGTAACCCCCCACTGCAGACTCACTTTTTTACCTTTCAGTAACTGTAAGTGATGCAGACCACCTTTGTACCTTTCAGTAAATGTAAGTGATGCAGACTAACTTTATACCTTTCAGTAACTGTAAGTGATGCAGATTAACTTTGTACCTTTCAGTAACTGTAAGTGATGCAGATTAACTTTATACCTTTCAGTTACTGTAAGTGATGCAGACTAACTTTTTACCTTTCAGTAACTGTAAGTGATGCAGACTAACTTTATACCTTTCAGTAACTGTAAGTGATGCAGATTAACTTTATACCTTTCAGTTACTGTAAGTGATGCAGACTAACTTTTTACCTTTCAGTAACTGTAAGTGATGCAGACTAACTTTATACCTTTCAGTTACTGTAAGTGATGCAGACTAACTTTATACCTTTCAGTATATGTAAGTGATGCAGACTTACTTTATACCTTTCAGTAACTGTAAGTGATGCAGATTAACTTTGTACCTTTCAGTAACTGTAAGTGATGCAGATTAACTTTATACCTTTCAGTTACTGTAAGTGATGCAGACTAACTTTATACCTTTCAGTATATGTAAGTGATGCAGACTTACTTTATACCTTTCAGTAACTGTAAGTGATGCAGATTAACTTTATACCTTTCAGTTACTGTAAGTGATGCAGACTAACTTTATACCTTTCAGTATCTGTAAGTGATGCAGACTTACTTTATACCTTTCAGTAACTGTTAGTGATGCAGACTAACTTTATACCTTTCAGTTACTGTAAGTGATGCAGACTAACTTTATACCTTTCAGTAACTGTAAGTGATGCAGACTAACTTTATACCTTTCAGTAACTGTAAGTGATGCAGACTAACTTTATACCTTTCAGTAACTGTAAGTGATGCAGATTAACTTTATACCTTTCAGTTACTGTAAGTGATGCAGACTAACTTTATACCTTTCAGTAACTGTAAGTGATGCAGACTAACTTTATACCTTTCAGTTACTGTAAGTGATGCAGACTAACTTTATACCTTTCAGTAACTGTAAGTGTTGCAGACTAACTTTATACCTTTCAGTAACTGTAAGTGTTGCAGACTAACTTTATACCTTTCAGTTACTGTAAGTGATGCAGACTAACTTTATACCTTTCAGTAACTGTAAGTGTTGCAGACTAACTTTATACCTTTCAGTAACTGTAAGTGATGCAGACTAACTTTATACCTTTCAGTAACTGTAAGTGTTGCAGACTAACTTTATACCTTTCAGTTACTGTAAGTGATGCAGACTAACTTTATACCTTTCAGTAACTGTAAGTGTTGCAGACTAACTTTATACCTTTCAGTTACTGTAAGTGATGCAGACTAACTTTATACCTTTCAGTAACTGTAAGTGATGCAGACTAACTTTATACCTTTCAGTAACTGTAAGTGATGCAGACTAACTTTATACCTTTCAGTTACTGTAAGTGATGCAGACTAACTTTATACCTTTCAGTAACTGTAAGTGATGCAGACTAACTTTATACCTTTCAGTAACTGTAAGTGTTGCAGACTAACTTTATACCTTTCAGTTACTGTAAGTGATGCAGACTAACTTTATACCTTTCAGTAACTGTAAGTGATGCAGACCACCTTTGTACCTTTCAGTATCTGTAAGTGATGCAGGTTAACTTTATACCTTTCAGTATCTGTAAGTGATGCAGACTAACTTTATACCTTTCAGTTACTGTAAGTGATGCAGATTAACATTATACCTTTCAGTATCTGTAAGTGATGCAGGTTAACTTTATACCTTTCAGTTACTGTAAGTGATGCTGACTAACTTTATACCTTTCAGTTACTGTAAGTGCTGCTGTTGCTGATGCTAACTTGTCCATCTCATCTCCATCCTGATTTGTCTTGCTGTCTGGTAAACCTTCTTTATCTCTGTCTTGTCTTGGAGAACTCTTTTCACTTTCAGTTTTATCTTTTGTTATATCAGTGTCTTTTTCAGCATTTGGACCAGTAGGTTTATCCTTTGGTTTGTCAGAACTAAATAATGGCAGGAAGTCAGTATTTGTTTTCTTATCATCTTTAATTCCTGCAGATTGATCTTTTGGAGGTATGAGATCAGGAATCTTCACTATTTAATTAGACCAATACATTAGATGTTAGAGTGACATAGCCAAATAAATACATATGTAATGCTTTGGCTGTAGCTTACTATTCTACTAGAATAGAGTCTTCAATAAAATGGAATGAAGTTATATATTGGCTCTATCACTGATTTAGTTGTGATAAGATAGGTCTCCTCTCAGGACAGATTTGTTCTAAATATTTTGAATTTATTTCAAACAGGTAAAATATTTATTTGCACAATATTAAGCATTGGAATTTGATTTTCTCATCATTTTTCAACAATATGTAGACAAATTCTAGAACTTTTTTTCTAATGTCCAGTCCACTATGAAAAAGCAAAAATCTTGATGTTGTTTTTGAATGAAAATATCTTTTACTGCAGTTTTTAAGTTTTTGTGCTAAAGTTCAGCACATGTATATTTCTTTCAAAAAAAGAATAACATTGTTTTCATAGTTAGAATATGTTAAATATTTATTACACACAGGTGGTAATTCCTGTTATTTTCTTATACAAGACAATCACGACAGAGGAGGAGCTTTGCGAACATTGAATTACAGATGTTGGACAAATCTGAGACATCAAAATCCTCTTAATGTCAAATCAGCAAGTTATTAAAGGTCAGTAGGAAAGTAACGCAAAACAAAACACCTATAAAATTCACACAATATGTAGCTCTGTTGATGAATGAATGGGTCAGATCACTCCTTGGGTATTCTTACCAGTAGTTGATACTTGTGTTTGATCTTTAGGTGTTCACTGAAAGTTCTTTTGTTCTGAGAACATGTTTCATAAGAATTTTGTTTTCAAAAATTGATGCAAGAAACTTTGGCAATTGACTTTTAAATATTTGATCTTCAAATATTTGGCTTTGAACATTCTTGGTGAAGGTAAATCCATAAAAGTATTTCCAACACATGAAATTTTAATATTTTGGGGTACGGAAGGTATCTTCTGCAAATAAGTGTGTGAATTTGTCTGCTTTTTTTTCTAAAGCAATTTATAGGTCTCCAAAGATGAAAGGTGAAATAAGGCTTAAAATTCTAACTGTGAAATTAATATCTCAAACATTTGAAAGTAGGTATGGTGTAATATGAACTTGATGTGCTATTTTTTTCAATCTAAACTATGATTTATTAATCACAGCTTAGTAAATTTAGCTACCGTTTTTATAAAGAGGTTCAGCTATAAAGATAAAGTGATAAAAAAAACCATTATGAACTTGGAAGAAATTGACCAGTTAATAGGAGAAATAACAATTACAATGTTGTGAGAGGGGACACTAGGATGCTCATTTCCCAAATCCCACATCTTTGTAATCATTTTCCACTTCCAACTTGTTCCCTTCTTATCCCATATTGTATCTCTCCACATATCTAACACACACACCCCTTTCACCCACATGCTAAAAACTTGGCATCCCCCATTGCTGAGCTATCTTAAAACAATACATTTGCTATGTAAAATGCAAAATGTTTTAAACCCTAACCAATTCAACTTAGTGTTGCCCTCTCTCACCATTAAAAAAAAAATCAGGATAATGATGGTATTCAATATTTGTTGAATTTGTTTGGCCAAATAAGCCCAAATTTATACATTCCTATTTCCAATATGAACAAGAAAAATATTTTCTTACAAAGTGTTCCCTGGATAAACAACAAGCATTTCCTCATAAACTACAATCAATACAAAGTGTGTCATACTTTAGACAAAGAAAAAACCTTTAATATCTTACCTCTGAATTTAAGACCTTTCCAGTAATTTTTGTGAACATCACATACATTTTTAATTGTCTTTATTGCACTGAAAAGACATTTTTGAATGTTACTTCCGATATAAATATGACAGCTGACGAAACTGGGTGACTATAATAATCCATAGTAATTTTGTGCCACTTATGAAACATTACTGAAATTTGTTCACATAAGATCCAAATGCAATTTCCTTCTAAAAAGATAACATGTAAACCTTCAGTTCAAATCCAACATGTAGAAACAAATCTTCATAATATGCACAATACCAAGAGTTGATTTTAACATAGAAAGATGGTCTTCAATGGGCAGCATCTGGCTTTAAACCCTTCTAAAGAGCATCCATTTAACTGTGTAAAATTTTGACTCCATATTGACATTTGGGCTTCAAAATGCTTACAATTAGTGCATAACAGCAAAAATGCCAAAAAAATCATTTTCAAAAACTTGTCATTAACATACAGATATGAGCAACAGCTCCAATGAGCCTGTGTTGCTCACCTGATAATTTTATACAAAATTTATATATGAAATAATACAACCTTTATACTTTTTCTTAAGTTTCAAAAGACTTTTGTTATAGATTACAAAAATTAATGAAAAATTGTTAAAAGTTTACTCTGAAGGGCAATATCTTGTTTTGGTCATGTTGACCTATTTGTAGATCGTCTTTTGCTGAACATTATTTATGTTTACAGTTTATCTATAATAAAATTCTTGATAGTCCAAAAAAATGCAAAATTTCCTTAAAATTGCCAATTCAGGGGCAGCAACCCAACAACAGGTTATTTGATGCATCTGAAAATTTCAGGGCAGATAGATTTTGACTTGATCAACAATTTTATCCATGTCAAATTTGCTCTAAATGCTTTTGTTTTTGAGATATAAGCCAAAATCTACATTTTACCCCTATGTTCAATGATGATTGTAACCAAGTTTGGTTAAATTTGGCGAAGTAGTTTCAGAGGAGAAGATTTTTGTAAAAGTCAACGACGACGACAGACGATGACGACGGACGACGGACGCCAAGTGATGAGAAAAGCTCACTTGGCCCTTTGGGCCAGGTGTGCTAAAAACAGGATTGTGGGTATGATAATTAGAACATAACTGTCAGGATTGGTGAAACTGATATTCCATTACAGTCAACCAACTATTGATGGTGTCTGTAAAATTTTCAAAAGGATGATTTTCAAAGGGGTGATTTCAAAACCAGTTACTTAGATTAATAGCTCAGCAACCAACTATCAAGGAAATCATGATAGGAAATGCAGGCTCTTGAATAATGTATCAACTAGGAGATATATACTCCATATACAGTCAGTACTGGAATGTTGATACATAGAATCGGAAAGATCACAATTAAGAATCTGAAATCATCCTTTTTATCATTTTGTCCTAAATTTGCATGAAGTTAAGTGTGGTTGTCTAATTGTTTGTACTATACTATCACACTTCAGTGTGATTATTGGACTAAATTATGATAGTAAAAGATTTATTTTATTAATATTACTCCACTATGTCCATAGATTATCCAACAATTAACAGGAGTTGCATGATCTTCAGTTTGCAAAGAATTCTGCTCAAACTTATGCAAAGAGCCATCTTAAACTTGCAGTGTGGTGAGAGATTTTGCTCCATATTATAGGCCTCACTGTGACTTTGAGATGAAGAACAGCATTAAAGGTGCAATAAAAGAGCTGTTCTTTTGCTTTTTGCTGTGTCATGTATTGATTTTGTGTCATGATGAATACCCCCCTGTACTTTCTCTTCTATTCTTCTTTTTTTTAAATTATTTTATACACAATTATTATCAATGAAAATCATACCTCATCTCTTTATTTTCATAATAAAAAATATTGTCTGAAAACCTAAAAAAAATTAAAAATAGTGCTAAGTTAAGTTCTAATCAATGAACTTTCCTAGAGCCTCTTTTTAAATATTAATTACCTGTCCATAGGTTTTGTTATCTGTAATGAAGGACAAGAATCTCCTAACAATACAGATGTACACATACACATAGAGTGAGATATGGAGGTTAGATTGTATCCACCCTGAAAAAAAATGTAAGGTTATGTAAATTATGACCTTACTCTATACCATCTGTAGAACAACATGGTCAAGAAATTAGGTGCAAATTACACAGTAAAGAAATTGTTATGAACAAACTTGGGCTGGCATGAAGCAACTAAATTGCCATGGTATATTATGTTGACAGGAATTTCATTCCCCATGAAAAATCCAGTGCAATGAAACCACATGCTTTCTAAACAATATATTTAATTATTCTTTCAAAAAAAATTAAGAGTTCTGGCCCATTGTTGAGGAACAAATGGCCTTCATCTTAAAGAAATATTACATATGTTAATTCTGTCAAAACAAAACAACATTCATTGAAATGAACCTTTGAAAACAATAGGTAAAAAAATAGTTATTTCATCATGTTAATTTTTTTCTTAACAATTTATGCAGTTATATTGAGCAACATTCTCATTATTATACTCATCTTTTATACTGCTGTATGCCATTTATATGTTTGCATTTTTGTTTAACTTAACAACATTTTTGGGGCTATTCAAAGATGAGAACCTCTGAGGGAAATAGTTTTACTTATAATTAGGTCTTTCTACTTTTCGTGGAAAGACCTTTTGCTTTTGTGATTAAGATGTCTAAATCCTGGACACATTCAGTTAACATGCAAAGACCACATGTTATATCTAGAGTTTAATTTGTCTAGCATTTAACACTTTAATGTAACAACAGCAATCTGACCAGGAGACACACTAATCTTTTCATCTTAATCATATAAATGTCACAGTTTTGTTGTTGTAATAATTATTAATAAATGTACTAAGCAGTAAAAGAACACTTGATATTTTGTTAAACCTGTGTCCACACCTATTAGTTGACCATTATATGATATTTTCATCATTTGTTTAATTTTCAGCAAAGGCATTTAAAGATTTAAGTTGAAATCAGCATTGTGAGGATATTAGATATAATGTAATAAAATGGCTTCTACTAATTGTAATGTCTATATTGGTTGCATTAAAACTTATTTTGGAAAGTATTGAGTAAACTGTCTCTACTGATCGATGAAAACTCACTTTACCTAGAAAAAACTCAAACTTGATCTAAAATTGCGTATGCTGTTACTGTATACCAAATATCCAATCAAGTGCTACAGGCATTACATAACAAAGTGCCATAAACCAAAGTTTCAAAGCGAGATCCCTTTTCCATGGACGCAAATTATTTATTTGGATTCTTTTACTATCCTTTTGGAACTTCCAATTTGTTGGTTTTTTAATACTGTTAAAGTACAGGCAAGTGAGAAAAAAAACTTTTTCAGTTTTGGTCTCCACTTTATCATTAGTAACAACATATCAAAGTTTGAAAAGCATTGGTTGAACAGTTCATCAGTTATTGCATAGAGATGACACAAAGTGATATTTTCCAATGTATGAAGGATAATTAATCCTGAACAGTAAACAAGGCAAAGGTGATAATTGTCAATATTTTACTTGACTTACACTTTGTTGTCAGTAACAACATATTAAAATTTGAAAAGCATTAATTGAACTTTTCACAAGTTATTGCAATGAAGCTGTTGGTAGCCACCTACTATATTTCATCATTTTGATTAAACAACAAATGACAGGCACCATCCAATGACAACCATTGAATAAAAGAAAACTTTGCTTTTTCTGAGACTGGACAGAAAGTAAATTTACTAGGTTTTAGATACCAGTTTATATATATGTCGGACTCTGAAATACGATGGTAATCTGAACAGCAATGGTTATGTCTATGTGTGATTTCAAACAAATCATCACACCTAACATAAACCATCCAACATCAGGGAACAGATCAACTATCTTCAGCTTGACCATTACACTTCAGCTTCCCTATCGCGTAGTCCTATATATATATTGGGAATACGATGACCATAATATAGGCCCATCTTATGGTCCCCAAACAATATTTTTCTAAACATATATCCAATCTTGATTAAACAAAAACTTGATTTGTGTATACTGTCTCAACCAACTAGTAACATGTATTTGTGATCCTACATATTTAAATACCAGAATAGTCTCTCGAACTGTTATTTTACAAGTTGTGTCCTATTCCAAATTGTGACAGTTGACACAGTGTGAATTTGCATGGAAGGTGATACAGGCACAACAGATGAAAAATACCCCGAAAACATACAGTGTCTTGTTCCTTTTAAGTTAATGGGATTCCCTCAGTTTGTGCTTGCTGCATTTAAATATATCTGTTTAATTGACTTATGTGATTTGAACATCTGTTAACTACTGTTACCTTATTTTATGTAAATTCTTACCTCAAGAGATAGAATAACTTTACCATTGGCCAGGCTGGACAACATATGTGTCATGTGGGCATATCCTAATGAAGATATTATGTAACCACCCTGAGAACTGTAATAAATACTAATTCATACCTCAAGAGATAGAATAACTCTACCATTGGCTAGGCTGGACAACATATGTGTGTCATGTGGGCATATCCTAATGAAGATATTATGTAACCTCCCTGAGAACTGTAATAAATACTAATTCTTACCTCAAGAGATAGAATAACTCTACCATTCGCCAGGCTGAACAATATGTGTGTCATGTGGGCATATCCTAATGAAGATATTATGTAACCACCCTGAGAACTGTAATAAATACTAATTCTTACCTCAAGAGATAGAATAACTCTACCATTCGCCAGGCTGAACAATATGTGTGTCATGTGGGCATATCCTAATGAAGATATTATGTAACCACCCTGAGAACTGTAATAAATACTAATTCTTACCTCAAGAGATAGAATAACTCTACCATTCGCCAGGCTGGACAACATATGTGTCATGTGGGCATATCCTAATGAAGATATTATGTAACCTCCCTGAGAACTGTAATAAATACTAATTCTTACCTCAAGAGATAGAATAACTCTACCATTGGCCAGGCTGAACAATATGTGTGTCATGTGGGCATATCCTAATGAAGATATTATGTAACCACCCTGAGAACTGTAATAAATACTAATTCTTACCTCAAGAGATAGAATAACTCTACCATTCGCCAGGCTGGACAATATATGTGTCATGTGGGCATATCCTAATGAAGATATTATGTAACCACCCTGAGAACTGTAATAAATACTAATTCTTACCTCAAGAGATAGAATAACTCTACCATTGGCCAGGCTGGACAATATATGTGTCATGTGGGCATATCCTAATGAAGATATTATGTAACCACCCTGAGAACTGTAATAAATACTAATTCTTACCTCAAGAGATAGAATAACTCTACCATTGGCTAGGCTGGACAACATATGTGTCATGTGGGCATATCATAATGAAGATATTATGTAACCTCCCTGAGAACTGTAATAAATACTAATTCATACCTCAAGAGATAGAATAACTCTACCATTGGCTAGGCTGGACAACATATGTGTCATGTGGGCATATCCTAATGAAGATATTATGTAACCTACCTGAGAACTGTAATAAATACTAATTCTTACCTCAAGAGATAGAATAACTCTACCATTCGCCAGGCTGGACAATATATGTGTCATGTGGGCATATCCTAATGAAGATATTATGTAACCACCCTGAGAACTGTAATAAATACTAATTCTTACCTCAAGAGATAGAATAACTCTACCATTCGCCAGGCTGGACAACATATGTGTCATGTGGGCATATCCTAATGAAGATATTATGTAACCACCCTGAGAACTGTAATAAATACTAATTCTTACCTCAAGAGATAGAATAACTCTACCATTGGCTAGGCTGGACAACATATGTGTCATGTGGGCATATCATAATGAAGATATTATGTAACCTCCCTGAGAACTGTAATAAATACTAATTCATACCTCAAGAGATAGAATAACTCTACCATTGGCTAGGCTGGACAACATATGTGTCATGTGGGCATATCCTAATGAAGATATTATGTAACCACCCTGAGAACTGTAATAAATACTAATTCTTACCTCAAGAGATAGAATAACTCTACCATTGGCTAGGCTGGACAACATATGTGTCATGTGGGCATATCCTAATGAAGATATTCTGTAACCACCCTGAGAACTGTAATAAATACTAATTCTTACCTCAAGAGATAGAATAACTCTACCATTGGCTAGGCTGGACAACATATGTGTCATGTGGGCATATCCTGATGGAGATATCATGTAACCACCCTGAGAACTGTAATAAATACTAATTCTTACCTCAAGAGATAGAATAACTCTACCATTGGCTAGGCTGGACAACATATGTGTCATGTGGGCATATCCTGATGGAGATATCATATAACCACCCTGAAAAATATAATAACATATTATTAGAATATAATATGAACACCTCAGTTCTTGTTTTTTCTATCAAATTATGTTTTGTATATTGAAAGATTGAGAGCATGGTCCCACTTTCTGTTTTCTTTGATTTAACAATATTAATCTATATATTCTTTTCTTAATATTTCAGCAAATTTTCATTTTTTATTCTTTTTACTTTTACATTCACTCATTTTCTATTCTTAATTATTTGACCATTTTGCTCTGTTCTATACATTTTTGTTTTATCCATTATTCTAAATACTGTAAACTTCGTCCAGACCTTCATCAATCATTGGGTCAGAAGGTCGAGATAAAGGTCACAGTGCCTATAAACAGAGTGAAATTTCAAGACACATTTTGTGCCCACAACAACATCCTTAGAGCTTAGATAACTATAAATCATTGATGAAAAACACAACTTCTGACAGCCTTGGCATCTTCTGTATAATGTTTTTTTTTTGGTTTAAATTTGTTGTAGATCTACGGTTTATGTCATTTGGATACAATATATTTGAAAATACACTACAATACATCAAGAAACCATTCATCTGTTAACCAAATTCCAAACTTATCCAATCTATGAAGGTTTTAGATTGTTTACTTACCAAGGGATCACCTATTGCTGAATCAAACCCAGCTGATACCAAAACCAACTCTGGAGAAAACTGAAAAGAAACAACATCTCTTTATGAATAACTTGAGTTTATCATATATTTACTACAAAATACAGCTATTTTGTATATCTAATAATGGTTCGTTTTTCCAGTCAGTATCACCTACCCTGTATCGCATAGCTAAACCCGTATCACATACCCGTATCGCATGGTAAAACCCGTATCGCATACCTTTTTTGGTTTTTTTTGCTTAAGAAAAAATTTCCAAAAAAAATGTAAATTTTTTGAATGACGTCATTGTTTGGTATGTAACGTCACGGACGTCAAGTTTTCATATTGTATATGACGTCACGAACATCAAGTTTTTACAACATATTTTTTGGCACACTAAATGCAACTATAAAAAATACAAAACACTCAAATAAATACAATAATAAACATAATATTTTCAAAACAACAGATTGTAAGGTAACCCAGGTGCTTCGTATAAATAATTGAGCAGTTATTTTAAGGCTTTGAAACAAGACAAAAGCAGAATTGAAGGTAACTCAGTGCTATGGATCAGAAAACAGTTCTGTTGAAATATATGATAAAGCGTATAATACATGGCAAAATCCGTATCACATGCCGTATCACCCTCGACCAATATCATCCCTCGGGCCTAAGGGCCCTCGGGCTGATATTGATGTCTCGGGATGATACGACATATGATACGGATTTTGCCATGTATTATTCTCTATATACTGTCACAAGTGATCGACAATTTTGTATAAAGTTTTGAAAGCATGTTCCTACTGGGAGCTTCTCTCCAAGAACCTCCATGGGGTACCAGTATATCTAAAACTATAACTTAATGCACCAAGTAAAAGTGCTTACTTTTAAAATGATAATATT
Organism: Mytilus trossulus; assembly: GCF_036588685.1. NCBI lineage: Eukaryota > Metazoa > Mollusca > Bivalvia > Mytilida > Mytilidae > Mytilus > Mytilus trossulus. Next base: position 43,604,490 of record NC_086373.1, read on the forward strand.
TAATAGACTTTAAAGTCAGGGGTGGATCAAGCCATTTTAGAAAGGTGTGTGGGGGGAGGGGGGGGTGGTCCTAACCCAGGACAAAGGGGGGTTCTAATCACATGTCCCCATTCAAATGCATTGATCATCCAAAAAGGGGGGTTCCAACCCCCGGAACCCCCCCCCCCCCCCCTCTTGATCCGTGCCTGATAATTATCCAAGTCTTCATTTCAAAATGGTGATGTACTGTTTGCTTGGGTAAATTGCTAACCATGCTCAGTATTTGAATGGAGTGCACTAAGCAGGTTTTCATGCACCAAGTATGCAGAGTAAAAGAATGTTGTGTCCTAAGTAGATTATCTTGCACAAAGCAATAACAGAACGGTTTCATTAAACTTGTTGCAAGTAATGCACTTTGCTGTATTACTTGTTATAGAATCATATTCAAAACAGTGTGGTCCTGGCAATTGATTGACGACCTAAAGTATCCCATTGACTGGGACAGATTAGGTGAACGTTTGTCGGTAACAATCACTGCACACTATGTACTTGTTAAAGACACTGAATCTGTGGGGTCACCAAAGGTTCTCAACACCTAAATTAAGCAATTCGAAAAAGGAATCTGGAATAACACGATATGTTGATTTATATCAATAATATAAATCAAAACATAAAGGTTATTCCTGAATAAAATTTCGAATTATTTTATTATTAAAGATGTTTTAAGAACCTTTGGTGACCCCACAGTTTAAATTCTATAATAAGTAAGAAGTGAACAATGGTCGTTACAGACAAACGTTCACCTAATCTGTCCCAGTCAATGGGATAATTTAGGTCGTCAATCAATGGCCAGGACCACACTGTTTTGAATATGATTCTATATCAATGTATTTCATTTAACATCATAAATCTAAGGAAACACAGTATTTGTTGCATTGCATATTACAGAAGCAGAATATAATACAATTTAAAAAAGACCAAACTTATTTCTATGTTTACTTCCTTCACAGGAGGCCCACTTAAGAAACATCATGGGCTGACTGACCCAAAAAATCCAGACCTCTACAGTAATACTATTGGATTACTGGTACCTTATACTTTAATTTGCCAATATTTTTTTCCCATAAGCAGTGACCTTAAAATGTCATATCTTGTTATTATTTTGTAAAGTGCATACAGAAAACCTTGAAAAGTAAACAAATGTGAAAGAATGAAAGTGTAAATTGATTCTCAGAGAAAACATTTAATACACCAAATCATTTTATAAAACATCTGCTATGAAAAGTTTAATTAGCAAATGTGAAAGATTTATTTTTTTTAAATCACTTCTTACACACACCTGCTCACCTGAACATTAATGATGCTGTGTTAATTGTTTATCCAGGTTGTAATCATTGAATACCAAAAGTAAATTAGCAGCTAAATTTTTTCGATTTTCAATCACATAATAAAATATTTGAATTTACGTAATGGGTTTAAAATAAATGAAACAAAAATGTGTCCATAGTATAGGAATGCCCTAATCGCACTATCATTTTCTATGTTCAGTGGATCATAAAATTTTGGTTAAAGCTCTAATTTAGCATTAAAACTAAAAAGATCATATCATAGGGAACATATGTACTCAGTTTCAAATTGATAGGACTTCAACTACATCAAAAACGACCTTGAACAAAAACATTAACCTGAAGCGGGACAGACAAACGAACAAACAAATGGACACAAAGACCAGAACACATAATGGGGCATAAAATGACATGAACAGATAACTTAATTAAGTAAATATGCATGCTTACACTCAATTGTTTTCAATTGTAATCATCAAAAACATGGTTTATATGTAATGACTTTAAAATAACTGGAGCTCTTTTGTGTTCACTAATTGCCACACTAACAACATACATACAGCCTAAATCCAAGGGTCAGCTTTCAATCTATGTTATTTCTAAATATTAAAACCCAGACTAGTGCATCATGGGATATGTTTATTTATTATGTATTGATAGGAAATCAAACAAGAAATAAGCCTATTAATATCCCTTCTGAGTTCTTAAAGAAATGAAAGATACAGGCTCAGTTTGTCAAGATTTATGATAACATGCTTGTGGGGCATTTACCTGCACTGCCACCATGGTATTGATTAACAGATCATAATTATTTATTTTGAGGCATCAGCTTATCACATTTGAGGTCAAGTTCTAGTCAAAATAATTGGTCAAAATTTTGCATAGTGAATCTTTAACTTTTTACGACTTGACAATTTATACTAATATGACAATTGCTCCAACCCATTCCATCTGTGATGAGAATTTAGATGGAATGGTGAACCAGTTTAGACTTTAAGGGTTGTACAGAACATCTATGGGAGTTATTTCTTTAAAAATCAGCTGATCGTTTAAATTACATACTTTTGGTAAAGAGGAAGGAAGATATCCATGATCACAATAAGTGTGGGTCAAACTGCTGGATATCAAATGAAATTATTCCTGTATATTGTGTCTTTCACAAATTTCTTGAAATAACTATTTTCATAAACAGGTCAATTTAACATTTCCTATCATGATTTTCTTGATAGAGGGTTGCTGCTCACAAGGAAGCTATTAAACCAAGAGTTCTAAATGGTGAAGTTTAAATCATCCCTTTATAAATTTTACGGACACCATCACTAGTTGGTTGACCGTTATGGAATAACCGTTTCACAAATGATATCCGATATGTTCCTTACGTCGTAACTACGATCTTCTTCCCTTTCATGAATGTGACCTACCGAATTAGACTATTTACCGGATTTGTTATCACATAAGCAACAGCCACATGTGGAGCAGGATCTGCTTACCCTTCTGGAGCACCTGAGATCACCCCTAGTTTTTTGGTGGTGTTCGTGTTGTTTATTCTTTAGTTATCTATGTTGTGTCATGTGTACCATTGTTTGTCTGTTTGTTTCTTTCATTTTTAGCCATGATGTTGTCAGTTTGTTTTAGATTTATGAGTTTGACTGTCCCTTTGGTATCTTTCGTCCCTTTTTTAGTCAAATTTCTATTTTAGTCAGAGTGTTGGATACCCTCCTTTAGCAGAACTATTTACTTATCTTTGGAAACTCTTTTTCAAAAGTAATAAGAACTAGAACTGTGAGTGAACACACAAAAGATAAATTATTTGGGGTTTTTTTTCTTTTTATTTTTACAGGGTTTATGCACACTAATTAAGTAATAAATAAGGAAACATTTGGTTTCCTGTAGATATCAGTTAAATGGAACAAATCTATAAATAAAAATCTTTAAATGTTATTGAAAACAAAAAAAACTGATTTTTACAGATAGAAAATGGCATTTCCAAAATAGAATTGCAATCAAATTAAACACAACATGAACAAACTGATAGAAACATATTAAGATTTGTTAAGGATTGTCCAAGTGTAAAGTGTGAGGTTGAAAGTAAATTATAAGTCCATTTATAAGTACAATACAGATTTTTTTTTAAATTTACTTTTTTTCTTCAGATGCTGTTTCTTAATATTGAAGATTAGCTTCTGTCCAAGTTTCATAATACATTTAAAATTGTTGAAACAAAAAAGACTAGAAAAAAACTAGTCCTTTTATCAGTAAAAAAACAAAATATAAAAATAGGAAAATTAGCTTTTTCATAATTTAGTCCCAGAGACTGTAAATTGATCATAATTAAACTTAAATCTTCAATTTCATAAAATTCCATGAAGGTGTGACAGTGTAAATAATAAACTTATCATGTCTTTTACAACTTTATTCATAGAATAAGCCTAATAACATGTACTGATTATGAGATCAATGGAATGGAGGATCACTATGTCTTGCTTTCATGATATACATGTCACAGGCTTGAGAAATATACACTTACTAACCTGGGATGCAATAGGCATAACAATCTGATGGAAAGCAGCTATATACTCAGCATCACCCATGTATCCCTAAAAGTAGACAATTTTTTTACAATACAAATAATATTAGTATTACAGAATAACATATCCTCTGATAGTAGATAGACATTTGATTATAAGAATCTAATATGCAAATAGTATTAGTATTACAGAGAAACAAATATATACAATTACAGAAAAAAAAAATTATATCTCCAATTTTGGTTGCATCAGGTTGATACTATTCCAATTTTATTGGAGACTATTATTCCAACATTGTCCGGTGTATAAATCCATATTACTTAATGAACCAAAATTCCTATCAAACGACTACAATATGATTGTTTTATGATTTGTAGCATTATCTAAGTCTTAGTCAGTTACCTTCAATGAAAGAACAACATATATATCCATTGCATTTTTCTTAGTAACTATTTATAGCTTTTTATATATAGAAAAGAAGATGTGGTATGATTGCCAATGATACAACTATCCACAAAAGACCAAAATGACACAAACATTAACAACTATAGGTCACGGTAAGGCCTTTAACAATGAGCAAAGCCCATACCGCATAGTCAGCTATAAAAGTACCCGATAAGAAAGTGTAAAACAATTCAAACGAGAAAACTAACGGTCTTATTTATGTAAAAAAATGAAATTCCAGATTTGTTATCACATAAGCAACACGACGGGTGCCACATGTGGAGCAGGATCTGCTTATCCTTCTGGAGCACCTGAGATCACCCCTAGTTTTTTGGTGGTGTTCGTGTTGTTTATTCTTTAGTTTTTAGTATTTATTGGCAAGCATTCTCTCAACAAGTGCATTTTTAACCACTCACACTTTCATTTAAGTGGGGTTATTTTTTAAACAGAAATAAAAGTTACTTTAAAAATTTTACCAGTATAGTTAGTTCTCTCTTGACATATAATGTTTTAACATTATGGAAACAAAATTATATACAAATGTAATAAATTATTTGGGTTGGGTTTTTTGGCAAAGAAATCTTTTTAAGATTTAAATATCTAGTATAAATGCAGGCTTAAATAGTTCATCCAGTTCAATGAGTTAATCATACAGCCATAAATTACCACCCTATATTAATATTGTTACTAAACAACAACCTCACATACTTTTGAACGAGTTCAACGAGTTAATTATACAGCCATATATTGTTAATAAACAACAACCTCACAAACTTTTGTTGACAGGTGACGCGTTGTTAACACGTGAATTATGTTTCCAAAATTTTGACCTCAACTAAATCACGTTTATCCATCAGTGGAATATTTCTAGCCAAGTTGGACTTAGTATCCGGTGTAATAAACATTTAACACATTTCACTCATATAATGTATGAGATTTATGACACCATCAAATGAAAATTTGTTTTGACAAATATTTTAGTACTTAGCATCTTTTGGTGTGAATAAATGGTTTATTCCCTTTTCTCTATCTTTTGGCATTTATTAAACAATTTTCCAACACTAGATGAACGTTTCATTCATACAACTTTTAAAATGATTCTTATTGACAATAAAACACAAATGTTTATACCCAGTTTCAGGTTGGTCTGATTCTATGGTCCTGAGAAAAATGTGACTGAAATTTTACAATCAGTCATTGTACTTTTGTATTTGGTAAAAAAATGTTTGCTCATTGTTGAAAGCAGTATGGTGACTTATATTTACTAATTTCTTCTTGATTTGGTCTCCAGTGGAAAGTTGTCTTATTGGGAATCAAACCAAATCTTGTTATTTCTTTACCATATTAAGAAATGATTCAAGAATATCATCATGTAATGACATGTGAGTGATTTGGGGATTTTTATATAAAATTGTATAATATAAGTTTACATGATTCCAAGCAATGTTAACATTGTATCCTTCTCCGTCTCCCTCTCCTACTTTCTCTTCTGAACCATCGTCTGATGATGGGTAGAAACTACCATAATCATATCGATGGAGATTTATTAACAGAACACTAGAAATAGAAGTATTTGTAAAATAAAAAGTCATTTTCTTTACATCATCAGTATAGGCCCGAGAACACAGTTATTTCGTAGTGCATTTCTTTAAGACAATAAATTCAAATTAAAAAAATTGCACCTGCTCTTTCTCAAAAAGATTTTTACAGTGTAGTGTACTACCAGAGAGACAAATAATATCAAAATTATAGAAACTTCTACCAGCTCTAACTCAAAATATTGAGAATTCTGTGTTAAGGGGGTGTAAAATTCAGTTTGACAGCTTCAGACGTGATAAAATTTGACCTTTTGGATTTGGACCAAATCACTACTTAACATAAAAATTCAGCACCCAAATTTTTTAAACATGTAATTACATCCCCCTACTTAATATTTCATGCATTTAATATCAAGAAATAACTTGGGAAAGTGTATCAAATAAAACATGCAAGTTATACACTGTTTACACTAGGGACTATATTTGTAGACAACGAAAACCAAAGGACGATAACTGTGTCCTTGGACCAGTAATAAAAATTATATCTGTACTAAACTAGCAATAAATGACAAGTTTGTTATGAGTCTAAGTCACATAATGCTAGACTCATTGACCATTTATGCCAATTTGATGTTAAAAAATACCAATTATAATAAGAGGTACTTTAGACAAAGCAGTCCCTTATAAAGTCCCTGCTTTGTTAAGGGTAACCCTAAAGGATATTCTGATCAAACACATATTATGAGTTGAATACCATTATATGCATTAGATTGTGAAAAAATCAATAAATTGTCAAGAGTATTTGATAGGATAAACAATGTGTTTTATAGTTTGCTGTTATAACTATATAAAGTGGTAAAATTTTAAAAATATAACAAAAATGATTTCGTTTTTTTTATAAAAATCTAAATTAAATGAGAAGTTACAGGTGTTGCTATAGGTACCATATCCTCACATCCAAAAAAATATTGGAAGGCAGCAATTTTAGTTGTCTGACCGATTAAAAGACCTGAAATGTTTCAAGTCATCACTATCAAGCTGCTAAACAAATATTCAGACATTCCATTTTGTGTTACTTAAATTGTAATGTAGTAACATGAAGAAAATATATACATAAAAATAAGAAGATGTGGTATGATTGCCATTGAGACAAATGATAAAGAAGTTTAAAACTATCAGTGGCGTAGCTTGCATGTATGCTCAGATGCTCAAGCATCCACATCATTTTGGCCCAAAAAAATTCAACTCGGAAGTATCCAAACGTAACAAGGCTGAGGATATGAGGATAATATCCAGTCATTTTCCTAGCAGTATGCCTGGTCTTTCATTTATGATAATTTAGTTTATGTAAACAAGATAGTTCATTCGCATAATAGTGTTTCAATAACTTTTGTTCGTAAAAATAAATCTACGTCATCGGCTAAGGCAAGTGGAAAGGATGATGATACGCAGACCCGTGGAAGTGTTTCATCTGAAGTTGAACCTAGTGGAGTGATAGCTTCTCATCTGACTATAGCAACTAACAACTAAAACTCCATAACCTGATATCATTTCTTGTGACATGGTAAACGACGTGAAAAAAAAATCAATTTGTAATAGATCGTGATAATTCCTTGTCTAATGAATTCCCGTTTCTATCTTTAGGTCCAAATACTAATTTTATTTTCATTAAAGAACAAATTAAGTTCCAATGTTCCCCCACCATGCACTTTACATGTAATATTTTATCTATCAAAGGGTAAGGAACAAAGGAATAACTAAAAAAACACTTTTTTATTTTTTATTTTCAATATCTTAAGAGAAATCAAAGCTTTACAGTAAATGAAAAGGGATTTCCATTACAATTGATATTTCAAAAGGTTATAAATGGTTAAAAATATTTGATTACAACTTATTTTCGAAAGTATCAAAGACATTGCTGATGATATAAGTTTCACTTAATCTGGCAAGAACTGTACACGTGAGAGTGCTAACAAGACCGGACGATCAGACGTGTGGTATTTTTATGTCTCCTGCAACACTTTTAGCTAAATAATCAAAAAATCAAAAACCCAAACTATAAGTTGAAAGGAGAGTCACTTCAGTTCCTATATTCCGAAGTTCCCCAATTATACAGAAGTGCCGCTGTAATGGAGGCGGTTTTTGATATGTAAAAAATAAGATTGGGTGGGAAACTTTTACATCAAATATTTTTGAATTGAATGTTGGTAGTTTCGAGGAAACAATAAAAGTCTGTTGAAAATATCAATATATGAATTTGTGTGTAATTTGAATTTAAACAAAAATCTAACTAGTGTCGGATTCTGAGGGAGTACATGTGCTTAAATAAATAAAAAAATCTGCATAAAAAGGTCCCGAAAAAATGTTCACATCATTCCAACCCTGGCTACGCCACTGACTATAGGTCAATGTACTGCCACCATAAAAATAAAGTTAATTCATTTCAACCTTGAAATTCAAAATATCAATAAACAATAAAACTGAGGAAAGTGTGGGACTAAAATAATCTGTGGGAGGATTTGACAGACGGTCCAAGACAACAATCATTTTGTAGTGCATTTCTTTTACAACATAAATGAAAATTTAAAAAATCCCACCTGTGATTTCTCAATGAAACTTTAACAGTATGTTGTACTACTTTGGGACAAATTATATTAAAATTATTGAAAACTTCATCGGCTCTAACTCAAAATATGGACAGTTTTATGTTTAGGGTGTCTTGAAATCTTTTGACAGCTTAATTCCCAAGTGCTAATTTTTAACCTTTTTCAGCTGGACCAAATCACTACTTTCCTTTAAAACTCGGGACCCAAATTTTTTTACAGTTTAATTTCATCCCCCTACTTGCAATTTGAGGCATTAAACATGGGGAAATAAATTTGGAAGGGGTATAAAAAAAATTGGCAAGTAACCCACTGTCAAGGGACTATATTTGTGGACATCGAAAATCAAGGGACGACAATTGTGGTCTCGGACCAGACAAGATGAATGCATTATTGCACCACTACAAAATAGGAATGAGAAAAATTATTACCTGTTATCATTATAAAATTGGTGCTGTGTTCCATTTCCATGGTGAACATCCCAATCTAAAATCAATATTCTGTGAAACAAAACAAAAAAAGAATTGTAGTCATATCAACTCCGATCACAATAATTTATAAATTCCTTTCAAGATGAACTAAAACTGAACATAAATTCTATCTATGTTTTTGCCAAAAATTAAACAATTTTTCTGTTTGAGTTTTACAGGAATTTCATATCCCGAATGAGAGCCATATGAACTAAACTTGGATAAATCTACAGTAATTCACCTGAATTAAGCTTTTGAACCTGTGCAGTATTGATTTCAACACCTAGCAAGTTCAACATTAGTTCCTAATCAAGTTTCCACTACAGTGATCAGTTCCAATATACATGTATGTTGTAAGCTTTTTATACCTTGATATCAGAATAAATGGATAAATCAGGACTACAAATTACAGAAACAAAAATCTAACCTTTTTAATCCAAACTGTTCCTGTGCATACTTTGCTGCGATTGCTACATTATTAAAAAAACAGAAGCCCATACATTTTGTACATTCTGCATGGTGCCCAGGAGGTCTACAAAATTAGATTTTATTAATGCATAATAAAACCTATCAATAGTATTACAGTCATTAAAGCATCTGTACATGATGCCCAGGAGGTCTACAAAATTAGATTTTATTAATGCGTAATAAAACCTATCAAGAGTATTACAGTCATTTAAGCATATGTACTTTAATTGAACATGTAAATGCAAAAAAAATCAGAATCATCTATAAACTTTACAACATATCTCCAGTAAAATGAATACTGTAAATTCAGAAAGTATTGTGAGGTTTTTATTAAAACTAATAATGCAAATGGGTGAGTATTGTAATGATAAGAACTTGCATTCTGATTACTATAATACACCTGTAAGCACTTTTTTACAAATCACAATAATAAAACTCGCATTTTGGTCCATTCTTGAAAAATCTCAATAATTTCTGATTTAACAGTAAAAAATGTTACTAAGGAAACATCATATAGTATGTAGAAATACACAGTCATGAAAAAACTTAAAATTGACACACATGATATTTAACCCTATTTCATTTGCTCTCTTATGAATAAGTCTTATTGTTTGTATCATGTATTAGCATGTGTCTGAAAAAAGCATCTTCAATAGATTGGATTCCTCCTAGTGAAAATACAAAATATTATCTCATTTTGGTGTAACTAAGGCAAAATTCTGCATTTATTTGATACAAAATACTACATAAGAGGGAAGTAGAATTTCAATTCACTTCAGTGAAAACTTTTCTGCATTTATTGAAAATAAAAAAAAGTCATTTGCATTTCATATATTTTTTCCATAAAATGAGGGCCCTCATGGGGTTTTTGATTATGTGATTACTTGGCCGTTTTTTTAATGATTATTAGATTATTAAGCCAAATATTTCATGATTATTTGATTACCTAGGACTGTATTTTTAGTTTATGATTATTTGATTACTTAAGATAAGCAAATATTTAATGATTATGTGATTATATTGGCAAAAAAATGGTGATTATGTGATTACTAGGACCCCCCCATGAGGGGCCTCTAAAATTGAAAATTTTAACATAAAACATTAGTTGGAAACCACTACAATATCTTCTAGACCTATGGCTGGTAGAGATATAAAACAATAATATTCAATATAATACATAATGCAATTTTTTTCTGTTTTTGTTGTGACAGATTTCAAGGTTAAATATTAGGTGTTATATCATTGATGAAGGTCATGGCAACAAAAAGGTTAATCACTAATAAACCTGTTACATGTACATCACACCACAAATATTAATTCTTATTCACGGCACAAATTATTTTTTTAAATGTTCATGAATCACTTGATCTAAAAATAATGTGTGTGCATTTTATTCAATTTATTAATAATAATGGTTACTTCCCTAACAAATGTAACATGAAGTACTTCATACTTTTTGGTGTTTATGAAACAGCAAAATGAGATACAATGCAATAAATAAGTTCTTAAACAAAAGATATGTTATCTTTCACATTGCAATCATAATAAAATTTTATAGATATCTAAAAACAATAAAAAGTCAAAAATGAAACAAAAGCATATTCATTACTTAAAAACAATAAAATGTCAAAAATGAAACAAAAAGCATATTCATTACTTTAAAACAATAAAATGTCAAAAGTGAAACAAAAAGATTTAACTGTTAGCGGTAAGAATCTTTCATATTCCGGATAAATGAAGCTTTAATCATTTGAAACAATTGATACTAAACTCTAATGAGTCTTAATTTGTTTAACTTACCTTACAACTGCTACTCCACTTGAAGCCTGAAATTCATATGCAAATTAACTGTGTTATCAAACTTCATATTGAAACATGCACACATTAATTAGTATTACTGGTTAAGAAATCAAGGCTCTGTACTCCTTAAAGTTAAACATGAAAATCAACAAAACCATTTTTAATGCTTCTGAGAAACTACATACTAAAATTTGAAAAGGATGAGATCAGTCTCATGGAGGTTACATGAAATACCATGATCCAATTAATCAGGGCTCATAACTAGAGAATGGCAAAAGTGAGAACTGTCATTATATAACTTGAACTCAATTTTATTATATCATATTATTCAAAATTCCAGAACAGTAAACGAAAAAAATAAGAATAAGTAAAATTTTGCAATTCACTTTCAAGTTTCTCCATTCATTTATACATTGCCCTTACGATATCAAAAAGAATTTTTCGATGGATGCTGATCCTTACATCTTATCAGATGGTTTGTTACGGTTTTTGGAAGATAGCATTAATAATACTTTTACATTTGTATAAATGGCATTTAACATTTTATCCATGAAATCATCTATTTTTCATTCAAGTTTCAGCAGTTTAGTTTGAAAAAACAAATCACTTTTTTTTTTTTTAGCAGGTGCTTCATTGAAGGACAATCATACATACTTATTATCACCATTGGATAACATTATAAAGCATGTTTTATATTGAATTTAGTAGTTTCATTCTTTTTTGTGTGTAATTAAGTATGTACATGATAATTGATCAAATTTAAAATACCTTGAAAGAGGAAAACTTGCAAAAACTGTTTTATGCTGTTAATTTACTTTCAATGATACATACTGAAAAAAATATTCTGTGAAGTACATGTAAAATTTCCCTTGGATACGGTGGGTTTTTTTTTCTTGGTACAACTTAATTCATGATATAAATGGATGTTGATAAATTTAAAACAAAATACAATTCAATGAAAATCGGCAATTTTTTATCCTTTTTTGATTTGGAACTGCTTTCTACAAAAGGAGAATCAACCTTCAGCCGTTTTATAATCTAAAGGATCCTGGGTATTTTCATTGTTTCTACTCCAAATGAAAACAATGACATACATTTTTTTAATTTCAAATGTTTGGGATGTTGTAAGACAATCAAAATGTTTTGGTGTATGCTTTTGTAAATATTACCCAAAATGCATTAGATTTTGGAATGACAAATTATCCCAAGTACTTACCTGTCCTGTCAATACTGTATGTACGACATTCAATAAACTTCCTGTAGCTAACAAGGCACAATTATATGTTTCCTAAAACAGACATGAACAGCAATTATTAGTCTTATAGTTAGTCATACAACAGTATTTTTTAACAATTTTATAAAGACCCTTATACAATTTGTAAATTGGAATCTTAAGAAGAAGCATGTCTAGCAGCAGGACAAGGTCATCCTATAAGTAAATACATGAATAAAGGATCTTGCATGGAATTTAAAATTTATAGAAAAAGAGTGTATTGCAAATTTTTGGTAGAATATGATGTTCAAATTATTTTGTTTCTTTGTTGAATTTCATAATGAGTCTACTCAAACCCAATTTTAAGAGTGCTCTTAGCCAAAAGTTTGACAATTGAAAGATGCAAAGATTAACTTGAATTATATTAAAACAAGAATGTGTCCCAAGTACATGGATGCCCCATCCGCACTACCATTTTCTATGTTCAGTGGACCGTGAAAATGGGGTAAAATCTCTAATTTGCCATTAAAATTGGAAAGACCATATCATAGGGAACATGTTTACTAAGTTTCAAGTTGATTGGACTTCAACTTCATCAAAAACTACCTCGAACCAAAAACTTTAACCTGAAGAGGGACAGACGGATGGACGAACGGACGGATAAATGGACGGACAAAGAAACAAACAAGGGAACAGACGGACAGACGGTACAACGCACAAATCAGAAAACAAAATGCCAATAAATTGGGCATAATAAATGGGTCATAAAAAGGAGCTTAAAACAGCCAAAGGTCAACTTCATGCACCTGATTTAAAACCTAAGTTATTGTACAATCAATAACTTTTTAAGCAGATGTTAAAGTTAACTATAGTTAAAAATAGTTTTGAAGATGAAAATAATATAAAAATGAACACCAGAAAATGAACTTCTCATTTAGTTTTCAATTTGGAAACAATTACCTACTTGACACAGGTAAATAGAATTATAGTTCCATGCTAATTTTCTCAAATCAAATACAGTCTTCTCTGCTAATTCTTTCATTTCTTCTACATATTTTGAACTACAAAATATTTAAAAATAAAAATAATATGTAATAGTAACTATAGGCAAAGAATCTGTTCCTTTGCTTTTTTGTGTATTTTTGTTGTGCATGTGCTGATTTTGTGTCATGGATAGATACCGCATATCCTCTATTTTTTTATTATTTCTTAAAGGTATTATAATTTTATAAAAGGTTTTTTCTTTTATTTCCACAAATGTATACGTATGTCTCAGTCACAACAAATGATGTCATCAGACAAAGGACAATCTATAGATTCACACAAAACTGTGTGAATACCCTGAAGGACTATTGTTCGTCTCATGTTCATTGACTGTGAATTATATAAATGTGTATTGACTGGGAATTATATAAATGTGTATTGACTGGGAATTATATAAATGTGTATTGACTGGGAATATTATATAAATGTGTATTGACTGGGAATTATATAAATGTGTATTGACTGGGAATTATATAAACTACACTGTATGGTTTTTGCTCATGTTAAAGGCCATACAGTGACCTATACTGTAACCTTTTACATCTTTTGTCTAGAAAGCAGTTCACCATGAACATACTTTTAAAAGTGCTTGATTTCTACACAAGTTTTTTCATAGGATTTTTTTTCCTTTTAGATACTGTTTTTTTGGGGTTTTTTTTCAACATTTACTTGAATTCATTTTAATTTACCTATGTATGAGCTGTAGTTCTGATTCCGTGGCATGCCGTGACTGAAAAAAAAAAGAGACCATTAACAATACAGTTTTTGGTACACTACAATTGTTTAAATCATTACATAAGCAAAACTTACCAAAGCTTCCTTACTCATAAATAGTGACAAGTTAGTTTTATTAAGTATTGGTTGTATAAGAGTAAAGAAAAGTAGTACTATTGTCAAAGTTAAGGAAATGAGATACATGTATGAGACAGATGGACAATATGGAATGATAAAATTCAAACTTCAATTCTCCTTTGCAGTCTCTTTCCTCAAATTTAACCTACATAAATCAACCTTACTTCAATTTAGTTTCTTAATTTTCTTCTTGAAATCTCCTGGTTCCCATCTTCCTAACTCCTAAAGTTTCTTAGCCCTACTCTAGGCTTAAGTCACCATGTTCATCTTTTGCATAACAGCAAGAAAATGCCTTACATTATTACTAATAATAACTCTATCAAGGATACATTTAGTAACTCCATTATCAAAAAATAGAATTAAAGGAAAATCTGTTTCACAGAATATATACCTACTTGTACTCTAAGACACCTCTCCAAAAGACCCAATTCTACATGTTTATCAAATATTCTAGTGATTCTGTCTGGATCTTCAGGATGGCCTCTGTAAAACATAACAAAAATAATCTTTAAGTTTCAATTATCTTTTAGGGACCAAATCATACATGGGTTCACAAATTTTGTGTGAATGATTAATTATTTTTTTTTCTCATTATTTTTTATATATTTGTAGAGGTTGAAACCTAGATAGCTCAAGCTGTTATTTTTAATCTAAGCTAAAGCCAAACAACTTAAACTTTATCAACTGATTTCTATTTCAATACCTAAATGATGTTAATACAGCTCTTTATTCTCTTTTCTGTAAACTCCATTCAGACCCTTATTAATATATTGGTACTTTTAACTGACAGTAATTAGTATATTGGTATCAGTGGCGGATCCAGGAATTTTCATAAGTGGGGGCCCACTGACTGACCTAAGAGGGGGCCCACTTCAGTCACGCTTCAGTGATTCCCTATATAAGCAACCAATTTTTCCCCCCTCCTCAATCCGCCTCTGCGTATGTGTTCCATTTACTCACAGAGTCAGTGCACCTTTTGAAGTATGGAACATCAGTAGACATAGTTAGTAATACAATGTAAATTATTTAGTATTGCAATAATTATAACAAGAATGTGTCCCAAGTACAATGATGCCCCATCCACACTATCATTTTCTATGTTCAGTGGACCATGAAAATGGGATAAAATCTCTAATTGTGCATTTAAATTAGAAAGATCATATCACCAAAAATGGGGCATAAAAATGCTTTTCAAAAGTATATGTCTTTTTTTACTAAATAAATCAGAAAACAGAGAAGACAGAATATGTGCAATTGTGTATATTTTTGTCAAGCTTCCTCAAGGTTAATAGCATATATATTTACTACTTAAACAACAAGTTATTTTGTTGATTTGCTGTGATTTGTTTTTGTGATCAACAACTTGTTTAGCAGATATATCTACAAGTAGAGAAGATCCAAGCTTCAACATTTTCACAAATATTTATGTTTGGTTCGACATATTCACAACTATTTATGTTTGGTTCGACATATTCACAACTATTTATATTAGGTTTGACATATTCACAACTATTTAAGTTGGGTTTGACATATTCACAGCTATTTATAAAGGGTTTGACATATTCAGAACTATTTATGTTGGGTTTGACATACTCACAACTATTTATGTTGGGTTTGAAATTTTCAGAACTATTTATGTTGGGTTTGACATATTCACAACTCTTTGTGTTGGGTTTGACATATTCAGAACTATTTATTGTTGGGTTTGACATTTTCAGATCTATTTATATTAGGTTTGACATATTCAGAATTATTTATGGTTGGTTCGACATATTCACAACTATTTATGTTGGGTTTGACATTTTCAGAACTATTTATGTTGGGTTTGACATATTCACAACTATTTATGTTGGGTTTGACATTTTCAGAACTATTTATGTTGGGTTTGACATATTCACAACTCTTTGTGTTGGGTTTGACATATTCAGAACTATTTATTGTTTGGTTTGACATTTTCAGATCTATTTATATTAGGTTTGACATATTCAGAACTATTTATGTTTGGTTCGACATATTCACAACTATTTATGTTGGGTTTGATATTTTCAGAACTATTTATGTTGGGTTTGACATATTCACAACTATTTATGTTGGGTTTGATATTTTCAGAACTATTTATGTTGGGTTTGACATATTCACAACTCTTTGTGTTGGGTTTGACATATTCACAACTATTTATGTTGGGTTGACATATTCACAACTATTTATATTAGGTTTGACATATTCACAACTATTTATGTTGGGTTTGACATATTCACAGCTATTTTTATTAGTTTGCCATTTCCGCAACTCTTTATATTAGGTTTAAACATATTCACAGCTATTTATCATGGGTTTGACATTTCCACAACTATTTATGTTGGGCTGACATATTTACAGCCATTTATCTTGCATTGTGCTTTTATGTGCCAAAGTCATGAAAATATATCTCTCATGAAAAACATTGGTTACAAAAAACTTTTTCATATACTTAATGTTAACTGACATTTTTTTGTACACTTATATGTATACAATTAAATGACAGTGAATCAATGTAGTGTAACGTAAGGGTACCCAAATTGCATCGAGTACCCAAATTGCACCTATTTAGAAAAAAAAGCAACGGAAATCTTACAAGATTTCCTAGAAACTAAACAGTTTATATTTTTATGATTTGATACTATGCACGTCTTTCAACATAGGTAAACATATTTAGATATACACAAAACGTTCACAGTATTGATCTACAGATGAAGTGTTTACTGAAAAAGCAAAATGTACGAAAACGTCACCATGCGACGTCATCAAAACGTCATCTTTTTAAAATTAGCAAATACAATATATTATAAATATCCATTTCGTAAAATATGAAGAGTAAGCATGGACTAATATCCAGTTGTTCAAAATATTTGAAGAAATTAGACAAAAGCTCGGTTTTAAGACTTTTGACTATGTGAATTTAAGCATGGATGCAATTTGGGTACTCCTCATTACAGAATCATGGATAGTTTGGAGGTTGATTCAAACCCATTTTTTATGACTCAATATGGATTTAAAATCAAATTGGTGTACCGATACAATAAAGAAGGATAGGGCTACAAAATAAACACAGTACAGACATTTTTTTCTTGATCATAAAAAAACGTAGGTGAAAAAACTGTCAAAATAGGTGCAATTTGGGTACCGTCACGTTAAACTGTTAGCAGCAGTGTTAAGTAACTTTAAGTTTCTCTCATATGCAAACCAGTTAAATATAAGAAACAACTTTTAAAAGACCCATTGATATCTTAAGCTACTTTATTTCTCAGGTAAATAGGCCAATATCTGCTGTCTGACAAGTAATTAACACAGGCGAGTAATGTTTTTTTTTATGAAAGAATATCTAATCATAGTTTACCTAGAATCAGCCTTGTGTGCCCGCATATCATCATCATATACTATACAAGTCCTGTTATAATAAACAAGAGAGATTTAATTAATCAAATAATGCAATACACAAATAATACTATTCTTAGTGCCAATAGAAAACAAACATGTCAGGAGCCTGCAATTCAGTGGTTGCTTTGTTATATATTTAGTTTTGCTCTTTTTTTTTGTACATTAATTAGGCTGTTAGTTTTCTTATTTGAATTGTTTTACATAAGTCATGACAGGGTCTTTTATAGATCACTATGCAGAATGGGACTATCTAATAAATGATGGCCATATGAAGACCTATAGTTGTCAATTTCTGTGTCCTTTGGTCTCTTGTGAAGAGTTGTCTAATTGGCAATCATAACACCCCACCCTTGTTTGGTCCTAAATTAATGACAATATATAATTGCTCTTTAAATGCATTCTTCATAGATTTGCCTATGTGTAGTTTGATCTGGAATCTTCTCTGTTCTATTCAAAAAGCATGTTAAATTAAGTCTTATAGAAGTCAAAACAATGCTGTGTATATAAAAATAAGAAGATGTTATAAGATTGCCAATGAGGCAAATCTCGATCCAAAGACGAAATGACAAAAAAACACTATAGGTTCAGGCCATTTGATGGCACCTTATTCTTAAACTATTGTCCTAAACATGCATGAAATATTTGTCACTGGTCGTTACGCAACCAACAATCAATCAATATTCTTAAACTAAAATGAGCAAACATGTCTTTGTTGTCACATAAATATTCACTTGTAAGGAGGTCTCATTAACGCTGTCTCTGCAATAAGTTGATCTATGATGGGGTCAAACTTTTTCTGTAAAAGATAAACTTCTTGGACTTCTTTTTCGTATGTGTATGTTAGTGGAAACATCTTTGAATCATTTTCTTCTTTATCAAATTTGACATCTGATCTAAAAAAGAAAATACAAAAATTCTAAATATAGTATCTTTTTTATATATGTATTTATATCTATACAATACAATAAGAGCCCAAGGTCTGTCAACTAGTGTGACTTATGTGGAATTCACTCACAAAAGAAGTTTTAAAAAACTGATATCAAAATCATCCTTTATATAAACTGAATACCACAAAAAAAGCCTTCAATAGTGTTAAAATTGCATCTAAGCACAAAAATACTAATTTAAATCTATAAAATATTTGGTTAAATAGATACTGCACTTGGCTTAGGGATGCATTATGTTTCTTGGACTTAGTGGGGATATTAAGAAGTGTCCATTTTAAGCCATAAGGTCTATCAATATAAGCAATTGTCATTAAATTGTTCAAAAAACAGTTTACAAACTTAATGTCACATTCATTATCTTTGTTTTCTGCTAACTTCTGTCAAACCATGACCAGTATGTATATCAAATATTGCTCTATCTTCATTTTTTGTCAGTATTCAAAATAAGAGTCTCACAAACTCATATGACCTTAACCTGTCTTTGGCAGGTCAGAATTTCAGACAATGGTTTTATCCAGTCAGGTATTCCTCATTCTTATCCTTAAGGAAATTTATCCATTTTTTTAGAAGATGCTTTCTTCTTTATATCACAGTGGTCTTGCTTGTCATGTTTGCTATTTAGTTTCTCTTCTTTTTAATTATCAATAATATTGCCAAAAACTGCAAAATTGGCTAAAAATGAAAATTTCAGGAGCAATAACTTACAAATGGAATGTTTAATTTTCTGAAATTTTCTGGTTATGTAGACCTTGATATTCTAAAAGTATTTTCTTATTAATTTTTCCTGAACTTATGACTTCTGTTTTTTTAACACCTCCAGTTCAAGTTTTGAGGAATCCTCAAGGAAAATTCACACATTGATTTCAGACATGACGATTTTTTTAAAGATTTACGCCATTCAGACACCAGCAGACGCCAAGTGATGACAACAGCTCACAGTTACCTTATAAGGACATTAAAATCATGTTTGAAGAATTCTTCATAAAAAGTGTATTGTGAAGTAACAAACTGCCAGACCAAACTGTCTGGGAGATAATTATATTAGCAAGTTTAGCGAAATGTCAAACGTACTGTTTGAAATAAAGATATATAATCTTTTTCATTTATGCTGTTTTTCTACATTAATCTAACGTGTATATTTTAACAGGTTACCTAGGTGGTAATTTGTTGACCTCTTCAAAAGAACATAAATCTTCAGTATCATCTTCCAGTAAGTCCTGGTAATGAAAGCAAGACCAGTAGGGCCTCAGTACTTTAATTACATTTAAGATGGTTCCTGCAATGCTAAAAAAGAAAACAAATCTCATTACCTTGCATAAACAAGCTTAATAAGCAGGTACATAACTAAAGGTTACAATATCGAACGTACAAGGGCTGTAAAAGCCAGTCAAGGTCGTTAAAAACTTCCATTTGTTGTAGGTTACAACATGAAAAACAAGCTAGTAATGAAGTGAATAACACTCAACATGACAGGTTAATAAAATAAATAGACATTTGTATGTCATCTTCTTGTAATTCTATGTGACCACATGGTTTTGGTGGGTTAGTGTTGCTCAGTCTTTTTGTTTTCTAAGTTGTGTTAATTGTACTGTTTTTCAGCCATAATGTTGTCAGCTTCCCCACTTCAAACAAAATGTGCTTCAGTCAACACTTATGCATCTAAGAAAAATTACAAAAAGCATTCAATTCTTAAATGAAAGTCAAATAAAGACAACTAGAAAAATAAATTTAAGATGAAGCTATTTTCTTTTTTCATCACATACAGTGGAGTCCCCAGTGTCCACGCCGCTGGTGATACCGTGCATTAGCTGATTTCGTCACATCAACACAGTAACACAAACAAAATTGTTATAGTTATAGTTTTAGCATTCTGAAGGGATAAAAAAGAATAAAATTGATAAGTTCAAAAGTAAAATTATTACTGCATTCCCGTGATTTACAATATTTGTGCAATTTCCATTAAAAAAATTACATCATCAGATAAAATTTGTTTTATCTAAGTCAAATTTAAATCAGATTGAAATAATTTTTGCTCAGTATCCATGGCAGTATGCTTGGTTCAAATTCAGCTATATTTCATAGCAGAAAATTTTTCTTGTATTCAAATAAGCTATTTTTGGGAGGCATGCGAGAAATCACCAGATATTTGAGGAACTCTCAGAACAGGGGTTTCCCTAATTTTGGACATACATTACACAAAATATTGAGGGTGAAACCATACAAACAGATAATTTTATGAAATAAAAGTATGTTTTGAATGTGTTCACACAAATTTATCCAATTATTGGTTTTATCAGTTGAATGAAGTGAAGTCATAAGTCTTAGGTGCATGGATACACGAGACTGCCCAGTACATATTTGTCACCTTTATTTTTTCAAAATGTTCCCCGTAAAGGGGCATTTTATAGCTGTCAAACTCCTGTTCATCAATTTTACTCAAATTCACATATTTGACTTCAGACGTTCTTAAACATATATTTAAATTACAATAAGACTAAAATAAGCCATGAACAATGCATGGACTTGATAACATTTATCAGCCTTTTTTTCTGCATATTTAGGTCTCAAAGACAACATCTAGTTAACCATTTGTGGATTGAACCAGTCAGAGGAATGGTTCTGCCTTGTTTCACTCTCAATGTTGACATTCTGTTCATTGTAATAACTGAACACACCTAGTGCATAACTCATTTCCAGCTAAGGGGGTAATTTGAAGCACAGGATTAATCAATTGCAAGTCATTAAATAAGAGTTTTATCCATAAAAGACTCATCAGTGATGTTTGTATAAAAAAGAGTTTTAAAAAGGCAAAATAAAGTTTGAAGTTGAAGACCATTGAGGACCCAAAATTCCAAAATGTTATACAAAATACAGGTACAGTAAACTATTCCTAGGGTAGAAAATCCATAATATTTTGAAGAATTCAAAGTTTTGTATACTCTTAATTTATAGCTATGACCATATAAAATCTAGAGAAAGTTCTTTATATTGTTTAAATGTTTTCTAATATGTCAGTTTAAATCTTACCTATCTGTTGGTTCATTCTGAGGAGGTAGTAATGGACAAGGATCTCTTAGTAATGCCTTCAATGTCAAGGCCACAGATTCTGACAGAGATTTAATACAGTAACCACCCTAAAATATTGAAATATAATAATGAGTTTACACATACTTTATGATGCTATCTTTTTTAACATCATTCTCAAATTGGTAAAGTGAATAAAAAAAAATCTAGTCTTTTTGAAGTGGTTCATTACTTTCAAACTTTCAAACTTTATTAATCTAACTCAGATGCAGTAACTGTGCTACAGGACGATAGTCTTTTTGCCTATTCTGTAACTGACACTGTAGATAGACATTAAATTTATGAGTTGATTCCTTCTTCAGATCATAGATTTTCATTGACAATGGAAAGCTAGTGGAAATACTAATTTTATCTATCAGTTATATACAATGTATATGTTTTTCAGACATAAAGTTAAGAAATAGAAAGGAGTAAAAAAATATCTCAAAACATTATAACCATAAAGGTCATAAATCATATATTAACAAAGGTCATAAAAAAGAAATCATATATTAACAAAGGTCATAAAAAAGAAATCATATATTAACAAAGGTCATAAAAAAGAAATCATATATTAACAAAGGTCATAAAAAAGAAATCATATATTAACAAAGGTCATAAAAAAGAAATCATATATTAGCAAAGGTCATAAAAAAGAAATCATATATTAACAAAGGTCATAAAAAAGAAATCATATATCAACAAAGGGCAATTTTACATGAAGAATATAATAATATGTATTCAAATCATATAAGTTTCAATCATTACATTATTTTCCTAATTATTTATTATATTTATACCTCCAGACAAACACACACTCTTCCATCAGCTAGTCCCATTAAATAATGAGTCATATGACCAAAACATGCAGGTGAAACCATCATTTCTCCCTAAATAAAAAATAAAACATAATTATTTTATACAACCCAAAAAAAAATATTTCTAAAAACAATTTACAACCAATTTTTACATCCTTCAACATCACCATGCACAAGGCTTGACGACTGTTCTATTCACTGCCGTAGTGTAACTTTTGCTTGTCAAAAAGTTTTATAATTATATATGTACATATAAATGAAATCCTCTCTATCAGTACAAGGGATATAAATATGCATTGGTATATGAAACTAATATAATTTGTTTATCAATAGAGTAAAAAGAATGATATGTTAACATTAAATAAATAATCAACATACTTTGTTCTTATTTAAATTAATTCATCTAATTAACTATATAACATATAATTTTATTTCAAATATTAATTGCCAATCTCCCTAAGAACCAGACAGTGATGAAAACATGACAAACAAAAACATAATCAAGTTCATAATGTATAATGGTGGACGAATATAACACTGGTTTCCTTTCCTATTTCTAGTATTTCAAGATATGATTTGGTTGAAATACTCTATAATTAACAATTAAAGGGTGCTAACTCTGTCATTTGCTACCATTCTAATCAAAAGTTATCAAGAGATTTCTCTATTTACCAGATGTGCAGAAACATGATATCTACTACTTATAACTCAGGATGAGGGCAGCTTTACAATAGAATTGAAGGGTCAGCAAGCATATTTGGTCCATGTTATAAAATTCTTCAAAATTGCCTCATTCTGAATTACAACTTGTATATTATAAGCAAATATGAACCCCTTTTGCATGAAAAACATTGGCACTTACTGGAACCTACAAGTTTTATGTACATTCCATATGATTTATAAAATTGACAAAATGTTCTTGAAGCTGCATTTTATGCAATTACCATTTTTAAAGAGCATGAATACGTTTAACTGTTTGTCTTTTACTGTAATTTGTAATATAGCAAAAAAGACAGATATATCACAAAGAAATTTAAAAAATCCTTAAATTTTGAAAATTTATCCTTGTGAAATTACATAATTCCATGTACAAATTCTGAAACTAAAAGAGCATTTATTGTAAGTTAAAAACGCAGGAACTCTAGCAGCAGAAGAGCAAAGTTAATTCATTATTTGCAAATATTCAAAGGTTCAATATTTCAAGGTCATTTAATCATCAATACATTACATGTTTTAAAAGGCTTTTAAAATTGAGTTATGCAGTGATAACCCAGATATCTCTTCCATTTCAAAAGTCAAAGATTTTACCTATCATTTCCAAATTAATATAAGAAGATTGAGTAAAGTAAATACACATTACATATACCTTATAGTCCCCTATGGAACAATCATAACCTGCAGACACTAAAACTAAGTCTGGACAAAACTGTTAATGAATAAAAATTAGCTCAATTAATTCAAACTTAGTATAAATAGTTAAGTAAGCAATTTCCAATAGCACACAACATTTTTTTAAATTGTACTATGTACTTTCAATTCATCATAAACTTTCTCTTTCGAAAATTATAAATTTTAGTACTGTAAATACAGAAATGTTTGTGATGTTTCTATACTGCTATAATTGCGACATGACTGATTTTGAAAAAAATGATGCAATCCAAAACAAACAATTTGATAGCATCATTTGTATTTCACTAAATCTCAATAATTGATCAGGCACTTTTGCCAGTTATTAAGCAATCACAATTATAAATGCAAGCAAAATTTCTGAATTTACAATAGTTATTTGCCATGGCAAACAAGGTGTTTCAAAAGTAAAAGTCCCTCTGCAAATGAATTATTGAATTTAATAAAATGTTGAATGCTATGGATGCTACGACATAAAAGCTGTAAAGAATCAGTGATGTTACTAGAGAAAGAAGTTACTGGAAACCAACATAGGTTCAAAAGCACTGAACAAAAACAGTTAAGGATCATTTCAAATTTAAAATAATATGACAATATTTTCATAATGTTACAAATAAAGAATGTTTCAGTCAATAGACCCATTCTATATTATCTTCATTTCTGAACTAAAGGATGGCAAAGAAATACAAATTCCAGTGAAATGATGTCCTAAATCAGAAGCAATCATTTTAAAATACAAATTTTAGGACGTTTGTTGATCTTGTTTTTAGCTCACCTGGCCCAAAGGGCCAGGTGAGCTTTTCTCATCACTTTGCGTCCTGCGTCCGGCGTCCGGCGTTAGCTTTTACAAAAATCTTCTCCTCTGAAACTACTGGGCCAAATCAAACCAAACTTGGCCACAATCATCAGTGGGGTATCTAGTTTAAAAAATGTGTGGCTTGACCCGGTCAACCAACCAAGATGGCCGCCACGGCTAAAAATAGAACATAGGGGTAAAATGCAGTTTTTGGCTTATAACTCAAAAACCAAAGCATTTAGAGCAAATCTGACAGGGTTAAAATGTTTATCAGGTCAAGATCTATCTGCCCTGATTTTCAGATGAATCGGTCAATCGGTTGTTGGGTTGCTGCCCCTGAATTGGTAATTTTGAGGAAATTTTGCTGTTTTTGGTTATTATCTTGAATATTATTATAGATAAAGATAAACTGTAAACAGCAATAATGTTCAGCAAAGTAAGATCTACAAATAAGTCAACATGACCAAAATGGTCAGTTGACCAGTTTAGGAGTTATTGCCCTTTATAGTAAATTTTTAACCATTTTTCGTAAATTAAAGCAATCTTTTACAAAAATCTTCTTCTCTGAAACTACTGGGCCAAATTAATCCAAACTTGGCCACAATCATCTTTGGGGTATTTAGTTTTAAAAATGTGTGGCGTGACCTGGTCAACCAACCAAGATGGCCGCCACGGCTAAAAATAGAACATAGGGGTAAAATTCAGTTTTTGGCTTATTACTCAAAAACCAAAGCATTTTGAGGAAATCTGACAGGGTTAAAATGTTTATCAGGTCAAGATCTATCTGCCCTGAAATTTTCAGATGAATCGGTCAATAGGTTGTTGGGTTGCTGCCCCTGAATTGGTAATTTTGAGGAAATTTTGCTGTTTTTGGTTATTATCTTGAATATTATTATAGATAGAGATAAACTGTAAACACCAATAATGTTCAGCAAAGTAAGATCTACAAATAATTCAACATGATCAAAATGGTCAGTTGACCCGTTTAGGAGTTATTACCCTTTATAGTCAATTTTTAACCATTTTTCGTAAATTAAAGTAATCTTTTACAAAAATCTTCTTCTCTGAAACTACTGGGCCAAGTTAATCCAAACTTGGCCACAATCATCTTTGGGGTATCTAGTTTAAAAAATGTGTGGCGTGACCTGGTCAACCAACCAAGATGGCCGCCACGGCTAAAAATAGAACATAGGGGTAAAATGCAGTTTTTGGCTTATAACTCAAAAACCAAAGCATTTTGAGGAAATCTGACATGGGGATAAAAATATTTATCAGGTCAAGATCTATCTGCCCTGAAATTTTCAGATGAATCGGTCAATAGGTTGTTGGGTTGCTGCCCCTGAATTGGTAATTTTGAGGAAATTTTGCTGTTTTTGGTTATTATCTTGAATATTATTATAGATAGAGATTAACTGTAAACATCAATAATGTTCAGCAAAGTTAGATTTACAAATAAATCAACATGACCGAAATGTCAGTTGACCCCTTTAGGAGTTATAGCCCTTTATAGTCAATTTTTAACCATTTCTCGTAAATCTAAGTAATCTTTTACAAAAATCTCCACTGAAACTACTAGGCCACAATCCTCTTTGGGGTATCTAGGTTGAAAAATGTGTCCGATGACCTGGCCATTCAACCAAGATGGCCGCCACGGCTAAAAATAGAACATAGGGGTAAAATGCAGTTTTGGGTTTATAACTATGAAACCAAAGCATTTAGAGCAAATCTGACAAGAAGTTAAATTGTTAATCAAGTCAATATCTATCTGTCCTTTTTCAGATGAATTGGACAACTGGTTGTTGGGTTGCTGCCCTCCAATTGGTAATTTTTAAAGAAATTTTGCTGTTTTTGGTTATCTTGAATACTATTATAGATAGCGATAAACTGTACACAGCAATAATGTTCAGCAAAGTAAGATCTACAAATAAGTCAACATGACCTAAATGGTCAATTGACCCCTTAAGGAGTTATTGCCCTTTATAGTCAATTTTTAACAATTTTCTTTAATTTGGTAAATTTATGTAAATTTTTACCAAATATAGTTCTCTGTTACTAATGGGCAAAGTTCATTATAGATATAATTGTAAGAAGCAAAATCGTTCAGTAAAGTAAGAACTTCAAACACATCACCATCACCAAAATACAATTTTGTCATGAATCCATTTGTGTCCTTTGTTTAATATGAACATAGACCAAGGTGAGCGACACAGGCTCTTTAGAGCCTCTAGTTTACTTAATGTCAAAAATTGGAAATCCTCTGGTTTAAATTTTTTTTCATCTACTTTTTTTGTTTACATCCAACTTAACTAATATATATAAGTATGATAAATTTTTGAAAATCTTATAAAATCCTTATAATTTTCTTAAAGAAAAGAGGTGCCAATGTTAAATTTCCAAGGATATAATCAAGGCTATTATGACTTTTCATGAGTGCAAAACATCTTAATTGCTATCTTTTTCAGTTTTCATGTTTAAAAAAATTGTAAACTATTTGAAAATCAGTTTTTTACAGTTTGCATGTTTAAAAAATAGCCAATAGTTAGAACATCATTTTTTTTAGTAAGTCAATGTCATCTTTTTTCAGTTTGCACTTTAAAAAAGTTGTCAACAATTAGAACATCATTTTTTTTTCGCAAAACTTTTTTATCAGTTTGAATGTTTAGGAAATTTTAATTTTCCAAGGATGTGCCTGAAGCTATTATGACTTTTTGAGATTAAAAAAATCTTAATTCCTATTAATTATCAGTTTTCATGTTTAAGGAAATGGTCAACTGTTTAAAAAAAAAATTCATTATAAGTCAATGTCATTTTTTTTACAGTTTGCATGTTTAAAAAATTGGGAAAATAGCTAGAACATCAATTTTTTTCATAAGTCAATTTTATCTTTTTTACAGTTTGCATGTTTAAAAAGTGGTCAATAGTTAGAACATCAACATTTTTTTCATACATCATTTTCATCTTTATCAGTTTGCACATTTAAGAAAATAAAAAAATTCCAAGGATGAGCCTAATGCTATTATGACTTTTTGAGAGTGAAAAAAATCTTAATTGCAATTTTTTTCAGTTTTTTTCATTATAAGTCAATGTCATCTTTTTTTACAGTTTGCATGTTTAAAAAGTGGTCAATAGTTTGAACATAATTCTTTTTTATAAGTCAGTGTCAATTTTTTTCAGTTTGTACGCTTAAAAAATCTTAATTCCTATTAATTATCAGTTTTCATGTTTAAGGAAATGGTCAACTGTTTAAAAAAAAATTTCATTATAAGTCAATGTCATTTTTTTTACAGTTTGCATGTTTAAACTAGAGGCTCTTAAGAGCCTGTGTCGCTCACCTTGGTTTATGTGAATATTAAACAAAGGAAGCAGATGGATTCATGACAAATATGTGTTTTGGTGATGGTGATGTGTTTGTAAATCTTACTGTAATAAACTGTCTTGCTGCTTACAATTATCTCTATCTATAATGAACTTGGCCCAATGTTTCAGTGGAAAATGTTAATAAAAATTTACCAATTTTATGAAAAGTGTTAAAAATTGACTATAAAGGACAATTACTCCTTAGGGGGTCAATTGACCATTTTGGTTATGTTGACTTATTTGTCAATCCTACTTTGCTGAACATTATTGATGTTTACAGTTTATCTCTATCTATAATAATATTCAAGATAATAACAAAAAACAGCAAAATTTCCTTAAAATTAACAATTCAGGGGCAGCAACCCAACAAAGGGTTGTCCGATTCGTCTGAAAATATCAGGGCAGATAGATCTTGACCTGATAAACAATTAAACCCCTGTCAGATTTGCTCTAAATGTTTTGGTTTTTGAGTTATAAGCCAAAAACTGCATTTTACCCCTATGTTCTATTTTTAGCCATGGCGGCCATCTTGGTTGGTTGACCGATTCACGCCACACATTTTTTAAACTAGATACCCCAATAATGATTGTGGCCAAGTTTGGATTAATTTGGCCCAAAAGTTTCAGAGGAGAAGATTTTTGTAAAAGATAACTTAGATTTACGAAAAATGGTAAAAAATTGACTATAAAGGGCAATAACTCCTAAAGGGGTCAACTGACCATTTCGGTCATGTTGACTTATTTGTTAATCTTACTTTGATGAACATTATTGCTGTTTACAGTTTATCTCTATCTATAATAATATTCAAGATAATAACCAAAAACAGCAAAATTTCCTTAAAATTACCAATTCAGGGGCAGCAACCCAACAAAGGGTTGTCTGATTCGTCTGAAAATTTCAGGGCAGATAGATCTTGACCTGATAAACATTTAAACCCCCATGTCAAATTTGCTCTAAATGCTTTGGTTTTTGAGTTATAAGCCAAAAACTGCATTTTACCCCTATGTTCTATTTTTAGCCGTGGTGGCCATCTTGGTTTGTTGACCGGGTCACGCCACACATTTTTTAAACTAGATACTCCAATTATGATTGTGGCCAAGTTTGGTTTAATTTGGCCCAAAAGTTTCAGAGGAGAAGATTTTTCTAAAAGCTAACGACGACGGACGACGACGACGGACGATGGACGACGACGCCGGACACGGGAAGCCAAGTGATGGGAAAAGCTCACTTGGCCCTTCGTGCCAGGTGAGCTTAAAATTGGGAAAATAGCTAGAACATCAATTTTTTTCATAAGTCAATTTTATCTTTTTTACAGTTTGCATGTTTAAAAAGTGGTCAATAGTTAGAACATCAACATTTTTTTCATACATCATTTTCATCTTTATCAGTTTGCACATTTAAGAAAATAAAAAAATTCCAAGGATGAGCCTAATGCTATTATGACTTTTTGAGAGTGAAAAAATCTTAATTGCAATTTTTTTCAGTTTTCATGTTTAAGGAAATGGTCAACTGTTTAAAAATCATTTTTTTCATTATAAGTCAATGTCATCTTTTTTTACAGTTTGCATGTTTAAAAAGTGGTCAATAGTTTGAACATAATTCTTTTTTATAAGTCAGTGTCAATTTTTTTCAGTTTGCACGCTTAAAAAATTGTCAACAATTAAAAAATCATTTTTTTGTATAAGTCATTGTCATCTTTTTCCTGTTTGCAATTTAAAAAAATTGTCAATAATCAGAACATCAATCTTTTTTTTAAGTCAATGTCATCTTATTTCAGTTTGCACTTTTATAAAACTTGTCAACAATTAGAAAATTATTTTTTGTATAAATCATTATCATCTATTTCCTGTTTCCACATTAAAAAAATGTCAACAGTTGGACCATAATTTTTTTAAGGCTCTTAATGAGTATGTCTTATACTGGTTCAATTTAATGTTAATATAATGAAAAAACTATTGGTAATCCTTAATTCTTTTTGTTCAGTATATATTTTTTTTTTAATATGATCTAAATCTATTTACAATTTTAACAAAATACCAGCTAGAATTTTTCAAACATCCAAAAATCCAAATAAAAACAAAAAATATAAAAGTGATCTTGGTTTTAAGTAACATGTGACATGCTGAAAGAAAACAGAAAAATAGGTTACAGTGATCAGTAGCACATAAGCACAGTATAAAAATATACCACAATATACTGGTACCTCAGGACATCCTATTGCACAATCATATCCCGCTGACACTAAAATAAGGTCTGGACAAAACTGAAAACACATTCACATCATTACTTCTTACACAGAATTATATTTATAGTGAATATAGTCAATGGACACTATAACTACAGGTACAGTTTGTGTTGCTCAGTCTTTAGTTTTCTATGTTGTGTTTTGTATACTGGTGTTTGCCTTTTGGACCTTTTTCGGTTTTTTTCCCATGGCATTGTCATACTGTCATCTTCATACTGTTTACAGTCTTAAATCAAAGATCTCCTATAATCTGTTTAATTGATACATATCATGTATAAACTCTGTGCTGTGCCTCAAAGAGCTCACACATTGTGAGTGCTTGCTCAACTTTGATTTGAGAGAGAATATTAAATGCTCATTTGGGGTAACTGTATGTTGTTTGGAAACTTATGGTTAAATTTTTGGGTTTTCTATTCCTTTATTATATATTTTCAGATGTTCACTCTTGGTTGCTGCTGGTGTGTTTTTATCTACAGAATTTTAATTCTAGTTGCTGCTTGTGAGTTTTGTATATCAAGATGGTTGTTTTTAGCTGGTATTGCTGTGCTTGTTATCTGTTTAGATGTTTATTTGGAGTTTCTGTTAGAGTGTTTGGATCCATCTCATTGGTGTTCTTGTTTTTTTCATTAAAACGCAAACAAGTTGAAACATAAAATTGAGAATGGAAACTGTTTTAAAGATTTAACCTCTCAATATGAATGGACTTAGACAGTAGTTTCTGTAAACCGAAATAAATATCTAACACCACTCACCTCATATGCAACAGGTAACAACACCTGGTGGAACACTGCTAAGTAGTCCTTGTCAGTCATACCTGTCTTTATAAATAAAGAAAATAATCTCAAAACTATAATAAACTGTTATCACAGAGATATGTCTCGCCTTTTTGTAATTTTATTATGCAAATGTTGAAATCAAAATAGCATTACACAAGTTATTCAAACATTCAAAGTCAATGAACCATGACTGAGTTACATGGTTAAACAATCTCCATGTAAATGAGATGTGCCAATGCTAATACAACTGCATACCAAATACCATCGACTTATGTTATAAGTCGTTCCCAAATCTAAATACAAAAAATTAAACTTGTAAATTATTTTTAAGTTTCTAAGTCAATGAAGCATGAAGAGGGGGTGGGGCTATATAATCTCCATGGAAACAATACTGGCAAATTTGCATACCAAATATCTTTAAGTTAACATTAAATTAGCAGTTCATCTTAAACTGATCTAATCACAAACTATGAAAGATAAGTTTCAAAATTATTAGACTATGACTGAGGGTCGAGGCCAAATATTATCCATGGAAATGAGATGTGCCAATGCTTATACAACTGAATACCAATTAACATTGGCCTACTAGTAATGGTTCCCCTTGAACTGACCTAATAACAAACTAATACATAACTTAAAAAATATTGGCAAATTTGCATACCAAATATCTTTAAGTTAACATTAAATTAGCAGTTCATCTTAAACTGATCTAATCACAAACTATGAAAGATAAGTTTCAAAATTATTAGACTATGACTGAGGGTCGAGGCCAAATATTATCCATGGAAATGAGATGTGCCAATGCTTATACAACTGAATACCAATTAACATTGGCCTACTAGTAATGGTTCCCCTTGAACTGACCTAATAACAAACTAATACATAACTTAAAAAATATTGGCAAATTTGCATACCAAATATCTTTAAGTTAACATTAAATTAGCAGTTCATCTTAAACTGATCTAATCACAAACTATGAAAGATAAGTTTCAAAATTATTAGACTATGACTGAGGGTCGAGGCCAAATATTATCCATGGAAATGAGATGTGCCAATGCTTATACAACTGAATACCAATTAACATTGGCCTACTAGTAATGGTTCCCCTTGAACTGACCTAATAACAAACTAATACATAACTTAAAAAATTTCAGTCAATAGACCATGACTAAGGAAGCAGAGCCAAATTTTCTCCATGGAAATGAGATTTGCCAATGCTTATACAACTGCATACCAAATATCATTGACCAACCACTTGTGGTTCCCCATAACATGATCTAATCACAAACTAATACATGATTACTTACAAAATATTTCAAAGTCAATAGACCATGATTAAGGGGGGGAAGCCAAATTATGTGCCAATGCTTATACAACTGCATACCAAAAATGATTGACCTACCACTTGTGGGTCATCATAAACTAGACCTAATCACAAATTAATACATTGTTGACGTCGTCTCGACACAGACGCGGGAAACAGCATACCATGATTAAGGGGGGGGAAGCCAAATTATGTGCCAATGCTTATACAACTGCATACCAAAAATGATTGACCTACCACTTGTGGGTCATCATAAACTAGACCTAATCACAAATTAATACATTGTTGACATCGCCTCGACACAGACGCCGGAAACAGCATACCTATGTCTCGCTTTTTGACTCCTTCAAGGGGAGACAAAAAGGTGAACTGTATATCAGTATACATATATATCTTACAAAGGTAAAGCCTAGATTTCCAGGTTCAGTATTAGTGGATGCCACATATTGAAAAAAAATTTCTTCCAAAGGTTTTTCATAAAGGTTCTGTTGCTCAATTTTTTGTGTTTCTCTTTTGTGTTTCGTGTACTGTTGTTTAACTTTTTGTTGTTTTTGTATTTCGCCATTGTGTTGTCAATTTGTTTTCGACTTTTGAGTTTAACTGTCCCTTTGGTATCTTTCTTCTCTCCATTTCAAGCTTTAAGAATGTAAATATTTTTTACCATGAGTAGGAAAAACAATTAATGTCTGAAAACAGTGCTTCCATCTAATTTGAAAAATATAGCTAAAACATAAAACATAGAAAACAAAAGACAACAGACGAAAACAAAACAGTACGAAAAAAAAGACAAACTCTCAATTCTCAAATGATCTCTTTTAAATGCATATCTAAGTAAAAACAGATTTCAGCATTTAACAGAAATGGATGTCAAACACATTTTTACCATTTACACATAGTGCAAACACTGAAATGTCTCGCCTTCTTTACTAATCATTGAAATTATTTTGATAGTTCAAAATATAAAGTTTTATTACAACTGTCACATAAACTTAACATTAACCAAGAAAATAAAACATTGATGAATGAACCATGAAAATGAGGTCAAGGTCAGATGAACCATGCCAGGCAGGCATGTACAGCTAACAATTCTTCCATACAAAATTAGTTGATCTATTGTTTATCGTGTAAGAAACACAGAGCAAAACACAAAACCTAACACTGAGCAATAAACTGTGAAAAGAAGGTCAAGTTTAAATAAAATCTATCCGACTGACATAAAGATCATAAAATATTTCAATACACCAAATAAAGTTGACCTATTGTATATAGTATTTAAAAAAAAAAACATCTCAAAACTTAACTTTGACCACTGAACCATGAAAATGAGGCCAAGGTCAGATGACACCTGTCAGCTTGACATGTACACCTTACAATCATTCTGAACACCAAATATAGTAGACCTATTGCATACAGTATAAGAAAAACAGTCCAAAAGACCAAAACACAAAAACTTAACTATAACCACTGAACCATGAAAATGAGGTCAAGGTCAGACGACACCTGCCAGTTGGACATGCGCACATTACAGTCCTTCCATACACTGAATATAGTAGACCTATTGCTTATAGTATCTGAGAAATGGACTTGATCACCAAAACTTAACCTTGTTTATTGATCCATGAAATGAAGGCAAGGTCAAGTGAAAACTGTCTGACGGCATGAGGACCTTGCAAGGTACGCACATACCAAATATAGTTATCCTATTACTTATAATAACAGAGAATTTAACATTACAAAAAATCTGAACTTTTTTCTCAAGTAGTCACTGAACCATGAAAATGAGGTCAAGGACATTGGACATGTGACTGACAGAAACTTCGTAACATGAGGCATCTTTATACAAAGTATGAAGCATCCAGGTCTTCTACCTTCTAAAATATTAAGTTTTTAAGAAGTTAGCTTACACTGCGCCGCCGCCACAGCTGCCACGGATCACTATTCCTATGTCGAGCTTTCTGTGACAAAAGTTGCAGGCTCAACAAAAAACAGATAATCTTACTTGATTCAATGGTACATTTATATTAAATCCTTGTCCTTTGTCTTTTCCTATGTAGTCATAATCTGATTCTCTGAGGTTAGGCCAATAGTTTCCATACTCATAGCGATGGATTGAAAAATATAGTACCCTGGAAGAAAACATTCACTTTATTTGTGCTGATCCTTTTTGGTATTGTAGCAGTATAATTCACGCTTACTTTATTTCTCACTTTCTTTAAATACTTATTACTTATTAACCTCATAACTATAACATAAAATTTTTGGTTTACCAGAAATTCATCCTAAAAAAAGTTAAAAGGGCAAAGCTTGCCAACCAATTAAACTTTCATTAAATCTAAAAGTTTTCTATATTCTGAATAAAAAAATGTATAAATGTATATATTTACTTATCAATTGGTGATATTTTAGTGAAAATGAGTTATGTGATTGGTTTTTACAAATAAATTGATTCATGAATAGTATAAGGAAACTAGATGTAAACCATGGTTATAATATAAAAAGTTGCAACAAGGAATTAACATACCATTTAAGCTGAACTTATAGAGCAATCTAAGTTTGATATACTCACAGACAAATAAATGTTTTGAACTAAGCTAAAATATATAGATTTTACCTCTTAGCATTGCATCAAAAGTGATATGATATTTCTCCACTCAAGACAATTAAATATTCAAATTTAAACACAGGACAAGCATTTGTAATACCTTTATCATTACTGTTGTGAATAGAGAAATAATATAACCTACTGCTACAGTGGTAGAATCTGATTTTCTAATGATTTTTAGAAAATATGAAGGCAAACTTTATTTTTTGTTGATGATCTGCAAAATGGTATGTTCTTTCTGTGTGGTTTCATCAGACATGGTTGCCTTTTTTGTGACAACATAATAGCAAAATCACAGGAAAGCAAGAAAATAGATGTCATAAAAGATTTTTTATCAATGAAAACCTGAGATAAAATGAACCACACATTGATTTTCAAAATTTAATCAACTGGTTAGGAAAGTGCAAATAGGTGAATAATATACATTTATTTCCCGTTCCTGAGGGAGATATGAAGATTTGTTCACCCAAGAATATTCATATTTTATGAGGGCTTTGCCCGAGGGAAATGTGATTTTTCGAGGGTGACCAAATCTTCATATCCCTCGAAGCTAAGGGAAATGAATGTTTTATTCCATTGTCTATGATTTGTTTACTTACTGAATATACTATATTAATTTGTATACGTTTGTTTTCTTATCTGCTTGTTTAAATACCTAAACTCGGCATCAACAGTACGGATCAAAAGTTGAATAAATTTAATTACAGTAATGACTTATCTAACGCTATTTCAATCAAATGACTTGAAAACGGTATACACATTAACCGTGCGTAACGTCATACTATGATGTCCAAATCTACAGAGGGGAACATGATACTCAGAGGGGAATATGAAATTTTGTTCAACATCACCTGTGATAGTTTCAAACAATCAAATGTTGATTTCACCATCAAAATCAACATTCAGTGGAATAATATGAGAAATCTGCATATAGAACCCAAGGCAAAGAAATTCATTTATTATATAACGAGGGTCATGTAAATCACTTTGATCCATTTGAACAAATAGCTGTTAAGTATATTTGTCCTCATAATCTCCAAAAATAAATGCCACTGAATGGAAGATATTACTTTTCTATCCTTTTTTCAGTTTTTTTAGCATTTGTAAGGATTTTATTTATTGGCTTAGAATCTGATTTGCAAAGTCTTTGGTGATGAATTGAAAGAAAAATTTATTTTCCAATGCTTTCCATTTCATTTCTAAACCCTAGTGTGTCTTAAATGTGACATAATCAACAGTAAATGACAGGTGAACCCTTAATTTTTGACATTTAAAATAACATAGAAACTAAAGTTTGTTTACTTAGAAAAAAATTACACCTTTTACAGCCTAAATGAACACAAATCAAAAAACTTTATTGCTTTCAAATTTTTCAATAATTCACACAAGCTGCAATAACAACCTTTGAGATATGACATTCGGTGAATTTGGCGATGTTTTAAATGTTTAAGACCCTGATCATGACCTACAGTAAATGCCAGGAGGTTTTAATGTCAATTGTGATTAAAACATAAGCTAGCATATGCCCATCAATGACATTTCTAGGCTTATGGAGGTAAAACGTCATTGTGAGAAGCACGTCATTAACTGATTATGTTACGTCAAGTAAAGTATGAGGCAATTGTGAGAAAAACATTGTTGTCTCCCGTTTAAAACTGGAGGTATGTTTGTTATGGTCCCAAATTAATACTGTCATTGGTAGAACATAATTACTACAAAGTACTATAATATTTTGAAATAATATAAAAACAATCTGTTTGAAATTTATAGAAAGCTGATTGATTACTTTATAAACAAAAAAAATTGAGAATATGTTGATGTTGGCTAATAAATTCTGTCAATGGCAAACCACTAAATTACTTGAAAAAACTCTTTTTTTAACAAATCTCAAGATAACATGACTGGGTGTTTACTTTCAGTTGGTATTTCCTAAATTTGCATGTTTGTATTTACTTAATATGCATAAACCTATTTTAGCCTAGGTACCTCCAAAAGCCTGGAAATCAAGTGACTAGTCATGTTTTGTGCATATATAATAATACCTTGGATCATCATAAAACATCTTTTGTGTGGCTTGACCGTGATGAACATCCCAATCCACAATAAGTACCCTGAAAAAAATAAACAGGAAGCTGGTGAGAGGTGAATGGCAAAACACATCTCACAGTTAAGCATGCTCACATGATACAACAATCCAGTATATCCCACCATTCAGAGGGAGGTCAAATTAATCCATTTTTTATAATTCATGGATAGACCATTGGTTTTTCCGTTTGAATGGTTTGACACTAGTAATTTTTGGGCCCTTTATAGCTTGCTGTTTGGTGTGAGCCAAGGCTCCTTGTTGAAAGCTGTACCTTGACCTATAATGGTTAACTTTTATAAATTGTTACTTTGATGGAGAATTGTCTCATTGGCACATCTTCCTATATCTATTGTTGAATGATACATCAGTTAATGGTACATTGTATAACCATTATGGTTAAAACACAAAACTTACAGAATCTGGACAGACCCATAGACAAACAAATGGTCAGACCACATTGGAGAAAAGACATTAAATTTATCAAAATTAAAACATCTGTATAATGTAATAAAATATTTATTTACTATATCTATCAATGGTAATAATGTTGTATATGAATTCCATTCTAGGAATATACTTACTTTTTGACACCAAGATTGTCTACTGCATGTTTTGCTGCAATGGCGACATTGTTGAAAATACAAAATCCACATAATGCATCATTCATAGAATGGTGACCTGGAGGTCTGATAAAATAAAAGTATATAACATATGATGGCAGAAATAAATAAAAATACTTGGCAGGCCAGTATAACTGACCACACATCAATTAACAACATTTGACTAATGAAGCATTTTGTTTAATCTTTTTCTGAGAAAAGCTTTTGATTTGGGTTTAGCTTCAGAACATTACGATTATTTAATTAATTTTTACCATTGAATTTTCTTAATTCTTTTTTATTCTTATTTTGTCACGATCAAAAGTTGATAGACGTATCTTTCATCAATTCATTTCTATTTTACCTTGTGATAGCCAGTCCATTTGTAATTTTCTTCTTTAAGATTTGCTCCATTAGTTCTATTGTGCTACCCAAAGCAACAAGTGCACATTCATAGGATGACTGTAAAAAAAACTGTATGCTAAGAAACTATGCAGATATAATGAAGAAAATTTTAATGAAGGTACAAAAAACATGTACTGATTCTCTGGATTTTATGATATCATCCATCTATAGAACAATCCAAAGTTTCTTAG
Source organism: Mytilus trossulus (assembly GCF_036588685.1). Lineage (NCBI taxonomy): Eukaryota > Metazoa > Mollusca > Bivalvia > Mytilida > Mytilidae > Mytilus > Mytilus trossulus. The sequence continues at coordinate 43,642,808 of NC_086373.1, forward strand.
TAAATTTTGGAATTATAGCAGACAGTGAGAAGTGAGAGTATGAAAAAAAAAATATATTTTACATAAACAGGGAATGAAGGTGTGTTAGCTTTTTTTTAACATTACATGTATAAACATAATTTATATGTTACTTTGTTGAACTTTGCTTGTTTTGATCTAATTTTTTGTTATTTTTGTTCACATTCAAAATATCTGTGCCAAGAAAGATAACTCAATTCTATCACTAAAAAATCATTTTGGATTGGCAAAAAAATCAGGTAGATCAGATAACTGTACAATTGCTTGAGAATTATTCACAAGAAAAAAGATCCTTTTTGCAAAACAAAAAAATGTTGCACTTGAATATCTATGGACTATTATTGCATTAGATAAGTGATCCAATCACACTAATGAATGATTATACATAAATTCATACTTCCAAATGACTTATTGTCTGTACCTACCTGATTACAATACACAGAATCATATTGCTGACTGAATTCTTGTAACTGTAGTTTGTTCATCTGACTTGTTGATTGGACTTTTTCAAGTAATTCCCTTGAGTGCTGTAATAATACCATATCCTCTGTCCCATACTGTGTCTAAAAATACATAAAAACTTAAATCAAAATATTTTTTTTTATTTTTAGGAAAGTCTAGAACCTTGAACCTAGAAAATAGCTGTATACTTCGAGATCCAAAAATTGAAGTCATGGATGAGTGGAGAATTAAAATTATAAGGCAATTACAAAATATGATGCTTATTTTTGCTTTATACCACAAGTTCTACAACCAAGACAGGAGCACATGATAGGCTTTATACTACATTGTACTACTACCACTACTAATCCTACAATACTTCACAACCAAGACAGGAGCACATGTGAAGGTCAAAGTGATGATGTGGTTTCCATAACTACATATTTTATGTGACAGAGATGGGGCCCCATTCACAAACTTTCTCCTTTATTCTTCCATGGAGTAACGTGAGTGTTATATAGATTAACACATTCACCATTTCCATTCTCAATTTTAAAACAGAAACAGTAACATACAATTTGTTTTATGTTCAATGAGAGATGTGCCAAATACTGAGAAGAAAAAATGAAATGAATCAATTAAAGTCTCATGATACAATGAAACTACATTTAAAACACATTAAGTTGGGCTATTTTTTTTTTTGAAAGGTTGTTAGACTATTTATACTTACTACATCAAGTATTGAACACTTCAATATTTTGTTAATCAATATAGGAACCTAATGGATAACTTTTTGATTATAAGCTTAAAGTAATACAATTAATAGTCAGAGTTTGTGTAGATAGTAAATTATTTTAATTAACAAGCATGAGAGAAAAAATGTAGATTTGAAAAAAAAGATTTTTTAAAATCATGCATACATTTTTAGAATAAAACTCTTCCTCCCTTCATAAACAAGAGGCTCTCAAGAGCCTGAATCGCTCACCTTAATTCTTTTGGTTAAATCTCTCATCAATGATTATTTTGGCTTTTCAATTTATTTAAATGTTTTTTGGATCGTCCTATTTTCTTCAAAAGCCAAAAAAAATAATCATTTTCTCCTATGTTCTATTTTAGCCATAGGAGCTATGTTTCTTGACATACAAGGAAATAAAATATAAAATTTATACTAGATACTCTGAAACTCATTTAGCCTAAGTTTGGCTGAAATTGATACGGCAGTTTCAAAGGAGAAGATTTTTTAAAGTAAGTCAACAAGATGAACAAATTGTGAAAAAAGGTCTTTAAAGGGCAATAACTCCTTAAGGGGTCAATTGACAATTTTGGTCAAATTGACTTAATTGAAGATCTTACTTTGCTGAACATTATTGCTGTTTACAGTTTATTTCTATCTATAATTATAATCAAGATAATAAACAAAAACAGCAAAATTTCCTTAAAATTATCAATTCAGGGGCAGCAACCCAACAACAGGTTGTCTGATTCATTTGAAAATTTCAGGGCAGATAGATCTTGACCTGATAAACAATATTACTCCATGTCAGATTGCTCTAAATGCTTTGGTTTTTGAGTTATAAGCCAAAAACTGCATTTGACCCCTACATGTATGTTCTATTTTTAGCAATGGCGACCATGTTTGTTGATAGATCAAAACTTCGGTTACAATTTACAAACTAGATACCCTAAGGAACATTCAGTTAAAGTTTGGAAGTATTTGGCCTGGTAGTTTCAGAGGAGAAGATTTTTGTAAAAGATAACTAAGATTTACGAAAAATGGTTAAAAATTGACTATAAAGGGCAATAACTCCTAAAGGGGTCAACTGACCATTTCCGTCATGTTGACTTATTTGTAAATCTTACTTTGCTGAACATTATTGCTGTTTACAGTTTATCTCTATCTATAATAATATTGAAGATAATAACCAAAAACAGCAAAATTTCTTTAAAATTACCAATTCAGGGGCAGTAACCCAACAACATAAATGCTTTGGTTTTTGAGTTATAAGCCAAAAACTGCATTTGAACCCTATGTTCTATTTTTAGCAATGGCGACCATGTTTGTTAATAGATCATAACTTCGGATACAATTTACAAACAAGATACCCTAAGGAACATTCAGTAAAAGTTTGGAAGTATTTGGCCCAGTAGTTTCAGAGGAGAAGATTTTTGTAAAAGATTACTAAGATTTACGAAAAATGGTTAAAAATTGACTATAAAGGGCAATAACTCCTCAAGGGGTCAACTGACCATTTCCGTCATGTTGACTTATTTGTAAATCTTACTTTGCTGAACATTATTGCTGTTTACAGTTTATCTCTCTCTATAATAGTATTCAAGATAATAACCAAAAACAGCAAAATTTCCTTAAAATTACCAATTCAGGGGCAGCAACCCAACAAAGGGTTGTCTGATTCATATGAAAATTTCAGGGCAGATAGATCTTGACCTGATAAACAATATTACTCAATGTCAGATTTGCTCTAAATGCTTTGGTTTTTGAGTTATAAGCCAAAAACTGCATTTGACCACTATGTTCTTATTTTAGCAATGGCGACCATGTTTGTTGATAGATCAAAACTTCGGATACAATTTATAAATTAGATACCCTAAGGAACATTCAGTTAAAGTTTGAAAGTATTTGGCCCAGTAGTTTCAGAGGAGAAGATTCTTGAAATAGTTTACAACGACAGACGACGACGACAGACGACAACGACGACGACAGACGACGACAGACGACGGACGAAGACGGACGCCAAGTGATGGCATAAGCTCACTTGTCCCTTCGGGACAGGTGAGCTAAAAATGTACTTCAGTCAACACTTTAACAACCCACTTAATTTACATAAAAAAGCGTTCAATTCTTGAAATTAACATGTTTTATCATGTCATCAGTTACAGATGCAAAATAGTTCTCATGGTAAAGATAACATTTTTAATATTGACATGATTTTTAGTCTTATTTTTTGGAAAAGTTATTAGGCCTGGTAGTTTTTATGTAGCTTATAGTTGCATGAAATTTGCTAATTTATTATAGACTTTATGGTATTTGTAAGTGAATAAATAAATTGTTCACATCAATAAACTTCTTCCAATTCTGCATCTCAAATAGCTTTTTTGATATAGAATTTCAAAAAATTGTAAGGAAAAATCCCTTAATAAAGTATTATAATTGAAGAAAGAAAACAAGATTACAGAAAAGGCCTTTTTCTTCATACCTTTATTCTTGTACATCTTTCTACCAAATGAAGCTCAGAACATCTTTTGAAAGGCTCTGAAATTCTTTCTGGTTTCTCTGGAAAGTTGGGGTCCCAGTCATTCTTATGCTTGAGCATTAATTCATCATAAACAAGACCTGTCCTGAAATGAAATATAAGTACATGAGAAACAGAAAATATTTAATATTTTATTTTAATATATAAATGCAATAGTATTTCAGGTATCATATACTTCATAGTTGATCAAGAACCACAAGACGAGGCCTTGATCAGTGAATAATGAAGAAACATAAAAGAAGTAAAGCTCCAAATCTTAAAACACAAACACTGGATAAATTTTTGGTGACAATCTAAATGAAGCTGGTACTGATATGCAATTGATGACATAGAATGAATGTCCATTCAGGACACCATAAGTGGGAAAAGCATTAACATGAAGATTTTAAAAACAGAGATTCTTCAATGAAGAACTCATTAATTTTCTTACGGTTGATTACTGCAACTTTAATTGAATTTGAACAACATTATAAATGTACAAATTGAAACATTGAAACAATTCTAAATATACTCATCAATACCGATTCAAATTTCTCAGACAAACATCCTGTAAATTTATTGTAATGTCAGGTTCAAAATTTTATACAAGAATATGTCATGATACCATGACAGCTCTCAAAAAGTTTTTTTCAGATGTTTGGCCATGGCTCATCCACAGTTTACTTTCCCTTTTTTAAATTGATCATGCTTATGTAAAAAGTTTTGTCTTTAACTTAAATTTTCCAACCTGAATAATTTATGTGATTTCAAGAATCAGTTTTCTGTAAGTTTTCACAAAATGAATTGAATAAACCTAGTTTGATTTCTGATCACAAGAGTCTCTACTGTTTTGTTGTTTTTTTTTTCAGTTATAAACCATTCATTGTTAATCAGTTTTTATAATGAATCAAGTACTTGATACTTTTTCTTTTTTAACATAAATCTTCTAAAAATAAATTTAAAACAGTTTTTCAATTTTCACTTCATTAGCTGTGGTAACTTCCTCGTTGTTACCTGGGGAGAATTTAAAGGATAATTCTTACTTTTCACATACAATGAAAATCAACATGCCTTCAGTAGGATTTGGTTTCCTTGTTAAGACCATGTTTGTTTCAATAGCTAAAACATTTCATTTCTATTGCTCTGCAATTTAAATTAGTACAGAATAAGTTTTTTCAAGACTTGAAGAGACAAGTATTAATGATATGCCTTTATTTTATATAAAACCTTTCTGTTACCTAACAAAATCATCTCTTCCTGATCCTACATCATCCTCATTTTGTAATTTAATAACTTGTTCAAAATCTGTAGGTAAATAAGCTGTATCCTTTTGACAACACTTTTCATTCCCAAACAATTTATGAAATGGCCAAGTAATGGCTGAAGCTGCACCCCTTACAAGTCCTTGACCCATTATAACGATCCTTCAAACTATTCTTACTTATCCTGTCAATAACTAGAAAAAGTTGGCAAAAGAGCAGCCAACATTACGCTCAACACAAAATCACAATTTCCAGAATCAGTTTTCAATAGTTTTTACATGATGAACAGAATAAAATAAATCAGCTTTCTGATCACAAGAACATTTTCTAATTTTCCAAAAATAATGAATCAAAAGTGAAGACATCATGTATAAACTAAATTACAAACAATGAAATACAATACCATCATACACTTAATGATACCTTTAATTCTAAATCTGTTTTAACCTCTTAACCTCATGCAGTTTAGTACTTCCTCATTCTTACCTGTGGAGATTTTATTTTTTTAAGTACACTAGATAATCTGACAGAGATACTGGTTATAATTGTTTCAAATTTATTGTCTCATAAAAATCAAAAATTACAAAGGACTGTGAACCAACACCTGGTAAATGTTTAGTACAATAGAATCCCAGAAGTGGATACCTCGGGTATGCAGGGTTGTTATGATAAAAACAAAATTAAAGTTAGGTTTTTTTTTGTGACAAATCATTTATTTAACATGCATTTTTCTTTGAACATTTTTTGTTATAATAACCAAATATTTATTGACAGTTTCTAAGCACCCAACAGCATAATTTTTTTAACTTGCATTACTAATTACCGGTAGTTTTATTATTATAGTTTAGTCAAATAAGGAAATATGACCCTCCAACAAAGGAACCAAAGGATATACAATGGTTGATTGATTGTTGGTTGCTTTACATCCAGTGGCAAATATCTCATGTATGTTCAGGACAAGACATACTATAATGATTATCTACTGTTGATTCAGTTTTATTTTTGGGATACAAAGTTTAATGGGTTTCATAGGTTAACTTAAGCACAAATTTTAATGTTTAACAAAGTACACATTATCTATGGGTTTGTAGTCAGAATTTTGCATAACAATAAAATACAATTTCCATAAATACAATTTTTCTTCAATAAAACGAAAATAAGTAATCACAAAAAAAAGTTTGAAGTATTCAACAATTTAATTTAACAGAGAAGCTGCACAACTCCAATAAACTTACCCAAGAACTTTCTCTGGTTTCTGTAGTGATATGGACTGAAAACCAAAAAAAAATATGTTGATTAAATCAACTTCAAATCTATTTTCCAAAACTTTTTCCAAGTGTTAAAATTTACTACAATCTACAGTGCACAACACTCCATATGTATATACAGTATACTGGATCTTTGAAACAAATTTGGGTAATCTTCAGATTAAAGCATGAATCCATTTTACATATATAATGTGTAACTGACATATTTCAACTTCTATAAGGCAGAGAAGCTTGACGAGATGCCTCATGGTCTTCTGTCTACATAAGTCAGTTGTCAGTTGTCAATGACCTCCTTTTTATGGTTCAGTGATGAATTTTAATAGTGGTATTCAGACAAGACTGATGAATTTATTCTTCAAAAACTTCTCAGTACTAGAAACTTACCATTGCTGAGAGAGTTTGGACATAATAATCTTCTTCATCAGGTGAATCATTTTCTGCCATTATCTTTTCTTCTCTTTTTGTCTTTCTTTCTTCTCTTTTTTGAGCAACTTCTTCTCTACCTTTTCTCTTTATTTCCTCTAATACTTCTTTATGTGACTTCCTTTTCTGTAATAGTTCTTTAACTTTTGTCTATTTAATATTTCACAGAAAGGTACATAAACATTGTGGTAAAACAAAATTAAAAAATGTACTTCAATAAAACAGCAAAAAATAACTTGAAAATATAAAGTTAAACTTCCCTATCTTATAAAATATTTATAGCTTATTACCAAATATTACCACTCTTGCACCCGCAAAGTAGAAAGGGATTAATATAAGTTGCAAAACTTGTTTCCCAATCCACTATAAATAAATATGTTTAAACTTACTATATAAAATCAAGTGCTTGTTACAGTCAAATCCAATGAAAGCATTCAGAATCATTGAATGAATATTGTTTTTCAAATACAAATAAGATATATTTCATTAAATTCAATACACATAAGACTATTTGTCAAAATACATGTCAATGTATGTACAAACATATGTCCATATTTTAATCAATGAATACTATGATTTGTCAGGCTTTAAAACAAACTTCATAATATTAGTATTTTTTAGCAAGGGTCACATTTTAAGGAAGCCTTTGTATTTGGACTATATTTTAAATATTTTTTAAGAAGGCAATAAATTGACCAGCACCTACAAAACAATTTTTCTTTCAATAAATATTTGCAACAACCCATTTACTATGTTCAGTGGACCATGAAGTTGGGGTAAAAATTCTAATTTGGCATTTTAATTAGAAAGATCATGTCATAGGGAACATGTGTACAAAGTTTCAAGTTGATTGGACTTCATCTTCATCAAAAAAACTACCTTGACCAAAAACATAACCTGAAGTGGAACAGACATACGAACAAAGGAATGAACAAATGAAAGGACGAACGAACGGATGCACAGACCAGTAATAATGCCTCTTTACTATCCTAGATGAGGCATAATCAATATAATCATGTAATACATGTCTGTAGTAAATACATGTACAAGTAAATAGTATGGGTAATATGTAGTAAATACATGTACAAGTAAATAGTATGGGTAATATGTAGTAAATACATGTACAAGTAAATAGTATGGATAATATATGCTCAATGGTAATAGTTTATAATGAGCAATCCCTGATGATATGGATAGGAGTCAATGTTATAAAGGCTTTATCAAACCCCTAATCTGTATAACATATATCTTAGGTATACAAAACCATAGCCTAGTTGTTTATGACCTCTTTGCTTGGCACTAGATCTGTAGGATGAGTACTAGTGTTGATACTTTACTCTGAGAGAAAATGTTTAATTTGTAAGTTTGTCTTGACTTTATACTAGATATAAGTACCTTGTAAGAGTAATTCTAGATCCTTTTCAATTTTTTATGTCTTTTGTCACTAAATTAGTTGTTTTTTGTGCTTCTTATAAATCTGATAATTCAAATCCTTTTTACAGTTTGTTCTTTATCTTGTGCTATTACATCTCTTTGACATGGGACTGGGAGGATTGAAACTTCTTAGATGTTTAACCTTGCCATATTCAATATGTGTCTCTTCTCTAAAGTCAAAAGCCTATTTTTTCTAAATTTGTCAATAATTGCAGTCTGTAATATATGTGTTTTGTTTATTATAAATCTGGCCGTCAGTATCTGGTTTTACCTTTTTCACATTTTGTCAAGTTATGCCTTAAAATGTATATTGCTGACTTTACAGTAAACATGGGTTTAATGGTTATTTTAGTACCATAAATTATGAGGGCGCATATAACATTGTTTTTCATTCACACTGATTGTTATTTCAGTCCAGATATTGTTGATGCAATCTTTCATGTATGAATTAGATAAAAGATTAAGTCATAAATTATTAAAATAAGAATGCAAATTAGTACCATTTATAACTTTTTAATTCAATTTAAAAAAAAACATATTACATTTGGTATCTATTAGTGCTAATTTATTCCATCATATGTTTTTTAAGAATTGATTCTTTATATAAAAAATAATTCAAATACAGCAAGAAAAAACATATAAACCACCAGCACTAATTTATCCAACCATATGGTTTTCAACAATGTATTCTATTTAAACATATGTCTGAATCTAAATCAATCACATTGCTGAAAGAATACAAAAGATCAGCTTTCAAGATGATATTCTCTCAAAACACAAGTACTCAAATACAAGCATGGAAAATGCTTGCATCCTGCTGATGTCACTTGGTACAGGCACATATTGGAGCTGTCTGGCCTCATTTTTTTTACTTTAATGAATAACACAAATATTGGACAAAACAACTGAAAACAACAACCAACAATCAACTACTCAGTGCACTTGAAAAAAAGAGACATAAAGATTAAAAAAAAGTATAACACAATGACTAGATACATGTCGTCTTGAGACTTGGTCCAGACATGAAATGATTGAGATATATATATAACACCAACTTTCCTTTGACTATAGCTATATAGACCATTAGACAAAAAAGAGTTACACAAAACACATAAAAAAAACTCAACTGGTCATGATCATGATCAGCTACCAATAGGTAGACCAAAAAACCTGAACAAGGAAAGAAATGACTAAAAATTAATGCATACATTGTATTTCAGCATATTTACCTGTATACAAAGTTGCACAAAAGAATTATTTACATATCCTACTTACTTCCTCTTCTGAAAGATGTTCATCCTTTAAATTACTTTCTTTATCCCCATCAAAGTTTGTTGGAGGAAGCTCTGCCATTGTCCATTTGTTCTACAGAAGAAAAAAAATCTTACTACTGTAAATTCGGAAATAAATGCGAGGTTTTTATTATTGCGAAAAATGCGACTGAGTTGTAAACACAATAATTTTAACTCGCATTTTCAAATATTTTATATGAATTTAACAGGATTTTTCTCAAAATCCTAAAAATTTAAATTGCATTTAAGTCCAAAATGACAAAATTGCAATAATAAATGCACGCAATAATTTCTGAATTTACAGTATTTGAAATCAATACGGTTCAACATGTTCAATGTCTATACATGTACATGTACGTAAGTTATAAAGATACATTCTTTAATTTTGTTTTGTAAAACAACCTTCCTTTTTTGAACAAGCTAACATGACGGTACCCAAATTGCACCTATTTTGCCACTTTTTTCACCTACGTTTTTTTATGATTCAGAAAAAAATGTCCATACTATGTTTATTTTGTAGCCCTATCCTTCGTTATTGTATAGGTACACCAATTTAATTTTTAATTCAAATTGAGTCATACAAAAATGGGTTTGAATCAACCTTCAAACTATCCATGATTCTGTAATGAGGAGTACCCAAATTGCATCCATGCTTAAGGATGTCTGCTGGTCATGTTTTTGAATTCTTGTCATATTTTCGATTTTCTCAGGTTTTATCCATCCAAATGTATTAAATTTTTTTTACACGACACCCCACTTTTGTCTTCATAAATCTGTTCAATAGATCATTTCAGATTTAGTGATCCGGCTGCATGAAATCCTTGTTATTTTTTCTTGGTTTAAAGGGTAAAAAACAATTCCAATGTTAACAAATAGTAAAGTCTGAAGAAAACCTTTTTCCCGCCATTTTCTAAATGTCTTGATTTTGAAAACTACACACGAGACTAATGATTTTATTACTTTATTTTGTTTAAATATCAAAGTTGTTTTCATTTTAAGCAACCACATGAAATCCTTGTTATTTTAAATTAGAGCAGCAGACATCCTTAAGTTCACATCGTTAAAAGTCTAATAACCGAGCTTTTGTTTATTTTTTTTCAAATATTTTGAACAATTGGATATTAGTCCATACTTACTCTTCATATTTTACGAAATGGATACTCGTAATATATTGTATTTGCTCGTTTTAAAAAGATGACGTTTTGATGACGTCGCATGATGACGTTTTCGAACATTTTGCTTTTTCAGTAAACAGTCCATCTGTTGATAAATACTGTGAACGACTGAACGTTTTGTGTATATCTAAATATGTTTATCTATGTTGAAAGACGTGCATAGTATCAAATCATAAAAATACAAATTGTTTAGTCTCTAGGAAATCTTGTAAGATTATCGTTGCTATTTTTTCTAAATAGGTGCAATTTGGGTACTCGGTGCAATCTGGGTACCCTTACGTTATGTATATTATGCCTTTAGCAACTGAAACTAAAAAAAAAGATCTTTCCAATATGTATGAAAATTAATTTATTGTAATAGGTGTACATGTAGGTTACATTTTAATCTGGAGTCGGCAAAATTAAGCCATATTGAATTTAATTGGTATAGAATTGTAAAAACAAAGTTTTTATCTTATTTTTCTTTTAAAATGAATTTTAAAGATTTGGACATCAATTTGAATTAAAACATGATACATGTATATTCAGTTTAATATTTTGAAGTAACAATATGTTTAGTTTAAACAATATTTATTAATAAACAATTTCAAGACAAATATTACAATGTTACATAAAGTACAAATATGGGATGCAGAAACAAGTTGGGAAAAACTTTTATAAATCCGTCTCCCTTACATCCTTATATGTTTGTCAATAAGTTTACAACTTGAAACCATCTGCCAAGAGAGGATAAATTTGGAATGGAGGATTTTGCTTAATCTACCCCCACTTCTTTGCTCATTGTCGTTTACATAATTTGATAGGGTCAAAATATTGACTTGCCCTGTCAGTGTTAATGCACAGGAATCGGAAATTCTATCAATAAAATTCTCATTGCGTACAATGGGAGGCAACTCTCATTGTACCCTACCTAATTGATAACACCTTGTGAGAGATTGCTTCCCTTTGATACTTCATCCGGGTTTATATTACCAAGTGGTTTTAAGCGAAAGAGCATGTTCCAGGCCACTTTATTATGTAATTGATATAAAACATTTTTTCTTTTTCTTTTTATTGTTAATTTTTTCTAATTACTTTTATTATTACCCACATTGGGGTTCAGGTGCTTCATATTGACATTTTGTTCAATGTAGCTTATTGATACCATGCTTGGTATAACTATATATGCACTACTATAATAAAGCACCTTTCGCCAAACACTATTAGTTGTCAATTTCTGTAAATAATAAAGTTGACTATGTCAGTTAAAACCTCATTAGAGCTTATGTTTGTCTATGTATGTATACCTTGTCGACTCTAAATAAAGCTTATTTATTTATTATTGATTAGTAAAACTTCTCGTATAGTGGATAGTCGACTTTATTAATTGCAGAATTCAGTGATCAAGTTAGGCCACACCAATTTGATTCCTTGTTCGACGGACCCGCCCGCACCTATTTTTTTTATTTTTTTTATATTCCCGCTTCCCGCATCCGGAAATGTAATCATGTCCATTTCCCGCACCGTTTTTTTTTGTAAATATTATAAAATGATATCAAATTGGTTTCTTTCCCCCTTGCTTATATTCCCTATAAATAAATGTTCGTTGTTAGAATAAAGTACTTCTGAAGGATTTGCCTTCAACTGTAATTATATTGTATGCTGGCGAAACAAAACTATCCAGTCACTGCATGTTTATGCAACTGTTCTGATTGATTCAGGGGTCTGTCGTTCATCAGTCATCGTTTGTTGATGTTGACATTTGTTCATTGGTATTTTCCCGTTTGGCTATATAAATTAGATCGTTAGTTTTCCTGTTCGAATTGTGTAAGGTAATAATTTTGGGGTCGTTTAAAGCTTGCTGTTTGGTCTGTATCAAAGCCCTGTGTAAAAGGCCGTACTTTGACCTGTGTTTGTTATTATCAGGTTGAGAACAACCCTCCTTCAGACAAAGGGTCATTTTACTGATGTAGAAAAGAAAATAGAAATACCAAGGATTTGTATAGTTCTTATATACAAAACCTTTGAAAACTTAGAATTTTGTACTCAAAAAGAGGAGAGTTAAATCATATTTTAAACAACTTTTTCTTAAAGAGGGGTCCACTTATTTTGAATTATATTAAACTATTAAAGTAAATGTGTTAATTTAATATGGTTAAAAGTCCAGGAATGATACAAAATTCTTGGACATTTTTTAAAAATTAATTACCAGATAGATATACAGTTCTTTGAGAAAATATGAGCCCTTTTGTACAAACAAATATGTTATAACTTATATTGATCCTTCATAAAACATGTAAAAGGGATATTTATAACATTAAAGGGTTACCGTCCCCCAAACTGATTATGACTTGGATGGAGAATTGTGTCATTGTCAGTCACACATACATAGACCAGATTTAGTTATTTCTTGGTGAACAGGGAAAATACTTCAGAAATTAAAGAAATGTAAAAGTACAAGTGATAAATAAAGTTTTTATATAGTCAAAACCTGCTATTTTATGTTTACAAAAAAAAATTATAATCGCTCGCCTTTACTTTTCAAGCTTCGCCTCAAAAATTTGCAAATCAAATATTTTTTTATTAAAATTTTCAAATCGCTCGCTCGCCCCAAATTTTGGAGTCCAAAAATCCGTAGAACAAGAAATTAAATTGGTGTGGCCTTATGGACTTTTGTTATTTCTAAATCAACCCCTACTGTACTGAGTAAAGCTACCTTTCTCTGCAACTAAAATTCTGTAGGCGTAGCTGCTGACACTGGAATCACCGGATTGTAAATCAAGTTCTCGATGGGATAATTTCTGACTGGTAACTAACTATCGTATATTATGTCATAAGTTGGAAAATCAACAAAGGCATGAAGAGCCGTTGTAAGAGTGGGGAGAGAAACGCGTTCTCTCGTTTGAAATCGGGCTGATGGTTAAGCTTAAACAATATCAGTAAGGAGCACCACCACAACAAAATTTGGTTACTGCATTAAGGTCAAATAAAATAAAATGTGTGCTTCCTATTACATCTTTGAAAAAAATAAGCTAGGTAGGTAGGGAATTGTATTAACAGTTTGTTATTACTTTGAGTCTATGGGAGAGAAATACACTAGTTCAGGGAAAGCTTGTTCGCGACCTAGAATTCTGAGTGGGTCAAGCGTTTAATTAAAATTCATACGAGAATATGCGAGATTTGGATCAACTGGGGGCAAAGTCATATATGGTACACATCAATATTCGATGTTTAATAGGCGTTTATTATGACGCCCGCCGCTTTCCCGTTTACCTGTGAAGTCGTTGAGTGTCATCTGTTTTTTGTTTGTTAATGTTTATATTAAAAAAAGTTAAACAAAAAAATTGTGAAAAATTTCGAACCATAGTGTTTGAAAATAACGGGAGAAAATTGGAAAAGAAATTTGAAATTACGGCTTGCAAATAACCAAAAACGAAAAATTTGACAAAGAGGGACCTCTAAAGAAGGAACGAGATACTTCAAGTCACTGGAGGCTGTTTAGAACTTTGAGGAATTTTATGTGCAGAATATCATTTTTGGCGATTGAGAATAATTTCCAGAAACATGCTGGTGTAATGGCATTAATTGACAAAACAGTATAGCATACACTGGTGACACTACATTATTTATTCTGTTCAGCTTTTGTCGGGAAAATATAAATAAGCAATCTAAACCGGAGCTTTTTAAAATGTTGATGCTGGTCATCACACATAGTCGCAATGAATCATATTATTGGTGTATTCAATAAAAAATAACCATGGGTTCATAAATGTTATGCTTTCAATATTGTATAGATAATCTGATCGCTAAAACATGGAACAGTTTATACGTTCCTTGTTCAAACCATGAAATATAAGTTCCCATAAAATCAAACAGCTATAGGTCGTCATATGGAATGAAACTCTTAGCCAAAAAGCCGCACTCACTTGATTTATACAATGCCTTTACTCTGACTGTTGCATTTTGAACAAACGAGTACAGTTCAGCGCAATGTAGAACAAAATAGTTTCAATATTCATATATCATTATCATGATCTTGACCTGCATGGATATGCATTTAACTTGCAACTGGACGTTTAAACAAAACGGTTATTGATGAATGCATGAAAATCTTTAACCTCATAAAAAACATGAAATTAACTGTTTAGGAAAAACGAAGTCCATCTTGTAGTAAAATACGGAAAATGTAAATAAATATTTGCAAAATTTTGCCCTGCGTATATACTGTATTTTGGACATAAAGAAGCTTCTGCCCCAAAATCCCGAAATTCCATTATGTTTGACAACGATTTTGATGTAAAACAAAACTTTAACCACAGTCTGAACCTAAATGCTGAAGTAATCGGCGGAATCTAGGATCGCTGAGTATCGCTTTCGCGAAACTTGTCAAAAAGAAGGATCATGTATGCCAAAAGATCCAAGTAAGCAGATATTTCACTCTTAAATCTTAAAGACCTCATTGCTATCGACAAAATGACAACAATTGTTTTCTTTTTGTCCAAAAAGGGGGGGGGGGGTAGCAACTGCAATATAACATTATTTTTTTTCGCATTTAGTATCAATTTTCTACCTACTAACGTGAATTTTCTGACACAAAAACAAATATACGACAGAACTGTTCATTTAATGTATGTAATCAAATGCCAAACTATATATGTATATATATATGTGTGAAAATTAATTTACTTTCTGAAGGTACAACAACAAAAAGTGTCTTTTTTCTGTTTAAAATCTTAATAAATCTCATTGAAATTAACTAGATATTCTGTATATAATATCATGTATGCTTCACAATATATCAAAATAAAATGTTGCACGACCCATGCATATACCCTTCCTTTAAAAAATTGTCAATGTCCGATGCATTTGAATTAAGCACAAAAAACTTACGTGAATTTAATACACGCATGCAATCAGGGCTAGCATTTCGAATATATACATGTATGTTAATGGAACCTAACTGTCAGAACATGATTATGATCAGTTTTAAGGGTATATTAATTGTGTCTAACTGTCGCCTGGTGAGATTAATAGTTTAAGGTAAAACTTTATCATACCATATGGCATAGGTGTTGATTGACTTTTATTTTTATGACCCAAGATCAGTACCTTCTTGAATATAAAGACAATCTGCTAAGTGAACATCACAGCATGGATCTGTCCATTTTTGCGTGAAGGTAATTTTTGTATTCACAAACGATATATATACATGTAAACCAGTATTTGCGTAGCGGCACACTTAGATTAAATGTTGAAGTTGGTCGTTATCTGAATACTCAAAGAGAAAATATAATATGTTGCAATATAAATGTTTTGGAGGACAAATACCATTTTGTTTTATCATGTCCAACGTATAGAATTTTATATTTATTCTACTGTTCTTGGCCACAAGTTAGATATTATTATTAATTAATTAATTTATTTTTGTCATATATTGTATATATTTTAGTTTGCCATAGCATGTATGAAAATTCATTGATCTGACTACAGTAATAACGATGCCCATCAGATATATCAATAAACTGATTATGCCCCCAGTTTATCAAATCTCGTATCTAATTAGTCGATAACGCAAAATCACGATCGATCTTGCACATGCGCATTGTTTCCCTGAACTAGTGTATTATGTCCGATATTTTTAAATTTACACTGGTTTTTTTTAACGAAAACCAGATAATTACCCTACACCATTACAGAACTTGACTTGCATACTTCAATCAGTATATTGACGCATAATAATACTCTGACTGACATAATACTTACTGGAGACTTCAATTTACTGGACATTGATTGGGATGAGGAAGACTCAAATGGCGGATACACCATCACATCAAGCTATAACTATTCCAACGAAATAAATAAACTAGCATTAGACATTGTTGAGGAATACTGCTTACAACAATGTTTAACAAAATTAACCAAGGAAAAGAATATTCTAGATCTTGTTCTAACAACTAATGAAAATCGAGTGCAGAAAATGAACATTACAGATGGAATGAGTGACAATGATGAATCAGATGATAATAACAAGTCAACGCAAGACCAAAGGTAATAAAGCACAAGCCCAGAAAAATGTACTAATATAAGAAGGGAAATATGAAGAATGTAAGAGAATATTTGAACAGCACAGAAAGAGAAGCTAACAGAGATGAACATTGAATTGGAGTTATCGCATAAGAGGTACTGTGGATTCATTATTATTCGTTGAATACCAATTTTCGTGGATATCGTGGGAACAGTTGAACCACGAAATTAAATGTTCAACGAATGACACATTTTCAATAGGCTTGTATGCAGACTTCGGCAAAACCACGAAATCAAATATCCACGAACATGTAAGTTTTCCTTAATCCACGAAAATTGGTACCCACGAAAATAAATGAATGCACAGTATATATTTGATATGTATTTAAGGAGTTAGCCCATCAATATCAAAAGATTCAACAAACACACAAGATCAATACAGAATAGGAAAGAAGTACTGGAAATATGTAAAAGCTGAAAAGAGAGAAACAGTGGGAGTACCAACACTCAATGTTAATGGGGAGACAATAGACAGCAGCAAGGAAAAGACAGAAGCACTTAATGCACAATTTCAATCAGTATTCACGATTGAAGACTTTGATAGCTTCCCCAATATAAATGAAAATGGAACACCAGAAATACCAAAGCTACACATCAGTACAGAGGGATTAATCAAACTATTCAAAGGAGTGAACGGTCAACCCAAGCAAGGCAAATAGTTCAGACATGTAGAATATCGAAAGAGTGTGCAGAGTCAATATCACCCTATTTACAGCTAATCTTCACCAAATCATCAGAAGATCAAAGTGTACCAAAGGACTGGATAGTTGCAAATGTTATCGAACAACTGGTATTCAAGAAAGGGGATAAGAGTCAACCAGTAAACTGCCGCCCAGTATCCTGGACGTCTGTTCCATGTAAAATAATGGAGCATATCATATTCAAGCATATCACGAACCATCTTGACAAGCATTATATTCTTGTGGACTTCCAACATGGCTTCAGAAGCAAAATATCGTGTGAGTCACAACTTGTCATAACAGCATAGGACATTACTAGAAATCTCGATAATAACCAACAGGTCGACATGCTTATATCAGACTTAAGTTAAGCATTTGACACAGTACCACACCAGCGGTTGTTGAAAAAACTTGCATCATACGGTATCGACGGAAACATACTTGCCTGGTTAGAAGCATTATTGACACAAAGAGAACAACACGTCATACTGGAAGGAGAAAGTTCAAGTACTGCTAAAGTAACATCCGGCGTACCACAGGGAACAGTTTAAGGCCTATTGCTATTCCTCCTATACATGAATGACATAGGTAACGACATTACATAAAAGATTCGCCTGTTCGCAGATGATAGCTTACTTTACCTAGCAATATCAACAAAAGACGGTTGCAAATATCTACAAGAAGATCTTGACAAAATTATGAAGTGGAGCAAAACTTGGCAAATGATTTTCAATCCGTCAAAATGTTATGTCCTTACAATAACAAAATAGTTATCAAAAGTACCAGGATTATAATTGTATACGCCAGACGCGCGTTTCGTCTACATAAGACTCATCAGTGACGCTCAGATCAAAATAGTTAAAAAGCCAAATAAATACAAAGTTGAAGAGCATTTAGGATCCTAGATTCCAAAAAGTTGTGCCAAATATGGCTAAGGTAATCTACTCCTGGGGTAAAAAAATCCTTAGTTTTTCGAAAAATTCAAAGTTTTGTAAACAGAAAATTTATAAAAATGACCATATAATTGATATTCATGTCAATACCGAAGTGCTGACTACTGCCAGTCTGGGCTGGTGATACCTTCGGGGACGAAACGTCCACCAGCAAAAAAGAGACAAGCCATCAACTACAACTACAACATCAATGGACATATCCTAGAATCAGTATCATCAAACCTAGACCTAGGAGCTGAACTTACCAACACAATGTCATAAGACAATGAACTTACCAACACAATGTCATGGGACAATGAACTTACCAACACAATGTCATGGGACAATGAACTTACCAACACAATGTCATGGGACAATGAACTTACCAACACAATGTCATGGGACAATGAACTTACCAACACAATGTCATGGGACAAACAAGTTAATAAAGATGTCACTAAAGGAAACAGAGCACTAGGCTTTATAATACGAAGAAATGTTGGATCATGTCCAGTCCAGAGGAAGTCAAGAAACAAGCCTATCTTACTCTTGTCTGATTTCACCTTGAGTTCGCTTGCAGCGCATGGGAGCCTCACCTACAAAAACATATATACCAGATTGAGATGGTCCAGCGCCGTGCAACACTCTTCATCAAAAGCAACTACTCAAGAGAGCCTGGAACAGTTAAAACTAAAAGAATTTGAATCTGACACCTGCAGAAACCATAAGAAAAATGGATTGCATAACACTCTTTCATAAAGCCATCCATGAAAAGGTAGCTATTCCAATTACATCTCACATTTTAAAACCAAGAAGAACTTCGAGACTCTATCAGTTTAATACTAAAAGATATGTACAAATCAGGCCAAACAAAGATATTTTCAAGTACAGCTTTTCCCCTCGAACCATCAGAGACTGGAATAAACTACCAGACGTGCTATTAGATATTGAGAGCAGTGAGGGTGTCAAGACCAAACTCACCAAGCTATTCTGTAGTGGCTAACCAACACAATCAAAAGATAGATTTTTTTAACCAGCACCTGTACATAAATTATGAGCACAATTTGGAAATATTTTTGTTAAATGTTATTTACAAAGTTTTTGTCATGTTGGAAGACGTCAAAGTAAAATTTAATACTTGAGTGATGGGTCAAAGTACCCTTTTCGAGAGACATAGCTTTGCTTTGCTATGTCGTAGCTATGTCGTAGCTATGTCGTAGATGTAGATAGGTAGATGTTATTGAACAATTACAAAAAAAAATTAAAGTGTGCTATCCCTAAGCTTAAAATATAAGGTAGGTAGGGAAATAAGAAACACTTATATTTTTTTATTTGGCCTAAGGTTCATCATAAGGAATGTTTTAAAACAAATGTAAATAGATAGCGGACTGTGTCCACACATCAAAATTTCACGCGGCAATAGATTTTCATTATATGTATATTTTTGTGTTTGCGCCAATGAAATATTGTCTTTTGTCTTCCAAATTTACTATATGACAGATAAACTGCAGCATACAGAAATTTCAGACATGCCATGATATAAAATATATTTACAGGTGATCATTATATACAGGAAGAAATACAAAGTTTGGCTTGTAAATCTATTGTACGATCAAACCTCGAATACTGCTCATCAGTTTGGTTCTCTAACACTCAAAACGAAAACAAATAATATTGAAAAAGGAAAAAGAAGGGTAGCACGTTATGTCACCAACAGGTACCATAACATCAGTAGTGTCACTTCCATGATTGACCATCCCGGCTGAATGGAAGTCACTAGAAACTCACAGAAACATTAATCGAGTAACAATGATGCGTAAGATCATACACTAACTTACAGCAGTAGATCCAAGCCTTTACCTCTTACTACAGCCAGTCAAAAGCATCAGATGGGACACCAACTCATTGAAATATCAAACCTTCAGCACCAGAACAGATAACCTTAAGTACAGTTTTCCCATTCATAGATTTACTCTGGTATTCACGTCACAAAACATCAATAGTGTTTCTGCTTCTGTCAAATAATGGCCACAATCAGCAAACTGATAATACTGGCGTTTGGTACGTATACAGAACCACATCTCCCCCAATTTATTAATTTAAATCAGCTTTGTCACCGATGCTTTAAAAGCCTCGACTTGCAGTGCTGATGCAACCCAGGAATGAGAGCGTTCTAATCCCGAATGGTTCTTAGGAACAATAAGTTTACACGACAATCCCTGGAGGCCAATGGTAGTTGGTAACATTGTCATGCATGTTTCTAGACAGTCTTTTTGGTGGTATTAGACGCGCTTCCTTTGATATGGCCACTTTGTTGTTTTCTATACATAGAGCATGATACATATAGTAAGTCTTGCTTTTTGCTCAAGAGATGTCCATTTTAGGTGTAACAATCACGCTCCCTGGCCTTAATTTCTGTTTTTGTTTAGCTGTAGGCAGAAAAGCAATTTTAAGTAGGGAAAGCCCATTTAAGGGTTGTAGATAATAATGAAAGAGTCTGAGTCTCATGATAGGTTGTCAGATAAAATTGAGGCATAACAACCAATGATCACCAGGCACATGAACAATTGTAGTGGTAGATTGAAACTTAAATCTTTGTACATTGACTCGTAGCAAGGAAGCAGGGCTCTATGTAGAGTTATTTATAAATGAAATCCCTGCTAAGTTTCTTGTTGATACGAGAGCTACAATGAGTTTGGTGTCGGATACACTTTTTGAGAAATTTAAGGCCCATAATAGGCCAAATGTACGACAGGCCGGTCCCGAGTTTTCATTGGTAAGGCAATGTTTTCTGTTAAGTTGGAAACGTTCACACGGTCATTGAAGTGAACTCGACGGTGTTAAAGCAGGTATGGCAGTGGAAGGTATTCTTGGACTAGATTTTCTGCAAACAAACGGTTGTAAAGTTGATTTAGGCAATAGAGTGATAATAAAAAAATACGTTTGTTACTACAGTGAAAATTTATCGGATGGCAGTAAAAGATAAAATTAGCAAAGCCCCAAGATCTGAGGTTGTCATCCAGGGCGAAGTACTGAACTATGATTTAGCTGTGAAAGATACTGGCATTATTGAACCAAGTGAAGAATGTTTTGATTGAGGAAAGGCTCTTGTATGGAAATCTGTTGTAACGTCTAATAAGACAGTTCCTATTGAATATAAGTGACAGCGTTCAACTACTTAATGTCGGTGCTTTGGTCGGAAATCTAAGCCTAGCTAAAGTTGTAAGCTAGGTAGACAATGATAAGGGTTGGACTCTTAATAATGATTTGGAAAAGTTGTTAGATAGGTCTTGTGATAGTCTTCAGCATGGAGAAAAGGACACGGCCACAGTTTTATTGTTCTAGAGTTGTTATTGGAATTTAAGCACCTTATTGCAGCTTCGAATTCAGATCTTGGAAAAACAAATATTGTAAACCACAGAATTGACACTGGTGCTGCAATGCCAATGAAGTAGCCACCACGGTTCACCCCAATAGGTCTTAGGGGAGAGGTAGATCAACATATAAACAATATGTTGGAAAGAAAAATGATTGAGCCTTCGGAAGTAACATGGTCCTCTGGGATAGTCTTGGTTAGAAATAAGGATAATACCACTTGTTTTTGTGTAGACTATAGACAGTTAAACGCGTTTACTATCAAAGATGCGTATCCTTTGTCCCAAATTGAAGATTCACTAGAATAGTTGTCAGGGAACACTACATCAAAAACGAACGAACAAGAACTGTCATATTCCTGACTTGGTACAGGCATTTTCAAATGTAGAAAATGGTGGATTAAAACGCTAAACCTCTCACTTTGATGACAGTCTCATCAAATTCCGTGATATTTACAATGAAGACAACAGACATAATAAATAAAATAGTCAAAGCATGGGTACAGCAGTCATTATCGTGTAACAATTTTAAAAGGAACAATTTAACAGAACACAAAAAAACATCTATCTACAAACTCATTTATCGATTCGCGTATTTGAAACCACATTTTAATATTATGTACTTTGAATAAAAGAATGGCCAGTCCCCCAGAACGTTACAGAGCTCAGATCCTTCTTGGGTTTGTGTGGCTATTATCGCCGGTACATAATATTTTTTTTCAGATACGACTAAGTGCCTACAAAAATGACCGAAAAGGGTCGCGAATTTCTATGATAAAAATATAGATAGGAAGTTTTTTGAAAAGCTGAAAGGCAAATTAGTCAATGCCCCAGTCCTCAGTTATCCCTAATTCTTCCAAACATGTATTCTTGATTCTCCCTAACACACAATAAGGGGGTAACGTTGTTGATGAACAAAGTTCTGAGCAAACAGGCGAGTTAGAATCAGAGATTCATGAACTTCAAGTAGAAGTTATCATTGACTCTTTGCCCTAAGTTGATCTAGATGATCATGAGGATGTTGAAAATGATAGTTGAAGAGCACTGAGGACAAAATTTCAGAAAAGTTTCCACTCAGTATACTTACCGGAATTAATCTTCTGTTTATTCTCGTTAGCCTTTTATGTCTTAATTAAAAAAAGGTACGAAAGATACCAGAGGGACAGTCGAACTCATAAATCGAAAACAAACTGACAACTCCATGGCTAAAAATGAAGAAGGCAAACTGACATGCAATAGTACACATGACACAACATATACAACTGGAGAATAAGCAACACGAACCCCACCAAAAACGGGGGTAATCTCAGGTGCTCCGGAAGGGAAGCAGATCCTGCTCAACATGTGGCACCTGTCGTGTTGCTAATGTTATAACAAACTCGGTAAATAGTCTAATTCGGTAGGTCACATTCATGAAAGGGAAGGGGATTGTAGTTATGACGCAAGGAACATATCTGATATCATCTGTCAAACGGTTATTTCATAACAGTCAACCAACTCGTGAAGGCATCCGTAAATTTTACGAAGGGATGATTTCAAATTCACCATTTGGAACTCTTTGTTTAATAGCTTCCTTGTAAGCAGTAACCCTAGAGCTATCAAGAAAATCATGAAAGGAAATACAAGCATGGGAATATCGTATCAATTTGGAGATATATACCCTGTATGCAGGTGCTACTGGAATGTTGCTACTTAGAAATGGAAAAGTCACAATTGGAAAGTTGAAATCATCCCTTCCTAAATTTTACGGAGTTGGTTGACTGTTATGGAATAACCGTTTCACACCCTTCCGTAGCGTCCTTACGTCATAACTACAATTCCCTTCCCTTTCATAAATGTGACCTACTAAATTAAACTTTTTACCAGATTTGTTATAACACGACAGGTGCCACATGTGGAGCAGGATCTGCTTTCCCTTCCAGAGCATCTGAGATCACCCCTAGTTTTTGATGGGGTTTGTATTGCTTATTCTTTAGTTTTCTATATTTTGTCATGTTTACTATAGTTTGTCTGTTTGTCCTTTTTCATTTTTAGCCATGGTGTTGTCAGTCTATTTTCGATTTATGAGTTTGACTGTCCCTCTGGTATCTTTCGCCCCCCTTTTACGAGTCTCTCAAAGTATAATTTCTCTCTATTTTCTTTTTTACCTAAACTAATGATTTCAGCAAAATTTACTTAATTGTAAATTTTACTTGGCACTGTAGTTTTAGAGAAATATTTTGTAAAACTTAAGGATGATAGACAACAATGATGATGGATGGCAATGGCTAGGTGAGCTAAAAACTACTGATAAAATTACTTATAATTGCAGTATTAAATGCAAATTAACTCTATAGTGCTTTATCAGGTTTTTTTGTCTACCCCCATAATTCAATGAAAGACTATATTAAGATTGAAATTATGCACCCAACTCTTCCAATCTTTTTATTGGGTGATTTTGATTATTTCACTTGAACTGATGGATACATCCAGTCTCATGCCACTAGAAGGTGATACAATTCCCTTGTTTGATAACTCAATAATTAAGGTTGGAACTACTAAAATACTGTTGCTTGAAATTAGATCTCATAAACATATCTAATTATATTCACATGTAAATGTTATTGCTACTATGAATGATTTTTAATATGAAACTTGGGTAGGAAAACTGGTTGAAAAGTTGGCATTACATGTACTAAAATATATGTGTTTTTATATTCTGCACCTTCCATAAGAATCTTTAAAAAAACAAAAAACAAATGAAGCAATTTTGTTTTCATAGGTTATATCTTAAAAAAACAGCAACATAAACCAAAATAATTTTTTCACAAATTTTATTAACTGAAATGCATAATAAATAAATCTTAACTATATACAAGATTAAAACAAAGACACACAAATCAAGGGTTCATTATTCTAATTCTTAACATCATAATAAAACAAAAATCATTCAAATGAGAATATATTTTTTTCCAAGTACAAGCAATAATTTGTAAAATAACATATTACAGGAAGTGAGTATTTAGATGAATAAAATGAGTATATATTGATTGAGCAATTCACATTTTATACTTGCCTTATTAGGCAGACAGGTAAAGAAAAAGTCTTTCTCCAAATATGCTACGGAAATTTAAACTGTTCAAAACATATGTTTAAACAGTCTATTAAACATTCATTCTATGTAAGTGATAATTTTTAATCTGAATATACCTATTTTAGTTGATGTTTACACTTTCTATTGTAAAAGGTAGTTTTTGGATTGTCAGAATTTAATTCTAGTCTATTTATCAATGAAAAAATACTATATAGATAAAAAAAAAATCATATAGTTCTGTTTACATCAAATATAAATAAAAAGTATTAAAAAAAAACACCACACAATATATCTTTGTCTACAATATAAAAGGTTTAAGAATCTTTAAGGCTTAATTAGATGTTCAAATATATTTATTAGAAACGTTTCTTATGAATGTTTATAATACTGATACACAAATTTAATTAACAAAACGAAACATATTTATTCACAAATAGTTTGTTTATTTTTATACTGTTTCTAGTAAGTAACTGCTTCAGTTGCTTAGGACAGATTTCCATGTGTCATCTCCAAAATAATCCTACAATGAACAAAATAATGCAATTTATTATAGATTTCAGAGTGTTGCACATGATTTTCACTAGCATAAACATGTAGAGGAAACACAATTGTTAAAGTAGTAAATAAAATAATAATATTCAACACAATAGGCTTCAAAAATACAAAATCAGCAGTTGGTTTATTAGAGAATAAAAGTATTTTTTAATGACTACAGTATTTCAACAATCAAAGTAGTTCAGTGGTTGTCTTTGATTCATGTTTCATTTTTTGTTGTTTATAAATTAGACCATTAGTTTGCTCAATTGAATTGTTTCACATTGGAACATCATATAGCCGACCATAATGTATGGATTTTCAAATTGTTGAAGGCCATTGGTTGCCAATAATTGCTTACATCCACTTCATTTGAACTTTGGTGTGTAGTTGGCTAATTTTTCTTTAAATAATAGATCTGATTTGGATTTGAATGTTATTTTTTTGGATGATGGGGTTTTCTGGTATTATATTACATCTGTGGTAAAAAAAAAATAAAGTATATATAATTTATTCATAATAAAACTAAATTTGACTGCAATTAATTAGTCAGACTTAAATAAAACAAGAGGCTTTCAAGAGCCTGAATCGCTCACCTGAATTTTTTTGGTTTAATCTCTAATCAATGATTATTTTGGCTTTTCAATTTATTAAAATGTTCTTTGAATCGTCCTATTTTCTTCAAAAGCAAAAAAATCATTTTCTCCTATGTTCTATTTTAGCCAAAGGAGCTATGTTTCTTGACATACAAGGAAATGAAATACAAAATTTATACTAGATACTCTGAAACTCTGAAACTCATTGAGCCTAAGTTTGGCTGAAATTGATACAGCAGTTTCAAAGGAGAAGATTTTTTAAAGTAAGTCAACATGATGAACAAATTGTGAAAGAAGTCTTTAAAGGGCAATAACTCCTTAAGAGGTCAATTGACAATTTTGGTCAAATTGACTTATTTGTAGATCTTACTTTGCTTAACATTTTTGCCATTAACAGTTTATCTGTATCTATAATAATATTCAAGATAATGACCAAAAACTGCAAAATTTCCTTAAAATTACCAATTAAGTGGCAGCAACCCAACAATGGGTTGTTTGATTCATCTGAAAATTTCAGGGCTGATAGATATTGACCTAATGAACATTTTTACCCCTTGTCAGATTTGCTCTAAATGCTTTCGTTTTTGAGATATAAGCCAAAAACTGCATTTGACACCTATGTTCTATTTTAAGTAACGGTGGCCATGTTATTTGACGGATCAAAAATCGAAGCACACACTTTGTGCAGGATAATCTAAGGAACAATCATGCTAAGTTTCATCCAAATCCATTCAGTAGTTTCAGAGGAGAAGATTTTTTAAAGTTAGCAAATATGATGAACAAATTGTGAAAAATTGTCATTAAAGGACAATAACCCCTTAAAGGGTCAATTGACAATTTTGGTCATATTAACTTATTTGTAGATCTTACTTTGCTGATCATTTTTGGTGTTTACAGTTTATCTTTATCTATAATAATATTCAAGATAATGACCAAAAACTGCAAAATTTCCATAAAATTACCAATTAAGTGGCAGCAACCCAACAATGGCTCGTTTGATTCATCTGAAAATTTCAGGGCTGATAGATCTTGAACTAATGAACATTTTTATCCCATGTCAGATTTGCTCTAAATGCTTTCGTTTTTGAGATATAAGCCAAAAACTGCATTTGACCTCTATCTTCTATTTTAAGTAACGGCGGCCAAGGTTTTTAGACGGATCAAAAATCGAAGCAAACACTTTGTGAAGGATACTCTAAGGAACAATCATGCTAAGTTTCATTCAAATCCATTCAGTAGTTTCAGAGGAGAAGATGTTTGAAAAATTGTTAACGACGACAGACGACGACGACGACGACGTCGACGCAACGACGACGGACGCCAAGTGATGAGAAAAGCTCACATGGCCTTTTAGGCCAGGTGAGCTAAAAATTAAAAAAAAAATTGTATAAGTACAGCTATTAAAAAATCCTTTATAGAGGGGTTTAAAAAGCCCTTTTCCACAAAATCTGACCCTTACAATTCTAATTTCATTTCAAGTCATTAGCTTGTTGAAAGTGGTTTTGAACCCAACAAACCCAATTTTATTAATATTTGTGCCACCGACCCTTATACAAATAACTATGGAATAGTCCTCAGGCATAAAAGATGATTGTATGATTGTTATTGTTAAAGCCACTTGCATGACCCTTTGCTATATCATGGCAGACAGCTTTTATAGGTGGAAGAAGATGGAATACCAGAAGAGAAACTACTGCCCTTTGGCAGAATTATTGATATACAACATTTGTGTTAAAGTACATGTAGGTAAATTCAAGAGTTATGTCTACCTTAAAGTCTTTATCAAACTGGTTTTGAATCTTTGTGGGATGTTTCCATGTGCTCCACCAATTTGGTAAATACTGAAAAATAGAAACAAAATGTAAAAACTCTTTGTAAGGCAAAACCATTTAATACTTGTATTGGACCAATGATTTATTTTTAGACTATGATGATGATGCTTGATGGCTGTTTAATGTTAAGTGGCAAATAAATGCATATTCAGAATGAGAACATGTTATAAATGTGTAACAAATGTTAACACCACTTTGCACTTGGCTGACACGGTTAGCTGAGTTTTTAACATGCTAGTTCACAAATTGCATACATGGTTATTATGGACTAGAATATACTAGTATTTGATAAACAGGAGGTTAGGGTTTGACTAATCTTTAACTGCATTACACAGAAAAGCATAAGCAGACAGAGGTAATGCAGTGTGATCCCCCTTACACATGAAACACTAAAATAACAGAAGCTTGGCCATTCCAATATGAACTATATTCACATCTAAAATAATGTCTTAGTCTTTTTATCTAAATAACTTCTTATTAATTTAAATTAAATTTGAAACATTTGAATAACATGCAAATATGATTTTGGCCATTCCAATATGATCTGTACTTACATCTGAAACACTTGTATAGCATGTTCTACAGACAGATTTGGCCATTCCAGTATGATCAGCCACACATTGACAGACTTGACAATCATCTGGTACTGCCGTCTCACTTATACGTTTACTAACAGTGTTCAGGAACCACTTCCTGTTACGGATCTTAGGGCTAGTCAATCCTTCAGAGTGAAACACTGCACCATTTGTCTTCATGGACAATGAAACACAAGAATCTTCTGGTTTCTGGATATCATTTGAAGTAGTATCTTTCATTGGCTTCATCATATATTTATTTGCACTATCAAAACCTAAAACAATCATTCATATACAAAAACCGTAAATAATCTGAATAAAATAGCATTTTTAAAATAAGCCGGTTATTTGTTTTTTTAAATATAATGTAATTATAAAAGTAATTATTTTTATCCACTAAATTTTTCAAATTTCAAAATAGTCATGCCTGTTGGTGACCTTCTGCTGTTGTTTTTTCTGTGGTCGGGTTGTTGTCTCTTTGACACATTCCCCATTTCCATTTTCAATTTTATGCTTGCTATCCTTGGTGTTTAGCCATACATTTCATTTTAAAAATACAAAAAAAAGTTCTGATTTGAGGTTTCCAACATGAATATCAACAGTATTGAAAACACATGTACAGTGAACCCAATAGTAAATCTTTAAAATAAATCAGTTTTAAATACTTGTTTTCCTTTCAAAATTCAATACTTTGCAACAATTGCTAAAAAAAACCAGGAAAATGTCAATGTAATATATGCCGACAAAAATTCCACTATAACTTTTTAACTATAACAAATTGACTTACCCATTATAACATCTTTTGGACTGCTGTTTCCTTGTAGTCTTATGTCCTCATCTCTGATTATATGTAGAGTTATACCTCTATTTAACAGGACATCTTTTAGATAGTTGTAATTAACATTTTCGGAAGCAGAACATTCCCCACAGTGGAGAAGGACAATGGTCTTGGAGACCCCTGTTCTGAATGGCATGTCAGCTGCAGTCATGATAGCTTCCATTGGGTCAGTGAAATGATAGCTGAATTTCAATGTCTCTTTTCCTTTGGCGAAATTGTTTGATTCACTGAAAATGCTACCTTCGAAAGTATGAGTTGATGAAGCTGACTTGCGGCCAAAAGCTGATCTTGGTGTACCACCAAATCCAATCAAACCATATCTGTTTTCCTTAATATCTGTTTAAAATAATAATAAAATACATGAATATTATAACTTTATGTACTGAACAAATAAGTTACATTTCAAGGGTTTCTTCTATAGATTGTTACACTGTAAATATAGATTGTGTTGAAAAGTGACTTGGCAGAAAGAAGTTGTATTTGTTTTAGTTATGTTTCAAACATGTGAAGTAGTTAAGCCTAAGAATGCATATTGACATGTTTCTTCTGGTCTTAAGAAAGGTGTGTGAAATAAAATATCTAGTTTTTAAAAATTTCGAAATTGCAAGACTCAGTCTCTTATACAAGATATACCAGAATGTCGATGTTGATTCAGCTTAAATATACAAAATATTTTTTCTCTGTAGAAGTTTAAAGATTTTAGTCATCTATTGAGTCCAGATTATCTGATTCTAAATAACAACTATTAAGGTCGTACATGTACAACATTCTGTTTTCCCTATGTAAAATCTTATATTAATAAAATGTTGTCAATCTTTACAATAATGCCTAGTTATGGATATTTATTCTTTTCCTATGCAATACCTCATGCACTACAACAAAATATAACAAACAGGCAAAATCTTTAAACTACAATCCTTGAAAAACTGTGACACAGAAAAATTATTGTTGATTTCAACAGAACAAGGTCAGTTGTGCAATTAAAAAAACTACATCCATTTGAATAATAATTGAGAGATTATAAAATACTTACCATTCCTTGCAAAAGCTTGTTCAAGCTTGTCAACCAAGTCACCAAGATGTTTGGCAGGGTTAGAATTACAGCTGACTTGTTCTACAACCATGACAACGTCTGCTGACTTCTGTACATGGTAGTCATCACTGGATGGGGAAAGTTTAATGGATTCTCCACCTTCATACATCTCTTTGTTTGGAGCATGACAAGTTACTATTGAATAAAAAGTAATAAATCTTTGTCTGATGAATCAGAATACAATTAATTTGATTATATCTCTTTTAGATTTGTATTAAAAGAAATAATTCATGCAACTTATAAAAGCCGTAGATTTGTTGGAATTTTCACATGGCCTGGGCCATAATGACAAATCTATGGCGTCACTAAATATTGATTTATCGAGAAATTTATCACACATTACAAAATGAAAGATGAACATCATATTAGAATCTGTGTTTTCACAATCAAAACCTGATAATCTTCAACATAATGTTAGGAAGTAAAAATTCATTTGTACAGCATACATATGTACATGTCTTTATAATATTTCATCTCATTCTGCTTTTCCATTGACAAATTAAGCTCTTGATTATTTGTTTACTTATTTAAAGATATCAGTAATCATTGTTTTTCCTTTCAGTAATTGTAAGTATCTTACTGCAAGTTTTAGGCTCCCACAACATGACATTGTTCTGACGACACAGTTTGACATAAGCAGACACTGCATTACAACCATCTCCCTTAGATGACTGCATCTCGGCCATGCATACTTTCATAAAATAGTCTGGTTCAACCTGAAAGTATAACCAATATATTCATTCTGTTTAACAGTAAACTTAAATAGAACATTTTCTTCACTTTAATTCAAATGCAAAAATTAAAAAAAAAATATCTATGCTTCTATGACATCTTTATATTTTGCATTATAACATGACATTTGTTAAAATAACTAAAAAGCTTGCAATTCTATTTGACAATAAATCATGCTCTATTCTTATTCTAACCTAAGTAGCATTTGTAATAGTGAAAAGTAAAAGACAAGCGTCATAAAAGAATAGGAAGTAATTAAAATCCATTTTAAAAGGTATACTTACAACTCTGAAGCATGGTCTGAGAGTGGAATCAGATTCTACAAACAAGTTTGAGCATTTCCTGAAACCCTTTTGTCCTTCTTCAATTTTGACCTCTGATATAATGCTGGCTGGATTCCTGCATCTGTTTCCAACTTCCCATGTTTGAGCCATAACATTAACATCCTTTGTGACCTGTCCATCTCTGTCAATCATGTCATCATATTGTTCGTTGTCATAGCTACCTAACATGCCACCCACTTTTCCAAAATACCATCCACTTAGGACAAAAGCAATGTGTTGGTTGGCAAGATTACCACTGATGATAAGTCCATGTCCAGTGTTCACTTGTATAAGATTTCCATCTCTTATTACACTCAATTTGTGATGTTTTATGGGTAATTCTGTTGGTCTGTTGTCAAGTTTAACCTGCAAAAAAAGGTTTGAAATGATGTTAACAATGAATGTCTGATTATTGTGTCCATTTTTCTTTGCAAATAACCCTGAAAATTGGTATATTTTGCATTTTCCACATTTATATATAATCTGATGTATGATAGATATAATCCTATTTATAATTATTTACAATTTGAGAATTTATCTTTTTTAATATTTATGCTGACTTACAGAGAAATCTGGAGCAATTTCTACCGACTTTCCTTCAGCCAAAACTAACAAAGACTTCATTCCTGGTCTTCTTCTACCATCATAATTCATTATCACTGTAAACTGGTTGTCCACCATGTCTTTGGCCAGAATGTAACTACATTTTCCACCAAAGTCAACCTGTCTCTGGTCAAAAGTAATGAAATGTTGGTCTCCTGCTACCAAGGCAAAGGCTGAAATATAAATTAATCAGTAATTTAGAGGAAGACAGATTAAATTGTTCTAGATGGAAAAACTTTATGTATTTCATAGCATCAAAAAAAGTATCTAGGAATTTAAATAAAGACAATTCATTGAAAATTGAAAATTCTAAAAAAAAAAATTCAACTACAATTACTTTTTATGTAATGTTTATCCAAATTTAAGTTTACATCTGAGAAAAAATTCAATTGTTTAGTTATACATATTTTATACATCTGATTCTATAATCTGAGCAGATATGATTTATCGGTAAAAGGAAAACCACTCCTTGAAAATACAATCTCATGAATTTTTATTTAATATAGTAAAAAATATGAATCTTACTGTCAAAAGGAGGCACCCAGTCTCTTGGATTCATTGAAGGTTTATATTTGTAGTAAAAGTCCCAGAAACTGAAGTCAAACATTTTTGGCAAATCTAATTTGTCTATTTTCTTAACAACTCTATCAAATCTTCCGACATATTTGTGGAAGTTGAACTTAGGTAGGCTTTCTAATGTGTCAGCTGGAGTTGGCAGATAAATTTCAAATTCAACATTTCCATTCTCAGGATCAAATGCAATGATTCTATTCCTATCCCAGTGGAGGAATTTGAGATTAGCAATATCCTCTTTGATGTATGTCTGGAATTCGTTGTACAGTTCAATCAGGTATCCCTTTATAGTTCTCTCAATGTTCCACTGTTTGTATGCCCATGTTATCTGAAATCAATTGATAGATATGACTAAATAGAGATGCTATGTATACACAGAGAAAGCCACCAATCAAAACAGAGAAAAAAACATGAACTAGATAATTGCATCCAAAAAAATGCTCTTTTCAGTGAACAAATGCATAAATGAGTATCGTACTATCATAAATGATGACATTCTGTTCATTACCCTAATGATCTGCATTCTTCTACAAAACAGTTTAAAGGGTAATGTTGGTTCTCTAATTTGTTGATACTGCAAAATTAGCAAAAAATAATATTCTTTTATAGCATAGCAATAGCTGTACAGGCAAAAATTCACAGAAAGGCAACTTTAAGTGACAAGAAATTTGATTGGTAATCAAAGAAGTATATTAAAACTCCCTTTAGCATGCTAAAATGTTGAACAATTTTCTACCTTTTTCTGTAACTGATCAGCTAATTCTTTCAATTCCTTGACCTTCTCGTCTTGCATGATGGGTTCAAGTTGATTCATCACTGCATTCTTTGTTGTTTCGACTACCTCATTGTAAGCTTTGGAAAGGTCTACCTGGGAAAGTTTGTATTTGATTGCCTTATTGATCTTGTTAATGTAGTACTGCCAGTCAATTTCAGGCAGGTTAGCAGAGTCTGGCAGGTTCTTCAAGATGTCATCAACATATGACATCAATTCTTTAATTTCAGCCTTCTCTAAGACATTGTCAAGAACACCTTTAGGAAAATATAAGAATTTTAATACTAGAAAAAAACAAGACCCAAATATCTGAGACATGAGGCTTCCAGTCTCTGATGAGGCTTGAAGGAGATGCATTTCTTCATCTAATGATAAAATATGAATGAAATTAATGTGAGAAATTTTCCTTACTAATATTATTTTTTTACAATTTTGCTGTACGATAATTTAGTTAGAAATAGAAATATAAGTTCTTTGTCATTTTTATTGCGTTTAAAATAAGAAGGAAAAAAGCATAAATTTATTTTTATTTGTTAAAACATTCATTTCATTTTTTCACTTTTCTTTAAGTAAATATTCAATTCATACCTGCCACTTCCTTTGTGATTCTATCAGTCAGTGTCTTTACGTCTTTTCTCAATGATTCTACAGTTGATCTCATTTTCTGTGTCACAGTATTCATTTCTATCTTTAAGAAGTCAACCATTTCTTGTTTGAATGACTAAACAAAATATGATGGATTATTGAAATGAATATAAGATAGATTTTACTGTTTCAACAACCAATAATGAAGTACCAGATCTACTTTCAGTCCCAAAATTACATATAAATAAGACAAAAATATCTGAAATTTCTTCTGCACTATTTGTGTTTGCAAGAAATATATATTATTTACCTAAATAATTGCCATGCATAAATTTGAGTTTTTTTGTTACAATGGTGATCTTTAGAAAACGTGGAACACATCTGTTATAAAATAGTGCATATTGGTTTTTGGTTTTTTTTCATTTTGGAAAAGGTGTTGAAGCAAGATGTTTTAAAGCCCTGTCAAATTTGTTCAAAACTTATCAAAGCAATTTTAGATATTCCTATTTGTTGTTGAAGACTGTACACTGATCTCTACAAGGACATATTCTATGTTCACACATTATTAAGTTACTGCAACTTCATAATCAAGTTCAACTATGTAAAAATAAATCTTTTTTTTTATTTGTGGAAAATACCGCTTAATAGTTTTAAACCCTTAATATCCATTACTAGTTTATATATTTACCTGCATTCCTGAAGCTACGTTGTCAACAAATTCTTTATATTTAGCATCAAATGGATAAGTCTTCAAATCTTTAAATTCTTCCAATTTTTTTCTCAAATCGTTAACTGCATCCTTCATTTCTGTCACGGTCTTTCTATACATTTCCCTGCAAAAATAATTAGAAATTGCTTTAACCATAGTTTTATCAACATAAAATCTCAAAAACGAATCTGAAAAATATAAGCAGAATTTGATTTTGCCTATAATTGCTTTCACCCACTTCACTTGAACTTTGGTGGAATGTTGTATCATTGGCATTCAAACCACATCTCCTTATTCTTATACAAACATGGGTTGCTGAGATTAAACTTAAATCTAAACCCCAATCCTTCACTATTGGCAAAAAAAGTCTACATATTGGAGTTCAGATGATAGAACCTTACAGAAAGATAAATTTTCCATTAAATTGACAAAAGAAATAAAACTCTGATATTTAATGATAACATATGGTTTTTTTTAAGATAAATATGCACGTGTTTAAATAAAGTATATACAATCAATATCTAGCATACTTACATCATAACAGAAGTTTTCTGTCTAATACCATCAGTAACATCCTTAACATACATATCATTGGCTTTGTACATCTCGTCCATTTGATCTTTGACCTTTCTCAGTTCTTTCTGGACAACACGTAGTGATTTTGTCATGCTATTGATATATGGTGTAACTTCTGTGTCCAGTTCAGCAGAGATTGCATCAAATTTGGCAGAAACCTCCTTTTCCATATCATTGGCAGTTGCAATAAACTCTGTATTGGCTGATTTTCCATAATGTTCAATTGTATCAACACCAAATTGCTTTTCAAGAAAAAATAAACTATATTTACTAGGGAATTTTATTATTTTTATTTTTTTTATGGTAATGGTATCAACAATGCAATCCAATCAAAATATTAAGTGATATTTTAAAACAAGGCAAACGATAGAGATACTCAAATGTCAGATAGAATAGACTTATAAATAATAAGTAAAATAAAATGTTCAAAAATTCCAATTAAAGTTGTATTTCAGTATATAAATTTGAAACCATATCTTATAACTTTACATGTGTTTCAATATCAAACAGAAGTTTTTAAGATAGAACTAACCATCAGTTCTTTGAATAGACTTGGTCTCCATGTAAGTTTAGAGTGAAGAATTCTTGATGTTCTCAAATTTACTTTGATGACACTATCTGTTATCTGTGGTTTATCCCCAGTTCTGTAAATCTGGGCCTCAAAGTTGGTTTTACTTGGATACTTGGCAGCAACATGGAGCATGTTGTTCGGGTTTGCTGTAAAATATCAGTTTTTGTCAAATACATCTATCTTAGGTGGAAAAAAATGGCTGTATTTTCTTAATTTAATAGTTAACAAGCTTAAATGATATGAAAATGGACACTTAAAAAAGAAACACTATATCTAACTCAGTACAATGTTTTTTGGAAAACTGAATTGAACGAGAATTGATACACAAAATAATAGATTCTAGTGAAACTTGAAAATATTTATCCTATTAACAATCTAAAAACAGGAGAAGTAGTATGAGACTATTATCCACAAAGGAACAAATGACATCAGATATTCGATATAAACAACCATAGTTCAATGTATGGCCTTAAAAGAGAAGAATTTTTCTTATTTGTTTTGTAAGGTTGCTGTGTCATTTACTATATTCCTAATCTTCTCTTTTCAATAGACATGTTGTTTTCTTGTAGTTTCGAATAATCGATCACCAGATTTTTGAAAAATTCCTTCAAATATAGTTTTTGTTTACCTCTATCATATTTCATCTGCAATTCCATGGCCTTTTTGTTTGAATCAATGACAATATCAGCTTCTACAATATCCTCCAGAGCATGTAAACCTCTGATATTGACAGTCACTGGATTATCTCCCTTTATTTGTCCAACAATTCCAATAGCCTTCTTTGGACCAACAGTCTGAAATTTACAATTAGGTTTTAACTATTACTGTATTTTTCTTTTTTGATAACGTTCTTTTATAAATATTTTTTCTCATAATTCTACCATATAATTTTCTTTCTAAAGAAATCACTGATTTGCCTGTATAATGTTAACCCTTCATCAGTTTCCTTTTAAACAAACAAAGCAGCATATACTTTTAATCAGAATCTGGAAATATAACCATGTAAACTATTTATTGGCTAAGTTAAATAATTATTTCATTGTTTTTATAATACTTCATTGTTGGTTGCTTAAAGTCCAGTGGCAAATATTTCATGCATGTTCAGGACAACTTCTGGTATTTCAACCATGGTTGATATGGAAGTAAAAGTTTTCATTCCCTATAACAGTATATAGTAAATATTTGTTCTTAAATATTTATAGCGTTCAATTCTATATTTAGTGACAGATCCAGGATTTTTAAATTGATGAAAAAAATCAACCTCAACTAACAATGAAGACATGTCATTAACGCACAGCATTATCATATTTTGTACCTAAAGTGAGTATGATGAAATAAAACTGTATGTATACTTACCAGTAAGATCAGTTTCTTGTTCAGTTTGTCAATTTCAGCCATGAGAAGAAGATTCTTTTTCTGAAGTTCGGCAGTTTGATACTTTATCACCATACCAACTGAGTCTTTGTCATCTGATGTTCCTAGATGTGTTGTGATGGATGTGTCAACTTTAGTGAATGCTTGTGCAACACCAAATGTGTAACTGTGGTTGGATGAACCAGCTTCGGAAATATCTTCAAGTTTGCTGGTAAATACAATGGTTTTTGATGGGTCACTGCTGTATGAAAATTCTGTTCTAGCTTCATGTAGAACATTTCCTTCATTTTCAGTAAGCTGTCTTCTGAATGTAAGTTCCTGAAAAAAAACATTCACATGTGTTAAAATTTTCTAAGACAAGTAGGTTTCCTTTGGTTTAATATAAACAACATTACAACTATAAACATTAATGTTGACACTATATATAATTGGTAAGAGTGACAATGTTACTTTTCTTTTTGAAGATTAATACTGTGGTATATTCCTTAAATATATAATACTTCATGAATTTGCAATTGTCTGTTTACAAGTCTTTAGAAAATATGTAAATCTAGCATTAGTGAAGATATTTTATGTAAGGACTTCAGGCCCTAGCATAAAGGACATATAGATTATGGGGAGCAACTGTTTTTTTTCAAGTTAGAGCTAATCCAAACTTTTAAAGTGTAACAATAAAATGTAATCTTGAACATACCTTTCCAAGTACTGGTAAGAACAGCTGTACTTTTCCACTGTATCCATTACTGTCTGGTGTCATCTCTGTATTGACTGTAACTTTCTTAGTTCTGTCACTATCAGCATCCCATAGAACTGTACCATCAATAGACTGTGTTGCCAGCACTTTATTGACAGACCCAGAAGCCTCAACAGACCTAAGAGGTGTAATTACTCTGACTGAACCCTCAATCATGTCCAAACCTGGTCTCTGGTCTTGCCATTTTGTTTCAATACCAGCAACCTGGTTTTTATCTTCATCCCAGTTAACAGTAAGTTTGGCAGTTTTCTCAAGTTCACCTTTAAAAGCTCCCTCTAGGCTGACAGTACGTGTTGGATGAGTTGCCTTGATTTTAAAGTCATTCATGTTTTCAAGTTTACTTTCAATTTTGATGTTGCTGTTGATGTCCATCTTGTCCCAGTTTGCAAACATATTGACAGAATATGGTTCTCCAATCTGAACATTGTAGTTGAATTCTATTGGTTTGGGCTCTTCCATGTTAAAATCATAAATGAATGATTTTCCATCAATAATTTCAAATGTTCCCTGAGTGTCAAAATATTTTACTCCATTATGACTAAAGAGAACTGCTTTTCTTCCGGTACTAACTGCTTCGTCAAGATTACGTTTAGTTTTCATGGATGCTGAATATTCTGCATTGATAGTTTTAACTTTTTCAAAAGGAGTTATCATGTCAAATTTACATCCCAGTTCAGCATTATCAGTATCTAATTGGAATTTACCATCAAAATCAATTGTGATCTTTCTAAGATTATCAAGTTTTATTTCTGTAAGTGATTCTCCCTTTATTCCATTCTTTATCTTGTTGCTTGTGGAAAATCCTACATTTTCAATATTTGGTATCTTACTGGTGAAGTCTACTATTATATCCAATGCTTCTCTATCTTTGAAAGTTCCAGATGTGCTCAACTCCATTTCATCATTAAATGGTGGACGTATGGTGATTTTGTTATGGAAATTCTGTGGGGCACCAGTATGTGTCAGAGTAAGATGAAGTCTCTCTGCTCCTTCCAATGTACTCTCAAACTGAACATCACCAGAAATGTCTGTGTAGTCATCATTGATGTTCATTTTAGATATTAGTTTCAGTTCTTCAGTTGTTGGAGTATAGAAAGTAAGAGTATTGACAAAGTTCTTTGGTTCACCATTATGAATCATTGCTATCTTAAAGTCTTTAATCATCCCAAAATCAACATGGAAACCATCTTTAATAATGGTCTCAAAATTGCTAGTAAATTGATATTCTGCTTCGATTTCATTTCCTCTTTTGTATAGTCTAATAGCATTAGTTATTTGCCTCATGTTAGGGGGACTTATTACAATTCTTTGCTTGAATTCAGTAGTTTTTCGCAGTTGTTCAATTGAAAATTCAACATTCTTGGCACCTTCAATATCGCTAGTGAAAGTAACCTTTCCTATCAGTTCATCTGGAAGATTCTTAGATAGCCTAACATTGAACTGAACTGGTACTCTTTTTGGTAATTTTACAACAACTTCACATGCCAAGTTATCTATGGTTCCAGTGTGTTTTAAAGTCCCTTCAACCATTTCAGCTCCTTCTATTCCACTAGTAAACTTAAATGACCCATCAATGTTAGACAAAATTATAGCATTCAACCTTGCTTCCAACTTGATAGGAACCATGTTTGCTTTATTAAGTGTAAGGCTGCTTTCAAAATCTTCCAAGTTGCCTTTATGCACCAGTTTACCTACAATATTCTCTAGGCCCTTAAAACCACTGGTTAGTTTAATATCTGCTTCAAACATTGTGATTCCCATAAAGGTAATGTCTGATTCTATTACCACTGGTTTGTAGGTGAAAGGTTGAATTGTAATTGTGTTCTTAGCAGTACGATCACTACTGACATGATAAACTTCCATCTCAAAATGTTCGTAATCTACATATTTTGTTTTGACTGACATTTTTCCTGAGTATTTACCAGTAATGTCAGCAGTATTAAGTTCAGATTTCAAGACATTGTCATTATATTGTGTCTCTGTAATAAGTTTACCGTCTTTTCTGAATGATTTCAATCCAGTAACAATTGATATTGGTTTCAAAGTGTCTTGAATTTCGAATTTGGCATCAATGTCATCAATCTTATTAGATCCTTTGAATGCAATTTTGATTACATCATCTATATTTGCATAGGAGGTTTTAACTTTACCCATACATGTGAAATCTGCTAGCTGTCCCTTATGTTCAAACACTAAGTTCAAATCCTGTGTTTTACCACCAATAACTGTCTTCAAAGACAAATCAAGGTCAAGGTCATAGTTTTTCAGCTTGTATGTTGTTTCCACTTTCATTGAATTATCCGTACCAACAGATCCCTGTATTATAGTAGTAAATCCTCTTTTTCGATTGTCATATGAAACCTTCATAATAATGTCCTCCGACAAAGGATTCTGAATAACAAGGTCAGTTGCAGCATCTTTACCTTCCAAACTATGTTTTAAAACAACAACATATTTACTGCCACTTTCATAACCAGCTTCTCCATTGAAAGTAAACTTCTTCAATGTTCCATCTTTATTAAATGATAACATAACATCTTCTGCTACCTTCCATGGACTTCTAAATGTAAAACTGCCAGTTGTCTGTTGATAATTGTGTGTAAAAACTACATCTGATTCAACTTTTATATCATTGAAAACTGTTTCACCACGAGTTTTAAAGTTTGCACTGGTTCCTTCATGGCTATACTCGATTTTGGCAATCTTTATAGTTTCAAATGGAGAAGTTAGCATTAATTTACCTTTGATGTCACCCACAATATCAAACAGTGCTTCAAGTTCTACTTTCTTTCCATTGGTTTCATAATCAAAAGTTGTATGGAAATCTTTCAGGGTAGTTCCTTTGTGTCCAACTGATAGTTTGACTGTTTCATACCCTCTGACTGGCATTTTGACCTCCACGATTCCAAATATTTTTGGTCTTGTTCCTAATGTTGTTTCAATGATAATGTTTTGAGTACGTTTGTATTTGAGTTGGACACGTCTATGGAAGCCTTCTAATTTATCCTGTACATATTCTTTTTGACGATACTTTGCAATGATATCATCATTAAATGGTGTTCTTATAGAAATAAAGCCATCAAAGTCATCAATGTCTGTAATTGATTTCTCCCATTTATATGTTGATGTAAGTTCTATTTTTTGAGTTGGTAAATATTCTAAAAGTAGTTTGGAGTTTCTCTTTCCCAAAACCATCTCACTCTCCACCTCGGCAGACATGAACGGTATTGTCTGGAATGGAGTATCCAATCTAAATGTTCCTTTTGTCTTAGTATTATACTGCCATGTGGTGACAGCCATTATTTGACCAACAACAGGTACAATTTCAAAATCAACTTTATTCTCCCAATGGCTAGGCTGTGTTATAAACTTGAAATAAGCACCTGTGCTCATCTTTTGAAACTGAGGGAATGGTGTAGTAATTTCTAGTCTGACAAGTTTTTCAAGGCCAGTATTGTAACGGACTGCAGCACTTACTTTTCTCATGGGTGCAAACTCCAATTCAGCTTCAGCAATCCAGTCCAAACGATCCATTTTGTGTGTTGCTGTTAAGACAACTCTTCGAGCTTGTTGGAAAGGTGTTGTTAGTTCTAATTTACTGTCGAGGGTACCAATATTAGTATAATGAATTGAACCATCTAAAACTATGTTCTTTAAAGGTTCCCATTGTATTTTCAACAATCCTGTCATTGGTAGGTGAGCATGTCTTGTGTTACAATCAATGACAAAATCCCTCATGTATTTGCTGCTCATTCTTACATCAAAATCAGTACTTCCAATCTGCCTGGCAAAGTTGAGAGTAACAGTTCCTATGTTTTCACGATTTGCAATTATTTTTCCTTTTGTTTTTATATATCCTGTTTTATCCTCATGTTCAAGACCAACAATCAAATGGCTCAATTCAGCTGAAGGTATTCTCATTTCTAAGTTTGCAGTATATTTTCGGTTTGGAAAGTCTTCTATATTTGCTGTAGCTTTGGCATGGAATTCTTGTCCTTTACTCCATTTTGTATCAATTATTGTTTCCAAATCTTTATCTTTATTTAGGTGAGACCAATTTATTTTAAGGCTATCTCTTGGTGAAATAATGTCAAAAGTTCCTTTGTTCTCTATGCTCCATCCATCCATAACATGATTCATGTTCAGTACATACTCATATTTGGTACCATCAATTACATAAATTGCCTTAGACAAGAACTTCTCTAAATTATCAGAATGGGTCCAGTTTAGAGTTATTACCTTATAACCATCAAAGGAGGTCAAAACACCAATATTTCTGTTGAGTTTTCTTGTAATACCTCTATACATGGAATCACCATTGGTTTCTACTTCAAAGAACTGATCAGTTCCCCAAGTGACTTTCATAATTCCCTGTTGTTTTATCAAGTCATCTGATATGGTACTCTGGAGTTTTAAGGTAGGATTACCGACTTGTTGCAATGGTGTTTTTAAGCTAAGTTTCATGTCAATATCTAGTTTATCAATTGGTTTTGATTCATATTGGAATGCAGCAGTTTGACCTTTGTTCCATGTAAGAGTTGCACCGTATTCCATTTTTTGTTTATTTTCCTCATGGTTAGCACCAATTTCAAATTCCTGCATTTGTTTCCATGGTGTTGTTAATGCTAATGATCCCTCAATGTGACGGCGATATTTTCTGATATCTTTTTCAAATTTGACAGCAACTGATACAGCATCATCCTTGTTCCAACCTACTGATACTGATGTGTCTAATTTATCCTTTGAGTAATGATTAATTCTGGCGGACAATTCGCGACCTGGGAACATGATTCTTGATGAAACTGTGAAATCCTCAACAGTATTGTTACGGAGGAATCCTTCTACAACTACTCTATTAAGATCCTGTTTGTCCCTTGCATCCCAGTTAACATCAATTTTTCCAGAATATTCATCTTTTTTCAAACCGCCTTCAGTATCAATTGTGATTTGACGAGATGGGTATGCTATCTTCCCTTGTCCTGTCACAAAGCTGTCCCCATCAAAGGTACCCTGTCCTGATACTACATAAAAGTCCTTGTCAACTTTCACCTTCAGTGTGCCTTCAGGTTTCCTTATGTTCATTAGAGCAGATCCTGACAGTGTTACTGGAGGTTGTTGGTCAATGTTCAGAGATGTATCAATTTCCCGTCTCTCATCATTAGGGAAAGAGTAAGCTGCACTAAATGTTGATGTATGACCTTCTTGATGCTGTATGCTCATTTT
The DNA here is from genome assembly GCF_036588685.1 of Mytilus trossulus. Classification (NCBI taxonomy): domain Eukaryota; kingdom Metazoa; phylum Mollusca; class Bivalvia; order Mytilida; family Mytilidae; genus Mytilus; species Mytilus trossulus. The sequence goes on from NC_086373.1 coordinate 43,685,757, forward strand.
GGTATTGTATTCTTTCTCCTTTTCAACTGCTGACCCTGACAACTGGATATGACGTCCAGTGAATTTGAGAGCCACATCACCACTATATTTGAAATATTTCTTACTCTGATCCATCAAACTAAGGGAAACATCAGCTGCCTTTTTGTTGTCATATCGAAGATGAAGGTTAGATTTTACTTCAGTTTTGGAGTATTTATGTGTTCCACTGATGTATGAATCAAGTTTCTATAAAATAAAATTTCCACAAAAAATCATGAAAAATTTCCACAACAGGCATTTTACATTTTGATAGCAATATCAATATTAGCCTTGCCTAGATGACACTATTTGACTGTGATGTCATTTCAAAATAAGCAAAACAGGCTTCTTCCATTAACATGAGACACAATTAAAAAAGAGCACAAGCATTGCCAAAAATGTTGGGTTTTTTTGCATGTAAATAGATAAGCACAAAAAGACATCCTTTTCAAATATCTCTTCGAGTGACTTTTTTTGTATTATTTGTAAGCATGTGCAAGTCAACAGTAAAGATTTTAAATACTTTTGCAACCTTATAGCTTGAAACTAATTGATGTAAAGGCAAATTTTGTCAATCATAAAGAATGCTAAGATCTAAACGTTTTAAACACAAACAGAAGGAATTATATTCATCTGAGATTTTGACCAACAACAAAAAAATTATATTAACCTCAGATGGTAGTTTAAAGGTGACATTATAGTTGACAACACCTGCTCCTTTCTTCTCATTTATGTTGTATTTTGTTGCAGTTAGGATTGACAGTCTGTGTTTATTAACTTTGGACGCGTATGTTTTCCCATAATCCACAGTAAGATCTGCATCAACTTTGGAGTTTGGACGATGGTCAATTTTCAGTTTAATTTGGTTGTTATAATCAGCAAATCTGGCTGACTTCAAGTTCCTAAACAAATAAAAACTATATTTAGTTTCAGCTTAAAAAACACCTATATATATCCTTTTCGTGAAAAATTAAATGAGATATATGCATTCATCTTTTTATCTAAAACCAATAAAAATGACTTTGACTAGTTTCTAAATCATTTCATTTATAATGATAAATTTGAAATTGACATATCTCAGACTTTTGATAATTGTTGATTTTGGGTTTTTTTTTGGGGTGAAATGCCAATTAACATATTGAAACAATTTTTTTTAAAATGTGGATTTATTTTAAGGTTATGATTAAACTATACATGTACTAGTATTGTGAACAACTATATATAAGGAAAGAAGTGGTCAGTAATTTGTGTTGCTTAATATATTTGACCAATTGAGAAAGTTAACTCTGCATAAAAACTTAACATTGACTTTAATAGGTCAAGAAAATGAAATAAAGGACATGTAACTTTTGCCAGAAATACCTTTCAGATCATAAACTATCAAATTATAGCATTTGAACATTCTAGTTTGTCTATCTTAACAAAAAATAAGCCCTTTTAAGTAGTTAACAAGGACAACAGTTAAGCAATATATATGAATAAATAAAATTAAAAATAAAAATCTGATCTTTGGTCTGGTTGTTGTCTCTTTGACATATTCCCCATTTCCATTCTCAATTTTAAATAAAAGGACTAGTGTCAAAGGTAAGACAAAAAAGATGCACAAGATTGTATGCATCATATATATAAGACCACTAAAGATTCAACAAAAATACAAACTATTAATTGTAAAACTATTAACTTACGAATCGAAACCAATTCTTTGCAAATTCTTTTGAGTTTTCTTTAAAAGTTTAGAGTTAAACTGTAGACTGTCCTTTAATCCTTTGAACATTGTCTGGAAATTGTAGTCCAATTTTACAGATGTTGTGGTTGCCCTTAGTTTTTTATCATACAGGTAACGAACTCTGGTTGTAATTTTCTGAGGGCCAACAAAGTATACTTTTCCTTTATATATATTTCTTCTACCTTTTACAAGAATACTGGATTCACCTGTAAACAAAACAAGAGTGAAATATCTAAATAAATCATTTCAATTATTCCAATCAAATGCATGTCCATACAGCTCAAAATAATGTAGTTACAAATCCATTTTTCTTCTATCTACTTTAAAACCATATATTGAATCCATATTTTTCATGTTTTTCTCTGACTGTTTATGACGTCTTTACACTTAATCCATTAGATGTTGGATGTGCACTGATTGATATTTTAGTCTAAAATTGATGATTTAATTATTAGTTGTTGTTGGCTATGAACTAGCTGTCAGCAAAAGTGAGAACTCTCAGATCTGTACTTAGTGTCTTTTTGTGTTGGGATGTATAAGCATCCATCCACATTCACTCTATGTTTTTGTTAGATGTATTCTATTTGTATCCATCTGATGAGTTAAGCCTTTTTCCATTGATTTTCATAGTTTGTTCTTATGTTGTACAGTTAAACAACTGTACAACTTGTTAGGGGGAGGGTTTGTGCCTTCAAACAAGATTCACACCCAGACATTCTTATGAGCCTGTCAAAAGTCAGGGGCCTGTAATTCAGTGGTTGTTGTGTAACATATTTGTTTTTTGTTCATTATTTGTACATAAATTAGGTCATTAGTTTTCTTGTTTGAATTGTTTAACATTTACCTTGCATAGCTGATTATGCAGTATGGGATTTGCTCATTGTTGAAGGTGGTATGGTGACCAGTAGTTATTAATTTGTGTCATTTGGTATCTTGAGGAGAGTTGTCTCATTGACAATCATACAACATCTTATTTTCATATTACATGTAGCTTTGTCACATGATTCAAGCTATTTCCACATCAGCAGTATATTAATTTCAATATCTGATACATTTTTATACTATATATAAAATTTCAATTGAACTTAACAATTTAAAGAAAAATTTCGTAAAATGCAATTGGTGTCTGATATAAATGTCCTACCTTTCAGTTTAATAGGCTGTTTGAGTACTTTGTCAAGTATAATATCATAACGCATAACTTTTCCCTTCTTTTCGTTGAAGTCAATGGTACCATAAAAATTGATGAACTCTTTTCCTGGAACAGCCAATATGATTCTTGGTTTATAAACTTTTCTTTTTGCTTTTTCATTCATCTCAAGATTCATATCTGCAGTGTATTTCTGATCTTTGCTATGTAGGATAGTTGCTGTCATACCATACTGGGTTTTTGTAAATCTAACACTCACTGCAAAAAAAGATACCAACAATTAGAATAACAAATTGATTATATCAAAATAATTTAGTTCAACTATGTATACAAACAAATAAGAGGAATTGATGACTAAATTTGCAGTCAACCCTATTAATCATTTCGTATCTTGCAAGTACTTTTAAACAACAATGATTAATAAAACAAAACAAAATTCAGCATGTTTTTTTTAAGTTGAAACTCCTGTTTTGGAATTTATTTTAAATCATTAATAAATTAATGCTGCATCCCTTCCCTTCCAATACACACATACACATTTTTATATAATTTCTTATTTCAATTTTGTAAAAAGCATAACTTACAGTCTAAAGATACAGGTTTTTCCATTGCTCCAGTGAGGACAAGCTTAGAGGTCATGACCTTTCCTGGTCGGTAGACTATATCTCCACCAAGAACAATAGGATCTAGATCTGGTCTGATGATTTCTATCTTTGGTTTATAAGTTGTGGCAGATTTTGATTCAGTTATGGCTACATATGCTTCTGCTTGATATAATTTCTTAGAATCAATGGATACAGTTGCAAGCATCCTTTTCTTCTTTGCTTTATTCTGAAGATCACCTGTGAAAAAAATTAAAATCTCTCACTTTTCTAGAACAATTATCAATATGATGTTATTTGAATAAGAGAATTACTAAACATTAAGAAAGAAGAAAATAAACTACACATGCAGGAACTAAAATGGTTCAGATTTCATTCAAATTCTTTCATCTTAATATATAATAAAATTATATTAAGTATTAAAAAGTATCATATCTGTCAAAAGATTTTTGTTTTAAATGTATGGATTCTTGAAAAGTAATCTAGTAGTTTGAATAGCTCTTATATTCCTGCACTGATATGTAAAAATAAACTTAGAAACTTAAAATAAAACTTTTAGAATATTAAGTCTATTCTGACCTAACAGGTGCCTAACAGAAAAGTTTGATATTGACCTTCAAATTGTGCAGTTTTCCAAGGTGAAACCATGCTCATTTCCATCTTTTGATTTTCATGATCGATTTCAAAATTGAAACCTGTCTTCCTCATAACCTTTGATCCTGGTGTATCATACATCATCATAATATGAGCCTTGTTCTTGTTCTGAAATATTAATAAGACTATTGATGACCTGTGCAAAAAAAACAAGAGGCCCTAAACAGCCTTTGGTGCTCACCTAGGTTTATGTGCATCTTAAACAATGCACACTCTCCAACATTGTAGACTAGAATACAATAGTTACAAAAAAATATATATATTTTGTATTGCTGATATTTTTTTTTATTTACAGTTTCTCCCAATCCTCTTTCGTTTTTGCCCAAAACACTCAATTATCATTTAAGGCCAATCACTCCTGTAAACACTCCGCTAATGATTTTGGTAAAATTTGACTTTTTATTAAAATTTTCAGGGCTTAATCTTTAAAATTATTTAAACATAGATACATACTACCATCATATATTACAATTTTCTTTGATAGATAAACACTAATATGAATTTTTTTTAAATTAATTAATTACCATGATATTTTTAAACTCAAATTTGTAACTAGTATGTGTGTCCCTTTTGAATACATCTAGTGCAAATCTTGCTGGTCCTGTTAATGGGAAGTGTGGAGCATCAGTTTTCTGTAGATCTCCTGGTAAGGATATATCAAGACAGAATTCTACACCGGTCACTCTGGCAATGGTGGCTCCAGAACATGATTTCCTGGTTAGTCTGTCCTTGGCAATCATCTGTTGTTCCTTCTCTGTTCCAGCATGTACAATAAAGAACTGTGACCTGTGTTTAATAAGCACACACTTATGTAAAAACCCATTTCATCATTAATACATGTATTTCTTTTTCATATTTATCAAAATAAAAATAAGTATATATGGTCTTGAAGACTTAGAGAACATCTTTCTGTATGGAATCATTGATCAAAAGATCAGTTTTCTTTTTAAAAAAAAACAGTACTTTACTGCATAGTTTCTTTGTATCTACTGATTATGCTTGTATTCCTGGCAGCAGTTTAATATTTCTAAGCTCTCAGTCTCCAGGCAACTAGCAAGGTAGACTGCAAATGGACTTATTCAAAAAATTAAACTTATATTATCCTATATTATGCTGCACTATAATTTCACTGTTGTAAATGTGACTGACTAACAACAGTGGTTGTCATTGGTTCATGTCTGTCATATTTGATTTTCATAAAAAAAATTGGTTAAAAATAAGTTTTTCTCAGTTGAATTGTTTCATATTTTTCATATCAGGGCCTTTAATTGCCAACCATACGGTATGGGTTTTCTCATTGATGAAGGCCATATAAATATGGTTGCCTATAATTGCTTACATCCACTTCATTTGAACTTTGGTGGATAGTTGTCTCATTGGCAATCATACCACATCTCCTTATTTTTATAAAGTGTACTATACAGCGGTTACAGTTCAGATATTAATGACACTCTTTCTGAATTGGACCATTGTATTTTCGTCAAGTTTAAAAACATTGTAAGATAAAGAAATTTAAAACATGGTAGTTTGTTGTAAAGCTATTGTATATTTACTGAAAAAATTTGATTAAAACCTACTTGACTTCTAAAATTTCTGACTTTTCCTTGGGAATGTCAAGCAGCATTGTCATCTCTTGGTTCTTGTCTAATTCAAACTTGGCTGTGACAGAAGTACTTGTATGGAAGTTGGATATCATCTTCAATCCACTCTTTGTAACAAATGCATCAATACTCATTGTAGATGATACTTCAACAGCTCCACTATAACAAATATGATTAGAATTTTAAAGATTTTAGCTTTTTGCTTTTTTCTAATCTACCAAGAATAAAGTTATGTTTTAAAGTTACTTCTAGTGCCCATGCAGTATTGCACTGTATTGGAAGAATGGTGTAAATTTTACTTCTGACACTGTCTTTAAATTATAAAAAAAACTCGTCATTTTTTCATAAAATTAACTTGTTGTCAACTTGTTGACTTCACAGCGATCTACTTTTGCAATTTTCGAATTTTCTTCATCTAATTCCATAATGGAATAGGCATATCTTAAATATTCATGTTATTTTCCTAGCTACCAGTAAAAGTCATGAAATAAAATCACATGCAAAATTTGTTGATATACAGTATGCATCATTCTAAAAATAAACCATGTCCTTCTAACATGCTGAAATATATAACTATATGACAGGTATAACAAACCTTGGTGATATGGCTCCTTCCAAGACAATACTTTTTTGTGGACTTCTAAAATCCATTTTTCCCTTAGCATTGAGATCAATAGTTGATGTGGCAATAACCTTCAAGTTCAGTGGAAGTCCAGTAACAGTTGGTACTATGATGGAACTATCTAGAAACATCTTTGACATTTTCTGTGAAAATTCTTGTTCATTGGCTAAGTTCATGAACAAATCCAGGAAGTTAAATGGTTTGCTTTCAATGTTGTTATCTGATGATTGTTTTGTGTTGTAGTAACTGATCTCGTTCCCAAACATTCTCATAAACACTGATCCTTTAAGCTCATCTTCTGTCTTATCCAGCTAAAACAAATGTCACAATAACATTTAGTACAAATTTTACTCTGCTTGACACACTTTATGCTTTAGAAATCAATCTACATGTTTTCATCAAGTTCATAAGAACAAAAACCAAAATATGTATTATTCAAGGTGAAGTTGAAAGTTTATTTTCCTACATGGGGAAACTTAACTGATTTCAAAGTGCTTATAAGCAACGTAACAGATTGCTTCAATTTATCAGTGTGATGTAGAATAAAATATTGCATAGGTTGTAGTTGATTTAACAGCAATGCTATACAAAGGAAGATAACTTTTAATTTTTAAGGATGATTTTAACAATGACATCATTCTATTTGTAGAACCTATATTCGATTCCTGATCCTTGCAAAAGTGAAACATCATTTTGTGCCTTGAATATCTGAGCATATATTACATGATATCGATAAATTTCTGGTACAGATGTATAGAATTTTATGATCACTATATTTTGTGTATCAAAAAAGGTAGTGATAAGGCTTGAAAAATTAAGATATCAAGTCAGTCAGTCCCAAAGATTTTGATTGCATTTTATTATTTTTACATGTAAACTGTCAACAAATTTGTTCCCCTACTTACTTTTTCACTTATTCTTGAAACTTTGTTGAAATCAATATCTCTGCTCAACTTCTGTTCTGGAGCCAGGTCCTGTTTAGCACCAAAGGATCCTTTTGGACCAAAATTTTCAATAAGGATTTTCTCGAGCCCTTCTACACGTCCTCCAAGTTCAAACAAGTTGACAGAATGTCCAAATAAGTCAACAGTTAAGTTAACCATAGCAGATCTGGGGACAAAAGATTTTTGTGACCATACAAGGTTACTTTCCAAGCCAGCACCAGCATTCATTCTTTCAGAGAAGTAAGACCATTCATAATTCCTGGAAAACTTCCTCTTGTCAAGGTCAAATTCTTTCTTTAGAATCTCATCCTCAAGAATCCTTTGAATATTTTGTTTGTGAACTAATGAGGTTTCCATCAGATTGGTTAGATGTGTCCATACAAAGCTTCCAACCTATAGACAGAAAATGTTTTAGTGAGATGAGTAAAAAAAATCATTGAAGAAAACTTGTGTGTTGTTATGTGGTATTACGTAATCTCTGTTGAATAATTTTTTCCATCATCTTTAAAATTTGTGGAATTTAGAATTTATTTTATACATGGTGTGAACACTAGTCCACCATAGATGATTTTATGTTCACATCTGGATGTTCTTTTTTTTCCTTCTTTGGCTTGAAGGTAGCTTCTATGGATGTTTATCTTGGCCCTTCTTCTAATGAAATAAACCAAAGAAAACACACAAAAAAAACATGAATAAAAATATGAATTCCAATGAGAAATCTCTACAGTATTATAATACCTGGTTAACTTCTTCAGTAGCCAGAGTTTCCTTGATCTGAGATAAGATGTTGTCTGTTGGGCATTTCATCATCTGTATGTAGGCTGCAATTCTTATTTCTGAATCTTCTGTATTGTCTCTGTACAGTATCATTAAATTGTTTCTCTGAAAAAAAGAACATAAATCCTTAATTCTGAATCTGGTGAACCATTGCAATACAGTATCATTAAATGTTTCTTTTAAACAACAAGAGAAAATCCTTAGTTCTGGTTCTTTCAATATTTCTTTTCAGAATAAATAAACTGTTCATCTGCATAATTATCTGTTGACACAGAGATATGTTTTGCCTGTTAACATAATATTTAGAAAAAGACAATCTGATGCACAGCAACATTACTTACTGTAGTATTTCAAAGTCAGTGGACTTTGATCTAGTGGGCAGGGTCTCAAAACAATCTTCAAACTGATATGTTCTGATAGAAATGCAACTTTATACCTACTATTATTAACCTATTATAACAAGTAGTTCTTATCATCGTTTCCATAGCCGTGAATGGAAAACCAATCCCTATGTCGACCTTTCTGTAACTTTCTTGGACTGCAAGACGCAAGTCATGAACATTATAAATTTTGAAACAAATAATTTCTCAGATAAAGAAATATCAAAATGTCATGATTCTATCATAATCATTTCAAGGTAAAGACATTTTGCAGTGTCAAGCTCTCTTTATATTTTGCACTTTTGAGTATGGATGGGAAAATGGATTAGTGTGGGATAAAACTATTAACTCCCACTCTGAAGGCAGGAAAGATACATTAATACTTTAGACCACCAATAGAGAATCATTCAAAAAGGTGTGGGTGAAATAATTGACTAGTATTGTGTCTTACATCTGCACCACAAGACATTCTTCTATATGCTTCTACAGCTGCAACTCGGATTTCCATCTCATTGGTTTTCTTCTCAATACATGCATTTACTGTGGAAACCAATCTGTCAGCATATTCTATGTTACCAATTGCTCTCAAGCTGGTTATCACCTAAAATATATTTTGAAATTCAAATAGTGTAGATTCATTATTATACATGGGGTACCAATGCTCATGTGTTTTGAAGGTAAAGATAAACCACTACTACTGATTGAATGGAGTGTTTAGCAAATACACTAATCAAATATCAACAATTAAATAACTTATGAACAATGAATTTGCAGTAAATCAATAAATCTCAATTTACAGGAATAGATCTAGGCTTGGTAAACTCTGTAGAGTTGTTTTTTTTGCCCCCTCTAGCCTGAAATTCTGGATTCAACATTAAAATAGGTTTACTAGCAAATTTTCAATAATGATTAAGATTCACTTCTGCTCTTTTAAGGGAAAATTTATTTATTATAAAAAATAATCATTTTTGTCATTGCATTACCTATATTTAGAGATATAGCAAATAATGAGATGATCTCTCATACACCACCTACCAGGTAAAATGTAAGGTCAATAAGTGAGTTTAATTAACACAAAATAATTGCAAGTAATGTTAAACTTTTCTTCAAACAATTATTTTGTCTGTTAATGTTTGTTTACATACCTCCAGATAGTTGCTTTCTGTAACAATACATGTACTTCCAACAGCTTGTTGTAGTTTGTTGATTATTGCTTCAATTTCTGCAATATTTTCACAATTCCTGTTTTCCTTACAATAAGTATTAACCATGACGGAAGCTGGGAGATAAACTCTTGTTCCTTCTGGTAAATCCATTAGTTTCTAATAAGACAAAACATAAAAGCCATGTAAAAAAATATGGTAGACATTTATCTCCCTTTAGTACTGACATTTCATTTATCTCCCTTTAGTACTGACATAACATTTATCTCCCTTTAGTACTGACATAACATTTATCTCCCATTAGTACTGACATAACATTTATCTCCCTTTAGTACTGACATAACATTTATCTCCCTTTAGTACTGACATACCATTTATCTCCCTTTAGTACTGACATAACATTTATTTCCCTTTTAGTACTGACATAACATAAAGACACATTGACCAATCATTTTTGATAAAGGAAATATTCAAAACATTTTAAAATTCAAATTAATACTACAAAGTATCTCTTACTCTAAGTGTTTGCTAATAAAGAAAACCAAAGCAAATAAGACCTCTTGGATTTCTTGAAATTTTTATTAATAGAAGCTACAATTTATGCCATCTTATATATATCATGATATTGAATACTCAGAGTGTTGTTAAACCAATTTCAAATGTTGAACTTACAGCTATTTCTGACAGCATTTCTTTAGAAGGATTTTGTATAAGAGACAAAGAGGACAACCAAATCTCTGCCATTCTCCCAGTTATATCACTGTTAAGGATCAACTTGGCAATTTGTTTTACTGCAGCAGTTGTTCCAATCATAGGCACAGCATCACTGTAGAATTTCCTGGAAAAAAATATTGTTCTGTCAATTCTCAATCCAAAATTCTTCTTTTAGCACTTTTATATATACAAATGCATAATAAATTTTACATGTGAAATGATATGTTATCTGTGTAGGTATTTTCTGAAAAATGACATATCAATGGGAAAAGAGAGGGGAAAAAAAAGATTATTGCCAACATTGAGAGTGTTTCCATGATATTTTTCAACATACCATCTACCCCCATCATTTTTATTTTTTAATAAACGTTCCTTGATTTTTTTTTATATATCTGAGATGGATGAATACTTACTTGACTCTCTCACTGTTGTCGACACAGAAGGAAACCATTTGAGACTGTTCATATACCTCAGTAAGATCGTTACTGTTTAGTTCCTTCAAGGCATATACAAGTTCTGAGAAAAGTTTTGGTGTTTCTGTTGTAATGCCATCCTTAGTTGATGTACATAGTTGTGTTAATCTGTCTATGGCTACATCTTTCTTGTTGGAAGTTTTTGTTTCAGTATTGTAATGATGGTACAACATACTTTCACGTTTATTAATTGAATCTGAAGGAAAAAAGAGTTAACACATAATTGACATATTACAGCAATGTAGATGATAGTAATTTTACTTGATTTCATCTTGTTTAATTACTTTTGTACTTAAATATCATTGTGTACCATTCCCAAAGATCTAAAAACGAATTTGACTGGATATTGTTCAATTTTCTGTGATAAAATTATTTTAGAGGAAATATTTCAAAAGTTCAGGGTTACATATTCAAACTTAAAAAGTACCTTATCAAATGGAAAAATCAAAAGCTCAAACGCATAAAACTATTGGAAAACAACTGGTGTATTCCTGACTTGGTACACACATTTCCTTATATAGAAAATGATGAATAAAACCTGGTTTAGTAGCTAGCTAAAGCTCTCACTTGTATGATAGATGCACATAATTCCATTATATTGACAACAATTTGTGAGCAAAACCAACAGACATAATAAGAAAAGATGTTAAAAATATGGCTACAGCAGTCAGCACACAGTTATAATCTTAATCACCACTATAAAAACTAGAGGCTCTAAAGAGCGTGTGTTGCTCACCTTGGTCTATGTGCATATCGAACAAAGGACACAGATGGCTTCATGACAAAATTGTGTTTTGATGTTGGTGACATGTTTGTAGATCTTACTTTTTTTTAACAATCTTGCTCTTTATAATTATCTGTATCTATAATGAAATCAGCCCAGAAGTGCCAGTGGAAAATTTTTGTAAAAATTTATGAAAATTGTAAAAATTGACTATAAAGGACAATAACTCATTGAGGGTTTCAATTGACCACTTTGGTCAAGTTGAATTATTTGTAGCTCTTACTTAGCTGTATATTATTGTAATTTATAGTTTATCTCTATCTATAATAAAATTCAAGATAATAACCCAAAGCTGCAAAAATTTCTTAAAACTACCAATTCAGGGGCAGCAGCCCAACAACAAGTTGCCTGATTGGTCTGAAAATTTCAGGGCAGAGAGATCTTGGCCTAATGAATAATTTTATTCACAGAAATTGTCTCTAAATGCTTTGGTTTCAGAGATATGAAACAAAAACTGCATTTTACCACTATGTTTTATTTTTAGCCATGGCGGCCATCTTTCACCGGACACATTTTTTTAACTATATACCCCAATGACGATTCTGGCAAAGTTTGGTTAAATTTGGCCCAGTAGTTTCAGAGGAGAAGATTTTTGTAAAAGTTAACAGACAATGACGGACGCCAAGTGATGAGAAAAGCTCACTGAGCCCTTTGGGCCAGGTGAGCTAAAAATACATAATAGGACAGTACTTTTTCTTTTGAAAAGACAATCATCTTCATTAAATTTAATTTGAAATGCATCATATGAAGCAATTAGTAATGGATTTAAATGACAGACTTATGGTATCTGTCAGAGGTCAGATGTGTATAACTGTCTCTGTTCTGATAAGTTATATTTACCTGTAATAAGTTGTCCTCCCTGTTTCTTGACAACAAATTTAAGCTGTTGAATAACTTCAGTCATGGCTCCATTATTTCCTTTAGAAAATGGACGGAAGAAATGTATTTCATGACAGACTGTACTTTCTATACGACCTTCAGTACTGATATCCTGGTCACAGTCTTGTGTGCTCTTTAGTAAAGGTAATGACTGGACACTCTACAATAAAGTGAAATAAGTGAAACTGGGAGCTACTGCTCACTGATGATATCCCCACCACAAGTGAATAATTTTAAAAGTGTAAAAATATGCAAGTATTCGGTAAACAGGAAATTGTTGAGGGATCCTTGTATTGTAGTTCCTGAGAAAAATGCAACAAAATATTCATGGGAAAGACAGACTGATGGATTGATGGATGGATGGACAGAGGTAAAACAGTATACCCCTCTTTTTAAAGCAGGGGTATAATAATACGGCTGTCAGTGTATGGTAAATGTCAAAAATAATAAAATGATTTTGAACTGTAACTTTGAATAAGGAATTTGTGACACTCTTTCTATCTTTTATTCTATGTGAAAGAAAGAATTTATAGACATCAGTCTATTTTTGAAGATCTGGATTTTAATTATTTGTGTTTAAGTTGCTCTCTAAATAACAATTACCGTAATTGTTATTTAGAGAGCCCCTAAAACACAAATAATAATACCGAAAACCTCCTTCCGTTCATATCCTAGGTTAACTTTTCATAAAAAATAATGAAAACTTAACTTTGACTTGATTACAGTATCATAGTCTAGTGTGTAGTAGACACTATTCAAGATCTAGATTTTATTTAATTGACATACAGTAAAACTATAACCGTGAAGACTTACTGAGGGAATACTGTAAATTGTGGCCTGTGCAGACGTCTGGAAACCATGTCTATTTGAGCAGCTAACAAGATCTTTTGTTTTCTTCACCTTGACTGTTTGCCAACCTTCTTGTTTAATTCTGTATGTTGTTGGGCACTTTCCAGATACATCAGTCTGAAAAAATGTAGAATGCATTTATCCATTTAATATTTACAGTTTATGCATATGTGCAATTCATGCAGATACTTCTTCTTTATTTAGCTGCAAGAGGAATCCCCTTTTTCCTTTATATGTTTCAAATTTATGTATAAACTCATCATAGATACTTGAAGGACTAAAATTTTGAATGTGAGGCATGATTTTCGTCTACTTATGACTCAGTCGTGATACTCCAATCAAAAGTAAGATAGGAAAATAGTTAATGTTTATAAAAAAAAATGCAAATTTCAATGTACCGAGAAAAAGAATATAAAAACAGTTATAAAGGTTCAATATAGAAAAGGTTAAAGCACTGTTAAAGCTGACTGAATAAAACCTCATTAGATTTTTTTGCTTTTTCAAATAAACATAAAAAGGTCGTCTTTTACTCATTACCTCTGTGACTTCTGTATCCATGTCAAGAGAGTCCATGCTGTTCTGGAAAGCTGACAGTATACCTCTTTTGAAGTTAAGACTCCAATCAGAATCACCATCCTCAGGACACAGTTCCTCAACAACTCCATCTTGGAATGAAAATCTTAATGAATTACCTTCCAATTCCCTCTGGAATTCAGTTCTTTGAGGATGTTGTTTGAATTGACGTGGATAGTCAGGGTCAGATCCAAGAATGTTGGAATTTTTTACCTAAAAAATTTGAATGTTGTTTTACTGTTTAGAAATGTGTATGAAATGTTTGTTTAAAGTACCGTCAAGCTATGGATTTTTTTTTATGGAAATGAAGAAATGATTAACAATAGTGCTCCTGTTCTTTATACGGTAAGAGCATTGTTAAAGTTCGTTTGAGACACAAAATATTATAAAACAAAATGAGAAAATACAAATATTTTCATAACCAAGTGAAAAAAACAGGTTCCTTTATAAAACAGTCTTTAGAGCTGAGGACAGGGGATTCTTAGTTAGTTTTACTTGTATATAGATATAGGAAGATGTGGTGTGAGTGCCAATGAGACAACTCTCCATATATAGATATGTGTGTGTTCAACTCAGTTATTTTATTGTTGTTGTTACTTTTGTTTATGTCACAAGTATAATGTTACTTATATGACAAGTAAAGATTATTAATAAATAGATTTCAAAACATTTAGTTTGAATTATCAGATCAGTGCCAGGGTGTCCTGGTTTCAGCTAGTAAAAGTATAAATCTATATTTAAATACTTTTTAAAACCACACTATGTAGTAACATTGTTTATTTTTAAAGTAGATGGAATATGCAATCAGACAATGAAATTGATAGAGCTGACCTCAACTAAAACATTATTGGAATGTAGCTATCATTTCTGTATAAAAACATGCAAGCATGATATGATAACCAACAATCTATAAAAAGACTAAACAGCAACATGTGTAAAAAAAATGCAGGTTACATTCAGCCTTCAACATTCAATACAGATATTTTACATGGCTGATCATTGGATTGACATTTATTTATGAACCTCATCATGATCAGCTGATATCTAGCCTTGACCTTAATCTTCAAACCTGATAAATACTTAAATAAACATAGCTTTATTCAAGATTTATCCCTTATATATTTGTAATTTCAATATAAAAAAAAAAATGTTCATCATTACAAATATACATGTATGGAGACAAGATGTACAGTTAGTTAGGTTCAAGGAAAATTAAAAACAGCATAAGAATAAGGCATAGATGACACCATTTAGAATGAAATGAATGAGGAATTTTAATATTTTTTCAAAGACAGGCTCTTATCAATTCCTCCACCTTCCACTGATGGGCATATATATTATCCAAGAATTTTTCACAGCATTTTAAATATAACATTGATATATCATTGTCTCATGGGTTTTCGTACGTCTATAAGAACGCATTGTGGGGTCACATTTTCCATTGAAAAAGCATGCAAAGAACTTCATAAGACGTACGAAAACATGTCATCTGACCATAAATATGTTATTTTACTTTCTCTTTTTCTCATTTCTACTCAATTTAAATCATTTAGATTTTTTTAAGTCCATATTTATTATATTGTAAGAAAATTTCTTGCATCAAAGACAAGGTCAACACTTACTGTCAGAAGAAATTCACACTTTGATAGAATTTCTATTTCCGCTGTTGCAGTAATTTTAATACCACCCTGTTCCTCTGTTGAGCCCTGTATTCCAGTTTTTGTTTCTGCTTCATATGAGTATTCATATATAGAACCAACACGGTAACCAAATTTATTTTTACCTAAAAAAAAACACCAATAAATATCATATTACCTAAAAATGTATACTGATCCAATATTTCCTTTAAATGTTTAAAACATATACACACGTAAGTATGTAACAATCCCAGACCGTTATATGACTATATATATAGATAGTGCAATATCACCAGAAAATAAAGACATTAAAAATAAAATATAGTAAACATGGTTAAATATAGTATTCTCTTTTTCAAATTCAAAAGTTTTACAATATAATAAAAAAAAAAAAATCCTGTCCTTGTGTCAAATGAAAATTTATATACAAAAATAAAATCCATAATGATTTTATTCTTTTCAACAGACTTAATGAAATTTTTTTAACAAACAAAAATTATTCTGAAATCCAATGGCCAAGGTTTTCTCTTTTCTTCATGTATTTAATAGCCAAAGAGCTTTTGTTGTTGTCCTACATGTTCTACATCAAAGGTGATAATGGAATGCTCCGCTTTGTTGTGATCTGTTGTTATATAAATATTATTTATGTTTATTAATCTGTTCTTGATCATTACAACACAGTTTTGCGTTATGGTGTTCCATCTTGAATTTATAATCTTGGTTTCCAGGGTACATCTATGATATTTGAAACAGGGTGCATTTTTCCAGATAGCTGAATATACATGGTGGGTCTCATTGGGGTCTAAGCGTGACCCGGGATTGCCGATTTTTCGTTAGCGTGAAACGTGAAATCAAATTATTGTGTCGTGAAAACGGGAAATGAGGTCTTGCAGGACCCGGGAAATGACAAAAAAATGAGAATTGCTTACGTACATAGTGTAAGGGGGATACAGGAATCTGACAAAACAGTAAGCGGGATCCGGGATCGGAACCCCCAATGAGACCCCCAACATGTAGAATGCTGATGTGAAGACCACTACCCCACTCAGATCTGCCACTTTGACACAGAAAAAGAATGGAGAAAAATCTAATAATTAAAAACATGTATAGAATAGAAATAGAATGCGACCAAATCCAGGGCACGAACATGTGAGTTGTGAACGTCCTGTAGGGTGCAAACAATAGTGATTTACTTTAAAAAAAAAAAGAATATATGTAAAAGGTTGAATAATTTGAAACAGTGTGAGGCCTATATATGTTACTATTTACATGTATGAAGTTGTTGTATGTGCTGATTTTCATTTCGTTTTTTTATCAAGTAATTCTTTTTACGATATAATAACAATAATCACCGATGGAGACAAGAGGAAAGGGGACAGATACGTTGTAAACGTCGTCCAATTTCGAGTCGGTGTTTTTCAGTCCTCAGGTGTGCGGTGTTATTCTCACGTTATTCTCCTTTCGGGACATGAAACAAAAGGGTTAATTTGTGTCATCCGAGCGCTATATTCTAGTTTCACCAGGAACACAACGATACCCACGGAAAATGTTACATGTTCGTGAAAATGGTTCGGGAATTTCAAGCATATTGCCAGATTTAGAATACCGTTTGCTTTCTTGCTGGTTTTTTAATCCGCCAAACCAAGGATTTGTATATCTAACTATATAAATCCTTGGCCAAACAATAAAATTATTGTCACTATAACAGATTTATGATCAAATCAAATTAAAAGATGTTTATTTGCCTAATTGCATTAAAAATCATAAAATATTATACAAAGACGCATAAAAAAAAAGCGGATTCATTATCCGAAAATCAAAAGCCGATATCAAAAACAGAGATTACTACAAAAATCTCGGTTATTATTGATCAACATTGTTAGTCCTTTAGCCGAAGGATAAACATCAAAGAAAGGACTTTATACTAACTATCAGCTGGTTGTGTGATATTAATCATATTTATATATCAAAGTCCCAATTTTGGCTTGCGTAATTTATCTCTTTAAAAGAAAAAAATAAAGCAATCATAAGTTTACCAATGTAAATCGGTGCACTTGATAATTTCAAGTTGAACACCAACTGGTGCAATTTAACTATATTTCCGTTGCTTATTGTTTTATTATATAATTTTATTGCATATCATATAATTAATTTATGACATTTTATCCGAACTATTCAGTATAAGTTTATGAAAGAGTGATAACTCCCATTCTTTCTTCTTATTTTCTATCTACACAAGCACGGATCAACCTAGCTATAATTGTCTGAATATTGATAAAATATCATTATTTGCCAGTCAAGCTTTAGGGGCAGAACTCAAAAGGAGTGGTAGCTTGCAATACAGTCATTGGGCAGAACACAAAACCGCACCTCTTCAAAGGAAATGGTTGTTTGGAAACAGTTCAAAGGGCAGAACCCAAATCCGCACCTCTTCAAAAGGAGTGTTTGTTTGCAATTCAGTCAAAGGGCAGAATCCAAAAACCCTACCTCTTCAAAAGGAGTGTGTGTCTGCAATACAGTTAAAGTGCAGACCTCGAAACCGCACATCTTCAAAAGGAATAGGGCAGAACCCAAAACTGTTCAAAAGGAGTGTGTTTGCAATACAGTCAAAGGACAGAACCCAAAACCGCACCTTTTCAAAATGAGTGTTTGTTTGCAATATAGTCAAAGGACAGAACCCCAAACCGCACCTCTTCAAAAGGGGTAGTTGCTTGCAATACAGTCAAGGGATATCTTGAAGATTTGGTACCAGGAGATGTTATAACCATTATACTGATATATATACTTACTTGTACACTGAGTGGCACATTGTGTGTTTGAATTGAGATTCTTAACAGGTCCTGAAACAAGATGTTATTGACATTAAATTGAATCATGATACCTAATTATGTACTTGATGGTACTTTTCATTTCCGATATAAACATCTCAAGTTTATATTCTAGGTTAAGTAAGAACACGTCGTAAAGTAAAGTACATGTATGATACAAAGTCCATAGCATAATCATTACAAAGAAAAAAAATGTATTATAGTTCAAAGTAATATTGCCGTTTCACCTTCACGATTGCTTCTAGAAATTTTAAGTTTAAACAAGCCATGCAATACCAGAGTAAAACAAATAGAGATACTCATACAATACACGATCTCTAAAGATGCAGTTGAAGTGGTTCAACAATTCAAGTTTGTTTTCCCGGGATTTTTGGTGCATTCGTCCTGGTTCAGTATTTTTGTAGTGTTTTGGGGACTTGTTTGTATTTTCGTTTGTTTATTGTTCTTTTATAGTACTATTTGTGCTTCGTCTATTTATGCTTATTATTTCATTCTGGGTATCTCTCGACTGAACAAAACCATACGGACTCACAAAATTTTGATAATTGATCGACACTTCTCCTGAGAATGTTTGAAAACGCGACTAGTTCGGTTGTATTATGAGCAGCTTCAAAAATTTAAACCCGATACAACAAAGTCAATGTAAACAGCTGTATAAATAGATTTGACAAATTCAACAAATGCAATTTAAAAGATGGTATGAAATATAAAACACTTGTAAACGTGACTGCGTATATCAAAAACAACGCAAGTTGACTCGTCTCTGTTGACAACATCAACAATTTGACATATGCTTACTTGTTCACGACATTTCAAATGACATTTGAAAACAAAAACATGCCTTTGTTTTTAAACTGTCATATTATTATACATGTATCTAAAGAGGTAAATTTTCAGTGATCATACAAATTAATTAAATTAGAATTAAAATAAAACCAACATTCACATACATTTGGTTATAGTGATATCTTTATTTTGTGTCCGAACATAATGACAAACTATGTCGTTTGTTTTCTATCTGCTTGAAATGAAATTTATCTGGACACTTTGCTCATTGTTGAAGACCGTATGGTGACCTATAATTGTTAATGTTTGTGTCATTTTGGTCTTTTGTGGATAGTTGTCTCATTGGCAATCATACCACATCTTCTTTTTTTATATATTCAGAACAGCCGCAACGCTGGCAGTTTGTTTTTTGTGTGTCTCAACTGATATTTAGCTTATTGTAGCAATGCCAGCATTTCTTGTTGTCTTGACTGATATATAGCTTATTGTTATTTTTATAAATGTAAAAAAAAAATCTTACCTGATAAAGCACTGACCACTAAGACACTAATCACGGCTAAGCGTAATTCCATGATTATTGTCCAAGTCCACTATGTGGACAGTTGCGCTGATAAACTTTTACTAACTCTGAAGTTGTTTGCGCAGTTTCATATTTATATACAAAGGGTCATAGTACTAAGTCCAATACATGTTAATCCATTGATGTTGTATGACACACGATGATAGCAATTAAGGCCAATTGAATATTTTGAATTGCTTTCCAGATCATGCTGTATTATCTTGGTAATAGATAACATATTTTTGGGAAATAGATATAAAAAAATACGCTGTCATCAACAATTATTAAACATTTTTGTAGACGGAATTATTGACATTGGAAAGGCACTTTTACTGCAAACTAAATTAACTATGACAAATAAAGATATACTAAATGGACAACACAAGGCCATACCGTAAGACCGGCATAACCATGAGACAATGCTAAATTGTAAACTTTAAAAGACTACAAAATATAATGTGTTCTTGTATAAATCGCAAAAAACATTAGATGTTGTCAGAATAATACCTATATTGCGCTATGGTACAAAATAAATACTCTTGTCTTTCATTTTTGTGGATGTGCATTTTCTATATGCATTTTTGGGGTTTTTTGCTGACATATTTGATTATTGTTTTATAGTGATTAAGATTATAACACAATGTTGACTGCTGCTACACTAGTTTTGACATTTTTACCTATTATATATGTTTGTTAGTGATTAAGATAACACAATATTGACTGATGAACCCCTATTTTTTTTAACCTATAATGTGTTTGTTTAGTTTACACATCGTTGTCAATATAATTTTATGCGACTGTCGTACAAGTGAGATGTTTGGCTAGCTATAAACCCAAGTTTTATCCATCATTTTCTACATAAGGAGGTTGTTATCCATTCGTTTAATGTGTTTGTGCTTTTGATTTTGCCATTTTGTTAGGAACTTTTCATTTCAACCATTTCCTCTGAGTTCAGTTTTTTTGTTACAAGCCATGATGTATTTTACTTTTTTCCCTTTAACTCTGGTGGATAGTTTGCAACAATAACACATCTCCTTATTTGATATGGTTAGAAATTATGTCATAAAATTGTGAACCAGTTTGGTATAACACATAAAAGCTTCAACAAACTTTCCGGAAACTGAAACTTGCGAAAGCCGAGCGTAAATATTCAAAGAGTTCACAACATGACAACGTTATTCGTGAAATAATGTGATATTTTGAGTTGCCTACATTTGTAATCATATACAACTATTAAAGTTTAGTAATGAAATTCATTTTTATCAATTAGAAACTGACATCCTGGGCACGTTAGTTTCTCCCGGTTGTTTGTGTGGGTTCATGTTGCTCAATTATAGTTCAGTTTGTTTATTGTTTGTCTGCACGTCGTTAATCCATTAGACCTGGTATTCCTCCTGCAATTCTTTAACTTTTTATGTTTTTTTTAATATATATTCTCCCCTTCAAACGATTCAGTGCAATCTTTATTGTGAATGTCTATTATACTTGACCGATTGAGATAGGTCTTACTTTATTTAGTTTCATCGAGTATCGTGCAATATTTTATGATAGTTATATCTTGATGTGCAGCCCTGTCCACCTGAAGTGATTTTTACAGATTCAGTTCTCTTTAGGCTGCTGTAGTAGCCTGAACAAATAATGTTATTCATGCTTGTGCAGATGTCTTTCCGAAATCAGATACTATAGTTGTTGCTTGGACTTTTTTGTTTTTTCTGGATTTTCTGTACATATTGAACTACTGTTTGGCTGATAACTATACAATGAGGAGTTATAAAAAAGTTAAATAACAAACTCCTAGGAATTCCTTATCAAATGGAAAAATCAAAATCTAAAACACATCAAACGAATGGAAAACAACTTTCATATTCCTAAAGTGGTACAGACATTTCCTTATATAGAAAATAGCGGTTTAAACCTGGTTTTATAGCTAGCTAAACCTATCATTTGTATGACAATTGCATATAAACTGAGTTGGCGATACCGTTTTCTTATGACTTTCTTGTCGCAGAATAAGAATATTGGACATAGGAAAAATCAAGTAATTTGTTCTTGCATGTTATTTGCAGCAAAAGGGATATTTGTGACGGTCCGACACATTATTTTTAATACTAGTATTTGTTTAAAAGTTGTCTACTATTTATTGGTGTTTTTTTTTCTGTCAAAAATTATGAACGAAACCTTTACATGTATATCTCTTACTTTACTACCTCTTTGTTCAACTGATCAAATTATTTTAAGCTGATATATAGATAGATAAAAGATAGATGAATTCTTTGAAAAAATCCAAACCTATACCTTGCATTGAACAATATACAAACAATGTGCGATAATCTAATGTGGCACGTATTTTAATCTTAGAAAAGGGAAGGTATATCAAGTTTCTGTATACTAATATTGTTTCTATTGTGACCATATTTATTTTATCATTTACGCCGCGTTACTCGTTCAATGATAACTGCCGAAAGGAGTGGCTGATTTTGTATGCTAATATACAAACCCACCACTTCTGTTTGTGCCTGTCCCTAGTCAGGATCCTGCAATTCAATGTTTTTGTTTTTGACTGTATATCACATTATTTTTTCGTTTATTCATTTGGTGCATATATCAGGCCGTTATTTTTCCATCTCGTTTGAATTGTTAAACATGTGTGATTTCATGGTCTTTCCGCGCATATTGTGTGGAATGAGTTTTACTCATTGTTAAAGACAGTAGTGTGACCTATAGTTGTTAACTTTTATGTGATTTGATCTGTGGTGGCGAAAGGTCTCATTGGCAATCACACAACATCTTCACATTCTTTTAATGTATACCAATCAACAGAAATTGAAACACAATCACAGTTTGTCAAAATGTTTTAAATAAGGGCTGCTCATTCATTTTCTTGAGGTTCATATTTCCAAACATTGCAAAACATATATGTAGTGAACATTTAATCGCTCATGAAATGTTTCACTGAAGCGTTTGAAAACAGACAAACGGGTATGCGATTGTGGAATCAGCGCGGACTGGTCGTTTTATGTCTTGTCTTACGATGGGGTAACATCGACACAGAACAATGATTGAACCAGGATCTTTGGCTCTGACATGTATTGTGCATATATCGTAGTTTTACAAAGACATTCTACTTCTTTAACAAGCGTATGCAATTTCAAGGCTACAGTATCGCATATTTTAATCTTACATATACATTACAATCTGAAATTTTTACATGTTAAATTATTGATATCACCTACGAAGCTTGATACCGAACGAGGCGAGGCCAGCATTTCGTGACCTAACATATGAATTATTTGTTTTACCGATAGTGGTAATATTACACTAAAAACTGACATATTTTTTTCATCTAAGTTTTGTCATAAAATTATCACTCGGATATATTGCAAAATACTAGTAATTGCGTCGAAATATTCAGTTATATGATACAAAATCTGCTAAGACCCTTGATCGATATTCGAATGTAGTCTGTGACCTGGGTAGATAAAAAAAAGTTATGTTAACGGTATGCTGTGTTGCATGTTCCTATGCATAGATGTTTATAAATAGGCCCCGAAACTACAAATCACGCATATATGTCCTATGTGCATATGATATCGAAGTGCATGTACGTAATATTGAAGGCCAGAAGATATATAAACTTTTGAACAATTAAACGGGTCAATGACCGATTAAGCGTTTGATTAATTTTCACAGTTGAAGTTATTTAGTTTTAAGACATATAACAGAAAATTAATAATATGCAAACTGAACCCCACTTATAATAACAGTAACATATATTGGCCATGTTCTTTCTTTATTTTATTTTTTTGGGGGGGGGGGGGGGGGGGTATGTTTAACTTTGTCAGTTAGAAACCAAAATACACATGAAATCATGAATTTAAACGGTACAAAATTGAAATTGCACTGCACCAAATGTGCATTTCGACAATTATGTCTCTTCAGACAGTGGTGCTCGAGGCCAAAACATTTGAAAATTAAGAACCTACTACATACTTTGAAGAGATAATCAGCCAAAAGGACCTAAAGTGTAGACAAAACAGTACATGTGAGAAAAATTGGTTAATCAAGGTGCTACGAGCTCATGTAACTGATCCATGCCATGAGAAGCTGGTCTTCAAGTTATTTATCTTCCAAACGAACTTTCTTCTTCATCTTTCCCCACATAAGTTGTCTGACGCAGTTCTAAGAAACTGCAATCCCAAACGTACAAGATAAGATTTTTTTTAAAGATTTTTAGATAAGAATTGTAACAATCTAATCAAAAACCCCCAAAAAGGGCATCAATTTACAACATACAATATTATGCACAATCTGATTGTAATATATAAGTGAGTTTACACCATTCAATAGGGGTGCACGAATGGTATTTAGTTTTCAGTGGCATTATATTTTACTGCATTTTGGGTTTAAAATGTTTAACTGGGGTTTTTGGCTCAAACATGGAAGACTTATATATCATTAGTGGTTATAATTGTATATCGACCTTGATATGTTTATTATGTCGACTAAGTCTGTATGCACCCATTACAAATATTCTTTATATTACTGTTCACTCTCTCCTACAATGTTCTTTCTCAATTTGGTCTTTCCCTCGATGTAAACAAAGGTTTCAAGAATGAAAATTATTTAATGCGAAAAATACATATAAAGGTCGAGGTGTACAGGACACAAAAATTCTCTAAAAATACCGAAAATACGATCCCTTTATTGTAAATGACTTTATGTAGACCATTGCATAAATATATTTACAGCTAACAATTTGTATTGCACAAACATATTTACAGCTGACAATCCTAATATCATTTGTTATCATTGAGAACAGTGAACTTGAAAACAACAGCTCATCATTATTAATATAATACAAGATATGGTATCTTGACAGGATAACTGTTATCTACATATTTCACTAATCTTTCATAATCTGCTTTTAACAAACTTACATAACCTATAAAAAGGTCCTCTTTTGAACCCTTGTTTATTAAAACCAACATTATCCCTTACTGTTTGTCTGGAAATGAGATTTTTCCCTAGTTACTAAGTACTTGAAAAAGTTTTACTAATTTGCATATCTGACCCATATATGGGATCATTAGATAACTTCAATCATCATTTATCCAAACATTACATAATGAAGGATCATTTTAGCAGTGTAATTTTATCTTTTCAGGAGTTATAAAGAATCTTAATTATTATAGGGAGCTCTCCCCCCCCCCTCATTTTAATGTGTGTGTTTTTAGTAATGACACTGTCAGTGGTTGTCTTTACTCATATCTTCGTGTTTTATACGGTTAACTTAATGTTTTTGACTGTAGGGTGGAACTTGTATCAACAATTCAGGACATAATGTTGTTGATGTGCTTAGCTGTTTTCTGGAGGTCTTTTCTGATTTTCTTTTTTTTTTTTGTTGTTGTATGAACACCTATACATTTGGCATTTGCAAATATAAGTAATGTTGTTTTTTTTTTAGAATTGAGTATCTGATGATCGTGCATATCTATCAAAAATTTATTAAACTTTAGATATTTTCTTGTACAGTGATTAATATGGCTTGGAAGACAAACATGGGTATGCTGTAAGAAGATCATACAAATAATGCTTTCAAACTTTAAAATGTGTTGTTTTTTTTAAACCTATAGAGTGGGGCGCCCATATTCGCCGTTTTATGATTTTGAGGTGTAAAAACTTCAAAGGATAGCTGAAATGGAAGACATATACCGGTAAATGATATTATATAACAAATATGATTATTTTTTTTAAACTAAGACAAAATTGCGGCACCTACTGGAAAAGACCGAAAAACGGACAACGATTTTCGGCCAATTTCATGAAGAAAAAACACAAATTCAAAGAAGTATTTCAAAGTAATTCTTTGACTGTATGCCCCTAAATTTCAGTTCTTAACACCTTTTAAATGTCTGCTATTCATCTGTAATAAAATTGATTTGATCAATGTTGTTAAAAGCTGCGGTTATTTGATTTTAAATAGATGTGTAAAACGGCGTATATGTGTCCCCCATTGACAAAAAATCAGGAAATTTCAAACACCCTTCAAACTAACTTTTCAGATGATTATATTCAAACAAACACGTTTTCAAGCTTAAGAATATTTTGCATTTGAAGTTATCTTCATGTAGAAATATCAGTATACTTCAAAAACATTTAGACCTGAACAGAAACTGTAAAAAACATGAAAAGATGTGGTGAAAATGAGCACCCCACTCCAGTATGCCATCTTTTTCAAAAAAGAATATCACAAAAATTCAGAAAAATTCATCTTATGATAGATAAAATTCCCCAGCAATCAAGGTACCACTCACACCACATCTTCCTATATCTATGTCTTGATGACCTTA
Source organism: Mytilus trossulus (assembly GCF_036588685.1). NCBI lineage: Eukaryota > Metazoa > Mollusca > Bivalvia > Mytilida > Mytilidae > Mytilus > Mytilus trossulus. Next base: position 43,711,826 of record NC_086373.1, read on the forward strand.
GCTAAAAAAATAAGTATCCCTCATATCTGAACAAAGGTATGCATCAGAGATATCTGCATAAAGGTTGAATGTATTAGTGATATCTCCTCGTAGGATACATGTATCAGATATCTCTGGTACCAATATTCTAAGGTATAGTTTGCCATGGTGTAACTGACAATCTATGAGGGCAATATAGATGCTAAATCATCAACAAAGTACCCCCCCTCCCCCCCCAAAAAAAAACAACAAAAAAAACCAAAAAAAACACAAAACCCAAAAAACAAACTTTAAAATCAAGATTACCGGATATCACTCCTAAACAAGGATTATAATTCTTGGCCTGAAAAAAAACCCCAACCAAAGTACTTCCATGATTACATTTGCTTCTTCATAGCTTATTTACTACTGAACCATGTATGGCATTTATTCAAGATTTTTCTTTACATAAAAATAGCCCTTTTCCAGATTTACCTTTATCAGTTACTCTCAAAGTTTCTAAATCTATCAAATGAAATTAAGAGAAGTTATAATTTATGTCAGTACCATAGAACTGACTAATAAGCTGATGATATCCCAGAGGACTATCAGTCCACCAGAAGCAGTTTAGACCAGTTCTAATAAAGGAAAATAACACTTTAAGAATTACAAATGTATGTTACACTCTAAGCACTTTCTGGATAAACCTTCATCAGGAATGCTCTTACCAAAACAACTTAAAGCCAAGGATGTATGAGTATTTATATATACTTTTGGAGCTGACCTAAAAGGGACCTTAAAAGCTCAGTCAATTTCATCAAATTCATCAAAAGACTAGGTAAACTTTTCTGATGGAGTTGAGCTTTAACTGCAGCAATAAATATAAATTGTTTCACCTTATCATGTTCTCATAAATTCAAGTCAATTTCTGAAGATTTCAAGTTTCACATTTGACTCCTGAAATAAAGTAAAATCACAGACATGACAGACATTTTGACTGTAAGGAGGTGTGGTTTGATTGCCAATGAAACAATTAACATAAAAACAAGACACAACACATCAAAAATAAGAGTACAGGTAGTTACTGAAAGATAGTTTGAAACCAATTACAAATAATAAACAATTCCTTTTCTCCCACACATAAGAAACTAGAGGCTCTCAAGAGCCTGTATCGCTCACCTGACTCTATTCGGTTTTTGAAATCATATAAAATCATTGGCTACTAAGTAAAAACACTTGGTCAGCACCTCATAAGGAACATTTATGCTATTTTTGGTTTCATTCCATTCAGTGGTTCTCTAAAAGAAGTCATTTGTATGCATTTACCATAGGGTCCTATGTTAAACTAAGTCCCATGCTGGCAGCAATCTTGGATGATGGATCGGCTACAAAGTAACAACACTTGGTCAGCACCTCATAAGGAACATTCATGCTATTTTTGGTTTCATTCCATTCAGTGATTCTCTAAAAGAAGTCATTTGTATGCATTTACCATAGGGTCCTATGTTAAACTAAGTCCCATGCTAGCGGCAATCTTGGATGATGGATCGGCTACAAAGTAACAACACTTGGTCAGCACCTCATAAGGAAAATTCATGCTATGTTTAATTTCATTCCATTCAGTGGTTCTCTAGAAGAAGTCGTTTGTATGCATTTCCTATAAGGTCCTATGTTAAACTAAGTCCCCCGCCGGCAACCAACTAGGATGATGGATCGGCTACAAAGTAACAACACTTGGTCAGCACCTCATAAGGAACATTCATGCTATGTTTGGTTTCATTCCATTAAGTGGTTCTCTTAAAGAAGTCATTTGTATGCATTTCCCATAAGGTCCTATGTTAAACTAAGTCCCCCGCTAGCGACCATTTTGGATGATGGATCGGCTACAAAGTAACAACACTTGGTCAGCACCTCATAAGGAACATTCATGCTATGTTTGGTTTCATTCAATTTAGTGGTTCTCTAGAAGAAGTTCAAAATGTAAAAAGTTAACGACGACAACGATATGCCACAGACGCCAAGTGATGAGAAAATAAACAGCTGCGCCATGAGCACATGATACGCCCGACATCTTGTATGGAAGTTTTATGCAATAATCATAAATAGTTTCTGAGAAAGTTTTAAACAATAACCATATATTGTTTTTGAGACACGGTGGGACATGTGAAACCCCCCCCCAACCCTGTTTTTTTTTAAAACTAAATATCACTAAACTAAAATTTTGAATCAAAACCAAAAAGTATACAGATCTTTAGATTAATATAACAAAGAAGTGTGTAAAGTTTTAAGCAATAATCATAAATTATTTTTGAGATACGGCGTGACATGTAAAAAAACCTCCCCTGTTTAACAAAATACTCAATAACTCAAAAATGAAATTTTGAATCATCACCAAAAAGTATACAGATCTTCAGATTAATATAAAAAAGACATGTGTAAAGTTTTAAGCAATAATAATAAATCATAGTTGAGATATGGTGCGACATGTAAAAAAGCCCTCCCCCTTTTTACAAAATACTCAATAACTCAAAAATGAAATTTTGAATCATCACCAAAAAGTATACAGATCTTCAAATTAATATAACAAAGACATGTGTAAAGTTTTAAGCAATAATCATAAATCGTTTTTGAGATATGGTGCGACATGTAAAAAAAACCCTCCCCCTTTTTTACAAAATACTTAATAACTCAAAAATAAAATTTTGAATCATCACCAAAAAGTATACAAATATTAAGATTAATATAACTAAGAAGTGTTAAAAGTTTTAAGCCATAATCAAGAATTGTTTTTTGAGATACGGTGCGACATGTGAAAAAAAACACCCCCCTGTTTTAGTTACAAAGTGCTGTAACTCAAAAAGTTTTAATCTTATTTTCACCAAAAAGTATACAGATCATTTGACCATCATAAGAAACAATTATGTAAAGTTTCATGAAATTTGGATAAGTCGTTCTCAAGTTACCGTGCAACATGTTTGCGCCGGACAGACAGACGGACGGATGGCGGACATTTGTATACCATAATACGTTCTGTCAAAATTTACGTCCCGTCAAAATTTTGACAGGCATATAAAAAGGGCCAAGTGAGCTAAAAATCAAGGACTTTAACTCTTGAAATGACTGAAAAACAAATGACTGTCTATCAAAGAATACAAAGTGATGGCAACAGGCTATTTGGCTAAAATAGACAGTATAGGAGACAGACTATGTCTAAAAAGAATAATTAAATCTCTATTAAGCATAGGGTATTTTATTATAATTTGTTTGTAATTCATTTTTGGTTATCACAGCAGGTCATGAATTTCTTTAAAACGCCATGGATCTTTATGTCATCTTATGCCTTTGGCTACCTTCAAAAATAAAGTAAGTAGTTTCAGTGAAGTTATGTAAAGCTCCATAACAAAAATAATAAAATTTGTATCTTTTCACTTAAAAACTAAGGCTAAGATATTTGATACCATTTGTCAGATTTAAGAATCATGTGCATAACTTTAAGTTTGAATTATCTAAGATTTTACACCACTTTAAAATATTAACACTGTAATTTTTTCTTTTCCTGTTGGTTATCAAGCTATATGTGAATTCTGGGATTTCCCTTAGATGCATTTATTTTTTGAGGATCAATGAGTACAAATTAAGTCAATCTTATAATCTATTAGTATTAGAAGATGTGGATTTTGTGGTTCATTCCAGCAAAACTTTCAGTTATTGTCAAGATGAGAAGGTTTATCCTTTGTATGTTGTCACATACATATCCACTCTGTACCCTCTTTTCTCAACCAATTAAAACTATAATTATAAAATTAAAGCATAACAATATAAGGTCACCGCTGTTAAAATAAGAACAAGTTATGTATGTGCTTACTTGTGTTTCTTCCTCACAAATGTTACCATTAGGTACTGTTTGTTTACGTTTGTAGGTTCTCCTGTGTTTACTGTCTATTTCTGTCAGGTACCAGGTACCAGGGAACAAATGGTCTGTAGACTGAACTGGTGTGTAGGGAGCTGTTAGTAATAAATCACTAAATTATTACAAATATACAATCATTAACCAAAGCTCTTTTCAGAAACTTTTCCAGGAATCATGATTTTTGATACTTAGAAATTTGAAGCAGATTGTTTCCCTTGTTTTGCAGTAGAACTGCTTCACTGCAATACAAAGTTACAACAGAATATCATCCAATATTTTTCACTATTTTTTCATTACTAGTAATATTGCTAATGACTGCATGCCTGCACAGAAAAAAATTTAACAAGGGGATAATGTTCATTTAGTGGCATAATATCTTAACCATTGAACAATATTTTAATCTTTTTAGAGGAGCTGGAAATGAGCATTGAGGTATAGAAATAAACCATGGGGAAGGAATATTACTACAGGCAATGGGTCCTATCATATTTGTGTGAATTCCTAAAATCCATTATAAAAATAGATACATTGTTTTTTTTTTTGCTTTTTAATGAGGTGTTAGTTTGAATATGCTTTGGAATCTTAAGCTTCTCTTGTTAACAATGAATTTGACCAAAATGGTCTTTATTATACAAATGGAAGGACTGCCTCCATAACTTAAAGTGTTTGTGGTTAATTTTTCTAGATTACTGAAGAGTGTTATAGTACAACTACATCAGAGAAAAAAAAAGAGCAGTAAAATTTATTTAAATTACAGAAAACTGAAGGACGTTGTTCTGATGTAACATTTGTCAACATGTTGAAGAAAGCTTTTTATTTTTACCCGCTGTCATAAAAATCTGAAAACAACTGTGCTAATGTGTGTGCATGTGATTTTTACTAGAGGCTCTAAAGAGCCTGTGTCGCTCACCTTGGTCTATGTGAATAATAAACAAAGGAAGCAGATTGAAAATTGACTACAAAGGTCAATAACTCCTACAGGGGTCAATTGACCATTTCGGTCATGTTGACTTATTTGTAGATCTTACTTTACTGAACATTATTGCTGTTTACAGTTTACCTTTAACTATAATAATATTCAATATAATAACCAAAATCAGCAAAATTTCCTTAAAATTACCAATTCAGGGGCAGCAACCCAAAAACAGGTTGTCTAATTCATCTGAAAATTTCAGGGCAGATAGATCTTCACCTGATAAACAATTTAACACCCTGTCAGATTTGCTCTAAATGCTTTGGTTTTTGAGTTATAAGCCAAAAACTGCATTTTACCCCTATGTTGTGTTTTTAGACATGGTAGCCATCTTGGTTGGTTTGCCGGGTCACCGGACACAATTTTTAAACTAGATACCCCAATGATGATTGTGGCCAAGTAACAAATAATTTGGCCCAGCAGTAACAGAGGAGAAGATTTTTCTAAAAGATAACTAAGATTTACGAAAAATGGTTAAAAATTGACTATAAAGGGCAATAACTCCTAAAGTGGTCAACTGACCATTTTGGTCATGCTGACTTATTTGTAGATCTTACTTTGCTGAACATTATTGCTGTTTACAGTTTATCTCTATCTAAAATAATATTCAAGATAATAACCAAAAACAACATAATTTCCTTTAAATTACCAATTCAGGGGCAGCAACCTAACAACGGAATGTCAGATTCATCTGAAAATTTCAGGGCAGATAGATCTTAACCTGATTAACAATATTACCCTGTCAGATTTGCTCTAAATGCTTTGGTTTTTGAGTTATAAGCCAAAACTGCATTTTACCCCTATGTTCTATTTAAAGCCATGGCAGCCATCTTGGTTAGTTGGCGGGGTCACCGGACACAATTTTTAAACTAGATACCCCAATGATGGTTGTGGCCAAGTTTGGTTAAATTTGGCCAAGTAGTTTCAGAGGTGAAGATTTTTGTAAAAGTTAACGCCGGACGCCGGACGACGCCAGACGCCGGACGACGCCAGACGCAGGCCCGGGACGCCAAGTAATGAGAAAAGCTCACTTGGCCCTGTGGGCCAGGTGAGCTAAAAATGGGTTACTAATGAATAACATACATATTGGGGTAGGAGAGGTCCTGATTCGGAAATCCCAGACTTAAAAACATGAAATCACGAGGTCACGATTTAAAAAAAACCCAACCCACCAAAGACCATCCAGACATTTAAAAAAAAGAATTTCTGAAATACCGAGCTTAAAACACCCGATCCTTGAGTCCTGATAAAGGTCCTTCCCCCATCATACATTTATTTAATGAAAAGGTCACCATTTGGTCAACTCTCCAAAAATAATTTCAGTGACACTATCTGTTGATATGCTCAATGTATTATATTAATTAATAGTACATGTAAATAAAACAACTTTTTGTGAAGTGTTTACTTTCTGAAACTGGGGGAAACCATCTTTCGTATATCTACTGATAACTAGATAGGTCAATATAGGTGTGTTTATCCACCTTCATAAAAGGTTACAAGCTAGGCTGTAACTATATTTTGTTGAAGGCTTTAGGAAAAATTAAATATGATAAAAGTCAATGACTAATATGTAAAATAAATCTATTTAAATGTTTACTTCAAAAGTGTATATATGCCTGAAGTGTTATCAAGCACTTGATCCTAATATCCTTTCAAATATAGGTGGAACATCTCAAAGAACATTTTATGCCAAAAAAAGAAACTTTATGGATTTTTCTTGACTTATTGATGATAAAAACAAAAAGATGAATTCAGGAAAATATGGTGTTACTTTTAACAGTTTATCTCTCCATGTCTAATATAGACTTTTTGTGCTGATGCAGCATAAAGCAATCACCAATCAATCATAGTTTATCTTAAGGGCATACAATTCAGTTACAGGGGGAGGTAATGACGTTGCTAACGTAAAATGTTATTTTCGCGACGTCAAATGGCGACTTATCGGGAAAAGATGCATTTTTCGACTGATTTTTATCATTCAAACTGATTTAATTTGAAAATGAGTTCATGGACCCCTATTTTTTAAAACAGTAATTAGTTTCATTTTCACTGGGGTAAAGCTGATGACCGTAACTGCATTCACGGTCATCCCAAGATGACGGACGAAAAATTAGGTCAGTTTCTGTATTGTCTGTTAAAGTGTTTCTATATCATTTTCTTTACAAATCATACATTGAAACGATGTAAATTTATAAAAGAATCACTTGGAAATCACTAATTACTTCCGAGAAATGTGCATGAAACGGGAAATTCGATTTGAAAAAATCTTTAAGATGACCGTAAATCATTATCAAAATATTTTCAAGATGACCGTAACATAAAACAAGGATGACCGTGATTGGTAAAAAGATGACTGTAACTTGTAAAGGATGACCGTAATTTGTAAAGACTGACTGTAATTTATGTAGGACGACCGTAACTTTTATAGAATGACCATCAATTCTAAGAAATATCCGTATTGTATTCAAAGCTTTTTTGTTGAGTTTGTCGATCTCAATTCGGACTCGGTTAACGGATATAAATATGTTTCATACATTTCTTTTTTTAAACTATAATATAATTGGCCATATTTTGGATTTATGACAATGATAGTTAATTTGCATATTTCTCGTTAACAATGAAATATTTATTGAAAACGACGTTAAAATTTTAACACAAATTGACAGCGATACGACGAAAATTTGAAGAAATATGAATTTGTCCCTAGTACACGGATGCCTCATCTACACTATCATTTTCTATGTTTTGTGGACTGTGAAAATGGGATAAAACTGTTATTTGGCATTATAATTAAAAAGATCATACCATAGGTAAATTGTGTACTAAGTTTCAATTTTATTTAACTCTAAGCTGGACAAACGGACAAACAAACAGACCAACGGACGAACATCTGCACAGACAAGAAAAACTTAATGCCAATAAATGGAGCATTAAAAACATTAATAATACATACGAATATTTGGTAATCGAGTCCATGTGTATGGTTTCAGAGGAAGCATATCAAAATCTTAATTTGTCTTGATATATGCAGGCGGAGACACTTTTGAAATAGAACAAAAGAATGGAAGCTCTTTGTTTTTTGAGAAAGCGATAAATGTTTACTGTAATGTTTGATATAGTAACAAAATTTTAAAAAGTTAATAGAAACAAATAAAAAGACAATTTTCTTCTCAATTACGAAGTGTTTTATTTTAAAAACACCATTTGCATAAGTTTTCAATGTATCTATTACATAGTAATGCAAAACAATAAAATATCAAGTCGACGACATGTGTATCTATAAATTGGATGTAGAAAATGCATAATCTGATTTATTTTTATTTTTTTACCACGGACGGAGAACATATCAATATTTTAGTTCAAAAATGTTCATGTCTGCCCTTCCATTTTGTGAATCATGAAAAAATTCCCCAAAATAGGTAACGATTGTATCGGAAAGAGAAAGTCGAGTGCACCTTTTTATGTTAGGGCATGTTTGGTGTATATTTTGTCTTACAAAGCAAGAGTATTTGATATAGCATCTCACTTCATATTCTATCATTTTTATATATCAAAGCTACAGGTTGATTTTATAACGTCAAAAAATCACAGTACGAAAAGATGAAATATATCGGTCAAGTGAAATACCTATCTAATGAATCACAAAAACAGAGTAGGTGTGTTCGAATAGCTATTTTTTTCTAAACGTACTTGACGTCAGTCTTTTAATTTGGATGATGAAAATGGATATCTTCGAAAAAATATGACTTTCTTGTGTGTGATAACTAGGGTTTATAATCTTCAACAACTGAAAATGTTTAGTCGACCCTTCCACAGCACGAAATATTTAATTAGAATTTTTTTAAATGCTTAAGAATTTTTCAAAATTCCACCTGACATCCGAACAGACAATATTTTTAAGTTGAATCAATGCAGACAAGATCATTAACTGATGCTCATTAGCTAGTAGATACATTTGTCTTTTAAGATATAACTGATATATAACGATCGATCGCAATGGTACTATCATATGTATAAATTTATCAGTTTTCAAGAGTAAAATTGGCAGAGCGTCATCCCTACAATGGCTTCCATTTCTACGATTGTGAGCATGAACTGGCGTAATGGGGAGACAATTTTGAAGAAGTAGAATCCTGACTCACGGTATGAATAACATTTCTGTGTATATACAAATTGACAACGTTCCGCCTTGTGATACGCTATTCGTACTTGTAGTTGTAAGACTATTTTAAGGATCTACTTTGCTGGAGCTTACCTTCACTAGTTTAGTCGTATAATGTTTTCTAAATATTTCTGTTATTTTATTTGCACGACAAAATGGAAGACTATATAATATCAATGGGTTTACATGCATTGAAATTTTAAAAAATATGTATTTATTATATGTCATAAAAAGGAATCCCAGAAATAAAAAAAATCTTCTGTCGAGCAGTTGGAGGCTGTGCACCGCATTTTTTTTCATTATACTTGTGAGGTGTCAATTTATCGCGCTTTTGTAGCATGTCATTTTGTAAAGTCATTTTAAAACTTAAACCCTCTACTGTAAAAAAGATACATATTATGGTAATCTTTGCATTTGAAGCACGACTTATTTTCTTCTACCTATAGGATAATACTCTCATATTAATATGTTTATACCAACACGATTAATCATTTGATACAAAAAGGTTGTTATATAAATACGGATGTTTCTTAGAATTGAGGGTCATCCTTTAAAAGTTATGGTCATCATTTACAAATTACGGTAATCTTAAAAGTAATTACGGTCACCCTTGTTATGAAACGCTGATTCTGTTACGGTCATCTCGATTGTGATTTACAGTCATCTGAGCGATTTTTTCAAATCGAATTTCCCGTTGCATGCACATTTCTCGGAAGTAATTAGTGATTTCCGAGTGATTCTTTTATAAATTTACATCGTTTCAATGTATGATATGTAATGAAAATGATATAGAAACACTTAAACAGATAATACAGAAACTGACCTAATTTTTCGTCCGACATCTTGGGATGACCGTGAATGCAGTTCCGGTAATCAGCTTTACCCCAGTGATTTTGCAAGGAGAGTATGTGAGCCAAATTTTATAAAACTGTTAATAGCGAAAAAAAAAAATTTTTGATAAACATACAGCAAAAATTGACGTTTTTTCCTCTATTCATGAACATTAGGTAAATATGAATAATTCCTGAATAAAAATTGCATAATTTGTAATGATACTTATAAAATACAGAAATTACCGATTATTTAACAAAAAACAATTTGTGTTTATCTTTTAAAACAAAAAAGTTATGCCTTTCTTTCGAAAAAGAAAATATGGACACAAATCTGAGTTTTGAGCAAATATACCAAATTTCGACCTCATTTTATTCAAAAAGTAGCAGATGAAGGTACATTTTTTATTATATATTTGATTTAATCAGGTCAAAAATAGCCTATATGCAAATTTTCAGTAATTTGTAAATACAGGTTCAAAACTGTATCGTATGCCCTTAAACAAAGATTGTGTTACACTCAATTTCATTGAGAGTGTAGCTTAATAAGCGGGAATATCTTTGGTAAGCTTGCTTGCTAGCTGAACCGTGAAGTCATTATTAGGTAAGGTATACTACCCTCCTTTCGAAGTAACCTAGTCCTACAGACAGATAGATTGGTTATCAGTCGGACTAGTCTACTCTAAGGAGGGTAGTTTACATAACCTAATAATGACTTAACGGTTCAGCTAGCAAGCAAGCTAACCAAAGATATTACTTTTAGCTATACACTCAATGAAATTGGCTGTAAGGGTTCTAAGGATCCTTTGTCTTGTCTGTCTACTGGTGAATCCAGTATATCAGTGTAAAGTTGATATTTTGATTTCATATAAATTTTTATTAAGGTTATAAATGTTGTTGCATTAGGATTTCATTTCATTATTTTGAACTATTTTGTTTATAACCAAAGTCTGTATCTAATAATTTGCTTCCATAAAAACTTAGTTAATGTATATTTAATACAGATAAATGAAGAAATTGAAAATACTCTGGATTCTGTCTTCTACTATTAAAAAGCTTCCGTCCCAGAGTAATACAAATTCCATGAAGGTTTGACTAAGTTTTAGATGTCTGAAAAACTTAATAATTTTGCTTCAGACATTACTTCTTAAAGTTATATGTCTAAATAAAATAACCAGACTGTATCTAAATGCCAACTGCAAAGAAAGACTAAGTCTTTCTATCAGTAAATTATGGATATTAAAAATGTGTAAGTGTTCTGTGGAACCCAGTGTCTAACCTATTTTTGTTGGTAGTTGCAGGCTCATCAAAAATGAGGAAAAAATTTGATAAAAATATTCCTTTTAATACTATCTTTTGATTGTAAGAAGCTTCTGTCCAAGTTTGGTAAAAATTCAGGAATCTAACAAATGATTTAAAATGTTTAACTGCTCTGTTTGTAATACAAACTGGAAGAAAAATTAAGTCCATTAATAAGTAAAACGTTGAAAACCAGGAACAACATTTGTACAAAGTTTCCTGCTAGATACTAGCTTTTGATCACAAACAAGCTTCTGTCCATGTTTGGTACAAATCCAGGCTAGTCTAAGAAAGTTATTAAATTTTAAACTCTTTTAACCACAGAGTGAATTTCCTGGCAGAAAAGTCAATTTATAAGTAAACTATGGAATTTTTTTTTTTTTTTTTTTACAAAATTTACTTCTGCACATTGTCTTATGATCATAAAAAAGCCTCTGTCCAAGTCTGGTAGAAACCCAGGTAACTTTAAGAAAGTAATTAATTTTTTAAAACTTTAACCATAGGGTAAATATTTGTGGACGCCACTGCTGACAATAAATGTAGGCTCAACAAAAATCAAACTATTGCTCCCTATGCTGCCCTTTGATGATCATTAAAAGATTTCTGTCTAAATTTCATAATATTCCATAAATGTTTGACAAATTTATTGACGTCTGAAAAAACTTTAACTTTTAGAGCAAAGAATGAAGCGGTCATCTACTTTTTAGTTTTCAAGGCTTTTTAACATAATTCACAATCTTTTTTACCCAACCTACACATTTCCGGTCATAAAAGTGACAGGATGATTGACTACTACATGTATCAAAACAACCCCTACTTCAATACTTTTTAATTTTAATCAAGGCTAATTAGTTGTTGGACAGCTGAAATCTGTAAAACAGGTAAACTATTTTCAGTACCTGTCATCGGGATTGTATAAATTGATCGGTCTATTCAAAGTTATTTTATTACATTTCAGCAGTAGCTAATTGATTTATTCTCAAAGATTAAAAATATTGTAAATACGTTTATAAACATGATTCTATGAAAAATTTAAAAAGGTTTTGAATGAAAAAGCGTTAGAACTACATTGTACAAACTAGAACATGTGTGCGCATGTGCTCAGGTGGGAAATTTAATTATGCATCCTACATTTCTTCAAAAATGCTTAAATTATCATTGATATCTGTATCTAACATTCTATTAAGTATTTTGTCCAAGAAATAAGGTGGAAAGAGCTTCTCCACTCAGTCGTGCTTTGTAAACATACACAGATTTTATCCATTTTTGGTCCATGTTTTACCATTGTCAAGTCAACATCCGGTATAAGGAAAATGTGATTTTAAAAAGGAAAGTAAAGTTTATGACAACCTCATTTTGCACAAATAAAGAGTCTAAGGCAGATATGAGCACGCTGATGTGCACACTTCGAATGATGCACTACCAATTAACAGTTAACTCCAGAACATCAAATTCATATCAAAGTAAAGTTTAATGTCCTTTTTTTATATATTTAATGTCAATCCTTGGGATGTCCATCTGATTACCATAATTGCCTTTTGTGACTTCGTCTTAAGGGCTTAAAATCGGGATCAGATATAAAATGTCCGGCTGGCTCAAATATGTTTTGGAAGCCCTACTACAGACTAAACCTAAATAATAATGCACTGACAGAAATTTATATCACTATGTCTCACTCTCAAGACAACAGACTTGACAATCAGGTACAAATTATAAATGATGAAAATTTAAAACAAATATTTTATGCTTTAATACCTGAATTATGAGTTTCTTCTCGCAATTTCATCATCTGTGAAAAGGTTTCTGGTGAACATTTTGTCCTTTTTTCCAGATAGGATTTTACATGAGAAACATTGTCTTTTAATTGTTGTAATGCAGATATCATTTTGTCCTCCTTTGTAAAATGAAGAGAAAACATGGCTGATGCTAGACCAGATCCATATGAAAATAAAACAATCCTCTTTCCTTGTAATTCTTCCAGTGTATGACTGCAAAAAATAAACAATTAAGACATTGATCAATTTATTTTGTGTATCTTGTGAAGTACAAAAGGGAAATAACTCCAAAAACTATCAGATCCACATGAAAAATTTGTAAAAACACAACTACATCTTATGATTATTGACTTATTCTATTATTCTATTTGTTTCATTTATTTCTAATGTAGACTACCGCAGACTTTTGTCAAAGGAGTTTGTTAACTAACTCATAATTTTGAGGAACAAAAATCTGAATCTTTTCAAAAGCACAATGTTGTGAAGTCTAATTTAAATGTGTTTCAGTTTAAAATAAAATGTGATGTCTTTGAGACATCATAAATGAAGGTTACTTTCATTATAAATGTATTTTTTCTCCTCAGAATTCTGCAAATTTTATGATTGTTTTCTGAAAAATTAACATTATTGCAATCCTTTCCCTGTGAATATTCTTATACATGATACCAGATTCTTCATTTTCAACCAAAATATAAAAAGGGCAAAGGTAGTGCCACATATGAAATCAGGAAAAAGGATTCAAAAGGTTCACAAATTTCAAGAAAAACAAGAATGTGTCCATAGTACACTTTTGCTCCACTGTCACTATAATTTTTTATGTTAAGTGGACATTGAAATTGGAGTATAAACTCTAATTTTGCATTAAAATTAGAAAGATCATATCATAGGGAACATGTATACTAAGTTTCAAGTTGATTGGACTTCAACTTCATCAAAAATTACCTTGACCAAAAACTTTAACCTGAATCGGGACAGACAGACCGACAGATGGACGAACAGATAAACGAACAGACGGATGCACAGACCAGAAAACATAATGCCCCTATCCTATCGTAGGTGGGGCATAATAAAGAAAATGGAATTTAATCATGTTTAAGGCTAATAATCTTTTCTTTTCCCCATTAATAGATAATGTTACATTTATAATTCAATATACAAATAAAAACTATCAAATGAAAAGAAAAAATTTATAAAAAAAGAAATTCAACAATTGATGAAATGTTTTAATTGTCAGATTTGAATTGTCAGTTGATGAGGAAAATATGTTGATTGATGATATAAATCATGCATGCAGTAAGCCACCAACAGATTAATCATTTAAAGATGGAAGTTAGCAGAGAGTGTAAGTTAACAATCCTGGAAACACTTAAAATCAGATTTAAAGTCTACATGGAACTACTATATTCTGAATTATGACAACACATGTACTCTATGGAATAAGTCATAGGACTTTAATAATTTGGTACACCTTTCCCTGATTGAGACCTACTGAATAAGACTTATTCCTGGTTTTGTACTAACATGAGCAAGACAACAGGTGCCACATGTGAAGCAGGATTAGCTTTCCTCTCCAGAGCACCTTAGAAAGAAGTATTATTTAGGTGGAGTTTGTTTTGATCAGTCTGTAGTTATATGTTGTGTTTTGTGTACCGTACTGTTGTTTGTCTGTCATTTTCTTTTTTAGCCATGGTGTTTGTCACTTTATTTTTCGACTTTGATGAGTTTGAATGTCTCTTTAGTAGATCTTTTGACTCTCTTTTTAAATATCATAAGAGATTATTTTCTCTATAATATATCTATCAAAATACTGAATTTTTCTAAAATATATATTGCCAAATCAGAATGTGAATGAAACAATTTTTTAAAGAAAAAGATCTGTTGGTTAACCCTTTCCTCCATTGAATTTTTTTTTTGGCATACTTGATTCGCATAGGATTTTTCAATATAATGCTGTAAATGTGCTTTAAAGTATTAATGCATTGCAAAAAACAAATATTTCATCAAATAAATTAAAGTCGGATATTCCTATAATATTCCTTTTCATATTGGATACAAATTTTATTAAGTCTATTGCAGACACTTTGTAGTCAAAGCGTTTTAACTGAGGTACTACACAAGCGTCAAAAGGCGTCATTATGGAGTAAAGGGGGTGGCGTCAATAGGCGTCACTATGGAGGAAAGGGAGGAATATACTAAAACATGCATACAAATACATATAAAAACTCAATACCTTAAAATATAGGACACCAGTCCTCCATACACTGAGGATGTGTACATGTTTCCTACTTGGTTTGCCAGCAATAAGGATGGTTTTGTTTTCTTCTCAAACAAGTCTTGACTAGATGACATAAAATCTTTCTCCAAGTCTTTATTAAATATAGAGTTTTCAGGGGTTACATCTCTGTGAAAAGAAATAATAATTTTCATGAAATTTATATCTTTTGATTTTTTTTTATACACACATGACTTTTTGTATTGTGTCTTTTTTCATGTGAAGGATATTTCACTTTCATTAATACAAACTAATGATTCCACTGATTGCATGTCAAAATGAATGGGCATTCAGGTTTGCAGTAGCTGAATGAATTTAAATATAACGTATCCTGTTTTCACAGTACTCACAATGTGATAATTTTTTGCATTTTAGAACGTGAGATGGAAAATAAACACTACATATATTTAGTATATACATTGTAAGCAGGGACAAGTCATGCAATGAGGATAATCCATCTGTGTAAATACATATTTCATTATAAATATAACCTTCAGCAGAATTTTATTTTTACACTTTTCCTTCTAATAAAACACTTTGTGAAGCTTCTACCATACCGACACAAATGTATATTTTCTGATTTCTAAGAGGAAATAACACATTGCAATGTGCACCCAATAGACATACATTTATGCCAAAACTGTTATCAATAGCATTACAAATGCTGACAAAGGTAAAACATACAAGACACCTGCTAAAAGCTGTACAAGCATTTCAAATTAATAAAGAGGTGTAACCTCATACTCACAATAGAGAAATCCTTACCCTAAAACAAATCTTACTGTACAGTTTGATTTAAATTATAAGCATACCCAATTCTTTAAGTTATAATTTCATATACCAGGACTTACCAATGGGGTTAAGCTCTATTATAATTTCCTTATTTCTTATTTCATGAATTTAAAATTAGTGTATCATGCTTTCACTATATCATTTTGTCCTATCCTGCTAATACAATTGTTAAAATATAAATCCCATTTTTATCCCCTGTAAAAAAAACCAAATGGGTAGCAGAAAAGTTGCAAATTGGAACCACAAATAAAGAGCACTTTTGCAGTCATATAATATTTTTGCAGTCAAAAATAACAATTAATTATGGTGTATAATTGCTTCATTGCACAACTAGCAAATCTAAACAAGCAACCTTTGTGATAATTCATAATTACCTATATTTTTCAAGGCCATAATATCTGTTTGTAAAATCTGGATCAGGGTCATCCCAAAAGTCATTTAACATCAGTCTGGCAAAGGACTTCTGCACAAGTTTACAGTATGGAGAATGAAATATAAAACTATCAATGGAATCCACTAAACTTTTATTGTCTAAAATAGAAAATACATAAACTTTTGTTAATGTTTTGAGACAACCAACAATACAAATCACTGAGACTTTTCAAAGGACACAATATAACATTCAAATAGTAGCATTAGCATGATTAACAATGGCACCTTACTCTAAAGTTTACAAACAACATTTCTAAACTTGATTATATTTTGACATAAAAATATCCTGTATATAAAAATAAGATGTGGTATGAATGCCAATGAGACAACTCTCCACTAGATACCAAATGACATAGAAGTAAGACTATTTTCATTTTCTTTTACATCAAATCATAGAAAAGTAGAAACTGAATTGATGTTTTAAATTAAATAAAATATGTAATAAAGAAGCATTGCAATTAAAACTCAAAATTTCTTTAGTGATTTATTAGTACGTCCAATATCAAAATACACCAAAATTGCACTTGTGCAACTTGCATTACAGCTGTCAGTTGAAAAGTTTTGCAAAAATAAATACACACATTTTTTTAGAATCTCCAATTTCATCTTGTGCAATTGATTACATAGGCTTTAATCAATGGGAGAAGATGTGAGATTTGCAAAACTGGACCTAAAATGATTTAACATGTAACAGTTGTGGAACAAAATTCAAAAGGATTTCAAATCTTTATCAAAGAATAAATAAAACATTAATAATTGCAATAAGAGTAAACATTTATTCTATCTGTGAAAATATTCATATTGAACTTTTTATAATTCTTCAGAAAAATCAACGTGAAATAAATGTCTTAAAATCAAGGGATAATACTCATATCTTGAGGCAGAGTATTTATTTGGATTATTTACTTTTATTGAAAAAGGGACATTATCATCCCTCATTAAAAAAAATTATTCATAAGGTGATATGTATAACCCTAAGGTTCTCTACTGTTACATTGTAATATGATTTAGTGTTAGTGAAATGTACCATATTCATACTTATATACATAGCACTTACCACTAATGCCCATTTTCTTTGCTTTAGACTTATACATATGATAACATTTGTCTAAAGCATTAACATAACATTGTACAGATAACTTCCCGTCCACAACAGGATATTCTGATGAAAGGTCTGGTTTGTAGAAATCATACGCATGCTGCATGTATATACTTCTTACTCCTGAAAAAATATACTGTAGTTAGTAATTAGAACAGATTCAAATTAAAATGCAGATCTATACACATCTTAGGAAATGATAATCCACAAAAAAAATCTGCATTTCGATTACATTGTATCAATCTTAATTATCTCCCCTTCATGATGTCGAGCTTGAATTATGTTGGTGACATCTGCCATTGGTATACTACCTCTATGTAAAGGTTTTTTTAAATCAATAAAAATTTATAGAGAGACAGCTGGTCTAGGTTATTTCATCATACTCAAGATAAGGGAATCAGTGTTCTAGCTAAGGCTAAAGGGACAAGTGTGCAAAGTTTTAAAATGAAGGGTATACTTCAGCACAAGTTTGTGTCAGAATTTGAACAACTTGATTATGTTTGTAGACAAAACATTAAAAGAATGGAATTATTGAATTTAATTTTAGTGGAACAAAAGTATGTAATGTTGTTTCTAATTCTTACTTTATTTATCCCTCTCCTAACCTGTTGATAATATTTATTTACTCTTAATATTTAATTAATTTTCACTTCTGTCCAATTCGTCTGAAAATTTCAGGGCATATATATATTGAATTGAATAACAATTTAACCTTGTCAGATTTGCACTAAATGCTTTGGTTTCAGAGTTATAAGCCAAAGTCTACATTTTACCATTATGTTCTGTTTTTAGCCATGGCGGCCATCTTGGTTGGTTGGCTGGGTCACCGCACACATGTTTTAAACTAGATACCCTAATAATGATTGTGGCTAAGTTTGGTTAAATTTAGCTCAATAGTTTCAGAGGAGAAGATTTTTGTAAAAGATTACAAAAATTTACAAACAAGAGTGCACACGCTGAAATGTCTCGCCTTCTTTACTAATCATTGATATTATGTTGATAGTCCTAAGTATAAAGCTTTATTCAAAACTGTCACATAAACTTAATATTAACCAAGATAACTTAACAAAGACCAATGAACCATGAAAATGAGGTCAAGGTCAGATGAACCATGCCAGGCAGACATGTACAGCTAACAATGCTTCCATACAACAAATATAGTTGACCTATTACTTATAGTTTAAGAAAAATAGACCAAAACACAAAAACTTAACTATGAGCAATGAACCGTGAAAATGAGGTTGAGGTCAAATAAAACCCGCACGACTGACATATAGATCATTTAATATTTCCATACACCAAATATAGTTGACCTATGGCCTATAGTATTAGATTAAAAGACCCAAACTCAAAAACTTAACTTTGACCACTCAACCATGAAAATGAGATCAAGGTCAGATGACACCTACCAGTTGGACATGTACACCTTACAGTCCTTCCTTACACCGAATATACTAGCCCTATTGCTTATAGTATCTGAGATATGGACTTGACCACCAAAACTTAACCTTGTTCACTGAGCCATGAAATGAGGTCGAGGTCAAAGTGAAAACTGTCTAACTCCTTAAGAGGTCATCTGACCATTTTGGTCATTGACTTATTTTGTAGATTTTACTTTGCTGAACATTATTGCTGTTTACAGTTTATCTCTATCTATAATAATATTCAAGATAATAACCAAAAGCGGCAAAATTTTCTTCAAATTACCAATTCAGGGGCAACAACCCAACAACTAGTTGTCCAATTTATCTGAAAATTTTAGAGCAGATGGATCTCGACTTGATAAACAATTTTACCCCCATGTCAGATTTTCTCTAAATGCTATTGTTTATAAACAAACCGAAATATGTGTTACTATATGTGGTTCAGGTTTTTATTTTTTTAGATTTTTTTGTGTCTATCGCAAATTATAAAACAATTGCATTAATACTACAGTTTGTAGTTGAAAAAACATCCTTAACTTCCTTCACAATTTAAAATACTGATACCTCTATGAAACACCAGAGGAGCATTTGGTCCCAAAAGCATAGCTACTGCACCAGCACCACCTGTGCATCTAGCATTTCCTGTGGCATAAACTGCAATATCACCTGCTACAACCATGGCATAACGACCTAAAATAATAATAATCTTAAGCCTCAGAATAATACTACTGTAATTATATAAGTACATGTATATCACAAATATCTAATTTTGACTTCTTTTCCTTATCTTGAAGAAACTTCAATAATCATTGGTTGTAAATATAATATAACAGGTCTTCAAAAAACATTTTTTTTTCTAATATTTCTTTGGTGAGTACGGTACATGTAATTAGAACCTTAAATAATTTTACATTGGAAAGCCTGACAGACAATACATGTAATAATAAATAGTACAGAATATTCTGTGTATTAGGGAGAAATTAAATCAAAGTGATAATGAATTCCAATGTGCTTAATTATGAAAATAGAAGAAGAATAAAGGGCTGTGCTTTAGCGCATGATACACCCGTTGCTCTTTTAACAGGGTTGGCAAAGTATTACCCGCCCGGGAATTCCCGGGTGGGAAAACCCGGGTTTTCCCGGGCTGGGCAATTCTCCCAGAAATTGGTAATAGTGGGCAATACTGGGCAATATGATTTTCTATGCTTATTTTAACACTAAATAGTAAAGACTTGGTACAGTTTCATAATATAACAGCTAAATATATACTTTTTATACAGATAACCATTGACAGTCATTTCTAGAAGATTGAAATGTCAATTTCATTCTCTTCTCTATTAATTCTATATGTAGGCAGAACAGAAGATTTGTACATTTAAAGATACCTTTTTAATTACCAAGCATTGTTTTAATAATCCAAACCTTGAAACATGCATTTTATTGCAGTGTTTAAGTGACTTGTTAATTTTATTTGTCATACATTCATATACATGTATTGCTAAATAAACACCCTAAGGGGTCATGCCAATAAAACTTATAGAATTATAAGGGCTGATTATTGTTACATAAACAAATTTGTGTTCTAATCTAAATAATTATTAATTAGTGACATTATTTAAATGTTATTTTTCTTACATGTAATTGTTAATTCTTAATAGGAGTTATATTTATTTGAAAAAAAAATTGTTTTTGCTTTATATTTGCAGTTTGCCAATCTAGACAAAGGCTAAACAAACAAAATAGGGTGTAAATATCTTATTAAAAGTATTAAATTTGTGTTTATCACTGGGTCCTCTTTAAAATTCAGACAAGTATTTGATATTACCCAGTATTGCCCAGTATTACCCACTAAAACCCGGTAAAACCCGGGTTTTCCCAGTATTTCCCACTGGGCTGGGCAATACTCATAAAACCCGGGTTTTTGCCAACCCTGTCTTTTAACTTGTCTTTTATGCTTTAAATGAATTTATATGATCAACTAGAAATAGTGTGAGCCCTGTCAAATACCCCCCCCCCCAAATAATAAATAAAAATGCACAAAGAAAATGGCACTATTAAGGTCAATAGATATAAACAATTTATCAAAGTTGCATAAAATTTTGTGAAAGTGTTAGTTATTGTCTCAAAATTGGAAAATCACCCCTTTTTTAAGCATAAAAATTCATAACACAGAAATGTAAAATCTGTAATTTATAAAAATTGAAAGGGAGCTTACATCAATAGATATAAACAATTCACTAAAGTTTCATGGAAATTGGTGAAAGTGTTTTTGAGTTATTGACCGAAGTGTGGACGACAGACAGATGGACTGACAGACGGACGGACGGACGGACAGACGGACGGACGGACGGACGGACGGACGACGGTATACAATAATACGCCCCGTCTAAAAAATGACGGGCGTATAAAAAATCAATCCAATTTCCATCTGTTCAATGATATGATAAATGGTGACAATTTTACAGAGCATATCTTATACTTATAAGCAATCAATAAGCATGAATTGAAAACATAATAATAAAACACCATTGAAACTTCTTTTTTGATGATTGGATCTCTGTCTTTACATGCAGTGTACATGGTTGATGATATAATAATCCTAATACTACATGTACTTTACATGTATATTATAAATGTGTAACTCAAAACATCAAATTGCAGCATTTTAATAACATGCTCAGGTATATTTGTCATGTTCATTTTAATAAACAAATACATATTTCTCTAATTCTATGGTAATATATCCCTTTCCAAACCAATTGTATAAAAAAAGTTAATCAACGTGTGGTTGCAAGTGATCTCAGAAGATGATTGGCTGAGTCAAAGGGTCATAACCTTTCTCAGCACCCTGAATTGATCAAATTGTTCTAACAGGTGTTAATGAAACTGACAACTTCATGGAAAGTAAAAGGCAATCGAAGGGGATTTTGGTTTAGAAAAGAAGAAATTTTTTCTTTTAATCATTAGAGTAACAGATTATTACATAGCAACACATGGATTATAGGATTTATCCAATTTTGATAGTTAAATTATAAATTTTAAAGTCCTCGTCGAGGCTCGGACTTTATCATCCTTCCCTATGCCTATATCACCCTCCTTGACGCTCAGTAATTCTCGTATCAAGACTTCAAAATGAGACCAGGCATTATCAGCAACGTAACAATGCGAAAGGAGACGTTATCATGCTTGCTTTCGTCAAGCGTAAAACTGTCTTAGGGAGAGAAAAAAAGACCATTAATAGAAAGATAAACAGATAACCAGGTTTTCTATGTATAGATATTGTAAAATATCAGCTGCTCAACACAATGTGAAACTTATTAGCTCGTTCGCTACGCTCACTCACCAAAAAGGTTCACATTGTGGCTCGCGGTTGATATTTTACGATATCAATGTGTAGAAAACCCAATAATCTATACATCTCGATTGGATAAGTCTGATAATCCTTTTGAATCAATGTGATAACCTACATGTATATTTATATAATTTAAAGTTTTTTTAATTTTGACACAAATGTATCAGGTTTATATAAAGGTTAATACCCCTTATAAATGAACTTCTGCCAAAAAGAGGCCGTTGTAATTAGCAAATACATTTATGTATAGTAATACAACAAACTTATTCATCCATAAAGGGTATTGGCAATACTGCTCTATAAACTGTTTCAGTTAAAAGACATTATTATATAGCATACTGTACCAAAAATTTAAAGCTTATCTTTTTTCCCATTATATCTAATAAATAATTACATTTAAAATTGTATATTGAGTTCGTAATCAGATTTTAATTTGTACAAAATATGTTGTTTAAAAGGCTTATAACTGGTGGTAATACATATACATGTACTAGTCAGCCAGATGGTTTCCTGTAAGTTTTTATTGTGGATTTAGCAAGGGTTTTTCTATAGCAGTTTGTCAAAATTTTTGACCAGTTTGCCCCATTAACAAATATTATCATTTTCAACAGAATTTTGAATGTACTGCAAAAGATGGGAAGAATCACTTATATTAAATTCAGAGCAAATATCTTATGTCAGTTGGCGTTATTTTGCTATATTTACATCTCATATACATGTACATGTAATACATTGTACAAATGTACATGTACATGCTAGGAAATTAAAATTACCCAAGACAATTTTAAAATATTCAAAGTTTAAAAAAAGAGTCTATAGCTACTACTAGTTATCATATATATATTTACCATCCCATGAACTGGATTCTATCCAGTTGATAGCATTAAAAAGAGCTGAAGTTCCTCCAAAACAAGCATTTGTTGTATCTATGCCTTCAATGTCATGATTCCCACTCGTTTCAAACAACTGCATTAATACTGTTTTAACACTTTTAGATTTATCAATAATGGTCTCTGTACCAACCTCCAGACGTCCAATGTCATTGTAGGAAATATTGTTCTTTTCAATTAAGGTCTGAACAACTGTAAGACAGAGTGAGTTGATATCTTCCCTGTCTGAACAGAACCCCATCTTGGACTGTCCAAGTCCAATTGTGTATTTTCCTGTTGATGCACCATCAAAAGTCTCCAGTTCCGACTGGTCCACATATTGGGAAGGGAAATACACTTCTATGGCGACTATTCCTACATCTTTAGGCCAATTGTTCTGATCCATTCTCAAAGTTATATGTTAAAGATTTGACCTCAAATTAACTTTTCATGTACTTAAACATCTTTCAAAACTTTTCTGAAATAGGAATTATTTGTTCAATTAAACAAAATTGAATAAATTTTATGTTTACATAAAAATATGAATTTATGACCATTATAACTTAAAATAAAAACAGCAAAGAATCTTACAATGAAAAATTTAATCAATTCAGAAAAGTCCTTTAACTAAAAATCTGAGATAAAAAATGAGATAATACAGATACACTTTATATATTTCATATTTTTTAGAATGTAACAATAAAGTTAAAGGACAATTTTCCTACTGAAATGTAAACTTAACAACTAAATTACTGTAAATTCAGAAATTTTTGTGTGCATTTATTATTGTGATTTTGTCATTTAATATGGACTAAAATACAATTTTAATTTTTTGCGATATTGAGAAAATCCTGTTTAATTCATATACAAAATTATAAAATGGGAGTTTTAATTATTGCAATTATAACCCTGTCACATTTTTCGCAATAATAAATACATCGCAATAATTTCTGAATTTATAGTATCTGGATGAAAACCTGTTGAGTTGAAACTTTACCAAGTGTGGCTAAAATAATCAAGCCCTACATGTACTTCATGCACATGTGTGTAGTTTTTTTTGCTTGTCTTTTTTTCTTCATATGACAAGTAGGTTCGTAGTTGTTGATAAGTAAATGTATATTGTTTGTTCAGGTGTTATACAGTTCTCTTAAATCCTGTTATTGTATTATTTTGTAAATATCATTAGATAATAATAAACAGGATAAATTATTTCTGTTAACATTGTGTAACTTATCCTTTTTTAAGTTTACTCTTTAAATGTTCACAACAATAACAATATTTTTTCATTTAAATACAAATCTGTTGATTAATCCAGATTTGTACAAATGTATTGTTATCAAACATTGCACATAAACTAAATACACTTAAACAGACATTTACAATGCACATATAAAATGTTAAAATATAAGTACACTCCTGCAGTTAAATCATTTATAAGCATTATGAATTACTGTTAATTAAGAAATTTTGTGTGCATTACTGCAAATTTTTAAAAATGGACAACATATAGTCAAAATTGCAAGATAAAATATTGTGCTTTCAGGAAAAGCTGTGAGGTATATATAAACATGTAGATATATTTATCCAATATTTGATGCATGCTAAAAACCTCGCCGCAATTTCTACCTACTTCATTATGCTTAAATAAAACGGGTGAAAAGTTGTTTATCATCATGAATCAAATAATATGAATTAGAAACAACCCCATTACCCTCCACATATTTAATTTCTAAAATTAATTTTATTATAAATCAGGCTGTTGTTGTTGTTTTTGTTGTTTCATATATCAGATACATGTACATGAGGTAAAATCTTACTAGCCCAAAGTACTTTCACAACTTAGTCAGACATCCCATTTACAAAGTAGCACGTCACAACTAAGCTCACATATTCCCATTTTAATGTGTTTTAGGGTTAATTTTGACAAACTATAGAAACATTTGATGTCATTTCAGTGACCTTGTGCTCATTTTTTAATCAAACAATCAGTTCAAACACATATGAATCTATTGAGGGGTAAAAAAAGATACCAAGACCATTGCAAACAAACATTAATCTATAACCTGTTATCTTTAGTTTTCTGAAAACCCTCCAATGTCGGTCATGGTCTATACAAGGAAATCACTAGATCAGTTGATGTTCAAGGTGAAGCTAATTTGTCATTTCAAATATTCATGCAAGCTGTTTTTTTAATTTTATTTTTAAATAACACCAATTTTACTACAACATTTATAGTAAATATTTGACACTACACTTTTATATCTATATGAAGGACTCCTTTTAAATGCATGTAAAAATGATGTAATTACTAATTACATGGATCTACATTAACATTTCAGTATCCAAATTCCAGTAATAATATCTGAGTAATAAACTTAAAATTAAATGTGACTGCTTTTGTCGACTTCACCTCAATAGTCAAGTCAATTCATGTGATATGTTTTTGATACAATATGATGCCAAATCATTCTTACCGATAAATAACACGCTAAAAGGATCAAATTCTCTTTACCTGTGTTATTTTTGGACTTTTAAAATAAACATCCACGAGGTTAAAATTGAACCCGGAAGTAAACATAATAATATACTATACTGTTTGTATACGGATATGGCAACGAAAACAGTACACCAGTCAAACAGCCCTTTTTACGATGATTGGTTTATGACCGGTCACGTGTATCAAAATTCCAATAAAATAAAATACTTTGTGTATAACAAATCATATAATTTGTGTATAAGGGAGCTACCATTTGATTTTTATGGGGGGGCTAGGATGAAAAATTTTGTCCTGCTTTTTTTTTTAAGTTGTAATCTCTGTCCTGCCTTTTTATTTTTTACTCTATTCGGTCCTGCCTTTTTTTTTAATAGTTTATCCTGACTTTTTTTACACAAATTGTCATCCTGCCTTTTTTTTTACCAAGTTGCTCATCCTGCCTTTTTTTTTTACTCAAAACTCCTGTCCTTCCTATTTTTTTCAAATTTCATCCTAGACCCCCCCCCCCCCATAAAAATCAAATGGTAGCTCCCTAACAAAAGATTTATGTGTTTCATACAATTAATAATTCCAAATAGTACCCCACCCCTTGTAGATCTAGGTATCTAACGTTATAACAATTATTTCTACAAGATTATTTGGGGTAGATTGAGTTAATTGTTTTGACTACGCATAATATATTCGAAATTGGATATAAAGCAAGTCTGCAAAACAATAATTGAGACCATTATTTCTAAAACTATATTAGCTTGGCCGAGTAGATGTCAATGATACAAAATGTAAATTAATTTACTATCAAAATTATCTGGTAGGCCTACATCGCAAAAGTATTTGCCACTGTAAATTCTGCAGTTATACAAAACAGGGACTTTCTATACTAATAGAAAGTCCCTGTACAAAACATTCAATGAGACAAATCTAATTTTTAAAAATTACCGAAATTACAAAAGATTTGTATACATATGTAGTTTATAGTTCGTGTTGCTTATTCTTTAGTTTTCTATGTTGTGTCATGTGTACTATTGTTTGCCTGTTTGTCTTTTTCATTTTTATACGCCCGTCGTCTTTTAGACGGGGCGTATTATGGTATGCCGTTGTCCGTCCGTCCGTCCGTCGTCCACACTATAATCGGATAATAACTCATAAACACTTTCACCAATTTCCATGAAACTTAAGTGAATTGTTTATATCTATTGACGAAAGCTCCCTTTCGGTTTTTTTTAATTTCAGATTTTAAGTTTGGGATTTATGAGGCTTTTTTCATAAAAAAGGGGGATTTTCAACACTTCGGACAATGACCATGAAAATTTGGTGAATTGTTTATATGTATTGATGTAAGCTCCCTTTCAATTTTTATAAATTTCAGATTTTAAGTTTTTAATTTATGGGGCTTTATTCATAAAAAAGGGGGATTTTTAACACTTCGGACAATAACTCAAAAAGGCTTTCACCAATGTCTATGAAACTTTGGTGAATTGTTTATATCTATTGATGTAAGCTCCCTTTCAATTTTTATAAATTTAAGATTTTACATTGCCGTGTTATGAATTTTTATGCAACTTTGATAAATTGTTTATATCTATTGACCTTAATAAAGTTTGACGCATCTATCCCATTGAACTAAAGTGGAACGCATCTATCCCATCGAACTAGAGATAAAGGATACTACAGATACAGTGAAGTCGGCTTCATATCTTGACTTACATCTAGAAATTGACAATGAGGGTCGGCTGAAAACAAAACTTTACGACAAAAGAGATGATTTCAGCTTTCCAATTGTGAACTTTCCTACTTTCCAATTGTGAACTGACATGAATTGTCATTGATATGGTTATATTTATAAATTTACTGTTAACAAATTTTTGAATTTTTTGAAATACTAAGGCTTTTCTACCTCAGGCATAGATTACCTTAGCTTTATTTGGCAACACTTTTAGGAATTTTGGTTCTCAATGCTCTTCAACTTCGTACTTTATTTGGCCTTTTAACCTTTTTGAATTCGAGCGTCACTGATGAGTCTTTTGTTAACGAAATGCGTCTGGCGTATATACTAAATGTAGTCCTCGTATGATGAGTTTATTTCCATTTCTAAGTAGCAACATTCCAGCAGCACCTGCATACGGGGTATATATCTCTATATTGATACGATATTCCCGTGCTTGCATTTCCTATCATGATTTTCTTGATAGAGGGTTGCTGCTCACAAGAAAGCTATTAAACCAAGAGTTTCAAATGGTGAAGTTGAAATCATCCCTTCGTAAATTTTACGGACGCCATCACGAGTTGGTTGATCGTTATGAAATAACCGTTTCACAAATGATGTTCCTTAAGTTGTAACTACAATCCCCTTCCCTTTCATGAATGTGACCTACCGAATAAGACTTTTTACCGGATTTGATATCACATAAGCAACACGACGGGTGCCACATGTGGAGCAGGATCTGCTTACCCTTCCGGAGCACCTTAGATCACCCATAGTTTTTGGTGGGGTTCGTGTTGTTTATTTTTTAGTTTTCTTTGTTGTGTCATGTGTACTATTGTTTGTCTGTTTGTCTTTTTCATTTTTAGCCATGGCGTTGTCAGTTTGTCACCATCTTACGGTGTTTATATATCTCAACTTGTACGATTCGCTCGTGTATGTAACAATGTTTTAGATTTTAACGAGAGAAATTTATGTATTACTGAAAAATTATAACACCAGGGTTTTCGATATCACAAACTAGTCAAAAAATTTACTAAATTTTATCATCGGTATAAAGACATCATTCGTAAATATAGCTCAACATGCAAACTTCTTATACGTTCAGGTATTTCACATCCAATTTTTTATGGAAATACTCTTTATAAAGCACAAAGGTGTCGGTATTTACCTCAGAAACTTACAAAACCTTTGAATAGACTGATTAAGAAGGGATATAATTACGATACTGTTGTCAAGTCATTAAAGATTGCATATTTTGGCGTTAATATTGAGTCTCTGATAAGGTCTTTGCATCGGAACTAAACACATTTATTCTAAAAACAGTTGTTGGCATGACACGGGTTATGTTCTACTCATATATGTTATGATGGTATGATACTAAACCCCTAACGGGAAGGATTGTGCCTGATGTTCATATGCTGAAATCTTAATCTTTCAGTCAGTTTAATTGAAGTCTGGAGCTGGCATGTCAGTTAACTGCTAGTAGTCTGTTGTTATTTATGTATTATTGTCATTTTGTTTATTTTCTTTGGTTACATCTTCTGACATCAGACTCGGACTTCTCTTGAACTGAATTTTAATGTGCGTATTGTTATGCGTTTACTTTTCTACATTGGTAAGAGGTATCGGGGGAGGGTTGAGATTTCACAAACATGTTTTTATCCCCACCGTATTTTTGCGCTTGTCCCATGTCAGGAGCCTCTGGCCTTTGTTAGTCTTGTATTATTTTAATTTTAGTTTCTTGTTTACAATTTGGAAATTAGTTATGGCGTTCATTATCACTGAACTAGTATATATTTGTTAAGGGCCCAGCTGAAGGACGCCTCCAGGTGCGTGAATTTCTCGCTACATTGAAGACCTGTTGGTGACCTTCTGTGTTGTTTTTTTTTATTTGGTCGGGTTGTTGTCTCTTTGACACATTCCCCATTTCCATTCTCAATTTTATTGTTTTAGATTTATGAGTTTGACTGTCCCTTTGGCATCTTTCGTCCCTCTTTTTGACACAGATACCAGAGTAGACTCTTACTGTGTTGAAGTTTCAGCAATGACAAACAAGACCACTAGAACAGCAAGATTTCCTCTTCTAACCAGAGTTACTAGAGCAATGTGTTGTGTACCAAACTCCAATGCAGATTGTGAGAGTTTCAGTATGTCCAGGTTGATACACATTGAACACAGGACATCACTGGACAACTCAACACTCTGTGCCTACTAATATCATAAACTACACAAAGACTTTTTGAAGTTTCGATGAAAGCATGTGTTGCATACAAAAAAGGCTGGAATAAGTGTTTAATGACAATATTTTGTAGTGCTGACCATTTTAATCTTCAACAGCGCTCTTGGCCACCCATTTCCTTCCTGTCCTGACATCAACATTTGCTTCTTCCACCTTGTCATCTTTACTGTCTCTCAACATCATGACTTGTCTGGTTTTGGTGACTTTAAACTCCTCTGTAATAAAACACAGTGGTAGGTGAAGTTTTGAGCTGGTGCTGTACACACCAATGTTGCTAAAACTTTTTGGAACACCAAGCCATTTGCGTAAGTGTCTGTTGAACATCCTTTCTAAACTTTCGACTTTGGTTAG
Source organism: Mytilus trossulus (assembly GCF_036588685.1). NCBI lineage: Eukaryota > Metazoa > Mollusca > Bivalvia > Mytilida > Mytilidae > Mytilus > Mytilus trossulus. The sequence continues at coordinate 43,741,759 of NC_086373.1, forward strand.
AGGTACTTCGTACACCAACATAGGCCATGTTATCAATGTAATAATCCATGCTGATAGCACCACGCCTTGTTCTTCCCAGGTAAAACAGACTTGTTAATAGTGTTCATCCACTTTCCAGCCTGTGATACCATCTCATCTACACTTTCTCTGTCGTTCAAGGAGTCTCTAAACAACTTGCCCAAGTTTTTGACAGGTTTCTCCATGATTGTTGGAATGATATCTTCTCCAATTCTGATTTTTCTATTCTGCACCTTTCCTTTCTTTAATATAAGACTCCTCGACTTTGAAGGATTGAACTTCATTCGTGCCCAGTCTATTAAGTTCGCCTTGTAACATCCACTTGCCTTCAAGGACTGACTTTGCTGTTATGGTCATGTCATCCATAAATGCTCTTGTTGGTGGCTGACTGACCTCTGCTGATTTTACTAGTAGATTCATTGCTGCTGAGAAGAGAACTACTGACATATGGTACATCCTGTAACGATTCCAACTTCTAGCCTTTGCCTCGCTGTTATGTAGTCTGCAACTGTAAACTTCATTATAAAGTTGTTAAAATAGTGCTGAAGCATTTCTCAAATCTTTCCAGGTATGTGATATTTCCAGAGGGTTAACTCTACTAGCTTGTGTGGTATACTTCCGTAAGCGTTTGCTAGGTCTAACCACAGGACAGTAAAATCGCCTTTGTTCTCTTTGACTTCCTGGATAATCTTTGTTAAAACGCTTGTATGTTCAAGGCACCCTGGTACTCCTGGCATTCCACATTTCTGGACTGAGGTGTCAATATAGTTGTTCTCAAGCATATATGTTGTTACCCGCTTCGCTAAGATTGCAAGACAAACCTTTTCCTCCACGTTGAGAAGTGATATGGTCCTAAACTATTTCAGCTCTTTATATATAGAGTCTTCCTCATTGGGAATAAAACAACCACCTGATTTCAACCACTCATCTGGTAACCGATATCTTCTCCATATTACCTTGATAAGTCTCCATAGTTGTTTTGCGAGGTTTGGACAGTTCTTATAAACTCTGTATGGAAAACCGTTTGGTCCAGGTGCTGATGCTGCTCTCGCTCTTTTCAAAGTTGACATCACTTCATGAAGTTTGGGTTTTGACATTATCTCTATTGTTGTTTCTTTTGGACTTATTAATCTATGTTGGTCTCCAAGATCTTTATTTCTATCTGGATCACTGTGAGTCTCTCTCAAATATTGTTCAAACTCCTCTTTTGGGCAATCTAACTGGCCTGAACTTTCAACTCCTAGAAGTTTCTTTACAAAGCCAAATGGATTAGCTGTAAATTGTGATCTCTTTCTTGCTCTTTCCCTTCGGTTCTTTCTAAGGTTCTCTGCTCTCCTCAGCGTTTGAATTCTCTCCCTGTTGATATCTCGAGTTATTAGTATACGCATAAAAAGTGGTTGGACTGAACTGAAGGACTGCAACGTCACATTAATTTTAACCAATGAAATGTGCTGTTGCAATAATGTACTCTTCAAAAAAGAAAATACAAAAGAACTAAGGTTAATAAATAGAACAACTATATAGATACGAAGTTACTATACACATCTATTCATTAGTATTTATGAACAGGTAGGTTCTGTAGATAGATATATAAATATGCACGAATATGCATCTACTACAATGACAAAAAGGGAGGATTGTCTTTGTAAATATGTTTCTGGCACATATCCATTAATTAATCCCGAATGGCAGTGCACAAGGACTTCACTTCACTCTCCCAGCTCATAATTTAGCTGTTCTTTTGATATCGGCGGAATTTTCGCCCATTCACGTTCCAGTGGAGGATCAAGGGGAGAGGAGGGTTCCAGGGGTTGGAAACCCCCTTTTTGAAACGATCTATGCATTTGAATGGGGACATATAGTTGGGCCCCCCCTCACCTTTTGTCATGGGTTGGAAACCCCCCTTTTTTCCCCTGCATTCGCCCCTTTCATGTTTGCATCCAGTGCGGATCCAGGATGGGGGTTCTGAGGTTGGACTTCCCCTTTTTTGGGACAATTAATGCATTTGAATCGGGACATGTAGTTGGAACCCCCCTTTTTAAATGGCTTGATCTGCCCCTTGCATCCTACATTCAAACCCAAAGTCTGTTCACGCCCAAATTTTATTTTAATTATCCTATACTATGAAATACAAATTGCACATTGTAATGTCATATTTTATTTGTTTTGTAATAAAAATGATCGGCTCAAAATTTTATTGGTTCTGTTTTCTGGAAAGTGTATTGTTATAAATCTTTTTTTTACCGACACATGCAGTAAAATGTAGTAAGATCATTATTATTATTATTATCTATTGAATTCATTTTACGCACACATGAACCACTTTTGATATGTGTTAAATTGCTAGTTGATCCCAAATTTTATAAATAACGTTTAAAAATATCCGGTTACAGCAAGAGTCAAAACCTAGTTATCTATGGCACGCCGTTTTTATATTTATTCAAATTTGAAGATATTTTATTTATTTAACAAGATATCTTATTAAGTATTAAGATATGTTTAATTTTTATAAGATATCTTATTTAATTTGAAAGTAAATAAGATATCTCTATTAGCAAATGATTAGTTTATAAGATATCTATATAAGTTAATAAGATATCTCTATTAATTAATAAGATATCTTATAAAGTATATAAGATATCTTACTTCTTTATAAAGATATCTTTTAAATACATACTTTATAAGATATCTTATTAATTAATAGAGATATCTTATAAACTAAAAGAGATATCTTATCAACTTATGGAGATATCTTATATATTAAATAAGATATCCCTATAAGTTAATAAGATATCTCTAAAAGTTTATAAGATATCTCTATTAGTTTATAAGATATCTCTATAAGTTAATAAGAGATCTCTAAAAGTTTATAAGATATCTCTATTAGTTTATAAGATATCTCTATAAGTAAATAAGATATCTCTATTAATTAATAAGATATCTTATAAAATATATAAGATAAAGATATCTTACTTCTTTATAAAGATATCTTTTAAATACATACTTTATAAGATATCTTACATGTATTAATTAATAGAGATATCTTATAAACTGATAGATATATCTTATTAATTAATAGAGATATCTTATGAACTAATAGATATATCTTATTAACTTATGGAGATATCTTATAAAGTAGATAAGATATCACTATTGTTAACTATATAAAAGATATCTTATATAGTTAATAAGATATCTTATAAATTAATAAAGATATCTTATATTTCAAATAAGATATCTTATATATTTAATAAGATATCTTTATAAACATTTTAATAAGATATCTTTATAAACATTTTAATAAGATATCTTTATAAACATTTTAATAAGATATCTTTATAAACATTTTAATAAGATATCTTTATTAACATTTTAATAAGATATCTTATTTAATAAATCAAATATCTCAATTAATATATAAGATATCTCATTTTGTTATTAAGATATCTCAATTAGTTTATAAGATAACTTATTTAACTGAATAAGATATCTCGAAATTGAATAAATATAATAACGGCGTGCCATAGTTATCATTGAAAAAACTCCAAATTATCTTCCCTTTAACAAAAATGCCTTTTTTTGGCATTAAAAATGAAATATTTTTTTTAGAATTAATAATTCTATTTAATTTTTAATAAACATGTATTCAGTAGAAAAGTATACATTAAATTGACCAATATCTAAAGGAGAAAGAGGAGTCTAATGATGAGGCAGTTGAGCCTCAAGTGGCAGATCCAGAACTTATCCTAAAGGGGGGGGGGGGGGGCTCTGACTGACCTAAGGGGGCCCTCTCCAGTCATGCTTCAGTGATTCCCTAAATATTCAACCACATTTTCCCCACAAAAGGGGGACCCAGTCCCCACCTGCCCCCCACCTACCCCCCCCCCTCCCCCCCCCCCCGGCCCCTGGATCCGCCTAAGGCCTCCAAAGAAGGTATTGTTTTAAAGTAGAAAAGGCAGTTCTAAATCACTAATTTTAATCTTATTTTACTTGTTGCAGTCCCATTATAAATAACATGGAACTTTGTACCCCAGTTACCTGCCAATTTTTGTTTTGTATACAAACATTTTAAACCTCATCTGGTCAATGAAAAACCATTCAGAAAATATCTTGATTTCTTTTGCTCAAGTAATTATAGTTTTATTTTTTTATGGTGTTTAAAGAACAATATTTTAATCATATAATAATATATATATTGCAGAAAGTCAGAAAAGATGCTCTAATCAAGAGAAGAAAATGTCAATGTTATAGTGAAAAGGGTAAGCTATTCTTTTTTTTATTTAATATCACAAGAAAAATTTTGCCTGCTGCATATAATAGCTGAAAAGCTGATACAAATACAATCTTTCAATTAGTTTAATTGAAGTCTGAAGCTTGATTATCAGTTACTGAATAAATCAAAAGCTCAAACATATTAAACAAATGAATAACCATACCACTGAACCATATGCCTATTATTTTCTTAAATTTTTTTACTGTATGAGTTATAGTTTTCGTATAATTTATTTATAGGCTAGGACTTGGATGAGTCTGTTCAGAGAAGAAGAACAGCCAAGTTTTATATGTATGTACTTAAAGGGCAACCAAATAAGATTTAAAGGTTAGTTTTTAACTTGTGTACTTATCAAAAATATTATATAATTTCTTATTATTTAACATAAAAGGATAGTATATAAAAAAAAACACTTAAAATTGTTTGAATAATGATTTGTTTACAAATAGACCATCTAAGAATTGAAAAAAATATGTTATATGTCAAACTGCATTTAAGTTCTACTGCTTTTGCAATTTTTAATGGAGTCAATTACGAATCTCATTATTTTGATATCTTAAATTTTGAGTATAGCAATAAGAGTATATACGCCCTCAGGTATGATCATAAATGATAGTTTTTTATTCATACTATATTCTCTCTATTAATTTAAATGAGCATTTGGTATTGATTATTACTCAATAATCATTTCATTTCTTTTTCAGTATCCAGTAAAGGTCTTACAAAGATAGATGATATTTCACTGTTATAAAGTAAAGGGACAAAAGCTCAGAGCAGCTATATTATAATGTACCATCAGTGCTCTTTCAACAGCTGCATATCAATAAACAGATAAACATATGAACAATTTATTCATGATAAGGGATATGCCCTTGAAATAACATTTTATAATATTTTGTGATAACTTATTGAAAATGTGAGACTCGATTTGTCAGAATTTTGATATAAATCAAGAGTTTAAAATGATCTTGGTCTTGAACATTAAAAAAAAAATTGATTTGAAAAAAGTTGAAATGTTAAGCAAAGAACAATAACAATTTGCTAAGGAGAGAAAATTATGGATAAAATAAGAGATATACAACAATGCAATAATTTCCAAAACTGATGGAGAACTGCAAATTGAGTTATAGTCCTTTATGCAACATTTTTAGCTGTATTAATTTGCTTCCAATCATGTATTGCTGTTATGAAATATTTCTGAAGTAAAACTAGTGAAAATGTTATCAAATATATAAACTCTGTATTATGAATGAGATTTTCAGTAAAACTGAATAGATTTTAAATTTAGGAAGCTTGTAAAACAATGGAAGATTTTGTTAAAAAATATTTGAAATCATGAATTATAGATATGTTAACAAAGTAACAATCCTTTTTCATCTTTCAAATTTCGAAAACAAGTTTCCAATTCATTGTTTCAATTTCCTAATGGCTAGTCTGATTGTTTCTTTATAATTTGGTATAGATTCAAAATTTAGAAGTAGAGCTGTTTTCGAGGTGTTTCTGACCATTACCAAAATAGATATATTCCCTTTGTCTATTTCTTGATTTTTTATGATGTGTATATATTGTGTCTGACAATTTTGCATATGTGAAGAATGACATTTATAATGTATTCATATTTTGACCAAAAAAAACACATTCAGAAATTATTTAGTACAATTTTGTAACATTTGTGAATTGTGAAAATTATTAAAAGAACTTAAAAATCAATCTGTCTCAACATTTCTGTACAAACATCACCAGTCCTTAATATAGTACCTAGAACATCTACTTTCCTTGGTCAGTGATATGTAAAGATAAGATAGACTGTTGTTAAGTTAAAGGACCTAGAACATCTACAGTCCATGATCACATAATATATGGTATGGACTGAAGGACATTAATATGTAAAAATAGGATAGACTGTTGTTAAGTTAAAGGACCTAGAACATCTACAGTCCATGATCACATAATATATGATATGGACTGAAGGACATTAATATGTAAAAATAGGATAGACTGTTGTTAAGTTAAAGGACCTAGAACATCTACAGTCCATGATCACATAATATATGGTATGGACTGAAGGACATTAATATGTAAAAATAGGATAGACTGTTGTTAAGTTAAAGGACCTAGAACATCTACAGTCCATGATCACATAATATATGATATGGACTGAGGGACATTAATATGTAAAAATAGAATAGACTGTTAAGATTTAGGACCTAAAACATCTACAGTCCATGGTCACATAATATATGATATGGACTGAGGGACATTAATATGTAAAAATAGGATAGACTGTTGTTAAGATTAAGGACCAAGAACATCTACAGTCCATGATCACATAATATATGGTATGGACTGAGGGACATTAATATGTTAAAATAAGATAAACTATTGTTAAGTTTTAGGACCAAAAACATCAACAGTCCATGATCACATAATATATGATATGGACTGAGGGACATTGATATGTAAAAATAGAATAGACTGTTAAGATTTAGGACCTAAAATATCTACAGTCTCTGATCACATAATATATGATATGGACTGAGGGACATAAATATGTAAAAATATGATAGACTGTGGTTAAGTTTTAGGACCAAGAACATCTACAGTCCATGATCACATAATACATGTATATGATATGGACTGAAGGACATTAATATGTAGAAATAAGATAGACTGTTGTTAAGTTAAAGGACCTAGAACATCTACAGTCCATGATCACATAATATATGGTATGGACTGAAGGACATTAATATGTAGAAATAAGATAGACTGTTGTTAAGTTAAAGGACCTAGAACATCTACAGTCCATGGTCACATAATATATGATATGGACTGAGGGAAATTGATATGTAAAAATAGGATAGACTGTTGTTCAGTTTTAGGACCAAGAACATCTACAGTCCATGATCACATAATATATGGTATGGACTGAGGGACATAAATATGTAGAAATAAGATAGACTGTTGTTAAGTTAAAGGACCTAGAACATCTACAGTCCATGATCACATAATATATGATATGGACTGAGGGACATTAATATGTAGAAATAGGATAGACTGTTGTTAAGTTAAAGGACCTAGAACATCTACAGTCCATGGTCACATAATTTATAATATGGACTGAGGCACATTAATATGTAAAAATAGGATAGACTGTTGTTAAGATTTAGGACCAGGAACATCTACAGTCCATGATCACATAATATATGGTATGGACTGAGGGACATTAATATGTAAAAATAAGATAAACTATTGTTAAGTTTTAGGACCAAAAACATCAACAGTCCATGATCACAAAATATATGATATGGACTGAGGGACATTGATATGTTAAAATAGAATAGACTGTTAAGATTTAGGACCTAAAACATCTACAGTCTCTGATCACATAATATATGATATGGACTGAGGGACATTCATATGTAAAAATAGGATAGACTATTGTTAAGATTTAGGACCAAGAACATCTACAGTCCATGATCACATAATATATGATATGGACTGAGGGAAATTGATATGTAAAAATAAGATAGACTGTTGTTAAGTTAAAGGACCTAGAACATCTACAGTCCATGATCACATAATATATGGTATGGACTGAGGGACATTAATATGTAGAAATAAGATAGACTGTTGTTCAGTTTTAGGACCAAGAACATCTACAGTCCATGGTCACATAATATATGATATGGACTGAGGCACATTAATATGTAAAAATAGGATAGACTTGTTAAGATTTAGGACCAAGAACATCTACAGTCCATGATCACATAATATATGATATGGACTGAGGGACATTAATATGTAAAAATAAGATAGACTGTTGTTCAGTTTTAGGACCAGGAACATCTACAGTCCATGATCACATAATATATGGTATGGACTGAGGGACATTAATATGTAAAAATAAGATAAACTATTGTTAAGTTTTAGGACCAAAAACATCAACAGTCCATGATCACAAAATATATGATATGGACTGAGGGACATTGATATGTTAAAATAGAATAGACTGTTAAGATTTAGGACCTAAAACATCTACAGTCTCTGATCACATAATATATGATATGGACTGAGGGACATTAATATGTAAAAATAGGATAGACTGTTGTTAAGATTTAGGACCAAGAACATCTACAGTCCATGATCACATAATATATGATATGGACTGAGGGACATTGATATGTAAAAATAGGATAGACTGTTGTTAAGTTAAAGGACCTAGAACATCTACAGTCCATGATCACATAATATATGGTATGGACTGAGGGACATTAATATGTAAAAATAAGATAGACTGTTGTTAAGTTAAAGGACCTAGAACATCTACAGTCCATGATCACATAATATATGGTATGGACTGAGGGACATTAATATGTAGAAATAAGATAGACTGTTGTTAAGTTAAAGGACCTAGAACATCTACAGTCCATGATCACATAATATATGGTATGGACTGAGGGACATTAATATGTAGAAATAAGATAGACTGTTGTTAAGTTAAAGGACCTAGAACATCTACAGTCCATGGTCACATAATATATGATATGGACTGAAGGACATTAATATGTAGAAATAGGATAGACTGTTGTTAAGTTTAAGGACAAAACATCTACAGTCCATGCTCACATAATACAAGATATGGACTGAGGGACATTAATATGTAAAAATAAGATAGACTGTTGTTAAGTTAAAGGACCTAGAACATCTACAGTCCGTGATCACATAATATATGCTATGGACTGAAGGACATTAATCTGCATTTCCATTGTCAAAATAGCGGGACGTTTTATTTGTCTAAGTTGCTCGTCTCTCAACCCACAAGAATTACAAGATACTTCACAAGAACCTATTAACGAACATCTAAAGATTGAGTTTGCTGCACTTAATTTGGTCCCATGAACAGAGGCTGGAATGAACTTTTGTCTTGGAAAAGATGTTCAGTTAAGCTTCTGCAGTTCAACCAGGGTCTTTCGTTAAGAATTTGGCCTTTCATCAACCAGTATCATATGAAGTGACATTCATAATACCACGATTTAGATATTTTTCAAGTCTTGTGGACAACTGTTACAGTAACGAATAAACGAATAACCTATGGTAGAAAGGAATTTTTATAAAAAAAAATATATATAGTTGTACAGTTCATGTTTTGAACAATAAATGCCCTAATAAACTTGGAAAAATTGTTGAGGTAGGAGTACAAAGATAAGACACCTTAAGCGTGAAACTATTCTTGAAAATAAAGACCGTAACTACCATGAAGACAAGGGCCCAGGCAACTACCTCACTAAAATTTCAACATTGGCCTTCTTTCGTGTATTTTTTTACAGTAAAATACGAATTATAGTTTTTTGTTGTTCTGTCTCAAATTTAATTTCTATATCTTGTCATCAATATAACTCGGCATCTAAACGGTCGATGTTTCTCGAACAAACACAATAAAGGTAATCATCATGATTCTCTGGTTAAAGCAGGCTCTTGGAGGTAAGGCCAAAAGCAATACTGAAGGTGAGGAAGTCATTTTCTCTATATTGAAATAACCAATGTTGTAAGTGATCACAAAAGGGTAAATAGTTTTTGTATTGTATATAACTTCATTGGAACTAATCCAAAAACTATAAACAGAATGACAAATCAAGTACTGTCGAGCTTAATGGTAATGCGTTCGGATTCAAATAACGTTATAATATGATTTTAGAACAGCAACCATTTGCCAATAAAGAAATAAAATCACCTACATCCACATATCTACAGAAAGGACCGAACGTGTTTTTTTTATTTCAAAAGATAATTCTATAAATTTTTGCACCATACATTTATTTTATTGAACTCGCAAATCTTACTGACTTTTGCGTAAAAAATTGCATGTCCGGCGTAACATTTCAGATTAAATCAAATGCATTTCTTTATGTTCCGTTGTTATTTAGCACATACAATCTGCGAAATTTAGTGTATCAGTTTCCTACTAGATTTAGATTATAACATCATACCCGTATGTTGTATTGGCTGAAATGTGAAGCAAGCCTACAACGAAATATTCAGCAGAGGAACCTGTTAATGAGTTTTAAGGAAAGTTTATCAGAACTTCAGTTTTATTATTATCCATATAAAATAATCAAATCATATTAAAACTATACTCAATAGAAAGTGCAGAAAAAGAAAAAAAAATTCAAAGTTTCAAATATATAAAAAAACTTTTTCTTGAAGCAGAATTTAAAAAAAACCGAATGTCTAGCCACTATGTCCAAACCGGCGTTATTTTTGTCCAGTCCTTAGGTGAAACATGTTGTATTAATACTAAATGTGCATTTAGAAACTGATTAGAATCCGAGTTACAATCGGTAATTATCTTTCTATAAAAGAATACTTGATTAAGGTTGAAACTTCGATATAAGTGAATGAAATGTGCTGTCAGAGTGAACATGAACTGAATAGTCATGAAACATTTGCCACTGGACATGAGACAAAAATTAACTACCAATCATGTATTCACAAAGCAACAAACTTTCTGTAATTATCGGTTGTCTTTTAAACAAACCAAATAAACATGCGACATGAAAATAAATCTATCAACACACTCCATTTCTCTAGACATGGACACTGTTACAGTAATGTACTTGTTTTCATTATTTCTTTTTACCAGTACATTTTTGGCTGATTCTTTACGGAGAACACACCAAACTATACAAAATTCTGTTTGGTTCACCCCTATTTTAAGTGTTTAATGTATTTGCTTTAAATAATTCACTCTTCAATAAATACAAAAATTGTTGCATGAAGACACACAAAACTCAAATGTTCTTCCCAAACAAATTATGTAGGTACCACACCGAATCAACTTAAAATCTTACATACAAACTTTTATTCAGTAAAACCTAATTGGAGCCTTAGGTTTATTATTTCCCTCCTTCGGGAGAAACACATAGTAGCGTATCGCCATGTTAGTTATTCGACAAAACTTAAAAAAGTGCATTTAGTTTTACAAAATGTTCGTTACTCGGCACCTCAGTCAGATTTTCTGAATTTGGTTTGAGTAAATATATGCCATTATTTCCACTAATACCAACCAACCTTGATATTCCTAAGTTGCATTACCTGTTCTCAATCATTCAATGGACAAGGCCAATGAGTTTTGATATCTATTTAAAATTAAAGTGGGAATAGAATTATGGTCACTTTTGCCTTTACAATTGGCAGTAAACCCTAGGTGCATGGGACGTCCGTTTGTTTGGTCGAGGTATATAATTTTCCACAAATGTCAGTGTGTGACGTTTTATTCGATGCCTCGTGTAGAGAGAGTATCAGGCTCTCTGCAGGTTATGAAATATTGCAACAAATCAATGAGGGGTGGTCGGTAGCCTTTTGCAAGGCAAATGTTTGTCCCTATTCAATATACGTTTATCATCCAGCAGCACTTCAAGTTTCATTGACCTTTTTCACCCCGGATGGTATCTATTATAGTACCTGACCGTTTTATTTATTGTTAAATTGTTTACACATGTTATATTTGTCACTGGACATTAAGCAAATTATAATATTTTAAGTACTTCATGAATTATGTTATTCTAACTATGAAGACTCACAGGAGGATAAGTTTTAACTAATGATATTATTCTCTTGAAATAAAGATAATGTATTTCTTTGTTCATTTTTCCTAATTTGCTTTGTCTATTATATGCCTTTTTCAGCTCATCTGGCCCACCACTTGGCGTCCTTCGACCTGCGTCGTCCGTTATCTTTTATAAAAACCTTCTCCTCTGAACCTACTGGGCCTAATTCCAAATTCAACCAAATTTGGCCACAATCATCATTTAGGTATCAGCTAGTTTAAAACATGTGTCCGATGAACCGGTCAATCAACCAAGGCGGTGGCTGGCATGGTTAAAAATAGAACATAGGGGTAAAATGTAGATTCTGGAATATATCTCTAAATCCAAAGGATTTAGAGCAAATCTGAAATGGGTTTAAATTGTTTACTAGACCAAGATCTATCTGCCCTGAAATTTTCAAACAAATCGTACAACCCGATGATGGGTTGCTGCAACTGAAATTTTAAGGAAATTTTGCAGTTTTAGGTTATGATCATAAATATAATAAAAAAATAGAGCTAAACTGTACGATCTACAAAGTCAAACATGACCAAAATTTTCAATTGACCACTTGATTTTTCTTCTCCTTTGAAACTACTAAGGAAAATTTAACCAAACTTTGCCACAATCAGCATTATGGTATCTAGTTTTAGAAATGTGTTTGGTGACCCTGCCATCCAACCCATATGGCAGACATGGCTAAAAATATAACAAAGAGGAGAAATGCCGTTTATGACTTTAATGTCTGAAACTAAAGCAAAAAATTAACGGTTGCATTATTTCATGCATCAATTAATCAAATACAAATATCAGGAAAGCTACACAGGCTCTTTGTAGCCTCTAGTTGTGTTTCCTTGTTACATGTTTGTTGTTATAGAGATTATAACACACTTTTGACTATTGTACCCCTATTTTTGACATTTTTAACTATCATGTTTGTTTTAAAATGTTCACATATTGTTGTTAATATAGTGAAATTTTATACGGCTGTCACCCAAGGGAGAGGTTCAGAGAATATGTACATTATGTAATGAGGGAATAGGGATGAGTTACAGTACATATATTGTTCATCTGTAAAAATACTGATGCAACTGCTCTTAAATCAACGTTTATACCAAATTATTAGGTTATGAATCCAAGCAAGAATATATTTACTGGCTTGCTGTCTATATGCAACGTACAAGTTCAAAGGAAATTATGAAATATTTAAACTTATTATACCAATTGTCCTTTGTGATATACTATGTATTTATGTTTCGTCTGTCCTGTCTCGCTATGTATTATCTCATGTTTGTATATATTGTCCTCTTGTACATCTGTATGAGTCTGAGGTTATGAATAAAATCTTCAAAAATCTTGAATCTTGAAACTATATCTATAAAACCAGATTTAAACTACCGTTTTAGAAGGAAATGATTTTTTCCAAGTCAGGAATAACATGGAAGTTGTTATCCGTTCATTTGATGAGTTTGGGCTTTTAATTTTTCCATTTGACTAAAGACTTTCCATTTTCTTCGGGGTATGGTATTTTCTTATTTTACTTTCTATATTGTTCAATTATATCCGTGTCGGACTAATGGGGTGTCAGAATAATGGGGTTTCGGACTAATGGGTGTCGGAATAACGGGCTGCCCCGATCAAGGGCCAGCCCCGTTATTCCGACACCCCATTTTGGATCAATCTGTTCTATGATCGGGTTGTTTTCTCTTTGACACATTCCCCATTTTCATTCTCAATTTCTTACGGATAGATTTAACTGTTTCAGTATATCTCTGACAGTCAAAGACATATATAATGTGTATCTAGGACTGCTGAGTTTGTCTCCCCTTGATGTACAACACTGTCTACGGAAAGATTGAACTGTTTCAGTATATATGTCTGACAGTCAAAGACATATATAATGTGTATCTAGGACTGCTGAGTTTGTCTCCCCTTGATGTACAACACTGTCTACGGAAAGATTGAACTGTTTCAGTATATATGTCTGACAGTCAAAGACATATATAATGTGTATCTAGGACTGCTGAGTTTGTTTCTCCTTGATGTACAACACTGTCTATGGAAAGATTAGACTGTTTCAGTATATTTCTGACAGTCGAAGGTAATCTATATATTAGTCACATTGATGCTCTTGATAGTTTTCTGTTCGGTGTGAGCCAAGGCTCCAGGTTGAACACTGTACAATGACCTATTATGGTTTACTTTTACAAATTTTGACTAGGATGGAGAGTCATTTCATTGGCACCCATATGACAGCTTCTAATATCTGATAATACCTTGATAATTAGCTTAAAATGTGTTTTGTGATTTTATTTCAATTATTCATCATCAATTTCTTTGTCGGTTTAAATCTATAAGAATATTTCTCAACACCTTACTGTTTCTTTAAAGAGATATATTATTAATTTGTATATTTTGACTAATTTGATACATTCCAGAATAAAGTCACATGTTTAACAATTTATTCAAAGGTTGACTGAAAAGGGCAAATTAAAAAGTGATATATTTGTTGACTTTAATTGTTCTTAAACTGTAGTCTAAAATGCAGATCTATTTGATATTTTTTAGTGTTGGATGATAGATTGTTCCAGTCTTGTATAGTATCATAAACAAAGCTGTTTTTGAACAGTTTTTAATATTTGGTATAGAATAATCAGTATGTGCAGCACTTCCAATATTATGATTATTCAAATAAAAATTTTCACATAAAGACTGTGTATTAGATACATAATTTAATCAAAGTTGAGTAACTTAATCTTTTACACATAGCATATTAACATTATCTAAAAATCACATGTAATTCTAAACCCTGGACCCAAACCAAGGAAGTATCTCACCAACTTATTCTATACAACTTGCAATTTTCTTGTTATCCCTCAGCCCACACTATTATACCATGAAGAACAAGATTAATCCAAATAGCATTGTATCGGAGTCGATGCCAGAGTCATCCTTGATATAGTATGGAAATATTTGGCATTCTATAGAAAAAACTCTATATTGTAACACAGTAATTTTTTTGATGTTGGAAACTATTTGTTCACAATATTAAAAAATAATAATCATGAGAACTCCTAAATATTTGATAAAATCTGACAATCTTATAAGGTGATCATTACATTTTACATGAAAATTGATATTTTGTCTATTTTTGTTTTTGAAATGCTGTTTTTACTAGAATAAAGAGTGTATATCTTTTTATCAACTATGTGGAAATAATGTCTGCATTTTTATGAGTATGTTAATAAATAATCAACATAAAAAAAATCATTTATGTCTTAATCAATATTGATTGACATATCATTCATATATGTTAAAAATTACAGTGGTCCAAAGATACCTCCTTGTGAGACAGTTCCTGTGCCTATCATGGATTCTGAATATTTAAATGTACAAATTAAATTCTATCAATAAGGTAAGATCTTAAATGGTCTACAGATTAGTCTACAGATTGAACACCCATAACTTCAAGTTTGAACATAAAATATTCAACAGATAATATAAATATATACTTTTCAAATTCTTGGTTTTTATCACATTGAGAGATTTACCTTTTAGGATTATTAAAAAACCAGGGACTTTAAGGTGGTATCTAACACTACAGGGAGATAACTCTGTAAAATCAGCTTAACATTTTAATTACGTGATGTTGTAAAAGAATATTAAGCTTCTCAATGATCAAAATTAGTGTTTTGTCAAACCAGTGTAGTTTGTCTGATATAATGTTTGGTTAAAATTGTTTGAAATTCTGAAATTTTTGTCAAAGGGTCAAAGTAAATACTTTGTCAAAATTTTAAGAAAAGTAAACCAGCCAAATCAATTTCAGTGAAGATGTTGGATACCATCTTAAAAAATTATTGCAATTATTTTATCAAGATATAAAAAAAAACAGACTAAAGATGACATGGTCAACATTTAACCATATTGTTGTAATCTTATGATGAATGATATTGATAAATAGTCCTGAAAGTAATAGATGTGTGTTTTTGTTCATTACATACTAAATAATAAATTGATAAAGAGTCTAAACAGTACATTTTGTACAACCAATTTATCTTTCCAATGCATTGTTGTTTTTTCCGCATACAAATAATTTAATATGGTTAAAAAAGTTATTTCTTGTCATGTATGACACTGTATCCTTCAGTTTTTTTTATCTGGCTATTAAATTGTTCTACCACTTGGCTGCTTAGGTCTTTGTATTGTGGAAAACTTCTCATTTCATAGCTATCACTGCAACCTGCAATACAGGATTATAGTCCAAAGTATAGAAATTGAATGTGCTTCTGTTGACAATATAATAATGAATGTGATTATTTGAAATGTACAATAAGTCATGTTTATGCTATGATGAAGCTGGCTATATTGATTTTTATTAATATATTTTAATGAATTTCAAGAACAGAATATAAATTTCAGCCATCTTACATTCAAATCATTTAACAAATATTTAGCAAGTAAGCATGAAAGTGAATTTAAAAAGTAAAAGAAAAGAAATAGCTTATAAAGCAAAAATATATTATGACAAAACAAGTGCTTTTCAAAAAATGTCTTGGGCTAAGGCTATTAACTTACCAAAATGATTATCCCAATGAAATCCATCAACTTTGAACTGTGTATTTTTGAAAAAGTGTGGATCACAATTTAAGCAGTATCAATGAAGATTGCAGGCATTGTCATAGATGATGAGTTCAGGAGCTGAAATAAAAAGTCTAGCTTTAAACATACATTAGATTAAAGAAATGAGTACCACATTTTGCAAATTACCTTCCAATTTTCAAGCATTGGGATAAATAACAACAATTTCTAAAATTAACATATCATATTGCATATAAATACCTACAACAAATATATTGTTTGAAAAGCAGGTTGTGACTAACATTTAATATGAAATGGAATATTAATTTGTATGGTGTAAATAGGTAAACATAGAAGGGAGATAATATTTACAGTCCTACATACACATTTTATATGTAGAGAAGACTGATAACCTTAACAAGAATCTGTAAATAAGTAAACATAAAAGGGAGATAATATTTACAGTCCTACATACATATTTTATATGTAGAGAAGACTGATAACCTTAACAAGAATCTACAAACAGGTAAACAGAGAAGGGAGATAATATTTACAGTCCTAGATACATATTTTATATGTAGAGTAGACTTATAACCTTAAAAAGAAACAGTATATAGGTAAACAGAGAAGGGAGATAATATTTACAGTCCTACATACATATTTTATATGTAGAGAAGACTGATAACCTTAACAAGAATCTACAAATAGGTAAACATAGAAGGGAGATAATATTTACAGTCCTACATACATATTTTATATGTAGAGAAGACTGATAACCTTAACAAGAATCAGCAAACAGGTAAACAGAGAAGGGAGATAATATTTACAGTCCTAGATACATGTTTTATATGTAGAGAAGACTGATAACCTTAACAAGAATCTACAAACAGGTAAACATAGAAGGGAAATAATATTTACAGTCCTAGATACATATTTTATATGTAGAGAAGACTGATAACCTTAACAAGAATCAGCAAACAGGTAAACAGAGAAGGGAGATAATATTTACAGTCCTACATACATATTTTATATGTAGAGAAGACTGATAACCTTAACAAGAATCTACAAACAGGTGAACATAGAAGGGAAATAATATTTACAGTCCTAGATACATATTTTATATGTAGAGAAGACTGATAACCTTAACAAGAATCTACAAACAGGTAAACAGAGAAGGGAGATAATATTTACAGTCCTACATACATATTTTATATGTAGAGAAGACTGATAACCTTAACAAGAATCTACAAATAGGTAAACATAGAAGGGAGATAATATTTACAGTCCTACATACATATTGTATATGTAGAGAAGACTGATAACCTTAACAAGAATCTACAAAAAGGTAAACAAAGAAGGGAGATACTATTTACAGTCCTACATACATATTTTATATGTAGAGAAGACTGATAACCTTAACAAGAATCAGCAAACAGGTAAACAGAGAAGGGAGATAATATTTACAGTCCTAGATACATATTTTATATGTAGAGAAGACTGATAACCTTAACAAGAATCTACAAACAGGTAAACAGAGAAGGGAGATAATATATACAGTCCTAGATACATATTTTATATGTAGAGAAGACTGATAACCTTAACAAGAATCTACAAACAGGTAAACAGAGAAGGGAAATAATATTTACAGTCCTACATACATATTTTATATGTAGATAATCTTGATAACCTTAACAAGAATCTGTAAATAGGTAAATACAAAAGGGAGATATTATCTACAGTCCTAGATACATATTATACAGGCACATTTGTACTTTTGACATTAACAATAACCTTTACATATATAGTCAGGCATACAAGGGAGATAATATTCACAGTCTTAGAAATATATTAAAAAATTCTGAAAGTTAATGTGAATTTTTGAATGCAAATAATGTGATTGGACCTTTACCAGAACCTTTAAACACATATAGATATGCAAATCCAGATTCAAAATTGTGCCTAGACTCACAAGGATATTTATCTTGACATTATCATTGAAAAGTAGATTTAGATCTTTCTGTTAAGTTTTTTTGTAAATATCAATTTTTATGTATACATGTAAGTGTCAAAAAGGTGGTTTATATCAATTTGATAAATGTCTTTTTAGCCTTGTGAGTTTCGTCCCTTTCTAAAATAAACTAATGTAAGTTCATATGCAATTGGGACTCATCAGTAGGCATTGCATATGATTTCAAAAAAAAATATTGAAATGTATTTATATACTTTGTATGTATGTTCCTCGCAGTTTCAATATTAAAATTTAAGGGGCTATAAATACAGATTTCACTATTTTTTTGGTGTAAATGAATTTTATCTTATTCCCAATCCAAAAAAAATAAATGATGTATAAAGGAACAATAATATTAAACCTACTCTCTTCTTTAAATTATGAGTGTAAAAAAGGATAATAAAATTTACTGTATATTATGCAAGTTATGGCAGATGTTAAATAAGTGAATTAATCATATTTTACTTCAAATAAATATTAATATATCTGACTGTTTCGTAGCTTTAAGATAGCATAAGTAATATCAATTTCATTCAAACTCAAATTACATTGTTAGCAAGTAAAGATCTGCTTTGAAACTGCTACTACACTCTGAATCTTCACTTGTGCCTTCACTTCCACTTGCTTGTTTCATTTTTTACTATTATTTAAACTTCCTTTCTGTAATCTCTTACCTAGCAGCACCTTTGAAGTATCCAGGGGATCCTCTCCTTCTCTAATGAAGATTTAAAGCCATGTTCAGTTTTAAATCTAGTTTTCTGAAAATACAGTTTTTAATTATATATATATTTTAAGTCTTACTAGCATAATAAAAAGAACAAGTTTTTGAGAGTATTGGGTGGCAATACACAGGGCTCACACTACTTCAGAATGATAGGGAGAAGCTACTTTTCTTTTAAAAATTGAGAGGGAAATAGGTGAGATTTGAAAAAGCTTTTGTTTGCTCACTGCACTACACTACAATCATGACAATGTTGTATATTTTTTACTATTAATACATTAAGGGTCATTCTTTTACTGTGGATTCATTATTATTCGTTGGATACCTTTTTCGTGGATTTCGTGGGTACAGGTGAACCACCAAATTATATGTCAATGAATAACAAATTTATTATAGGTTCGTCTGCAAAGTTTGACAAAACCACGAAATCAAATATCCACGAACATGCAATTTTTTCTCAATCCACGAAAATTGATACCCACGAAAATAAATGAATCCACAGTATATTGTTAAAATTGTACCTGGATATACAATTAAAGTAACTGTTGTTTAATTTTGTCATATCAAGTGTTTTTGTAAAAAAGGCAATTAATTATAAATATCTTTCAATAATAAAAACATACATGACATATAACAAAAACGAAAAGAAAATTGTTATATCAATTAAAAGTCAATTGAAAAACTACTATGTTATCATGTTCATGAAGCAAAGTATTTTTCATTAAACAAGAAACAACAGTTCAGCTCTGACATTTTAATATATAGATTTTACCACTGCATCGAGTGAGATAATATATTTATCCACTCCAGACAGTTAAATTTTCAATTTAAAATGTGAGGCTCGCTGAGCGTTTTTAATATTTAAATTAAACTGTAGAGAGTGAACAAATATGGTATTACAGGAGATTTGGTGGTGGAATCTGTTTCTCTTTTTGATTTTCAAACAATATGCAGGCAAATGTATTCCTTCTTTATGAAAAATCTGCAAAAATATGTGTTCTTTCTATGTGACGTCATCAGGCATGGTGGTCTTTTTTCATGCTGTCACAATAGGAAATTTAAAGGAAAGCAAACAAATCCAGCGTAATAATCGGATTTTAACCAATGATGAACTGGGATCAAATGAACCACACATGAAATTTGGTATACAATGAGTTCAGAGGGGATAAAGTCACGAAGAATTAGAGAAAGTAATTTATATTAGTGTAATTGTCCCAGAGTTCAGCAACTTTAACTTATAAGTTAAAACAATACAATGTACATATAAATGAAAATATATATGATAATCAAGAAGATCTATAAAAAAAAAATTATATGCGTGAAGAATGCCTTATTTTTTTCTTTTGGGATCAATTTTAGTCTATCATCAGTGCCATTCTTGTGTTTGTAGTCCTTATCCCAACTATGCAGATTTCAGTTAATGTTAGTCCTTTTCCAATGAAATCCCTACAAGATCTGTAGTTGTACAACAATATGCCCAATAACTTGAATAGCAGCCCCAGACAAAGAAAAATTATACAAAATAAACAATGCTGTTTTGATCTGAGCGTCACTGACGAGTCTTATGTAGATGAAACGCGCGTCTGGCGTATTAAATTTGAATCCTGGTACAAAATGAGCGTCTGGTGAATTAAATTTTAATCCTGGTACATTTGTACCTTTAATAACGATTGTACATGATATTGCGAAAAAAATGTGACATTTTTATTGCAAAACATGAACAACAAATTACTTCTTGGAGTGCGAAAGTGAGTTGGGCGCGAACGGACATAATACCTTCTGACATACACCTTTATATCACTATTAGCCTTCCCAGCTGGCCAACCTGGCCGCTCGACCTTTTGACGCATACAGCAATCACTTTTCCATTGTGGTGTCACATATTTTGTTTTATGACGTCAAAAATTTACGGGAACCTGTGTGATATCCAGTAATGGCGGACAAATAGCGATAAGGTGTATTGACTCAAGATGCAGGATTTAATGCATCATTGAAGAACACTTAATAGCCTTCTGCTGTTGTTTACACTTTAGTGTGGTTATTGTCTCATTAGCATATTCCCATTTCCTTTCTCAATTTTACTATCGGGAGAATTTTATCAGGGAGTTGTTTACAAAGCAAAAAAACACGGTCATATATTATTATTACAATTAATTATTTTTACATCCAATGCTTCCTTGGAGTCAATCCACAAATTATTTACCTTCATTTCAGCTTGAAACCATAAAAGTCAATAGGTGAAGTTACTTTCTTATTATATCGTTTTTCAAATTCAATTTAAAATCAGTACTCGATAGTTCTATTTATTAACCCAAGATTAAAATTCTTATTATTTTATCTCACCTCTGAAGAGTACATAATTGCAACAGCGAATTTCATTGGTTAAAATCACTGTGACGTCGGAATCCGGGTCCGTTCGCCCTGATTCACCTTCGCCATACTACGTGTTCGCCCTGATACCTGTTCGCCCAGGGTCCATTCGCCCAGATTTTTTTTTCTTTCTATTTGTTGTCCAGTCGCATAATTTTAAGTATTTGAACAAAATATGTTAAAGTTTGTTAACAAATTGACAGAATATTTATATTGCCGCAATCATTTTGTCATTTTCTCTTTGATTTACAGAGTAGAATTGGTATACAATGTATTTCTCTTTATTAATATTTGTTAACAAAATAATTGTATTCAGTCAATCATAAATGTATGCAGTATAACTGAGACTAGGACTGTCTCCGAGTATAATAATGAACTTGTAAATCCGTTTCATGATTTACAGTTCGTACATCATTGTGTTTATTAATTTCAAGCTGAATATTTTATCAAAACAATAAAACGTTTGATTTTTATTAATAATCCATCAAAAGTCAAGTATCACAATATTCAGTGATCCGAATTATTTTGTCATTGAACAATTAACGATCCTAAACAAGCCATAATCTTTTAAATATTTTCCCGTTTCCATAAATTTCAAGAATATATACGGTAACCATAGAAATATCTGAATAAGTTTTTTCAACTTCAATGCCCTGCATGAATATCATTATTTTTTAGTAGGGCGAACAGACTCTCTGGGCGAACTAACTCAGGGCGAACGTACCCAGGGCGAACATGTTATTAGGGCGAACGATCCCGATACCGTGACGTCGCAGTCCTTCAGTTCAGTCCAACCACATATTTTACGCTTGCTAATAACTCATATCTCTGAGCTTCTGTTTATGTACCTCTGCTTTCTTGTAGCACTTTGTTAAGTTGCGTTGTTCTCTTCTCAGTTTTGCAATTTCACCGACTCTTCTGTTCTCTTTCATCACCTGACTTTTACCTTTCTTCTGTTCTTCATTTCCAAACCTGTCTTTCCCCATTGCGTAGATAATAGTACGCATTGCTTTACCTTTCTGTCTTCCTCTCCTACCAGTGCTGATTGTAACACTTTTGATGCATCTTCGTCAAACTGGACCCACTCTTCCTTTGAAGCTACTGTTGGCCACTTTATCCGTAGTGTTGGTGGGTCTCCTTCTTTCTCTTGATGTTTCTCTCCTTCTTTCCCTTGGTGTCTCTCCTTCCCGTTGACTGTTAAGATCCATTCCTAACTGATCATGAGCTTCGTCTTCTTCTATGACTTCCTCCTCTTGTACATGGAGGTGTTGAACACTGTGGTGTGTTTCCTGGTTCATCTCCTCCTCGTTCTCATCAGGTTGCCCTTTGCGTCGTTCAAGAATCGGTGTCACTGAACAGCCCATCTTTGTGCGATGGATATTAAGTCCTTTCTAATTCTTACATATCTTCCCACAACTACAAACCCTTGATGTGTCCATTTCCTGTCTCGTTGTCCGTGTTTCAGTTCCAGTTGTTTCCGTTGTCCCTACTGTTGGTCTTTCCTTGTTGTCACCATCCTATCCATGGTTGCCAATTAGTCTTTCCTAATAATCACTGGAGTCTCCAGATGTGTGAATACCTTAAATACAGTGTTTCCACTGCTCAGCTGGTTCCATCATCAGGTGGATCCCCTCTCCTCGACTGTTTCGGCGCTGTTCACGACAATCTCCATGGGGTGCGCCGACTGAGCTGATCAGGCTCAGCCAGGAACCAGCTAGCTCTTCCACTGCTCTTCCATCTACCTCCATACCCAACCAGAAGCTTCCTCTGCCTGTCTCTGCCAACTCTTCCTACCAAGCATATGTAACTTAGTACATTATACTTAAGCCAAATTTAACATTAATATATCTTTTACGTTAACGTTGTTATGCTCCTTGTGTATTATTGGTATGTATTGTTTATATCGCCTTTAAATGATAATACACATTATTAATATGTCATCTACCTTGTTAATCTTTTCATAACAAAGGTTACATGTATATGCACTAGTATATAGAAATCAGGCAGCATAAATATATGGACAACTCAAGTCATTTATTCTTATTTCTTTTTGATAAATGCAGTGACAATACAAATGAAACAAGCTTACATCTTTTTAAAGAATGAAACATACAGAATCAAAACAGTGTCAAGTATACAAGATACAAACCAAAGATGATCCTGAATATACTAGTACATGTAATGTTTTCCATTGGATATTATGCAAATAACAGTATTAATATAATGTTTCTTGCAAATTATGAATAATCATTGGTCAATCAGAATTCTTGATTCATTATGTTTTTGCTTTATTAGGTAAATTTTCAATAGCATATTGGTCAACATCATATGTATCTGGTCTACTGTTGGTATGTGTGGTCATCATACATTGGTCACTTAAACAGGACTTATTTTCATGGTTTTGTGATTTTGTCTTTGGTTTTAGGAGGCATTTGAGTCAGTTTCTACATTTTCATGGACGTACAAAGAACTGTCATTCCCATGGGAATTATCTGTGCTCCTCATCTTGTCCACTAGTTTTTATCATTCATATGAGGCTGATTTTAAACTTGAGCTTCTTTATAGGAAGAATGACAAGAGAGTAGGATTATCCTACACATTCACAGATGCTTATAGATGAGCAGGAACTGCTTACCCTTTCTGAGCACCTAAGATCACTCCTGGTTTTGGTGGGATTTGTATTGTTCAGTCTTTTATAGTATTCTGTTGTTTTTCTTTTGGTCTTCCTTCAATTTTTTTTCCAAGTCATTGTCACAACATCTTAAAAAACCAGATGCTCCGCAGGGCGTAGCTTTATACGACCGCAGAGGTTGAACCCTGAATGGTTGGGGCAAGTATGGACACAACATTCAAGCTGGATTCAGCTCTAAATTTGGATTGTGATTAAATAGTTGACACAGCATAGGTTTCTGACACAGAATGAATGTGTTCTAATGAAATTATTTTTTTTGTTTTCTCTTAGAGCAATTCACTATGCTGTTGAATATTATTCCTCTCAAAAAAATGTTTGAAGAAATTTTCTTTTTATTTATGAAATTTCAAATGAGAAAATTGAACCCAATTTTTTTAATCACATCCCCCTTTCCCTTATTCCAAAACTAATCTCAATTAAAATTTCTAATGGAGTTTGCAACAATTACTACTCATTTAAATACATCATAAAATGTTAAGATGTAAAAAAACTGCTTGTTATCACTGAATGGTAAAGATTATTTTAATTTATCAGTTGGTAGTAAAAAGTGAATGTATATATAACAAAGATTTAAGTTGATTCTGGACAAAGAAAGATAACTCCAAATAAAAAAATTCTTACAATTAGATATTTCTTGCTTACTATTCTGGACAAAGAAAGATAACTCTAATTAAAAACAAAATTGCTATTTCACAATATTTTGCAATAAGATATTTCTTGCCATTGCGCAATACTGTGCAATTGAAAAGACTTGCTATTGCACAAAACTTAATATAAATTTAGATCCTGATTTGGACCAACTTGAAAACTGGGCCCATAATCAAAAATCTAAGTACATGTTTGGATTCAGCATATCAAAGAACCCCAAGATTTCAATTTTTGTTAAAATCAAACTAAGTTTAATTTTGGACCCTTTGGACTTTAATGTAGACCAATTTGAAAATAAGACCAAAAATGAGGAATCTACATACACAGTTAGATTTGGCATATCAAAGAACCCCATTTATTCAATTTTTGATGAAATCAAACAAAGTTTAATTTGGACCAACTTGAAAACTGGGCCGATAATCAAGAATCTAAGTACATTTTTAGATTCAGCATATCAAAGAACCCAACCGATTAATTTTTTGTCAAAATCAAACGAAGTTAAATTTTGGACCCTTTGGACCTTAATGTAGACCAATTTGAAAACGGGACCAAAAGTTAAAAATCTACATACACAGTTAGATTCGGCATATCAAAGAACCCCAATTATTCAATTTTGATGAAATCAAACAAAGTTTAATTTTGGACCCTTTGGGCCCCTGATTCCTAAACTGTTGGGACCAAAACTCCCAAAATCATTACCAACCTTCCTTTTATGGTCATAAACCTTGTGTTTAAATTTCATAGATTTCTATTTACTTATACTAAAGTTATGGTGCGAAAACCAAGAAAAATGCTTATTTGGGTCCCTTTTTGGCCCCTAATTCCTAAACTGTTGGGACCTCAACTCCCAAAATCAATACCAACCTTCCTTTTGTGGTCATAAACATTGTGTTTAAATTTCATTATTTTCTATTTACTTAAACTAAAGTTATTGTGCGAAAACCAAGAATAATGCTTATTTGGGCCCTTTTTTGGCCCCTAATTCCTACACTGTTGAAACCGAAACTCCCAAAATCAATCCCAACCTTTCTTTTGTGGTCATAAACCTTGTGTCAAAATTTCATAGATTTCTATTAACTTAAACTAAAGTTATAGTGCGAAAACCAAGAAAATGCTTATTTGGGCCCTTTTTGGCCCCTAATTCCTAAAATGTTGGGACCAAAACTCCCAAAATCAATACCAACCTTCCTTTTGTGGTCATAAACCTTGTGATAAAATTTTATAGATTTATATTCACTTTTACAAAAGTTAGAGTGCGAAAACTAAAAGTATTTGGACTACGACGACGACGACGACGCAGACGACGACGCCAACGTGATAGCAATATACGACGAAAATTTTTTCAAAATTTGCGGTCGTATAACAAGTTTGAATGTCCCCTTGGTACCTTTTGCCTCTCTTTTTCAAAAATTTAATAAAGTTAATTATAAGTCTTACAACTCATGTCTCATTTATAGTTCTAGTCCTTTCCTACCAAACAAAAGTTAATTATAAGTCTTAAAACTCATGTCTCATTTATAGTTCTAGTCCTTTCCTACCAAACAAAAGTTAATTATAAGTCTTAAAACTCATGTCTCATTTATAGTTCTAGTCCTTTCCTACCAAACACATCATTACTCAGAGACTGTTTGACACAAATCTTTTATACTTAGTAAGAATTAATAGCTGTCATATTATCTTTATAGATATAAGAAGATGTGGTATGAGTGCCAATGAGACAACTCTATTCTTTATTTAAACAGCACAGGATATTTTGCTATGGTGTAGCCTTCTAGTTATCAATTCATTTTAATACATACTACAAACAGAATTCTTTTATATCATCTGTTGAATATAGTTATAATATCAAAGGTACCAGGATTATAATTGAGTATGCCAGATGTGCGTTTGGTCTAGATAAGAATCATCAGTGATGCTCTTATCAAAATATTTATAAAACCAAACAAGTACAAAGGTGAAGAGAATTGAGGATCCAAAATTCCAAAAAATTGTGCCAAATAAGGCTAAGGTAATCTACGCCTGGGATAAGAAAATCATTGAAGCTGTACCAGAAGATAACAACCATCTTTTGATGTTCATGACTCAAGCATGTAAAAGTACAGGATGGCAAGCACTTCCATCAAATCAATGAGTTGATAGACTGTACCAGCCAAGTGTGACATAAATAAGGGACAAAATCTTTTAATCACTGAGCAGTATCACAGTTACTCAGTTTCAAGTGTGAAGCAGAATATGCTTGCCAATCCAAAATAACAGCCATTGATGCTGCAGGCAAAGCAACACCAATATATTGCTTCCTCGACTATTGTCACTGGCACGATAAAAACATCAGTGGTAAAATATTATTAGTTATCAAAAGTACCAGGCTTATAATTTAATACGCCAGACACAATTTTGTCTACATAAGACTCATCAGTGACGCTCAGATCAAAATAGCTAGAAAGTCAAACAAGTAAAAAGTGTATTTTTTAGAAAATTCCAAAAAGTTGTGCCAAAAAGGGGAAAGGTTAGCTATGCCTGGGATAAAATAATTCATACTTTTACAAACAGTAAATTTTTAACTAGAGGCTCTAAAGAGCCTGTGTCGCTCACCTTGGTCTATGTGAATATTAAACAAAGGACGCAGATGGATTCATCACAAAATTGTGTTTTGATGATGGTGATATGTTTGTACATCTTACTTTACTGAACATTCTTGCTGCTTACAATTATCTCTATCTATAATGAACTTGGCCCAGTAGTTTCAGTGGAAAATTGTTAAAAATTGACTGTAAAGGACAATAACTCCTTAGGGGGTCAATTGACCATTGCGGTCATGTTGACTTTTTTGTAAATCTTACTTGCTGAACATTATTGCTATTTACAGTTTATCTTTATCTATACTAATATTCAAGATAATACTGTGGATTCATTTATTTTCATGGGTACCAATTTTCGTGGATGAAGGAAAAATGACATGTTCAAGAATATTTAATTTCGTGGTTTTACCATAGTCTGCATACACACCTATATAAAATCTGTCATTCATTGCACATTTTATTTCGTGGTTCACCTGTACCCACGAAATCCATGAAAAATGATATCCAACGAATAATAATGAATCCACAGTAACAAAAAACAGCAAAATTTCCTTAAAATTAACAATTCAGGTGCAGCAACCCACATTGGGTTATCCGATTTATCTGAAAATTTCAGGGCAGATAGATCTTGGACCTGATAAACAATTTTACTTCATGTCAGATTTTCTCTAAATGCTTTGGTTTTTGAGTTCTACACCAAAAACTGCATTTTACCCCTATGTTCTATTTTAAGCTGTGACGGCCATCTTGGTTGGATGGCTGGGTCATCGGACACATTTTTAAAACAAGATACCCCAAAGATGATTGTGGCCAAGTTTGGATTAATTTGGCCTAGTGGTTATAGAGGAGAAGATTTTTGTAAAAGATAACTAAGATTTACGAAAAATGGTTAAAAATTCACTATAAAGAGCAATAACTCCCAAAGGGGTGAACTGACCATTTTGGTCATGTTGACTTATTTGTAAATCTTACTTTGCTGAATATTATTGCTGTTGACAGTTTATCTTTATCTATAATAATATTCTAGATAATAACCAAAAACAGCAAAATTTCCTTAAAATTACCAATTCAGGGGCAGCAACCCAACAACGGGTTGTCCGATTCATCTGAAAATTTCAGGGCAGATAGATCTTGACCTAATAAACAATATTACCCACCTAATAAACAATATTACCCCATGTCAGATTTGCTCTAAATGCTTTGGTTTTTGAGTTATAAGCCAAAAACTGCATTTTACCCCTATGTTCTATTTTTAGCCATGGTGGCCATCTTGGTTGGTTGGCCAGGTCACCGGACACATTTTTTAAACTAAATACCCCAATGATGATTGTGGCCAAGTTTGGTTTAATTTGGCCCAGTAGTTTCAGGGGAGAAGATTTTTGTAAAAGTTAACGACGACGACGAAGGACGACGACGAAGGACGACGCCGGACGCCAAGTGATGGGAAAGCTCACTTGGGCCTTTTGGGCCAGGTGAGCTAAAAATGACCATATAATTGATATTCATGTCAACAGCAAAGTGCTGACTACTGGACTGGTGATACCTTTGGGGACAAAACGTCCACCAGCAGTGGCATCAACACAGTGGTGTAAATAATTATCAAAGGTTTATAATTTAATACGTCATTGATTATCATAAGTCTAAGAGAAAAAGACCAAATGCATAATAATATGATTTTGTACCAAAATTATTTTCTTGGCAAACTCTTGACATAGCATTATTTATAATATATTTTGAACTTGACCTGTAACTTGTCATGATCAAACAAAATACCTAATATCAAATCAATATCTTCAAGCACCAAGAAAAAAAGTGTAGGTAACTGATATGCCAGTTTGACGGATGGACAAAACGACGGAGTGCACACCTAAATTTCCTTTTGACTTCTCTGTAGGGGACTAAAAAGACTTGTGGGTGTACAATGAGACTGACAGACAAGAAAGGATTACCTCAAAATGCAATTATGTGACATGACACAGTAAAACACACTTAAGTCATTTCATGTTTATTTTATTAGAGAATGAAATATATTATTACACATTTCGTATATTAATAATTTATCTATTTTTTAAAACTGCATGTTTCTTGTGAGCATCTACTTTCTTATGGCCCTGTTTATCTTCTATTTTCTTCTTTCGTAATAGCCTTTTATGTTTTGTCCTATAAGCCTGGAAATAAATATGAGTTACAGTAAAATAATTCTAAAAAGTTTGAACAATTTCAGATTGGCAGGAAGGTGTTTTTATTAATAATCGATTCGAAATTTGTTGAAAACAGAACATCTTTTATATTAATCGTTGTTATACAAAAAATAAAAAATAAATCATTCTCAGAGTTTTGCATGGCAAAACAGTCCCCTACCAGTTAAAAATGTAATTTACTGGAACAAAATACTAACTTAATCTAGAATTGTCATGGTGTAAAAATACAAGATAAGATAATTAGTTTTTATCAATTGAATTATTTCATATTTTTCATGTCAGGGCCTTTTATAGCAGACTATACAGTATGGGGTTTTCTCATTGTTGAAGGCTGTACGGTTGCCTACACTTATTGCTTACATCCACTTCATCTAAACTTTGGTGGATAGTTGTCTCATTGGCAAGCATACCTTATCTCCTTATTTTTATTATAAAAGCTTACCTCAACAAGATCTGCTCTTTTTTGTAACCATTTATCTTTGACAACTTCTAGATCATCCTGTCTACAAAACTTTTTTATTCCTTCTGCAGTATGAATAAATAAACAGTAATAAAATATCTCCAAAAAGACAATCATATATTGTAAATATTTAATGAGCTATAGATTCGAGACATAGATTTTCATAAAGTTAAAGAGAGAAAAAAAACCAGAAAAGCTTCTGATGAGTTTTTTTTTTACACAAAAATGAATTTTGATGTAAAAAAATAGAATGTACACTCTGCAATGTCTTTCCTGCTTCCTTGACCCATTGAATTTATGTTGAAAGTCTTAAAAATAAAGAGTTTTCTGCATATATCACATATATACATAACATTATAAACTATCATTTATATACCGTGGATTCATTATTATTTGTTGAATACCAATCTTCTTGGGTTTCGTGGGTACAGGTGAACCACAAATTCATATATTCAACGAATTACAAATTTTCTATAGATTTGAATGCAGACATTGGCAAAACCACGAAATCAAATACTCATGAAAATGTAATTTTTCCTCAATCAGTGAAAATTGATACCTACGAAAATAAATGAATCCACAGTATAATGACATGTACCCCATATAATCATTCCATACACCAAATATAGTTTACCTACTGCTTATAGTATCTAAGAAATAGCGCTAATCATGTAACTTTAACCTTGATTATCGATCCATTAAATGAGGATGTTATTATGAGGTCGTAGCCAATTGAACCCTGTCAGACAGACATGTTGATTGCAATGAACCCAAATACTATCTAAAGTTATAAGTGAGAAATTCACATAAAAAATTTATAAGAATACTGAAGGGGCTATTGAAATGCAAAAAATGTGGAGATGAAATGTCCCCGCTTGCATATAACTTTATACAGGGACATTACACAAGAAAAGTAAAAGTGACCCTTTCTAAATATATACTTGACCTAAGATTTGTGTATAAGTTTCATAACATTTGGTTGATGAAAGAAAACAGCAATTTTTCCAATTCTAAAGGGGCACAACTCTAGAAAGATAAAAGTGACGAAAACAAAATTTATCTTTAATTTGTGTTTTGTGGTAAAATGAATTATGTATCAGATTTATATGGTTTATTTGAGGCAAACTAATGTTAGAGAATGAAAACAAAAAAGTTATCACTATTTCCAATTGTAAAGGGCATAATTCTAGAATGGTAAAAGTGAAGCCTAAAAAAAACTCAAACTTGATCTGTGTTTCATAACAAACTTAAGTTAGAGAAGAGCAATTTGAGAACATCAAAACATACGACAGACAGACGGTTAAGGGTAAAACTTAATGCCCCTCTGCTAAGGCATAGACATAAAATGTCTTGCAATGTGTAATTGATTTTGAAACAAAAATTCAACCAGGTGCTCCACAGGGCACAGCTTTATATGACCGTAGAAGTTGAACCCTGAACAGTTGGGGCTAGTATGGATACAACATTCAAGCTTGATACAGCTCTGAATTTGGATTGTGATTAAATAATTGAACCAATATAGGTTTCTGACATAGAATGAATGTGGTTTAAGAACTTTAACTTAATTTTTTTTAAATTGGACATTTACCTTTTATGGTTCAATATCCAAAATCAAAATACATGGTTAGATTCGGCATATCAAAGAACCTCAAGAATTCAATTTTTGAAGAAATTTAATATTTACATCGATTTGGACTCACTTGAAAACTGCGCTAAATAATAAGTACATGTTCAGATTCAGCATATCAACGAACCCCAAGAATTCAATTTTTGTTAAAATCAAACTAAATTTAATTTTTGACCCTTTGGACCATAATGCAGACCAATTTGAATATGGGACCAAATATTTAGTTTCTAAATACACAGTTATAATAGCCATATCAAGAAACCCCAATTAATTTTTGAAATCAAACAAAGATTAATTTTGGATCCATTTGGCCCCTATTCCTAAACTGTTGGGACCAAAACTCCCAAAAGCAATCCCAACCTCCCTTTTATGGTTATTAACTTTGTGTTTAAATGTCATAGATTTCTATTCACTTATAATAAAGTTATTGTGCGAAAACCAATAAAAATGCTTATTTGGGCACTTTTCAGCCCCTAATTCATAAACTGTTCGAGAGAAAACTCCCAAAATAATTCCAACCCTCTCTTTTGTTATCATGAACCGTTTGTTAAAATTTCATAGATTTCTATTCACTTATACTTAAGTAATTGTGCAAAAACCAAGAAAAATGCTTATTTGAGCCCTTTTGGGACCCCCTATTCCTTAACTGTTCAAGCCAAAACTCCAAAAATCAATTCAACCCTTCCTATTGTGGTCATTAACCTTGTGTTTCAATTTCATTGTTTTCTATTTACTTATACTTAAGCTATTGTGTGAAAATCAAGAAAAATGCTTATTTGTGCCCTTTTTTGGCCCCTTAATTTCTTAACTATTGGGACCACAAACCCCAAAATCAATCCCTACCTCCCTTCAGTGGTATTGAACCCTCTCTTAAAAAATTATAGAGATCCATTCACTATAACTAAAGAAATGGTCTGGAAACTAAATGCATCTTCGGACGACTACAAAGACGACATCATACCATTATACAATGCCAAAATTTTTTTTGCAGTCGTATAAAAACTACAGATATCATGGAAAAATGATACCTTACCTAACTCTTGCAAGAAAGAAAAATAAACTCATAAAAATTCAAAAGCCCAATACAATCAACTTGATACTTATTGGAAAACTAATAGTATAATGAAAACTCTCTGACAAATTGTTTACAATCAGTAACAAAGCTCTTGTAAGGGAAAAAGTGAATGTATGGTGAAAATCTCATTTAGTCAAATCATAGGGTATGATGGTCTACATGAATAATAACAGAGTAAACTGGGTTACAAACATACAAATTTTTAAAACATTTTTAAAAATATCATTTTCACTGTAAATTCAGAAATTATTGCGTGCATTTATTATTGCGATTTTGTCATTTTAGACTTAAATGCGATTTAAATTTTACGATTTTGAGAAAAATTCTGTTTAATTCATATTAAATATGTTTAAATTATTGCGTTTACAACTCTGTCGCATTTTTCACAATAATAAAAACCTCACAATAACTTCTTAATTCAAAGTATATGTTAAACAAAGTTCAAGTTGTTTCCTTCTAATCAAAACAAAAAGCGAATAACAGTTGTTGTTACTAGGAACAATATATTGTTTGTTTACCATACCAGTTAGAATAATATCTTACCAGATATTCTTTCATCATTTTCTTGGAAGAAAAAGAAGGATTTTGCTGAGCTAAAAACAACAGGTTCTTTCTCTTTTATGTCTTCATCACTGAAATGTTAAAAAGTTATAAATACATATACTAAATGATTAAAATAGAAATTTGAGCAAATCAAAAATTTGTGCATGGTTTGGAAAAATACATGTTTGCAAGTCTTGATTGATTTTAATGCAAATGTTTAAAATGAATTTCTAGATATCGGACAACTTGACACTGACAATATATCAAAATTTAAAATTTTTGTAAGAAATGTTTTGGTCATTTGTAAATAAATCTTGTTTTTCATTTAACCCTTTCAACGCTATACACGGCATATGCCGCGATGACGTACGCCGTTCGCCACTGCTATTCGCGGCATATGCCGCAATGAAAAAGGATTTTTCATTAGGACTCTTAAACCATTCGGTTTTCATTCGGGTTCTCTCTAATTTTCACCGTTTGAATCTAGGATATGCAAGGTCTCATTTTCGCTTGAAATCCCGACAATTTTTATAGTAAAATCATGCAGTAGAAGGAAAATAGAAGGAAAATAAAAACAAATATTTTGACAAATGCAAATGGCGGAAATCGGAAACGAAGCTGTAAATATGGAAAAATTTCAGCATTTCCTTGGCGAAACTATCAACGAGGATTAGTTAAAAGGTTTCTTGTTATCTCAATGTGTTTATTACATTAAATTCGTGTGGGAAATATGATTTGATCGATCATTACGAGACGTAGAAAAAGGGGGGAAAACGGAGGTTGACTGAATTTTTTTAGGACGGAGCTATTTATTTGTGCCACGATTACATAAAACCTTATGTATGGTACAATACGCCACGGAATCGGGCAACTGGTGTCTTCTTTACAATATGGCAGATAAAACAACAAAATAAATGAAGACTAAAAGTACTTTTTATTCAAAATTCAACACAAATGTAATAAATTACACCTTTTACCTGTTAATTACCTGAAAACGCAGGTAACCTGATAAAAATTTCAGTAAAATAATTGCCTAACATTACAGTTCATGCTCTCCTGAGCATTTTTCATGCAATAAATTTCTCTGTATCTCATATAATAAAAAAGATACAGCAGTCTGAAAAGGAAAATACTGTTCTTATGAATGAAATAAAAAAAAATGCAGCAGCAGCAGCCATTTTTCTATTTTTTTGTGTAGCGTTGAAAGGGTTAATAAAACTGCCACTCTACATTAAATGGTCTCTATAGGGTTTTGTTTTAATTCTCATGGGGATATCAGGCTTATGATGCAATCAATTTTGACTGTATTAACACCAGCCAGGATACTACAATGAATTGACCAAGCTAAATAATTTACTTTGTTATTTAATAACTTTTCACCATATGCTATCTTCTATTTGTTTTTAAAATCATTTTTGTTGTTGTTTAAAACAAAGTGGTGTGAGTGCAATAAATTACTAAGTACAGAACTTGTTTAACAAATACAAGATAAGATAATGTTCATGCCAATTTAAACTTATAAAATGAAGATCAAGTCTTCTTATTAGAAGGGTTTTTAAAACCCAATGATGTATTCCCATTTGATAGTCAGAAGAAAATGGATCTTTTTTTAAACTACTTTTATTCAAATTTTATAATCAATTTCCAGATCAAATTTATGGTCTCACAAATGAAAGAAACTCATTACATTTCTTTTCATTTAAATTCAAAACCTTGGCAAATTTTATTTTATTTTTTTTATTGTATCAAAACATTAATGCTGATAAACAAGTGCTGCATGTCTGATTAATATGCTGTGTCTTTTGGTATGAAAATGAATGTTAAAAAAGGGGAGACAAAGTCCTGAATTTCCAGTTACAAAAAAAATTATTGAAAAGAGTACTCAAACCTTCATTTTGTATAATTAAGTTTGAATATACAGATTAGAAAGTTTTGTATGAAAAATGAGTGCATTCCAAACAATTTCAGCTACTGTAAATTCAGAAATTATTGCAAGCATTCATTATTGCAATTTTGTCATTTTATACTAAAATGCAATTTAAATTTTTGCTATATTGAGAAAAATCCTGGTTAATTCATATAAAAAAATTCAAAATGCGAGTTTAAATTATTGCCATTATAACCCTGTCACATTTTTCGCATTAATAAAAACATCCCAATAATTTCTGATTTAACAGTAGTTACTAACCTCATGGAGACATCAGAGTTATCATTCCTATCACCCCTATCAGAATCACTGCTTTCATCATCAAACTGCTGTTCCCATGGAAACAAACTGGATTTGTGCTGCAATGTTTTCATACCACTATCTTCTGCTATAAAATTTTAACACAATGAAAAATTATTTAGTGGAATAATTAATTGTGCAGAGAAGATTAATATATTTACTACAGGACGCCAGATTCAACGATTGAGTTCTTGGTGATGTTATTTGGCATTTTAAGCGAGTGAAATTCTTTCAACATGTGACATAGAGGATTTTACATTCCAAATCAGACCAATTATGTTTTGAATTTACTAAAAAAATTTAAACAACATTTTTGAAAATAATTATTTTTAGAGGAAACTGGAGACCTCAATCACACACTTGTATAAATATTGCACACATTCAATCATTGATGTTCTTAATTGGGGTTTGCTGCAACAGAAATGCTGTTAAATGGTTTAGTTGACTGTTTAGCAATATCTACCACACAGAAGACCAATTTATGACCTTGCTGACATTAGCCATTGATGTCTATTCTATAACATTCAACAAGAAATGTCGTGTTAGATTGCTCATAATGCACTGATTTTCAAACTTGTCTTAGACGTTTCAGATACAAACCTTTCATATTCGTTTATTTTAAAAATCACTGGCAAGAACTGTACACATTAAAGCACGAAAAAAAAGACCTGCTGAGGCCCTGCATTTATTTGTCCCCAGCACCATATTGCCCAGGAAACAAGATAATATGGCAAAAATAATGTGTTTTGTAGTACATTTTTTCTGCTTTTTTTCCCTTTCAGGCCTCCATTTTATTCTTGATTCCTGGATTCACAACATTTATAAACATTCACTCACCATTCTCATCATTTTCAATATCTTTTTCCTTGGAAGTTCCAGTGCCAAATGCTGATAATAGAGAAAATCCTTTTGGTTCATCTAAATCTTTACTGCTTGGTTTAAATGCATCTTTTAGAGAATCAGAAACTTCAAAAAACTTATCCTTGCTAACTTCTGGCAAAACTTCTTCATTTTCTTCATTCTCAGTGACTTCAGCATCTTTCTTCTTTTTTGATGACTTTCTGAAAAAGAAATATTCAGCTTAGTATATTTATATTATGTAACTTAAATAATTCTAATATCAGTAAGAGTATCTTGTAAAAATCTGAAGTTGTTGAATGAAACTTCTGTATGATGTAAATCATTATTCTGCTCTTATCTTTGCAAAAATACAGTTAACTCTCGTTGTCTCGAACTCGGTTGACTCGAAATTTCGGATGAGTCGAAGTTTTCACGTGGTCCCGAACTTTATTCCATACAAAAGAATGTAATTCGACTCCTGATGAGTCGAAATTGGATGAGTCGAAATTTCGGTTGAGTCGAACTAAATTTACTGTCCCAAGGTTAACAAAAGCATTCAAAATTCATTTTTTATCTCGAACTAATACACATATGTCAAAACATGACCTCCGGGATTTAAATGGATTGGAGACACAGGCACTTGTCTCAGAATTTTTTTTCCCTATAAACCTTATTATAACACAAGGTACTTAACTTGCATTTTAGAAAAATGTTAGGTGGTGACGAAGTTCCGTTATATGCCGCTTTATAGGCTGTCAACCCCTCTAAAGCTTGTTATATCGTAAATCTAAATTGATTTATCTATACAATGGTGTATAACATGCCTACATTTGTTGTCCGAATCATCCGTAGCAATCCTACCAAAGCATGTCAATCGTAATAATTTTGCAATCGGCTGAAGAATTGGCAATAAACGCGTCATGCTCCTTGTATATCTCGGTTTCCGATTGGTCAATTCTATGGGAAAGTCTAAATGATTCTCGGAGTTATCTGATCTTGTTTCATTTCATACGTAAAGTCAAGAGAGAGTCTGAAAGGCATTGACGTCATGGGAAAATTTGTAACTTATTAGACATACCACAAACAACACTTCTTAGATTTTTTTCACGGTATATCATACAATTTTACTAACTGTATGATAAGTTCTATTCATACGAAAACTAACAGTTTTTTTTAAAACGATGTTTATAATAAATCATTTACTGCGGCCGTTTATTGCCAATTCTTCAGCCGATTGCAAAATTATTACGATTGACATGCTTTGGTAGGATTGCTACGGATGATTCGGACAACAAATGTAGGCATGTTATACACCATTGTATAGATAAATCAATTTAGATTTACGATATAACAAGCTTTAGAGGGGTTGACAGCCTATAAAGCGGCATATAAAGGAACTTCGTCACCACCT
This sequence comes from Mytilus trossulus, assembly GCF_036588685.1. NCBI lineage: Eukaryota > Metazoa > Mollusca > Bivalvia > Mytilida > Mytilidae > Mytilus > Mytilus trossulus. Next base: position 43,779,616 of record NC_086373.1, read on the forward strand.
AACATTTTTCTAAAATGCAAGTTAAGTACCTTGTGTTATAATAAGGTATATAGGAATTTTTTTTTCTGAGACAAGTGCCTGTGATTGGAGAGTTAATCTGACAATACACGTGTAATTAAGTTTCCGGTCACTGACCACTGTATTGATTTATGACATGCTATTTCCATGAGTGTTTACCTAAGATTATCTTTTATAGATTTTTTATAAATAATTAGTGAGACATTGTTAATGTTCATGAAAAAGTATTTTTAAATGTTTACAAAACAATTAATTTGTGATTCACGCTAATGAGCTTGGGTGTGTATAAAGTGAGGATTATGGCTTCCGTTGATGATCACCCAAAAACTACCCAAACGGCGTCTTTAATCTTGTTATATTTTCTTTTGAAAAGAAAGAGTGAGATAAAACAAAATGAATAGAAATCAAATTTTTCTTAAATCTCTTGTATCCGAGAATAAACAATTTTGTCTGCTATAACCGACCTGAATATCGAAACTATCGATTGGAAATTACTCTCTTGGAAAAGCCATAGGATTTATTTTTAATTGAAACAATTGAATAAGTAAAAATAATGTCATTATAATAATAAAAGACTCTGACATCTGATACTAGAATATCGATCCCCTTGTCATATTCACACGGATTTATTTTAGCTTTACCAAGCTAAGCAAGAGTTGTGTCCCCTAGATTGTCGAACTTCCGGTGTTCTTTGAGTCGAACTACGTGTATCTCGAAATATTTCTCTGGTCCGGCCGACTTCGACATAACGAGAGTCGACTGTAGTAAAATTATATGATCATTTAAAAAATAATGTTAAATTTATTCATAACTAAATAAGATTGTATATTGTCGTCATTTAAATCATTAAATGTCATTTGTGGTGGAACTAAGACATCAAGTCTAATTCAAACCAGCAATTAGCAAGTTTGCACAGAATCCTTAGTAAAATAAATTATTACCAACAAACAGCCTAAAAGATTGTGTTACTTATAACAATGTTTGTGTGGGACATTTTGTTGCAAGATTCATAAAAGGCTTTTGCTTGCATCTAAATATGAACAAAAGATCTTAAAAGGAGGCTATTTTGGCCATTTTTGCAGTTTTTTTCTATTTTACAAGAAGTATAATGATCTAATTTAAATATGTATTTATGTAAGTAAATCTATGCATTCCATATTTTCTTTAATTCTCCATATACTATACTTATTATCTTAGCTTTTTTCTCCTATAGTCTATGATGCGAAGGATAACTAGTGAAATTGTATTTTCCTATAAATTTAAGGTAATATCTCCACTTAAGATATAATATATACTTTAAGATATAATAGAGTATAAATTGAAAACTACGTTCAAACCTATGATTGCTTTGGATAAAATCCGCAATTTTTATAAGTGTGCATGTAAAACAAATTTCGTCGTAGAAGGGTTAAATACAGCACAAACAACATTTTCCAAAAGACCAAAAAAGGTGAAACAGTATATTTATTTAAAAAAAAAAAACGCATTTGACTAACAGGTCAAACAACTGATGTTCTTTAACCCTGCTGACTGCCATTGGCGATTGCAAAATAAAATTGATCATAAGATGTAACAAAACGGATCTTAATATAAATTTAATACTAAACAGAAAACAATTAACGTGTGGCCACAATGTTTTGCCACAAACATAAGGTGTCAATAGTTATTTTGTACACCAGATCCAGATTTCGACATAAATGTCTCTTCAGTGAGGTTAGGAATCGAAACGGTATTTGGAAGGCCATACAAAATGTACCCTCATTTTTAGATCGACTCTTGAATTTTTAGAGTCAATATAGGATGAACGGATCATATAAAGCGGAGGGAAAATATGATACAAGCCCAAACGAAAAAATATAAACAAGTCTAAATATACTTAAAGTTCAAGTAAAACAAGAAAAATCAAGAAATTTAACAAAATATACACATTTAGACATAATTTGTTGTCATGGTGACGTGTATAAGTAAAATTTGTTTTTATTTTCTGACCCTTAGGGTACTTTGAACAAAGTAAAGATATACATTTCGCTGACCTCCATTAATAATGGACAAAAAGCAATAAGGTGTACTGGAATGATTCTCACAATGTTTGAGTTGATAGTATATTCATATTTTTGAATTTATGTTACAGCTTTGTTGATGTCACCCAGATCAGCTTTGTGTATGGTCATTTTCTACTAATAATATTTAATTTACTTGTCTTTCTTTGGTTGACTTTCCACTTGCACTTCGTAGTGTGTATGGTCTTCTCTACTAGGGTCAAAATGTAAAGCTGATACATCTCTGCAATAGATAAAGCAAACTATATACATTTATCAAGTAACCAAAAATAATTTGCATAATGGGAGACATGATTAATTTCACAAAAATATAAAAATTTAAACTTTCATATGAATATGAGTAATGTAATTGTTCATGGTTTCAAAAATCCGAATTCTTCTTTTATATAAAATATAACAGTTAAAATATGTTACTTTTTGTATACCAAATTTGCCCTGCCACTATCCAACAGATTGATTCTTACTCCATAACTTTGTAAAACAAACGGATGGTATTAAGATACATATATACACACAACTTCTTTCCTAAGGTATTCAGACTTGATTTTATAAAATAATCAAAGAGCTGAATAGCTCTGAAGGGAAAGACGACCCTTGTTTCTATTTAATTATTTTTTTTGGAAAAAGAGGGGGGGGGGGTTATCTTTTGATAGTCTTCATATATAGAATGAAAAAGAGAACAGCTCCAACATGTAGAAAAGTTGACAATATTAAAATCAATTGTTGTTTATGTAATTTCATTTCAATTTGGACCAATGGAACAGATCTGCATCTTCTAAATCTAAACATTTGATTAAAGTTGATAGTTAATTATCTAAAATTCAACTGAATTCTGTCATTTCACAACAACTACAATATTTTTTGAAATATTGATTTTGATCACTGAACTGCAGGCTAGGGCCATTTTTCATTTTTTGTGACAGTTCTCTTGGATTTTTAAGTTTTTTCTTAAGAAAGTGTGGACTGAAAAATCTATCCAGTTTTAAATGTCCATTGTTAAAGTTCCCAGTTACAAATCTCATCACAGGGAAACAGGTACAAATAAAAAAACAATATGATTGATGTAAACTGTGTGAAGCTTGTTTCCAAATCCTAAATTTGAAATATTTGTATTTGTCATGAATAAATATGTTTAAACTACAAAATGCAACATTTAAAAAAAAATTTTTTTTAACATTACAATGATTATGTAGGTACACAAAAATTTAGTTTTAATGGAAGACTACTAATCCAATGAAATGTCACATTTTAAGTGTTTAAATACATTAACTTTTATTTAAGTGGATTACTCATCAATTGAGGTGCTCCTGAATTGGAGGAAGATTCTTCAAAACAGAATTTTTACAGAAAAAAATAATAAGATCGTTTCTGTCCCCTGTAACCTCACGATCTTTGTTTACTAAGTTGTTGACCTACAAATTAAAGTATTGCATGTTGATGTTTGAATCATCAAAAGCAAATATTATTATGTTTAGATTAAACAAATACCAATTTGTAATTAGTGCACGATCTCTGAGAATGATTTAAATAACCAGTGTCAGAAGGATATCCCTGCTTCTTCCAAGAATGACGTCACTATAAAATACAATGTAGGTTGGATATATTTAGAATATCTCGTCTTATAATTTTTAGGGATTGTAAAAGAAACGTAAATAATGTAAAGGGAAATGTGTAAAAAAGTGTTTACAATCAAACTATTAATTTCTAGGTCTCCTTCTCTTCAATCTAAATAAGATTTGTTTGGGGGTTTTCCACACTATAAAAACAAAACGAATGATGTGAGGGAATGTCACTCTGGTCAACCCCATAGGGGATTGACGGCTTGAAGCTGTCTTTCCCCAAAAAATCTACTGAATAATATGAAAGTATGCTGATGGATCCAAACCAAGAATCAAACAAGTAAAACAAAAATAAAAACTATACCTAAACAGTTTTCCTTTCCTTTCTGGTTTAATTTTGGTACCAACAACTTGTTCTAAAATTTTCAATGATTTTGCTCTCTCATCTTCCTCTGTTGGTTCTGGAACATCTACAAACACAACATTTATTGTTATCTGCTCAGCAGCTCTATATATAATTCTGATTATTAACATCTACAAACACAACATTTATTGTTATCTGCCCAGCAGCTCTATACATAACTCTGATTATTGAATATCTACAAACACAACATTTATTGTTATCTGCTCAGCAGCTCTATATATTATTCGGATTAATATCTACAAACACAACATTTATTGTTATCTGCTCAGCAGCTCTATACATAATTCTGATTATTAACATCTACAAACACAACATTTATTGTTATCTGCTCAGCAGCTCTATACATAATTTTGATTATTGAATATCTACAAACACAACATTTATTGTTATCTGCTCAGCAGCTCTATACATAATTTTGATTATTGAATATCTACAAACACAACATTTATTTTTATCTGCTCAGCAGCTCTATACATAATTCTGATTATTGAATATCTACAAACACAACATTTATTGTTATCTGCTCAGCAGCTCTATACATAATTCTGATTATTGAATATCTACAAACACAACATTTATTGTTATCTGCTCAGCAGCTCTATACATAATTCTGATTATTGAATATCTACAAACACAACATTTATTGTTATCTGCTCAGCAGCTTTATACATAATTCTGATTAAACACTCTCAGTCCCATAAATATAATATGATATTGATAATAGAATTACTTATAGACAAGAAATAGGCTGTCAAATTGACAGCAAATCCGGTTTCCTGTATTTTGAAAGTGCTTTCTGGCTTGTTTGACCTGTCACCTTCTATGTGTCTATTTCACAATCTATGAAGGACAATAACTCCTGAACAGAAAAAGTGTCCATACAAACATTGACCTCTATTTTTTCATAAGAAACAATATATATTAAAATTCGAAATGTATTGATAGATCAACTCATTTTCCATGTATCAAGAACAATAACTCCTTAAATGTAAAAGTGAAAATTCACAACATCAAACCTGACGTTAATTTTGCAACAGTAACAAAAAATTTTGAAAGCATTCTTTGAACAGTTCATAAATTCTTGTAGAGAAACTATTAGTAGACCTCTGTTCACTGTACAAATTAATAACCAATTTAAGAAAATGGACTAAAATGAATAAAGAATTAATCAACAAATAGGCTGTCACAACGACAGCAAACCGGATTTATTGACATTTATTTGTATCCTGCCAATATCACAAGAACCCTTAAACTGATGAACGGTGAAATTGAAAATCGTCAATATCAAATTTGACCTTCATTTTGTCATCAGTATCAACATATTAAAATTTGAAAAGCTTAGGTTGAATGGTTCAGGAGTAAATGCACGGACACGACTGGAAAAGCCATTTTTCAATCTTTCAAGAACCATAACTCCTAACGGTAAAAGTCAAAATCATCGTTATTGAACTTGACCTCCATTTTGTCATCAGTAACAACATATTAAAATTTGTGAAGCTTCGGTTGAACAGTTCATGCATAAATGCACGGACACAACTGGAATTGTCATTTTTCAATCTTTCAAGAACCATAACTCCTGAATGGTAAAAGTCAAAATCGTCATTATTGAACTTGACCTTCATTTTGTTGTCTGTAACAACATATTAAAATTTGAAAAGCTTTGGTTGAACGGTTCATGAGTAAATGCACAGACAACATTTGGTTGTTGCCCGCCCGGCCGCCGTACATCCCCAAATCAATAACCGACATTTTTGTCACAAAAATCCGGTTAAAAACCTAATGCTACTAAAACTGATAATTTGAGCATTTTTTCATTTACCGAAGTGTGGTGAGTTTGATACCTGTATAAAAATTCATTTCTATGATAAATAAAAATAAATAGAGACAAATCATTGAAAATCTGATAGAATGAACAGAAAAAGTTCTATAATTTTACATTTTTCATTGCTTATTTGCTTAAAATTAATGTCAAATTTGTCACATATCTGTTTTTTTACTTTTAGATAATTTTTATGTTTTGGAGTAAAGTATGACATTCATTTTTCTGAACTAGTGTACATTTTAGTTAAAGGGCCAGCTGAAGCCCCCCTCAAGGTGCAGGATTTTCTCTCTGAGTTGAAGACTCATCTGTGGCCTACAAAGCCCTACATCAGATTAGATTTTTCAATAATTTTCTAAATAATAATCAGGTACTTTAAGCAGACTTGAAGTTAACCAATACTCCAGTTCTGAACTGTTTTATTTACTGATTGTGTCATAATTTTAATAATAAATAAGATAAAATTTTCATACATTGTAAAGAAAAAGAAATTTGCTATAGTTACATGTAAATCAAATGTGATTTGAAAACATACCTTCTTCCATGTCTTCTTCTTCACTATCTATGAATTTTTCATCCAGTTTAAATCTATCATCATTACCATAGCGCGACTGTAATTCCATTCTCTACAATTTACATAAATAAGTTTTAAATTAAGAAGAATGCAAATTTTTACATTTATAGCTAATCTTACAAAGCAAATACAGAAAATTAAAAAAAAATAAAAACTCATATTCTTTTCTTTTTTATCAAACAAAATGGAAGATAACCAAATATAATCAACATTCTTACATCAATTTATAAGAGGGGTAACACTACAAAACTGATGTGGGAATAAGGGTTTTAATGAATAAAAGGGACAGGAAATTATGAAATTTACTTCTTGTCTTAATTCTAAGGTGATGTTATTCAAATCATCATTGAACCTAATGTTAAAACTGAATTTTACATCTTGAATGACAACAAGGATTTTAAATAAAAGTGTATCTGTCATGTCACAAAATATTAATCTTGGCACTCTCTCTCTGCAAAGCAAAACAAAGATTAAGAATAGCATTTTAAACACAGTTCCTTTGCATTAATAGTTTTTCAACAACACACAAGGACTTTGTAACATGAAAAACAATAGCACTTTAAAAGAATTTTGCAGCAATCAACAGCTATTTGATAATAAAATTGAGAATGGAAATGGGGAATGTGTCAAAGAGACAACAACCCTTTTTTAATGTATCCCACAGAATATTTCTTTGAATTATCAAATATATAAACTCTTTATTTGCATTATCCTGAATGTATATCCATATCTCATTTTATTGATATCTACAATAAAGGGAAAACTTCTCTCTCATTAATCCTAGTGTATTAGGGAAAAGAAGTCCATAGAAGATGAATGAAAAAACTTGTAAAATTCCAAATTCAACTATCTTTGATTATTACCTTGTAAAAAAATCCACAAGAGTCACTCATTGAAAGCTTCAATTATTTTGTTGAGACATTTGCGATCCTGTTTTGACAAAACTTGTGGAAAACACTTTGTATTGAAGACCGTATGTTGAACTATAATGGTTTACTTTTACAAATTGTGACTTGGATGGAGAGTGGTCTCATTTGCACTTATACCACATCTTCTTATATCTATCTATATTTTGTGAAATTAAATTGAACAGCAACCCACCTTTTGTCCTGATCTGCCTTGAAACTCTGGTCGTATTTTGAACATTTTTTCATCATTTTCACTATCTGTTGATTCACTCTCTGAACTATCAAATAATGTTGGAACATTCTTCTACAATACAAGTTACATAGAAAGTTAGTAAACAAGTACAGAATAAATATTTTATTGGGTGAAAAGTATTCAAAATTTTTAAAATTCCAGCACACACATTAATCTGTAAGCAACACCATGTGAACAATCATTATATGTCCCTATAAAAGGATAAAAAAGCTGGATTATAAAACTTGCACTAATATCAAGGCATACTGTCACCAAAAAATCATTTGAATTCCTTGACAACAGCAGCCATTTTTATTATTTTGTTTTGCAATGTTTTTTTCTGTTGTTTGTTTACATGTGAAATATTGTTTTATGCTTTGGGATTTTTATTTAGAGCCTACTAAATGCAAAAGTTAACTAAGCAACATATTTTTCATTATCAATTAGAAAATGTTCCTCAGTGTATTTCAAACTTGCAGAATATTCAATTTTTATTCCTCTAAGAAATCTACAGTAAATATTTAGTTTATCATAATATATATTCTTCAAGTATCTTTAATTCTTCTTTGATTTTTTTTACAATGTTACTGATATGAAAAAGCATTATCATACAAAGTCAATGTTATTGAATTTGAGAATAGCTTGCATTAGTCTATACAATGTTGGGGCCTGGGGTCTTGGTCATAAAACTTTGCTCAGTACTCAGAGTACAAAATTAGTGCTCGAAACACATAATCCAGTATTTTGATTGGTTGATTCTTGGGTCTGAGTACAAAAATCGTGCTTGAAATTTTTATGATTGCAAGGCCAGGTAATTAAAGATTTCACAATTCCATAAGTAATAAATACACTCATCATAAATACCAGGATTGTCATTTTGTAAATGTGCCAGATGCACATTTCGCCTACAAAGGACTCATCAGTGACCCATCGAATCCAAAAAAATAACATGCAAAATAACTGATTTTATATGACACTGTATGCTAAATTTTAGAGAGTGTCTGATCAAATTGGTGTGTTTGTTTAAAAGTTTTACCTTTTCAAAAGTTTTACTGTTTACTGCTTCCTCAAAATTACTGTCATCTGTAGAATCCTCTTCTTCATCACTACTTGCATTGACCTCTGAGGCGATGCTATCACTATCACTATCATCAAATATTATCTTCTTGTTTGACCTATTGGAAGCATCCTAAATATTGAAAAACAAAAAATACTTGCAGACTTAAGGGTTAGTTAATCTGATAAACTTAATATTTGTTAATAAGAATACTTTTTGCTTTGTCAGCTGTAAAAAGTTCTGCCTCTTCTTTAGGAGTTCTGTATTTTTGTTATCATGTTTTTTTTACTGTTTATATAAATTAATCAGTGTTCTGTCAAGTGTCTTCAAATACCACCTTGAAATTATAGAAACACATTTATAATACATCCTTTGGTGGTACACTGAATTAACTTTATCTTTTCAACGTTATATTTTATCTTATTTTTTTTTAAATCTGTAACTTATGATGCTTTTTTCCACCAGGTATTAATTTCAACTTCTTTCATCAATATCATAGAGACATATACATAAAAAATAAATATGGATAACTTTTTAACTTCTTAAACTGTTCAAAAAATCTTCAAAATCACAAAAAAGTTTAAACTTAAAACATTTCCTTCTTTATATAAACCTAAAATTTGGTTCCCCAGTCTGTCAGAATCCTAAAATTTAGTTCCCCAGTCAGAATACATGTAGTACTCATTCAGGTATTTGTATACTTACAATATTAGCCAAAGCATTTTGAATGGCAGACTTTTTAGCAAGGGTTTCCTGTTGTTTCTGTTTCAAAGATTCTAGTCTTTTCTCATTGATGTCTTTGTTAGATTTCTTTTCTTTTGTTGTACTTTTACTGGACAAATTTAGCTTTTCACTCACTTTTCCCTCTAAACTGTCATCATTTTTCACAACAGACTTGGACAATTTTTTCTTTTCTTTCGTTGTGCTTTTACTGGACAAATTTTGTTTTTCACTCACTTTTCCCTCCAAATTCTCATCATTATTTACAACAGACTTGGACAATTTTTTCTTTTCTATCGTTGTGCTTTTACTGGACAAATTTTGTTTTTCACTCACCTCTTCATTTAATTTGTCAGCATTATTCACAAGGGACTTGGATACTTTTTCCTTTGCAATATCTTTTCCCTTTAAAATTTTATTAGTTAAATCATTTTGTGAATTAATTAAAGGATTACTGTCTTTTGTTTTATTTACATCTTTATCAGATTTTCCTTCAATTCCCGATTTAACATTCAATGTAGAATATTCCAGAACTTTATCTGTCTTTTGACTAGAATTTTCTATTTTATTCTTTTTCATAGATAGAGTTTGTTTTTCAGTTTCTTTTTTACTCACTTCCTTAGCCTTCTGTGACTGTTTCATTGCAAACTTTTCAAAATCACTATCATCGCTGTCGTCTGCTGAATAGCTATAACTAGATTCATAACCTTCAGGAATTTCTCCTCCAATCAAACCACTAGAATATTCATTTACTATTGATCCATCAATTTTCCCAGAATTCTTTCCTTTAGATGAAAGCAATGGAGAAAACTCAAAAACATTGTTAAACATACGATCTGAATCATCTGTGGGTGACATACATTTTGACTTATTTATTATTTCATCAGTATCTGCAGATGATGCAGAAATATTTCCATCATCATCTTCAGGAAGAACAATTTGTGATGGCTTTTTTTGTGATTTCTTCATATCTTTTAGCACCAAAGGTGTAGCTGGACCTTCTGTTTCATTAGATTTATTCTTTTGAATCACTATGTCATCTTTTTTACTTTTTGCATTTATATTTTTGTTAGAATCAATAACTTTAATATAAGTACTTTCTAAACTATTTGCATCCTCGCATTTATCTGATTCTGTGTTTTCATACAATATTTTAGTTCCTTTAAATGGCTGAATCTTGGGTTTTGTCTTTTTTTCCTGGACATAATTACTTGGAAGTTTGTTCTGAGTATTGGATCTCAATTTCGATACATCAATATTTTCCACTGGGTCTTTTGGAGAAATTTCACCATTTTGCCTGATTTTGGATTCAGCTATGTCAACACTACAAGAAACAGTTTTGTTAATGCTGTCATCCGAGTCACTTTCATCAGAAGATTCTGGAGTAACTTTTTTTGAAAATGACCTTGACCTTGAATCCTTCAGTGATGTATAATAAGAGTCTGAATCAGCGTCATCACTGTCAAATGTCTGACCAAGTGGATCTACAATGGCATCCCCAGAAACAACCTCAAAGTCAGGTTCTTTATTCAAGTTTAAATTTATTTCAGTTTTGTCGTTTAAGTACTTCTCCTTTAGTGCCTCAAAATCATATTTCTTCTGCTTGTTCGGTTTCTTGGTCCATTTTGGGAATTCTCCCTTTCGTTTTCTGTAAATCTCGCTATCAACATCCTCCATTTCTAAAGTAAGAATTTTTCCAGTTGACACAGTTGAAGTCTCTTCTTCTTTCATTCTTTTTACATTGTGGCAAAACTTTGAAGGGTCTACTTTTAACACTTAAAAATGGTTAAGGAGAGAAAATCTTGAATAAGAATGGCCATATATCATATTACATTGGAAATGACTTTAAACTTTAAAGATGTAAATATTGGAATTTAGTGTAGCACACAGGTTTCATCAATCAACTTATAGCTGAAATAATTAAATGGATGATTGTATAACTTAAAATCAAGACTAAAGGTATGAAAAGCTTAAAATAAAATTATGGAGCAATACTTATGAAAATAATTCCCTGTTTATGTTGTGTGGAGCTAAAAATCTGATCAACCAAAATCTGCAAATTATATTGAAGAGTATAGAACATAAATAGAAAACCATCATAACACTGGGGTACCACATCACATGAATTTTTTCTTGGAAGATCTTATCTTCTACACTTCTAATTTGAATAAAATTTAACTTAAGGTAGTCTTTTAGACAAACATTTATTTATCTTGTGTATAGGTGATGATAAATTTTTTAATATAAATATTTAGTTTAAAAAGTTCGTGTAATCCCTGATGCAATAAAATACATTTGCTTCAAACTATATATATATATAGGAACGGATTGGTGCCAACAAACATTTGCACTCACAATTCAGGTTGGTGGTTTGAGAATACAATGTCTACAAAACTACATCCTCTTTAATCATGAGTAAAAAAATTTAATAAGGATATTTTTTTCTTGTCTTTATTCCTGATATACACGACTGGTAATACTCTCCCATACTTTCCAACAACCCAGTTCTGCAATACACAAATCATATCTCTTTCAGTATAGACAAATTAACACAAGGTACATAATTAACAAAATATTCTGTGTATATGTCAATAAGACAGAGATCCAATGCCAGTATATATGTAACAAAAAGAATAGATATCTATATGATGATGATAATAGATTGGTGATCACAGCCAGTGGCAAATATTACATGTATATGTAAATGAGAACTTGTTAATGCAATATGAATTTGAACCTTGCTTAACACCAATGTTTTTTCCTAAAATTCTGAATAAACTCCAAATTCAATTAATACTCAGCTTTAGACTGCTGAGCTAATTTTTTAACGTTCTCATTCAGAAGGTAATCCATCAAACAAAGATATGTCACTCTATCTAGAACCATCTTATTGACTATAGGTCTACCCAGTGGGGGATTAAGCCATTTGAAAAAGAGGGGTCCCAACCCAGGACAAAGGGGGTTCCAACTATATGGCCCCATTCAAATGCATTGATCGTCCAAAAAAAAAAGGGGGGGTTTCAACCCCGGAACCCTCCCCTGGATCCGCCACTGGTCTACCAGTCTTTCCTCATACTACAAGACCACTGAGGGAGTTGCAATATATCTGTAAGTCGACATTGTTTGTATTCTAGTTCTTTGTTATATGACAATAATTTGTCCTATTTAGAAATCATGCCACATTTTTTTATTCAAATGATCCTTAACAACAGCCAAGTGTCTTCACTACAAGTTTTAAATAAGTTTAATCTAGGTGTAGGAGCAAGTTATTAGTTTAATAGACCTAAATGTTTATCCATACCTTCTCCCCTGGAACCTTTGTACCAGGTACACAGCCTCTCATTTCAGCAATTGATGGATCAGGAAGATTTTCATAAGGATTATGATATTCAACGGTATCATGCATAGGTTTTCTAGGTTTCTTTTCCTCCGAAATAAATCCATTTTTTCTTTCATTCTCCAGTCTGAGAAACACCAAAATATTTATATCATAATTTTATTGTACATTCATGACATTAGCATGAATTTTTTTTTGGTAAATTAAAATATTTGCAAGGAAAAATTATACATGATTAACTGATCCACTTCCATCATTAAAGGAGTAGGGCCGAATTTGGCCTCAAATTTCAGGTTCAGCTGACGAAATATTTTGACCACTTTTTAAACACTTAGTGTTTATTTTTTTTGAATCAATAAGTTTATGTGATAGATTTTAACTGATATGGTCATAAAAAACATACAGATTCAAGCTGAAATATGAAAAATCTATCAAATTTGCCGGAAAATGTCACTTTTCGGATGGTTTTTGTAAAAAATGAAAGTGGCTACATCCGTGTTCATCCTCAACCTTTATATATATTATGTATTATCATAAAATACAACTTACATTTCAATATTAAGGATTAACACGAATGCGGCCACTTTTGTTTTACATGAAAACCGTCTAAAATTTAACTAAAATGCTAGATTTATGAAGATTTCAGTAATTAAGCATGACTTAGTGGTCCTAGTACCCAATATATGTGCATTGTATCGTCAAAAACAGCCCATATTTATGTAGCAGAAACATTTTACTGTCCAATAAATAACTGAAAGTTTACATTTTAACAATTTTGTAAAACTGCTATATTTTGGGGCAAAAAAAGGGTCTTACAGGACCTACTCCTTTCTTTTTTGATTTTGCAAAACCTGTAAATACAAATGCTGATTTTATCTATTCAAGCCTCCATTGTTGTCTATATTAGTTACTAAAGAAGACTAATGACAACAGTCCATCTGAAAATTAATTGTAAGTAATGTCTAAATAAAATTGTGAATGGAAATGGGGAATGTGTCAAAGAGACAACAACCTGACCAAATAAAAAAACAACAGCAGAAGGTCACCAACAGGTCTTCAATGTAGCGAGAAATTCCCTCACCCGGAGGCGTCCTTCAGCTGTCCCCTAAACAAATATATACTAGTTCAGTGATAATGAACGCCATACTTATTTCCAAATTGTACACAAGAAACTAAAATTAAAATAATACAAGACTAACAAAGGCCAGAGGCTCCTGACCTGTCTAAAGAAGGTATCAGAAGATCATGGTACCTTTATTTTGTAATGTTATTTCTAACCCCACCACTGTTTGCAAGCACAACTTTTATATTGGTAAACCTCAAACCTTGTTATAAAATTCTCTTTTGCCAACTGTAACCTTAGTTCTGATCCTTTCCATTTTGTCTTGTCATACAAGGATATACCTAAATATTGTATTAAAAAAGTTATTATTTCAAACTTTCAAAAACTAACTGCTGCAGATCATTATGGGTCATCTTTTTGAATAATATTGTTGGAACACATAAAAAAAAATCATATCTTATTTACAAATTTAAGACTTACCATGTTCCTTAAAATACTTTAACATACATCTCATAATTGAATATTGTCCTGAATATGCATGAAATATTTGCCACTGGACGTTAAGCAACCAACAATCAATCAATCATAATTGAATAAGACCAGAGAATCCTTCAAACTGATGTCTGTGTGTGGTACAAAAAAAAATATAATAAGAAATATGTCTTTTGGGAGAATTAATTCTAACAAGAGTAATTATCATTAAAGTGGATTTCTTTTTTCTTTTAAAAGTTTTAGTTTTCTGTTTGCTTGTCCTTATACCTTCCCTGAAAATTGATACATTTTGTAAACCACAGATTTCTAATATATCACATTTGATAAACTATGATTGAATAAAAAGACTTACATTTCTGCAAATTTTCAGGTGTAGATTTTACATTTACATATGCAAATATCTTGTCTGGAGCATCTGAAAATATATTTTAGTTAAATTTAAACTTTTGAATAAACAACAAATGTACATTTTGACCTATATAACTGGAATTCTGTAAATTTTGGCAAAAATAAGCTCAGCAGTTAGTTCTCCCATACTGATATGATTTATAACATACATGAACATTTCTTAAATTGACAATCTTTAAATTTATTAAAATTATACCAAGAAACTATGGAGCAAAACTCCCTCATCAAATTTGATCTTAGATGGATTTAGCTATCACTTTTAAGTCATATATAGCTCTTTACATTTTTGGGTTCTTTCAAATATTTTTCTTTGACGACTTTGAGTGTTTCTGATGAAAGTAAGTCCAGAAAAGCACTACCTAAATGCAATCTGGTATATAAATTTCACAATAAAAAATAGATCTTCATAATCTGTCTCTAACATACATGTATATGTAAAACCACTTTTCAATTCAGCAGGAACAAAATATTCCCCTAAATTAATGTGCATCTTTGTACACATTTAGTGTACATGTAGTAAAAAAATGCTAACTTATATACAGTATAATCATGATAATTAATGAAAAACAGTGAAAGGAGGAAATACAGGACAACTTAAAAGTTACTGTACTTCAATATGCATTTTTCATTACAAAATGCAATGACAAAACATAATATGGAAAAATACATGATAATAAATAATTTATACTTGTGTTGTAAATTCATAAGAAATGAATTTTCTTCTTGAACATTAATTACCATCAACTTTTTTCTTTTTAATCTGCACATTTAAAACTTCACAGAATCTTTGAAAGCGTTCAGTTAACTCTTCTTCTTTTATTTCTTTTGAGAGGCCACCAACAAATATCCTTTTGGCATCACTCATCTCATCTTAAAAAAATTATATTAACATCACATCAATACACAAAAAAGTTTGAACAATTAGAACTTCTTTATGTTATGATTGTAAATAATACTCAGTATTATAAAGTGTTTTGGTGAAAACAAAAAAAAGACAGAAACTGTAAGAAGAGCTAACAAATACTCCCCTCATAAATTTAGGTGTAATACCACCAAATCATAGTATGTCACATTGGGTTGTACAATATATATGAATAATGAACGAACAAAAATATTCCTCTGAATTTGACAG
This sequence comes from Mytilus trossulus, assembly GCF_036588685.1. Classification (NCBI taxonomy): domain Eukaryota; kingdom Metazoa; phylum Mollusca; class Bivalvia; order Mytilida; family Mytilidae; genus Mytilus; species Mytilus trossulus. The sequence continues at coordinate 43,795,419 of NC_086373.1, forward strand.
TTGTGTGTATTTACCTAGTCCAAATAATTATGACGTCTTAAAAGGCGATTTTTTTGTAATGTATTGATGCCTTACTGTATGGCATCTACAAATAAAACAAAAACATTTTCAAGACATTAATATTAAGGCGTCGTAATAAAAAAACAAACTTTCAAGACGACATAATAAATTTTGACAGTGGACAAGTTGGTTCTAGAGCTCAATGCATTGTATGTTATATATATATATTATGTATAATGCTGACTTAAAATAAAATTAACTAACTTACTTACTAGAACTTGGCTACATGTACATTTGTAAGTGAAAATCACCTAGGGGAGGATTGGGATCCCGCTAACATGTTTAACCCGACACATTATGTATGTATGTGCCTGTCCCAAATCAGGCACCTGTAATTCAGTGATTGTCGTTTGTTTATGTGTTACAAATTTGTTTTTTTCGTTCATTTTTTTTATATATATATGGCCGTAACTTTTCTTGTTTGAATTGTTTAAATACATTGTCATTTCGGGGCCTTTTATAGCGGACTATGCGGTATGGGCTTTGCTCAGTGTTGTAGGCCGTACAGTGACCCATAGTTCTTAATTTCTGTGCCATTTTGTTCTCTTATAGACAGTTGTCTTGTTGGCAATCACACCACATCTTCTTTTTTATATCTATATTTTTGACACTAAATATGTCACTAACAGACAAATGGCAAGACCAACACCTTTGCATACATAAAGTATTGAGTTTTTTAACCCTCTTGCTGCCGTTGAGTTTTAAAGGTTGCATTTCGTGTGCCAGAAAATATGACAGCTCAACGTCTGTGACGTCACATGCATAACAATGACAGCATTTTATATATGACATCATGCCATTATGACCGCTACTTTTGGGACCCATTGAAGAAGAATATTATCATGTTTAAATTTAGGTCTCCGTTTTAATTGAAAGAGATATACAGCAATGATGAGAAGCTTGTGTAAATTAAAACATGGACATATTTGTCCCTCAGGCACAAGAGGGATAAATTATATTTAACTAATAGTTTAAAGAAGAAGATATTATGCTAACAGACCAAGCAAATGAATAAATGTACTACATTTATTCATTTGCTTGGACAATCTGTAGCCTACTATAATTTTAAAGAGTCAAGCATTCTTCTTCTTCTTTAGGATTCTAGCAATCCTTCAATTATTGAAGATTATTAGGCGATGTCGACTATAAAATTTATAAGTTACACTAATTTAACAACAAAAAACCAAAAATAACAAAATCAAAATATCAACATAACGTATGTACATTTGAAAAAAATAAATTGTGATAAAGCTATATACATTTGATAACAGAATAGTTAGGGATAGAATATGGGGATGAGAGCAGATTCTGAGATCATACTCTTGAATCCCTCTACTGTACTGCATGATACTATTTGTTGTGGCAGATGATTCCAATTTATAACCATTCGTGGATAAAATGAATATTTATAACTGTCTTTAGATGTTTGTATTTGCCTAAATGAGTGTGGATTGCTATGTTTGTTTCTATTGTCAAGTGGGATCAAAAGATTATATGTAGCGACTGCAACAATTTCATGAATAATTTTGTACAAGAAAACAAGTCTGTATTGTAAACGCCTAATTTTGAGTGGGTACCAATTTAGGTCTGTCATCATTTCAGTAACTGAGCTGGTGTTATGGAAGCGGTTGCATGAGAAGCGTGCTGCTCTTCTCTGAACTTTTTCAATTTGTAGAGTTTGTTGTTTTTGATGTGGGTCCCAAATTGTTGAGCAGTACTCTAGTTTTGGTTGGACAAGAGCTTTAACTTTCGGTGATGCTTTTTTTTAGGTTTCAATGAATAAATCCAAGGGACTGGTTTGCTCACAGGAGGTTGAAATCCTATCAATGAGGGTCTATAAATATGTCAACTCGACTATCACAGTAGAGCTTCTCTCGTGTTGCAGCATTTTATTTTGGATTTTCCCTTAGAACTTTTTTATTGAATTGAAAGATTTGGCAACATCAATATAACTGTTATTTGAAAAGTTAGGCCTAACTATTTTGTAGAGACAACTTTTTCTAGAGAGTGATTGTGTAATTTATAAGTAAAGTCTAAAGGTTTGCGTTTTTGAGTTACACTGAGAAATTATTATGTTGCACTTGCCACTTATCAGGGTGTTGCACTTATCAGTATTGAAGTAAATAAGGTCAATACCGAAATTCTGATAACTGTATAAAATATATCATTTGGGAGGAATCTAAAAATGCAGAAAGCGCTGCTGGTTGAATTCTTTTCTTAGTAGCCTGTGACTTCAATGTGGTTCTACTAATGTAAGCACGTGTAGTTTCCTTTTTAACAAATGTAAACAGGAAGTAAAATTTCGTGTGTAGTATCAAAAACGTAACGGAAATAAAAACGCGGGAAGTTCGGAATTAAAGGTGTCAGACCACCAATTAAAAATCCCTATCTGTTCAACCAAATTTTGCAATTTTCACAGCTTTCTAAATATTTTACCTTAAGTTTAACTTCATAGAAACCAGGTATATCCTGAATTGTACATGTATCAGCATTCTACATGCCAATTTTCACCATACCTTTAAAGCCTTCTAACAAATTAACTGACCATCAAACAGAGATACTCAAAAAAACAAACCTGGTTTTCTGAAAATCTAAAATTAGTATACTATGGAGCGCATTAATCCTCAATTTTTATTGCAAACTCATAGACAAGTAAATTTTGGCTCAAAATGATCTAGATATATGTCTCTTTCACCAAAAGTTTCATTTCTGCATGTTTGTTGGTTAGTTTAAGTAAACAAGTACATCAAAAGCACTATTTTGTGTCAGAGTAGGGCTACTTTTACATACGTTCTAAATTGGAGGGAGTAATTGGTGGTCTGACACCTAAAGAGCAAAAAAAGTTGATCAGAAATCTTTTGTTTTGTTTATTCTTGATCCTTAGTCAATTTGAAGTTAAAAACATCCTTTCTGAGCATAATGCGACTCATATTACAAATTTCACAGCTCAATTTAAACTGACTGTAATGTAAGCCTTTGATAGAAAATACTTGAAAATCTCATTTTGGACAAGAGGAACATAAACTTTCAATATCAAGATCAGTTTTTGTTGATTTATCTTTGTTTGTTCTACTGCTTTAAAGACTTTCCACAATTTTTACAATGAGTTTAATAAAAAAATCCAAGGTATTGAAGAGTCAAGGAATATTGACCCCCCTTTTTTACACCTGGTGTCAGTAATGGAACTATTAACTGATCAAAAGTGCCGTCATGGCCATTTAACTGTTTTATTTACTATCAGTTAATAAAATTTAAGGTATAAAACTTCCATTTGGGATAATATATGAGATTTTTGTGAGTTTATGCAGTATTTATAGCAGGCTATGTTAACTGTCATATACATAGTATGCCGCAATGATATAAGTGGTAAAAATCAAATAATTTCATCAAATTTTCATGACGACAACTTTTTTGGGGTAGTAATCAACCCTTGTTTAAATGTTTAACACCACAGAACCAACTTACTGTGCATTTATAACAATTTAGAACAATTTTTATATGAAAGCATATTGTCAGGGTAGGAAAAGCTAAAAATAGCACACATTCAGGTTTAATGCTCTAAATTTGCAATTTGTGACTTTTTGCTCCAAAAAAGATTAAAATGTGGCTACTATTATTTCAAATGATCAGTTAAGACCAAAAAATCAATTATTTTCTGAATTTTGAGTTTCACCGCATTTCTCTTAAAGGTGTCAGACCACCAATTAAAAATCCCTATCTGTTCAACCAAATTTTGCAATTTTCACAGCTTTCTAAATATTTTACCTTAAGTTTAACTTCATAGAAACCAGGTATATCCTGAATTGTACATGTATCAGCATTCTACATGCCAATTTTCACCATACCTTTAAAGCCTTCTAACAAATTAACTGACCATCAAACAGAGATACTCAAAAAAACAAACCTGGTTTTCTGAAAATCTAAAATTAGTATACTATGGAGCGCATTAATCCTCAATTTTTATTGCAAACTCATAGACAAGTAAATTTTGGCTCAAAATGATCTAGATATATGTCTCTTTCACCAAAAGTTTCATTTCTGCATGTTTGTTGGTTAGTTTAAGTAAACAAGTACATCAAAAGCACTATTTTGTGTCAGAGTAGGGCTACTTTTACATACGTTCTAAATTGGAGGGAGTAATTGGTGGTCTGACACCTAAACCTTTTAAAGAGTTTGAAAGACAAATACTTATATACATGTACAATGATTGTTACTGAAGAGAAGGACAGGTATGAATTACACAAAAATGAGATTTAGTAAATAAGAACCACATTTGTTTTTAATAGGAATAAAGAGAAAGTAAACAGATCCATGATAAACATAATTTGGGAAAGTGTGCCAGGACCGACTTTGACATGTTTGAAGAAAGAATTTACTTTACTTTACCACAGGCACTTGTTTCTGTCAACAGGTCATGTGGGGTTAACATGGTTTTCGTTACACACCTGTATACCTTGACATATGCTGCGGGATATGATGGGACATCACACAGGTTCCCATAAAATTTTGAGGTCATAAATATAGAATAACCATACATTATGTATCTTAAAATTGTTCTAAATGATGTATTTTGGGTAAAAAACTTCATTTCTTTATTTGAAGCGGACGACAACTGCCCAATTTTATTCCTCAAATACATAAACGAATTCCCAGAATATTTACAACACAGCACCTTAAGATTATTTGCCGATGACAGCATCATCTATAGAAATACCAAAAACTCAGATGATGCTGCCAAACTACAACAGGATTTAAAATCAGCGGCTCAATGGAAAAAAAAGACTGGTTAATGTCATTCCATCCAGACAAATGCTCCATACTAAGAATTACACAAAAAAAGAAACCAGTCAACCATAACTACATCCTGCATGGTCACATCCTCCAAACTGAAACAGCTACAAAATATTTAGGCATAACCATCCAATCTGATCTAAAATGGAATAAATACATAAATAATGTAACAACTAATACAAACTTAATTTTTTAAATCGTAACCTTAAAGTTTCATCCCAAAAAATCAAAGAAAGGGCATACATGTCGTTAGTCAGACCTAAGCTTGAGTACAGCTCTTGCGTCTGGGACCCTCACACCAAAAGTCAAATCAACCAAATTGAGATGGTCCAAAGCAGAGCTGCTCGCTACACATGTAATAAATATCACAATACAAGCTAGCTCTGTCTCAAACATGCTTGATCACCTACAGTGGCCTACATTAGAACTGAGACGTATACGAACAAGACTAGTGGTATTCTATAAGATCATACACCAACACATAGCAATTACCCTAAATATCTTCTTGTTAAATCAGACAGTAGAACAAGACATAAACATACCAACCACTTTAAACAAATTCAAACAAATAAAGATTCATACAAGTTTTCATTTTATCCACATACAATAGTACAATGGAACCTACTTCCTACATCAGCAATCCTTTGTACAACAGTCGATGGCTTCAAAGAGCAGATTTCTATATCTGCTCTTTTACAAATATTCTAAAATCTGCATAACATGTACATAGTTTTAACAAGAAATATACATAGGATAACAATCCACAAAAAAAATTAAATCACTGTTATATTTTTACTTTATTTATTTTTTCTAAGCACCAATGCAATGTAACGTAATATTACTGCAAATTTATTTCTTTTAAATTGTAAATAAGCCACGCATGCAACGGCACGTAATAGTCAGAGTTGTGACTGAGTGCGGAAATATGAAGATAGATACATGAAGATAGCACAGCTGCAGTATATTACAAAATATCTGACGCTACAATGAAAAAGTAATTGTTGTTTGACATTTTATTTTTAATTTGAAAGATCATATGACTTTAAAAACTCCTTGATCATGTTGATATAGGATAAATCTAGTCATTGAATTTTTTCTCTAAGTGAGAGGAGAATATTTAATTAGAAATAACGATGAAAATGTACATGATGCATGTATATACATGTAGTAAGTAATACTTGTTCTTTTTTTTTAGATATTCAGAAGAAATAGACATCCCACATGTCCCAGCAGAACAAAAATCAGCATCCCATAAAAGTTTGATCCAGATTACACAAGAAAAAGAAATAAATCAGCTTGAAGAAGAGATCAAAATTTTAGAAAGTTTGCTTCAGCAAAGAAAAGAATTACTTAACAAGCATTTTGAAAAGAAACAGTGAGTTTGTTATGTTTAGAATAGTAATGCTATGACCTTTCTTGTAATTATTGACATGACTGCAGATGGCCTGAAATAATTCCTACTCACCTTTTGTGTTGGATGTTGTTGGTTCAATCCCAGACTAAGATCGATTGAAAGACTTTCAAATGATATTTCCTGCATCTCTGCATTGGATTTAGCATGTTAGAGTACTTGTAGGGAAAGTTAGTGTCTTAGGCAGCAACCATTTGATTTTTTGGTGGGGGGGATGGGCTTGGGGCTATGGTTTGTTTTGGAAAAAAAAAGTTTGTTTCTAGTTTTTGGAGAAAAAAATAATTTGTTTTTGATTCTGAGAAAAAGAAATTGTTTGTTTCACCCTCAGCTGACACTATATGTAATGCTAAAATTGAAAGAAAATTGTTTTCAACTTGTCGCAAAAAAAATTGTCCAGAAAAAAAAACATACCCCCCCCCCAGAAAATCAAATGGTTGCTGGCTTAATATTCAGACATTGTGAAGCCATACAATTAATTAATACAAAATACTATTTTGCTGAGTGCTATATCATTTTATGGTAACTAAATGTGTCTATGCATTTAAAGACTACACTAGATGCATTATTCTTTATTGAAGTGACATGCTTATAAGAAATACAAATATTAAAAGTGCAAAAAAGTCTCTCATCTTACAAATGTATAATATCCATGTACATAAATTTAAAGAGAAATTAAACAAATTCGAACTCAAGATATGGATAACTCTGTGCATAAGTTTGCTATGCCTTCTTACTTATTTTTACTCCATTACTCTAGAACTGTAGTAGTAAGTGTGAATTCTCACAATTTGCCAATTTTACCTTTAACATGTTTAAGTTAATATCAAAATTTGCAAAAAACCTAGAAAAATTAAATGTATAATTATTTTTTTTTAAATGTGTTATTTCTTTTGAGTTACATTTATGTACATTTTCATGCATTTAAATATACATGTATCTAAAATAATTCTTACGTTTTGTTGATAGCAATGTTGATAAATCCCCAAAAACAGTAGAAGATTACAAAGAGGAATGTGAAGATATCCAAAGGAAGGTTAGTAAAAACATAAAATGGGATCATGGTTAAATATCTGTTATCTCATGCAACTTCAAATAGTAATATTATTGTGTTTTATACCCCTTTTTAGCTCACCGGGCCCGAAGGGCCAAGTGAGCTTTTCCTGTCACTTGGCTTCCAGCGTCGTTAACTTTTACAAAAATCTTCTCCTCTGAAACTACTGAACCAATTCAAACCAAACTTCATCTGATAAAATGCAGTTTTTGGCTTATAACTCAAAAACCAAAGCATTTAGAGCAAATATGACATGGGGTTAAATTGTTTATCAGGTCAAGATCTATCTGCTCTGAAATTTTCAGATGAATCAGACAACCCATTGTTGGGTTGCTGCCCCTAAATTGGTAATTTTAAGGAAAATTTTACTGTTTTTATACGACCGCAAATTTTGAAAAAATTTTCGTCGTATATTGCTATCACGTTGGCGTCGTCGTCATCGTCCGAATACTTTTAGTTTTCGCACTCTAACTTTAGTAAAAGTGAATATAAATCTATAAATAGGAATTAGGGGCCAAAAAAGGGCCCAAATAAGCATTATTCTTGGTTTTCGCACAATAACTTTAGTTTAAGTTAATAGAAAATAATGAAATTTAAACACAATGTTTATGACCACAAAAGGAAGGTTGGTATTGATTTTGGGAGTTTAGGTCCCAACAGTTTAGGAATTAGGGGCCAAAAAGGGACCCAAATAAGCATTTTTCTTGGTTTTCGCACCATAACTTTAGTATAAGTAAATAGAAATCTGAAATTTAAACACAAGGTTTATGACCATAAAAGGAAGGTTGGTAATGATTTTGGGAGTTTTGGTCCCAACAGTTTAGGAATAAGGGGCCCAACTTTGAATAATTGGGGTTCTTTGATATAACTTTTGGTCCCGTTTTCAAATTGGTCTACATTAAGGTCCAAAGGGTCCAAAATTAAACTTCGTTTGATTTTGACAAAAAATTAATCGGTTGGGTTCTTTGATATGCTGAATCTAAAAATGTACTTAGATTATTGATTATCTGCCCAGTTTTCAAGTTGGTCCAAATCGGGGTCCAAAATTAAACTTTGTTTGATTTCATCAAAAATTGAATAAATGGGGTTCTTTGATATGCCAAATCTAACTGTGTATGTAGATTCCTCATTGTTGGTCTTGTTTTCAAATTGGTCTACATTAAAGTCCAAAGGGTCCAAAATTAAACTTAGTTTGATTTTAACAAAAATTGAAATCTTGGGGTTCTTTGATATGCTGAATCCAAACATGTACTTAGATTTTTGATTATGGGCCCAGTTTTCAAGTTGGTTCAAATCAGGATCTAAAATTATTATATTAAGTTTTGTGCAATAGCAAGTCTTTTCAATTGCACAGTATTGTACAATGGCAAGAAATATCTTATTGCAAAATAATGTGAAATAGCAATTTTGTTTTTAATTAGAGTTATCTTTCTTTGTCCAGAATAGTAAGCAAGAAATATCTAATTGTAAGAATTTTTTTTATTTGGAGTTATCTTTCTTTGTCCAGAATCAACTTAAATCTTTGTTATATACAATATACAATGTTTATTCACTTTTTACTACCAACTGATAAATTAAAATAATCTTTACCATTCAGTGATAACAAGCAGTTTTTTTACATCTTAATATTTTATGATGTATTTAAATGAGTAGTTATTGTTGCAAACTCCATTAGAAATTTTATTTGAGATTAGTTTTGGAATAAGGGAAAGGGGGATGTGATTAAAAAAATTGGATTCAATTTTCTCATTTGAAATTTCATAAATAAAAAGAAAATTTCTTCAAACATTTTTTTGAGATGAATTATATTCAACAGCATAGTGAATTGCTCTAAGAGAAAACAAAATTTTTAATTTCATTAGAACACATTCATTCTGTGTCAGAAACCTATGCTGTGTCAACTAATTAATCACAATCCAAATTTAGAGCTGAATCCAGCTTGAATGTTGTGTCCATACTTGCCCCAACCGTTCAAGGTTCAACCTCTGCGGTCGTATAAAGCTACGCCCTGCGGAGCATCTGGTTGGTTATTATCTTGAATATTATTATAGATGGAGATAAACTGTAACCAGCAATAATGTTCAGCAAAGTAAGATTTACAAATAAGTCAACATGACCAAAATGGTCAGTTGACCCCTTTGGGAGTTATTGCCCTTTATAGTCAACTTTTAACCTTTTTTCGTAAATCTTGGTTAACTTTTACAAAAATCTTCTCCTCCGAAACTACTGGGCCAAATTTTACAAAACATAGCCAGAATCATTATAAGGCTATCTAGTTTAAAATTGTGTTTTGTGACCGGGCAATACAACCAAGATGGCCACAAGGGCTAAAAATAGAACATAGGGGTAAAATGCAGTTTTTGGCTTATAACTCAAAAACCAAAGCATTTAGAGCAAATCTGACATGGGGTAAAATTTTTATTTAGGTCAAGATCTATCTGCCCTGAAATTTTCAGATGAATCTGACAACTCGTTGTTAGGTTGCTGCCCCTAAATTGGTAATTTTAAGGAAATTTTGCTGTGTTGGATTATTATCTTGAATATTATTATAGATAGAGATAAACTGTAAAAAGCAATAATGTACAGCAATTTAAGACTCAAAAATAAGTCAAAATGACCAAAATGGTCAATTGACCCACTAGAAGTTATTGTCCTTTATAATCAATTTTTAACAATTTTCATAAATTTGTAAATTTTTACTAACATTTTCCACTGAAACTACACAGACAAGTTAATTATAGATAGAGATAATTGTAAGCAGCAAGAATGTTCAGTAAAGTAAGATGTACAAACACATCGCAATCACCTAAACACAATTTTGTCATGAACTGTCTGCTTCCTTTGTTTAATACACATATACCAAGGTGAGCGACACAGGCTCTTTAGAGCCTCTAGTTTATTACAGGGGGCAATATGTTTTCTGATCTGTTCATCTGTTTGTCCCTCATCAGGTTTGGGTTAATGCAGACCTTGGGTATGTCATTTATAAAAAAAAAAATTGATTGTGTATTGGACAGTTAACAATGGTTAAGCAGACCACACCCCTACCTCCTTGAAAAAAACCATAAACAAACAATGACAACAAAACACCTGAACTAGGCATATAGTCCAAAAAGCCTGACTTAACTGTTGGTACAGGCACTAAATGTAAAAGGGTTCAACCAGTTTAACGAAACCTTTCATTTTGCCTATTTAGACATATTTTCTGAAAGTGAAACACTATTATAAAAAACCTGCACTATCCAGATACCTATGGGATGACCACTAACTTGATCAAAGAAATAACATTTGGAAAGAATGCATATGGTTAAAATTGACTACAGGAAGCCAGAGCTAAGGTACCCACATCTATTGGTTAAATACTGCTGCTCAAGAATTATAATCTGATACTTGTAGCAGGTGTCATCAGTCATCCAGAAATATAGTCTTTATACACTACTAGCAAGCAGAGAGGTTTTATTTTATCAGTCATGCTTGTTTACATATAAGTCTTACCATACCATTGTAGAAATTAATGTTAATATTGTAAATAGACAATAATAAAGTTATAGCAAATGTTAATTTTGTGTTTTGTAGATTGAGCTTACAACAAAATTAGCAGGAATATCAATTCAAGAGCTGACCCATAATTCATTAAAATCAGGTATATTTACTGTGACAGGTACTTGCAGTACTCATGTATAAGGCAAATCAAATATAAATGGTATTGCTATAAAGCTAGTCCTTGATGATATTACATGTACCTATACTTTTGAAACAACTAATAATACACTTAGAGTGCCTATGGTCACCAACTACTGGACTGGCAAAAGTCAAGAGCACAATTATTCTTTTCTATCATTTAATATAAAAATTGAAAGTCTTATGTGCAGTCACTTATTTACTTTATGTTTAACATGTTTAAACTTATCATAATAAATAACCTTTAATTAATTTATACAAACGTGTAGTTCACAATTATGTCCTGAACTGTATTTGCCATGTAAGGCAAGACATTGGTATGAAATTCTGCTAGTTGCACAAAATAGTTGTTCAAAACTTTATATATCTGAAAGTAGAAGGTCTACAGCTAATATTGTGTATGCAGATGCATTTAGTTCTATATAACTGTTTTTATGTTAATTGTATTCTAGGTGATATTGTGCGATATAATCTGAAGGGACAGTGTATGGACATTTCATTTAAAGTAGAATTTGAATGCCTAGAAACTGTAAGTGAAATTATTTTTTGTGATAACATTTTCAATGCTATTGGTATTATATAAATTTGTTTATTGACATGTGATTATTTTTCCATTTTTGCCTGTTTGCATATGTTTTTTAACCCATTTTTTTTTTTTTATCTTTGTAGTTTGTTTTCAAGCTGTTTTGCCTTGTGATTTTGATATTCAAGACCATACAATGGAAGAATGATATTGACAGTATTACTTTTAAAACCCTACTTCAAAAGTTTCAACTTGCTGTCTGTCATTAAATGTCATGTTTTAAACATGTTAAATTACATGGGATGTTATTTTCATACAACCAGCATGTGGCCAACTGTAATTTTTCCATTCTAGATTGTTTCTGCTTTTAACATATTTTAATGAAACAGCTTGTTGGTCTATGGATCTGTGCTGCACATTATCATACATTCAAGAAAAACATGCTGGCAATGTTAACATGTGCAATATCTGGAATAATTTGACCATGCTTTTCATGCCCCACCTACGATAGTAGAGATGCATTATGTTTTCTGGTCGTTTGTCCGTCTATCCTGCTTCAGGTTAAATTTTCTGGTCAAGGTAGTTTTTGATGAAGTTGAAGTCCAATGGATCTTTTTAATTTTAATACCAAATTAGAGTTTTTACCCCAATTTCAGGTTCCACTGAACATAGAAAATGATACTTCAAGTGGGGCATTCATGTACTGGTTTTTTAGCTCACCTGGCCCGAAGGGCCAAGTGAGCTTTTCCCATCACTTTGCGTCCGGCGTCCGTCGTCGTCCGTCGTCGTTGTTAACTTTTACAAAAATCTTCTCCTCTGAAACTACTGGGCCAAATTGAACCAAACTTGGCCACAATCATCATTGGGGTATCTAGTTTAAAAAATGTGTGGCGTGACCCGGTCAACCAACCAAGATGGCCGCCACGGCTAAAAATAGAACATAGGGGTAAAATGCAGTTTTTGGCATATAACTCAAAAACCAAAGCATTAAGAGGAAATCTGACATGGGGTAAAATTGTTGATCAGGTCAAGATCTATCTGCCCTGAAATTTTCAGATAAATCAGTCAACCCGTTGTTGGGTTGCTGCCCCTGAATTGGTAATTTTGTGGAAATTTTGGTGTTTTTGGTTATTATCTTGAATATTATTATAGATAGAGATAAACTGTAAACAGCAATAATGTTGAGCAAAGTAGGATTTACAAATAAGTAAACATGACCGAAATGGTCAGTTGACCCCTTTAGGAGTTATTGCCCTTTATAGTAAATTTTTAACCATTTTTCGTAAATCTTAGTTATCTTTTACAAAAATCTTCTCCTCTGAAACTACTAAGCCAAATTGAACCAAACTTGGCCACAATCATCATTGGGGTATCTAGTTTAAAAAATGTGTGGCATGACCCGGTCAACCAACCAAGATGGCCGCCACGGCTAAAAATAGAACATGGGGTAAAATGCAGTTTTTGGCTTATAACTCAAAAACCAAAGCATTTAGAGGAAATCTGACAAGAGGTAAAAATGTTTATCAGGTCAAGATCTATCTGCCCTGAAATTTTCAGATGAATCAAACAACCCGTTGTTGGGTTGTTGCCCCTGAATTGATAATTTTGTGGAAATTTTGGTGTTTTTGGTTATTATCTTGAATATTATTATAGATAGAGATAAACTGTAAACAGCAATAATGTTAAGCAAAGTAGGATTTACAAATAAGTGAACATGATTGAAATGGTCAGTTGACCCCTTTAGGAGTTATTGCCCTTTATAGTCAATTTTTAACCATTTTTCGTAAATCTTAGTTATCTTTTACAAAAATCTTCTCCTCTGAAACTACTAAGCCAAATTGAACCAAACTTGGCCACAATCATCTTTGGGGTATCTTGTTTTAAAAATGTGTCCGGTGACCCGACCATCAAATCAAGATGGCCGCCACAGCTAAAATAGAACATAGGGGAAAAAGGCAGTTTTTGGCTTATACCTCAAAAACCAAAGCATTTAGAGCAAATCTGACAGGTGGTAAAACTGTTTATCATATCAAGATCTATCTGCCCTTTAATTTTCAGATGAATCTGACAACCCATTGTTGGGTTGCTGCCCCTGAATTGGTAATTTTAGGGAAATTTTGCTGTTTTTGGTTATTATCTTGAATATTATTATAGATACAGATAAACTGTAAACAGCAATTATGTTCAGCAAAGTAAGATTTACAAATAAGTCAACATGACCGAAATGGTCAATTGACCCCCTAAGGAGTTATTGTCCTTTATAGTCAATTTTTAACAATTTTCATAAAATTTGTAAATTTTTATTAACATTTTCCACTGAAAGTACTGGGCCAAGTTCATTATAGATAGAGATAAATGTAAGCAGCAAGACTGTTTAGTAAAGTAAGATTTACAAACACATCACCATCACCAAAACACAATTTTGTCATGAATCCATCTGCTTCCTTTGTTTGATATTCACATAGACCAAGGTGAGCGACACAGGCTCTTTGGAGCCTCTAGTTTATCAGTTGAAAATGCACAATGTATATTGCAAGTTGTGATTGAATTCTGTTTGTTTAATGTCCAATGGCAAACATTTCATGTATATTTATGACATTAGTTAATTAATTGTGCTGATTTAAACTAAAACTACAACAAACTGGATTACATTGTATGTATTAAAGATTTTAAAGCCTAATAAAGGCTTAGCTCGTAAACCAAGGATGGTTCAATATTATGATTATTAACCTAAACCCCAAATATTAATCCTGAAGATCTGAATGTGACATGGTGCTCCCTCTTCCATTCACCCTCAAAATTTTTCATGTTAAAGTACAAATGTACATAATTTATTAAAAAAAAAATCATTTATGAAAAGGTTTTTAAATCCTTTACATTCATATATAGATGTGAGTATTGTTCAACAATTAATATAAGAAATGCATCTAAGGGAAATTGCAAGTTGTGATATATTGGCAGTTATAATAATTCTATTTTTACATAGAACTTTAATGGTATTCTCAGTTTGCATCTAATACAAATTACTACACATTTTAATGGTAGAAGCGTCATAAATATGCATGAAACACTCACCATTGAACATTTAAAAAAAATTATTCTCTGGTAATCAGTCTATCAATCAAAAGTAAAACATTTGCTAGAAGAAATTAAAAATTCTTGTTTAAATTAATTGCATTATTCATCTTGTACAAAACTCATTGCATTTATATATCATCTTCTATATATAATAACTGTTCCTGACAATATTTTGTCTTTATTTTGTCAGAATGAAGATGACAACAGTTTAAAAATAACTAAACTGGATATATATGTTCCTGAAAATATACAGGATGAATTACAGAAATGTCTAATCAGGTAAAGATCAGTCAAAAATATACAGAAACTAAAATATCAGTGAAGAGAAGACATGCAATAGGTGTACAAAGACCACCCCAAAGTAAAAACAAAAACAGGAAAATCATCTCAGGAAATTAGCAATGGAAAGCATATAGCTCAAACACAAGAAGACATTTAACTGTAACCTCACTTCACAAGAAACAAACTCTGCAGTTAGTATAGGTCTTTTAAAAATAATCGTTGTAGCTTAAACTTCGAAAATCACTGTGCTAATGCCTGCATCACTCTGTCCAGCTCTTTACAAAATTTCATGTATCACAACCTTGTGACATCAAATATGCTTCCTGTTTAAATGGTTTTATACTAGTTATTGTATGGGCCTTTTATAGCTTGCTGTTCTGTGTGAGCCAAAGCTCCGTATTGAAGACCGTACTTTGACTCTTTAGTGGTTTACTTTTATAAATTGTGACTTGGATGGAGAGTTGTCTCAGTGGCACTCATACTACATCTTCTTTTAAAAATATATGCACATTATATTTGACTTTATCGCTATTTTGTGCATTTTTTCTTTTGATCTTTTCTTGTGACCATTTTTTATATCATGCTACTCAGTTGAGATGGAATGTTATCGCTAGAAAATAAGGAGGCATGTGGCGTTGCTAATGAAATTGACAACGTCGTTATAGGTAAAATAGCAATAAACAGATTATCATTGGTCATCTCAACGATAATCAATTAGTATCAATAGAATACCTGATAATCCTTAAATTATTAGACAATATCTTGATCTCAAATTGATTGTAACCTTACCAATCAACATGATAAAGGGCAATCTAGTTTGTTGTGATATGCATGATAATTGATGTCTAAAAGAGTCATCTGGATTTTTACATTGTTTTTTAAATAAATGAAAATAAATATGTTTAATAGATCTAATCAGCAAAAAAATTGCAATTGAATAGTTCTATATAATGTTTGTTTCTGGATTTCAGCATGTCTGAGGACAGATCTATTTGGAGTTTTTTCCAGTTGATTGTTCCATACTCTAGATGGCACAAACAAAGAATAAAAACATTTCAACATTTTGTTGACAAATATCCAGATTCTGTTAAAGTGGAGGAGGAAAGTTTCATTCCATATCTAATCATCAAAAATAATACAGTGTCACAAGGGTAAGATATTTAAGTACATTTGTATTTCATGTCCTCAAAATATAAAAGAGAAAACAAATTGTTGTCTGAAGGTGTCAGACCACAAATTAAAAGTCCCTATCTGTTAAACGAAATTTTGCAATTTTCATGTGTCAGCTATACAATGTGATGCGTTTTCAGATTCATCACTCAGCAACTACCTGTTTAAAAAACACTTGTATCATTTTACACATGATAGCCAAGTTGAAAATTTTCGTCACATTTTTTCACATTTTTCTCAGGAACTACAACACAAGAATTTCTGAAATTTGGTTTCAGGGTTTATACAAGTCAGCTATGTGATGTGTTTTCAGATTCATCACTCAACAACTTCCTGTTTAACGAACACTTACATATTTTTACACTATTACATGTAAAATTATTCCCTTGCAGTGGGGGTATCATCAGTGAGCAGTAGCTTGCAGTTTCACTTGTTATTTATGCTTTGGTTTGTATATTTTAGTCCTGTTTTTTGTATCAGTTGGAAGTTTGAAGTAGACCAAGTTTATAGAGCTAAGTCAAGATTAACACTTTCAATGAAGATTCCTGATTACAGTAAGTAACTTGTTGGGCAAAACATTTAACTATATTTTGATTTTTTTTTTGGCAAAGGAGGGGTTTTGTACTTTAATAGTTATCAATGGTACCAGGCTTATAATTTCATATGCCAGACGCATGTTTCGTCTACATAAGACTGATCAGTGATGCCCAAATTTAATTTACAATTTAACTATAAAATAAGAAGATGTGGAATGATTGCCAATGAGACAACTCTCCACAAAAAACCAAATGACATAAAAGTTAAAAACTATATGACCGATGTACATCCTTGAACAATGAGCAGAACCCATGCTGGTTAGTGAGCTATAAAAGGTCCCAAAATGACATATGAGAAGACTAATTACATAATTATGTACAAAATAATAGGAAAAACAAATACCTAGCTCTGACTTGGGACAGTCTGACAACAAGCCTTTTACTACATCTATATCTTTTAACCAATGTACTGATGTTGTAGAATTTTTATCTCTTGTACAGAAGAGGGGGTTATTATTTGCTGTTACAATCCCTCTTCGTTCACATGAGTTTAATGTTGTTTATGTTAAATATAAAAACATTGTTTGAGCTTTATTAAGTCTGTTATTTATTTTGTAGTTGAACAGCAAGATAAGGACCAAACATTACAGAGATCCACAGAAAGATTTGAAGACACAGTAGAAGAATTAGGAATTGAACATGCCATTGAAACTATTATTAAATTAGCTTCACTTTGTAAAAATTAGATATATTTGGATAAGACTACATTGTTGCTCTAGTTGTAGAATTGTACAGATAAATAAAAATTCATGTTATTGTTCACATTGTCTTTGACATTAATTAGTTATGTCAGGTTTGATTTTGACATTATTTGCATTTACTACTCAAAATTTATGCTCTTATCAAAATAATTTGACAATTTCATAACCTTGCTGTTTATAGAGAACAAACATTCGCTATGTATATGTTGTTTGATAAACCCAACTTGTGAAGGAACTTATTTTCAATTCATACAAAATAACAACATTATTTAAAAAAAAATCTTTTTCAGAAATAATTTGGCCAGCTTTATTTGATTTTTTTGCAGAATATGTTTTTGTCTACCTGCCTCAAAAGATCATTAACAAACTTGATTTGGTCAATTTAAGAGGAACCATTACTAGTAAGAAATATATTAAGTATGCAATTGTATAACCCATGGCATATTCTATCACCATGGAAATTAGTTGGCCTGTAATAGTCCATTGTTCATGGAAATTAAACAAAAGGGGACATAACTCTATTAACAGTCAGCTGAAAGATTATTTCTACATATAAACTCTCATTAAAGTTGTACATTGAATTGGTTCAACTATATAATGTCTGTTAAAAAAATATGATTGTGGCTTATGTGAAGTATATAATACTCCAAAGCAAATAAATTTTGATTGTATGGAGGTCAATGTTCAGCAATGTTTCCAGACCAGTTTATTTAAATTGATGGACTGACAGGAAAAACTCTAAAAGGTTGAATTTTAATCAAATTTCAAAATATGAATTTGCTTGACACAAAACCTTTTGAAATGAATGCAAGGTCTAAGGAGAAATATATGTAAATTGTGGGCGTGTAACATAGTTTCCCATAAAACAAGGGAGATAAATAGTATAAAAGTGAATTTGTATGATTTTAGAAATGTGTCGTAGGGATGCACATGATTCCATACTCACCACCTTGATAGTATTGTGATAGCTTGTTCCCCTTAAGTGCTTGAGGTCTTAAGTTGGAAAAGGTACATGCTGCAGTCCAAAGACTGATCATTAAGCATCCAATCATCATCATCATTTCATACATTACAAGTTTTGTGAAAATATAGAAGATTTAGAAAAAGAAATCTGTACCTATGTTTTGTATCACAGATTCTTGTAAAATGAGTGGAAGTTATGCTAAAATTTTGCAATGAAAGTTAGTTATCCTAGCTATAAAATATTATAATTTTTAGTAATATTTTGTATTTGCGTACCTTGGAAAGTCCTCATGCCCGTCAGACAGTTTTCACTTGACCTCGACCTCATTTCATGGATCAGTGAACAAGGTTGAGTTTTGGTGGTCAAGTCCATATCTCAGATACAATAAGCAATAGGTCTAGTATTTTCGGTGTATGGAAGGACTGTAAGGTGTACATGTCCAACTGGCAGGTTTCATCTTACCCTGACCTCATTTTCATGGTTCAGTGCTTATAGTTAAGTTTTTGTGTTTTGGTCTGTTTTTCTTATACTATATGCAATAGGTCTACTTTATTTGTTGTATGGAATGATTGTAAGGTGAACATGTCTAGCTGATAGGTGTCATCTGACCTTGACCTCAGTTTCATGGTTCAGTGGTCAAAGTTAAGGTTTGAGTTTTGGTATATTTTTCTAATACTTTATGCATTCGGTCAACTATATTTGGTGTATGGAAATATTTTATGATCTATTTTTTTTTTTATTTGACCTTGACCTCATTTTCACGGCCCAATTCTAAGCGTTAAGTGTTTGTGTTTTGGTCTGTTTTTTCTTAATTTAGAAGCAAAAACTCAACTATATTTGTTGTATTGAAGAATTGTTAGCTGTACATGTCTGCCTGGCATGGTTCATCTGATTTGACCTTGACCTTATTTTCATGGTTCATTGGTTAATGCTGAGTTTATGTGACAGTTGTAATAAAGCTTTATATTTAGGTCTATCAACATAATATCAATGATTAGTAAAGAAGGCAAGACATTTCAGTGTGTTAACTCTTGTTTTCTTATATCTCAAAAAATAGAGCAAATCTAACTATGTAGAAATGTTCAATAGGTCTACATTTATCAGCCATGAAATTTCCAGACACATCTACAAACAGAGTGTTGGGTTGCTGCCAATAAATTGGTAATTTTAAGGAAATTCTGCATTTTTGGTTATCTTGGTTGCTGCCACTAAATTGGTAAAATTAAGGAAATTCTGCAGGTTTTTTTTATTATCTTGAATATTATAATCGATAGAGATAAACTGCAAACAACAATAATGTTCATCAAAGTAAGATAAACCAAAAAAATTTATTTGACCAATATT